>NC_050581.1:7002500-7602500 GCF_011100635.1 Trichosurus vulpecula | reverse complement strand
GTGGCCTTGGACACTTCCTAGCTGTGTGTCCCTGGGTGAGTCACTTAATCTCCCTCAGCCACAGCGTCCCCATCTGGACAACGAGGATGATGACAGCACTTATCTCCTAGTCTTGTTGTAAGGCCAAAACAAAATGAGATGTTATCGGTAAAGTGCTTTGCAAACCTTAAAGCGCTGCATAAAAGCTAGTGTTTATTGTTAGGGCTATTATGATTATTCTTGGATTCAGGAAGACCCGAGTTCAAATCCAACCTTAGATACTTACTAGCTGTGTGACTCACTTCACCTCTGTTTGCCTCAGTTTCCTCAGCTGCAGAATGTAAGTAACAGTCCCTACCTCCCGGGACTGCACTTAGTACAGTGTCTGGCGCACAGTAGGTGCCATGTAAAGTTATTTTTATCTCTGCTGTTACTAATTTGATCCCAGGTCTTCCGATTCCAAATTCAGAGTTCTTTCTACTAGACCAGGCTGCCTCCCCGCACTGAACACTTTTTTTCCCTCTCCCTTAACACCCACCTGTCTAGCCAAGAGACCCGGAGTGCTCGGTTCATCTCTAACGATGAGCCGCCGTGTTCTCATTTAGTCATTTTCAGTCATGTCTGACTCTTCACGACCCAATTCGGGGTTTTCTTGGCAGAGATACTGGAGGGGTTTGCCAATCTCCTTCTCCAGCTCATTTTACAGGTGAGGAAACTGAGGCAAACAGGGTGAAGTGACTTGCCCAGGGTCACACAGCAAGTAAGTGTCCGAGGCCAGATTTGAACTCAAAAAGACGAGTCGTCCTGACTCCAGGCCTAGCATTCTACCCACGGCACCACCTAACTGCTAAATTTTTGGTTTGAAAAGGTCTTTCCAAATTTCTGTATTAAAACATACTAGATTCTCTTTCAGAAAGCAGACCGTATCCAAGTCAAGGTACATGTTTTAGTTTGCAGCTAGTTGGTCATTGTGTAAATGGTGTGGTAAACAGGTGAGAGGAACCTGTACATAATGACTCAAGGCACAGGCCCAACGCCAGGGAGGATGGCACTCACCCAAGAGGGAAAAACAAATGCCACAGAATCATTTTCAGAAGCAGTCAAGTGGAGAGAGGCCTATGGCAGGAGGAAAAAACAGGGGGGAGTGTGCCTGTGTGTGTGTATGTGTGCGTGTGTGTGCGCATGTGTGCATATGTGTGAGTGCATGTGTGTGCGTGTGTATATGTGTGCGTGTGTGTGCATGTGTGTATGTGTGTGTGCGTGTGTGTGTGCGTGCGTATGTGTACGCGTGTGCGTGCATGTGTGTGCGCGTATGTGTGTGTGCGTATGTGTGTGTGCGTGCTTGTGTATGTGTGCGTATGTGTGAGTGCATGTGTGCATATGTGTGAGTGCATGTGTGTGCGTGTGTATATGTGTGCGTGTGTGTGCATGTGTGTGCGTATGTGTGTGCGTGTGTGTATGTGTGTGCGGGTGCGTGCATGTGCGTGTATGTGCGTATGTGTGTGTGCGTATGTGTGTGTGCGTGTGTGTATGTGTGTGCGTGTGCGTGCATGTGCATGTGTGTGCGTATGTGTGTGCGCACGCGTGTGTGTGTGCGTATGTGTGCGTGTGTGTGTATGTGTGTGCGTGCGCGCGTGTGTGTGTATGTGTGTGCGTGCGCGCGGGCGTGTGTGTGTTTTCAGCATAAAGAGACAGTGATCTGGTTTATTACTGTTGTTATTAGGTTTTTTTGTTTCATCACAGAGAAAGAAGGCCAGGCCTTCCTTAGATGACAAAGCACCTAGACGGGACAGATGCGCAAGGCCCTCCCATTAACTAGATCAAACAAGGTGGGTCAGGGGCCTGCTTCAAGGGGAGAATGCATATGCATCCATTGGTAGGTCTACAGACTTTTTGAAGGGTCCAGTCCTTGACCTCGTCCTGCTAACATTTTTATCAATGACTTCAGAATTATCCTTTCAAATATGTGGATGACGCAAAGTTAGGAGGGCAGGCTGATGTCAATAAAAGAAAGGATCAAGATCCCAAAGAAGAAAGGAAACAAGCGTTTATTAAGTGTTTATGATGTGCCAGGCTCTTTACAAATACCATCTCATTTGATTCTCAAAATAACCTATTATTATCCCCGTTTTACAGTTGAAGAAACTGAGATTTTAAATGACTCGTCCAGGGTCATACAGTTAGTACATGTCTGAGGTCACTTTTGAATCCAGGGCTTCATGACTCTAGGCCCTCTGTGCACTATGGCGCCACCTAGATGTCAGGGCAGGCAGTTAGCTGGTGCAGTGGATAGAGTGCCAGGCCTGGAGTCAGGATGACCCGAGTTCAAATCCAACCTCACGGATACTTACTAGCTGTGTGATCCTGGGTAAGTCACTTATCCCTGTTTGCTTCAGTTTCCTCATCTCTGAAATGAGCTGGAGAATAAAATGGCAAAGCACTCCAGTATCTCTGCCAAGAAAACACCAACAGGGGTCGTGAAGAGTCGGACACTACTGAAAATGAGTGAACCACAAAAGCTTCCATGGTAAGACTGGGTGAGCGGGCCCCACGGATCAGAGGGTAAATGTAAAATTATAAAATCACAGGACTCCTGGTCCTCATTTTACAACCCTAGATTTAGATTTTAAAACATCAATTACAGAGGCGTAAGAGGCCGAATTCTTAGTGATTTTGTCTGCTTTTCCTCTTAATGAAGTCATAGGTGCTGGAAAGGTCAGGGATGGTGGCGGGGAGGGGCAGCTTATGAAGCTAATAAGTGTTTGCTGAATGAATGAATATGTCCTGGTCTGTTCTGGGCTATTATAGAGAAGGAATTATTCTTTTGATAACTGGTACTTTAACGGAGCAGCGATCTCAGAGATGTGGGCACTGCCTCCAGTGGTGTCTGTACCAACCTACCCACCCTCCTCTCATCCTGTGTGTGACTCTTGTCCACCTTCTCCTATGTATCCTTACAGGGGTCAACTGCCATTGTCTGGGTACCAACAGAGTCCCTGGCTGCTCCACTGGCTCTCCCTTACTCGTGCTATGTGACCGCCTTCTCTGGCTATACATTTCTCTAACACCTTTTTAAGCTGTTCTCTACATTTCATCAAAGACAACATGCCATAGCCTATTCATACGCCCCATGCAGCTCTCCATTGCCCTTTGGGGGGACTACTTTAATTCTTCAGATACTGCGTCCTTCCACGCTTTACAGTTATTGCTGGTATCAATTAAAAGTGATGTCAATTAATGTGGCTAAATTATTGTTTTACTGCTTAACATACAGTAGAAATAATATATGCTCATTAAATTTGATTGAATGCAATACAAGGGATTTTCTCAATATAAGGATGACTTTTCTAACATTCGAGTCCGTCCAACAATGGAAAGGGTCATTGTGTTACCAGAGGTTCTCAACTACTTGTAAGGAATGTTTTAGAGGGAGCAGAAGTCATATCTCATCAGCGCTCACTGAGGGCTCATACTATAAATCACTAAGGCAGACCAGAGAAGCCAAAGGAAATCAAACTGTGCCATCCCTCCGCCCTCATCTCCATCTTGGTGAAGTCAGGTTAAAGTAAATATGAAGGCCAGCTTTAGTGGGGAAAAGAAACCACAGCCTAAGGAAGCTGTCTGGAAGGGAGAGAGGAAGAGTCCCAGCTTTGCCTTAGTGATGTTATGGGGATGGAGGTGGGGGCTGTAAACAGTGGTGGTAGTTAATAGACTATATTTCTATATGGTTGATAGAAAAAAAAATCGATATTGCCAATGACCCCAAAAGACAATGGAAAGATGTGTAGGTGGGTGAGTGTAGGCTGGAACATACGGTCAACAGGCACTTGTATAATAATATAATTATAATATAACAATATATAAATACTCAAATATGTCATTTAATATAATTAATAATATATAATAATAATAAATTACTATATTTTAATGTACAAAATACTTTAAAGTAAAGCGTTTTGCATACATTATTTCATCTAAACTTCACAACAACCCTGTTAGATAACCTATGAGGCAGCTGGGTGGTAACATGGGTGAGAGTGCTGCACGTGGAGTCAAGTTCGATTCAGATGCTGACCAGCTACGTGACTCTTATCACTTCACCTCTCTGGACCTCAGTTTCCTCATCCGTAAAGTCGGTATGATAACGATGATAGCTCACAGATTTATGAAGGCCTAATGAGATAAGATGGGTAAAATGCTTTGTAAGCCCCAAAATTCTATATAAATATTACTATTGTTACCTTGCTCTGTGATTTCATTAGAGGCAGCTAGATGGCTCAGTGGATAGAGCTCTGGGCCTGGAACCAGCAAGACTTGGGTTCAAATCTGGCCTCAGACATCCATTAGCTGGGTAACCCTGGGCAAGTCACTTAGCCTCTACCTGCTTTCTTCAGGTGGAGAAAGAAATCAGTATCTTTGCCAAGAAAATTTCACGGACCGTATGGGCACGCTGCGGTCCACAGGCACAGAGTCGGCCTTTCCAGAAGGACTCAACAAGAAAACGATTTCCTTAGTGAGAGGGAGCTCCCAGTGCAGAAACACCAGCCACTTCGTCTTAAGGTTGCCTGGGGCCATTGGTAGGTTAAGTGACTTTGCTCAGGATCAGTATACGTATCAACAGGGACACCTGACCCTCCTCTCCTGGACTGGGACTCAATGGACCCCAGGCTGCCACTTGAGTAAGGACAAATAACAACCTCTGTGAGTAGAAAGAGGAGCTGCCCCTCTGGGGATCCGACTGGAACTGGACAGCTGGACAGCACAGCTCTTTTCCTTTCTTTTTTCTGTCCACATAGGGTGGGTGCTCTGCCCAAAGGAATGTAAATTTTGGTCTCTGAATTTTTTCTCAAGGGCTCGCCTTAAACCCAAATCACTCAGGCTCTCAGGGATTGGCCAGTTAAAGGTCCCAGGCCAAACCCCACTGGGTCATCGTTTGGGCCAGGATGGCCTCGGAATGAAAGTAAATAGCAATTGTTTCTGTTTTGGCCAGAAACCCTGAGGGTCTTCTCCAGCTAGAAGTTGGGTTTGGTTGGGGGTTTTTTCTGGACTAGGTAAAGAGGCCATTCTCCGCCTCTTTTCTTACTTAGCCTTAATCCCACAATGGGTGTTGCCTCCATGAAACTGAGTCCTGGCAAGAAAAAAAAGGCCAAGGTCTTCCACTGCATCTAGGACCATTTCCAGTTGTCCTAATCTATGGTTCTGGAGGAGAAAGTGAGGCTGGTGACTTTGCAGGGCTTTGCCTCACTTAAATCCAATTCACTCCCACGTCACGGCATCACCTCCCTCACATCACGGTCCTCTTTGAGAACGACGGACAAACAACAACCTCATTTTACAGATGGAGAAACTGAGACTTGGAGAAGCATCAGTAAGTGCCAGAGGCAAGATGGAAACCTGGGTCAAGGCCAGAGAAGCATCAAGTCCCCGTGGAAAGAGAGACAGATTGGAGTCAGACTCCTGGGCTTAGACCCTGGCTCTGCATGTTACCGCCCATCTGTGAGACCTCGATAAATCTTCTCTGGGTCTCATCCGCGTAGGGAGCCCTGAAAATCTTACCACCGTTGTTGCTTTTCCGCTGTGTCTGACTTTGTTACCCCGTTTTGTGTTTTCTCGGCAGAGATATTGGTCCTTTGGGGTTATTTAAGCTTAAAAAACAGCACTAAGACTTTTGGGACACCCTATACAGTGACAGCCATTAGACTAGATGACCTCTGAGGTCCCGGGTGTCTGTATGTCTATTATCCTATGGCACTCAGTGTCATAAAAGGCATTGTGAGAAACACACCATTCTCACGGAAAGAACAGTGGGTGGAGGAAGGCGTTTATTGCACTTCTGGAGAAGTGGGTGTGCTGCTCACAAAGAACACACACACACCACAGAGAAACCGGGGCAAGTTTAAATAGTTATTGTCGCCATGCCCCTCCCATCAGTCAGGACTGGTCCAGACTCCTCAAGGTTACAGGCCCTCCTAAGCATGTTCCCACTCCCAGATCACTTGAAGCCTGTGTTTAGAAAACGGTGGTGTCTCCACCCTTTGGGAGTGTAAGCTAATATTCGTGATGTTAGTGGAGCAGGCGCAGTGGTGAAGTCACCTGTGACAGGGCACGACCCTTAGGGTCCCAGCCATTTGTCACGTCCCAACCTTTCCGGTCAGGACCTAGAGGTCCCTGCAAAACAAGATGTACGGTCTGGGAGCTTTACTATTTCTCAAGATCACCTGTGAGGGCAAAACAAGAGACCATAATATCCCCTCCTACAACACGAAGGACACAAATGACCAGGAAAGGAGGTGGCCTGGCCACGCAGCAAGAACGAGGGATGGCAGATGGGCAGCTTGTGTGCTGCGCTGGTATCCATGAAATATTAAAAGCACAGAGGAAGGTGTCCTGAGAGCAGCAAAGATCCTCTCTGGGCTACTTCCCACTGCCGGGACCTCCAGTAAATTGCCAAGTTCCTACGAACTTTGATTTGTTTCCTCGTCTTTCAAATGAGAGGATTAGGCTAATGATCTTTATGGTCCCTTCTGATTTTAACTCTATGTTCTTGCCAAGTCACAGAAAGATAGGATGAAGAACTACACGGAACAGTAATAATATAATAGCTGGCATTTGTATAGCACTTCAAGAATCGCAAGACTTTTCTTTATATTTCTTTATATATGGGATGTCTCAAAGATCTTGGTGGCAGTATCTCAAAACTAGGGCAGCGAGGCAGTCTAGCGGATAGAGCACCAGGCCCGGAGTCAGGAAGACTCATCTTTCTGAGTTCAAATCTGGCCTCAGATACTGACTAGCTGTGTGGCCTTAGGTAGGTCACCTAACCCTATTTGTCTCAGTTTCCCCATCTGTAAAATGAGCTGGAGAAGGAAATGGCAAACCACTCCAGTATCTTTGTTAAGAAAACCCCAAAACCAGGTCACGAAGAGTCAGAAACGATTAAAGTGACCGATCAACAAATCTCCAAATTATACTAAGACTTTTGGGATATCCCGTAGATAAAAACTACTACTAAAAGCTAATACTGATACAGCACTTTGAGTTTTGCAAACGTTCTACAGATATTATCTCATTTGACCCTCACAACAACTCTGAGAGGGAGATTTATCTCCATTTTACAGATGAGAAAACTGAGGCAGACAAGCAGTTAAGTGAATTGTTCACAGTCATACTTCTATTAAGTGTCTGAGGTAGGATTTGAATTCAGGTCTTCCGAATGTAGGCCCCAGTGCTCTCCCTTTGTGTTTCTGGTTGCTATTATTGCTACGGACTAAAAATCATTCCCAAAACAGCGTGGCAGCCCCCGAGACCCAAAGGGGACTCCAGAAATATTAGAGACTGACAATTTACAAAGCGGCACTTTTCTCAATATTCTTTTAGTGACTTCCTTTAGCTTCAGCCTTGGGCTGTTGATTCTGCCTTCTCTGCCTCCCTTTCCTCTATATCCTGTATTACTTTTCTCTCCAGGGAACATGCTCATTGACTGTAATATTCCTTTTTGGCGGGCTCCATCACTATTTGGAACCCTGGCCTAGCGAACACCATTGTCTGCCATTTTGTCCTACAAGGGAGCTTGCAGGCAGATGGAACAGCCACCCAGAGCTGTAATGATGATCCTGTTTGTTCTTTCTCATCTCCCACATTTTATAAACAATCCTCCTAAAGCTTTTTAGCACTCTTGGGAGAGGAGAATGATATCACATCCAAGGTGGCAATTCATTAAGATTTGGTGACATTCTCACTTCTGGGGTCAGCAGAATGGAAGGGAGATACCCAGGGTTCCATGAGCACTAATTCTGAATTCTACTCAGACCATTTGCCTAATCGCTACCTTCTCCCCTTAGGGGATAAAGAAGTAACAGTCCTGAGGCGGTTCTGGACAGAGGACCTGGGCTCTAATTCAGGTCCTGACATCTGTGTGACCTTGGGCAAGGAAGTTAACCTCTCTGGACCTGTTTCTTCATCTGCAAGATGAGAGATCTGAACCAGATGATTTCTCTTTTTTTTTTTCCTTAATAGAATTTTATCTTTTTCCCAATTACATGTAAAGATAGTTTTCAATATGGATTTTTGTAAAATTTTGAGTTCCAAATGTTTCTCCCTTCCTCCTTTCTCTCCTCCCCAAGTTGGCATGCAATCTGATACACATGTACATATTTAATATATTTCCACATTAGTCATGTTGTGAAAGAACAATCAGAACAAAAGGGAAAAACCACGAGAAAGAAAAACCAAGAAAGTGAAAATAGTCTGCTTCGATCTGCATTCAGATTCCATAGTTCTTTTTCTGGATGTGATTAGCATTTTCCATCACAAGTCTTTTTTGGAATTGTCTTGGATCATTGTACCATGGAGAAGAACTAAGTCTACATAATCATCGCACCATGTTGCTCTTACTGTGTACGGTGTTCTCCTGGTTCTGCTCACTTCACTTGGCATCAGTTCATGTAAGTCTTTCCAAGTTTTTCTGAAATCTGCCTGCTCATCATTTCTTATAGGACAATGGTATTCCATTACAATCATATACCACAACTTTGAACCAGGTGATTTCTAAGGAATCTTTTGCCTCTATAATCTGTGCTCCTATGCTTCTTTCAGGTCTTAGTCTAATTAAAAAGTAAAACCCACAAAACATTGTACAAGTGAAGATAAAGTCAGTACTCAGAGTTCTTTATTCTTAGGTCTCATTATCTAGAATACCCCATTTGTCGTAAGATCTAAGGAAGAGAAAACAGCCCACTCTCCCTACACTGATTTGCTCCAAGTCTCAGAAAAGTGATCAGGGAGATATCAATTTATAGCAGTCAAGAATTTGAGGGTGCAGATTTCATTCTTCTAATTAATAATATCTCATGTGCAATTATCCATTTCCCGCTTAGGAAAGGTTATGAAATATTTGTGAGGACTGGGAAATTTTCTTACTAGTTAATTTAGAGTAGATGCTAAGCCCTAGTCACCCTAGCCCTGAATTGTCTGAAGATCCCAATGAATAATTTTTAGAAGAGAAATCTTCCCTCATTGTCTGAGAATCACTTGAAAGGGCTTCAGTTTCACATCCTAACTAGTCATGCACCCAGGCCAATTGACCATCTGTCTAACTGCTGTGTAACAGCTTTCCCCTCTACTCCCTACCCTTTCTACCTTCCCAAAACAAAAGTCCCTTCCCTGGTCACCATTCCCCCATATGTGATGTCTTTCCCTATTAAGCTCCTTGAGAACTAAGACTGTCTCTTTAAAAAATAAGTGCATTCCTGGTGCTTACTACAATCCCTAGTGCAGAGTAAACACATTTTTTTCATTAATTTATTCAAGGTTTTAAATAGCTCAGAATTAAACTGATACAGTATTTTAAAATAGATTTCACTGATATATTTTATTTTTACATTGGTTATATTTCCCCTCTGTCCTTCTCCATTCTTTTCTTCCCAAGAGCCATCCTTATAATAAAGAATTTTCAAAAAAAAAAAAAAAAGAAAAATAGGAAGAAGAAAAGAAAAAAGGGGGAGAGGAGTTGTTTTTGTTTTGTTTTAGCAAAACAACATATATCAACATTATGTAAAATGTTCCTCACCCTATGGACTACCCTTCCCACCTCTGCAAGAGAACAGATTGAGGAGTCTTCTAAAAGTTCTTTGTGATTTTGCAACATTCATTTCTGATAGGTTTTGGGGAGGATCATTCTTCTTGTGTACCTTGTTGAGGTCATTGTGTATAGTGTTTTCCTGGCATTGCGACTTCACTCTGCAAACTTTCTGTCTCTCTAAAACCTTCTACCTCAAGACAGGAGAAGCATATGCCCCTTATTCTTCTCTGACCACCAAGATAATAAGTTTGTTTTCAGCCTTTTCAGTAGCGGGATCCAAGGAATAGTTTATATAATTGCTAATACATAGTTTGGGGTAGCTAGGTGGCAGAGTGCTGGGTCTGGAGTCTGGAAATCTTTTCTTCCTGAGTTCAAATCTGACGTCAGACACTTACTAGCTGTGTGACGCTGGCCAAGTCACTTAACCCTGTTTGCCTCAGTTTCCTCATCTGTAAAATGAGCTGGAGAAGGAAATAGCAAACCATTCTAATATCTTTGCCAAGAAAACCTCAAATGGAAAGTTTGCCTGAAAAATGACTGAACAACACAATTCATAGTTTCATGGAAAGAACCCCGGACTCATTGTTAGGATACTTAGATTTGACTCCTGGCTGTGACACTAATTGGATAATATCACTCAGCCTTCATGTAAAGTGAGATGATAATATCTGCACTGTAATTCATACTGAGATATTAAGAAAAGTGGTGGTTGTTTTTGGACCTGACTCGTATTTCCATGGTATAGGAAACTCTCAATAAGGAAACTCCCACCACCAATGCAAGATCTGTGATTCTGTAGTCTTACGGTATTGCCTCTAAATCCCTAAATGATGATGCTCTTAAAGCGCTGCACTCAATATGCTAGCAAATTTAGAAAACTCAACACTGGCCACTGGATTGAAAAGGTCAATTTACACCCTGATCCTAAAGAAGAGCAATGCCAAAGAATATTCAAACTACCAAACAATTACTCTCATTACACCAGCAGCATTGTACTTAAGCTTCTGCAAGCGAGGCTCCAGCACTTTGTGAACTGAGAATTACCAGAAGAACAGGTTGGTTTTAGAAGAGGAAGAGGAACTAGAGACCAAATTGCCAACAGTCGCCAGATTATGGAGAAAGAAAGGGAGTTCCAGAAAAACATCTGTTTCTGCTTCATTGATTACACTAAAACTTTTGACTGCATAGACCACAACAAATTATGGCCAGTCCTTAAAGAGATGGGAGTACCAGACCATCTTACTTGTCTCCTGAGGAACCTGTAATGCAGGCCAAGAAGCAACAGTTAGAACTGAACGTGGAAAAACTGACTGATTTAAGATTGGAAAAGGAGTATGAGAAGGCTATATGTTATCACCTTATTTATTTAACTTTTATGAAGAGTACAATCTGATGCTCAATGTCAGGCAGGATGAATCAAAAGCAGGAACTAAGATGGCTGAGAGAAATATCAATAATCTCAGATATGAAGATGATACCATTCTGATGGCAGAAAGTGAAGAGGAATTAAGAAGCTTCTTGATGACGGTAACAGAGGAGATGCTTAACATAAAAAAAAAATTAAGATGTTGGAGACTAGTCTCATCACTTCCTGGCCAACAGAGGGAGAAGAAATGGAAGCAGTGTCAGATTTAATATATATTCTTGGGCACAAACATCACCGCAGACAGCAATAGCAGCCATGAAATTAAAAGATGCTTGCTTCTTGGAAGGAAAGCTATGGCAAATCTGGACAGCAGACTAAAAAGCAGAGACACCACCTTGTTGACAAAGGTCTGTACAGTCAAAGCTATGGTTTTTCCAATGGCAAAGTATGGCTGTGAGGGTTGGACTATAAGGAAAGCTGAGCACTACACAACTGCCGCTTCCGAATTGTGGTGCAGACGTTTGAGAGTCCCTTGGACAGCAAGGAGATCAAATCAGTCCATTCTTAAAGAAATTAATTCAGGCTATTCACTGGGCTTTGGTCACTTAATGAGAAGAGGGGACTCACTGGAAAAGACCCTAATGTTGGGAAAGATGGAAGGCAAAAGGAAAAGGAGATGGCAGAAGATGAGATGGGTAGATGGTGTCAAGGAAACAATAAACATGGACAGACTTCTAGAGATGATGGAGGACAGAAGGGTGGGCATGCCCACGTCCATGGGGTCATGAAGAGCTGGACATGACTAAACAACAACTGTGTTACCTGCGGAGCTAAAAAGTGAAGAGAATTACCCAGGGCCACGTACTACGGTCAGAACGGAACCCAGGCCAGACTGACTCTAGCCAAGTGCTTGTTGACAGAGGTGATGACGTATAGTAAAGCACATACTAGGCTTGAGGTCAGGAAAATGTGGGTTCAAATTCTACCTTGGGAACTTGCTAGCTAGCCTCTTCAGCTTCCTTTAAGTTGCAGTTAAAGTCCTGCCCTGGGCAAGAAGCCTTTCCCAGTCCTCCCTAATCTTAGTGCCTCTCCTCTGAGGCTAGCCCTAATTTATTCTGTATATGTAGGGTTTGTACGTAGCTGTCTGCATGTTGTTTCCCTCATTAGACTGTGAGCTCCTTGAAAGCAGGGACTGTCTTTTGCCTTTTTTTTTTGTATCCTCAGCACTCAGCACAGTGCCTGGCACATAGGTGCTTAACAAATGCCAGCTGACTGACTGACTGCGTGACCCTGGGGAAGTCACTTAACCTCTTCATCTATAACATGAGAGTTGAACTCACGGACCTCTGAGGTTCCTTTTAGCTGCAATCCTATTTCCTTATCCTTTGAAAGTGTTTTAAGATTTAAGAAATGCTTTCCACACAACATTAAGGTGAGGTTAATAGATAGTGTAAGTATGAGTATTTGCCTCATTCAGATGAGGAAATAGATTAAGGCAAGGAAGTCGATTTGCCCAAGGTCACACAGCTAGTAAATGTCATAGTCTGGATCTGAGACCAGGTCTTCTGGTTCCAAGTCTAATGTTCTTTAAAACAATCTATAGGAGTTATTATTAGGGTAGTCTTCCCACTCTTCAGGGGTACAATTTCTATGTCAAATTAGAAAAATGTATTTGTTCAAAGATTGATTAGGTTTCCACGTTATTCCTTGCCCTAGGGCCTATGAGTGGGGTCCTTGATTATCAATTGGAAAATCTGTGAGCTGGAGGGTCGAGCCTGATAATCTGGGGTGGCAGCTCGGGAGATGAACCCCTTACTTCCAATAAAATTTCTCAAGTAAACCTAGATAAACCCAAACCTTGAGAATGAGTGAGGATATACCCAGTAAGAGAAGACAGAGGATAATAGTGCTGCGAATTGTTTTTTCTCTGTCCTCTCACTCACCACGCCAGTAAGGCGTCCTTCATGACATCTCCTTAACCTAGATGTACAATCAGATGCCCTTTCCCTCCCTGGGAATTATATAGAAATACGTGGTATGAGGCGATCCTTTGCCTCCGTCATCTAGCTCTTTTCTGCCAATAACTTCTTAAAGCTGTTCTCTTCTTCCTCCTCCTTTTTTTTGGGGGGGGGGAGGTTCCTAAAGATTTCTCGTTGTCTTCTTGCATAAACTTTCATAAGAATCATAGGATTTAGAGCTAGAAGGGCCCTCAGAGATCATGTGATCCGGCCCTCTCTTTGCCTTTAATTAAATATTTATTGATATTATTAGTTTTGTTTTCACTTTTGTTTTACTTACATTTCCCAGTTCAAACCCTCTCTTTTTATGGATGAGAAAAATGAGATCCCACAGAGGTTAAGTGACTTGTCCAAGGTCATGCAATAAGGTAAATGGCAAAGTCTGAATGCAAACCCTCTAACTTAGATTCCAGGACTCTTATCACTCTCAGAACGTGCTCCGTGGACTTCCTGTCCGCTTTTGTCTTATGGGTTCTGGTCGTGCAATCCGCAGTTTTCTTTGCAGATCATCCTCTCCGTATCCAGTTACCTATAACAGGAGTAGGGAACCTGCAGCCTCAAGGCCACATGTGGCCCTCTAGGTCCTCAAGTGCAGCCCTTTGACTGAATCCAAACTCCACAGAACAAATCCCCTTAATCCTTTGATTTGTTACTAGAACTTGGACTCAGTCAAAAGGCCGCACCCCAGGACCGAGCCAAAGGCCACTCCTGACCTAGCTCAACAAACCCTATCTTTCTATGGCAATCTTGCCTCCGTTTTTCCACTTCTTGCCAATTATTCCTCTCCTGCTATCACCTACGGCACAGTGTAATGCCCTGTTGGGAAAATTTCAGGTACTGGAAGCTCAGTAGTCACACCCCCAGGTCATCGTTCTCCTTCTTTTCTAGATTTTTGTCAAGTCACACAGAACAGAAACTTGACTTTCTACTCTTGCAAAAGAGGGGAAAAGGAAGCAAGGAGCTCATTCTGGTCCCCTGCAAGGAAAGATAAGCCAAGGTCTTCTCTGGGGATACCAGAAAGTAGGCATAGGTAAATTTCTTTTGTTGGTGAATGAGAGCTGGTAGCATGAGAAAGATTGCACGGGAAATTTTTATTCCAAGCACTTCGGAGCCATGCAGAAATCTCCTAAGAGGGTACTGGGTACTGAAATATCGTATCATGGAAAGAACTGGAAATTTCGCTTGACAGGGGAATACAGAAAGAAGGAAGGATAAAGGTTTGTTTTGTTTTACCGTTAAAAGCTAGTAAGAAGACCATAGGATCATAGATTTAGAGTTGGAAGGGGCCTTTGAAACCATCTAGTTCAACCTCCTCGTTTTCCAGATAAGGAACTGAGGCCCAAAGAGCTTAAATGACTTGTTTGAAGTGATAAGAACAGTAAATGGCAGAACTGGGATTTGAACTCAGGTCCTTTAATGTTAGATCCAATACTTTTCCCACTATGCTTCCTCCTAATACCTTAATGTACCTAGAGATAGGTATTTCTGTTATTCTTACTCTAAATATGCTATCACCTTTAAAAAAAAATAACTATTCATCTCTAACTGCTATGTACTGTCTTTTAACTTAAAAAAAATCACACATGAAATATGTGCTATAATCTAGATTCCATTTATTTACAGTAAGCCTGTGCATTTGGATCACATGACCATAGCCTAGGGACAATCCCATTTGGTAGCAGTTTTCTTGAATTGCAGACTTACTGACTCCTTCGAAATTCAAATCTGCACATAGCAATATCTGATATTTAAATAGTGTTTAAAGGTTTGCAAAGAGCTTAACATACATTATTCAATCCAAGAAGCATTTATTAAATACCTACAAGTAAGGTACTGTGCTAGGTGCTGGAGGTGACGAGTGGGGAATATAAAGACAAAAAGAAAACTAGCCCCTGCCCTCAAGGAGCTCATACTCTGAGCTTCATAACAACTCTGTGAGGTAGGGACTACAGAAATCACTAATGTTTTGGGTCTGTTGCAACAATTCGGCTAGCAGCTGTTGTGGGGGTAAAAGACCAACACAAGCCCAACGACAAGAACGCTGCCAGCACAGGTTCTTTTGATCTCCTTTACTAAGGAAAGTAACATTAGGGGGTTAACAATCTTATTTCACTCCAACACACAAATAGCATTCACTTAGTTCAGGGGAAAAAGTCAGCACCCTGAACAAAAATATAAACAAATTACAAATATACATTTTAAACAGAGCAAATACAATTCATAGTTACCAAGAAACCATCAACATCTGGGTTGACAAGCCGGAAGGCTCTTAGAGCAGCTGCCCAGAGTCCCATGCCAACACTTCTCCAGGAGTGAAAGCCTCTCAAGCAAACAACTCTGTTCTCTCTTTTTATACACTCTTTAGCCGTCATCAAACGTCATCTGAGGGACCAGAACTTAGGCGCCTACTATTGGCTCTGGTCTTAGCAACTCCCCTTAGGGCCCTGGGGGCTTCTCTCGCCTCTCTCAAACTAGAGAACTAGTTTGTTAACCAGCCTGGGGCTTTGCACCTAGTAGTAAAAGGGCATGGTCCTGGGGTTTGGTACCTAGCAAGATTCAATCAAAGACACTTAATGAATTTAGCATTCTAAAACAGTAAAAAAGTCCCAACTTAATTAATATTACAAGGTCTTATTAAAAGCCACAATGAAGGAAGATGACAAACGTTAGAGGAGGACACTGATACACTGTTGGTGCAGCTGTGAATTAGTACAACCATTCTAGAATGCAATTTGGAGCTGTGCCCCCAAAGTTACCAACTTGCGCAACCCTTTGACAGAGTAATATCATTACTATGTCTATGCCCCAAAGTGATCAAAGCAAGAGGA
The DNA here is from genome assembly GCF_011100635.1 of Trichosurus vulpecula. NCBI lineage: Eukaryota > Metazoa > Chordata > Mammalia > Diprotodontia > Phalangeridae > Trichosurus > Trichosurus vulpecula. The sequence continues at coordinate 7,586,729 of NC_050581.1, read as the reverse complement.
AAAGATCCTGTGTACAAAATAGTCATAGTACAAAAATAGTCATATTATTTCTTTTTGAACAGCAAAGAACTGGAAACTAAAGGGATGCAGTGCATCAGTTGGAAATGGTTGAACAAATTATGGTACATGGATATAATGGAATACTATTGTGCGATAAGAAACGATCAAGAAATGGTTTCAGAGAAACCTGGGAAGACTTAAATGAACAGATGTTGAGTGAAATGAGCAGAACCAGAAGATCAATTTATACTGTAACAACACTGTAAAAACGAATGACTTTGAAAGACCTAAGAATTCTGAACACTGCAGTGATCAAACATGATTCCAGAGGACCAATGACTAAGAATGTGCCCTGGAGTCAGAAGGACCTAAGTTCACATATGGCCTAAAACACTCAACACTTACTGTGTGACCCTCATCAAGTCACTTAACCCCAATTACCTCTTAAAAAAAATGCTAGCTACCTATCTCCTAACAGAGAAGTGACTGACATATGCAGAATGAGACGTGTTTTTGGACATGGCCAATGTTGGAATTTGTTTTGCTGGTCTACGTTTATTTATTACAAGAGTGGTGTTTGGTTTTTGGTTTTTTTTTGCCAGGGGAGGAGGGGGCAAAGTGGGGTATTGGAAGGCGCAAAAAATGCTTGACAATTTGAAAAAAATTTTTTTTCTAAAAGCTAAATTAATAAACAAATGAGATTTTTGTTTCTCTGGCTTTGACAAATGTGGACACTGTATCTTGATCTCTCCCTCCCCCCCTTTTCTTTTCCCTGTCCCTTCCATCTTCTACCTTCTCCCTTAACTCACCATTATACAGGGCTGAAATATATGGTTATTTGTTTTATTTGGTAAATGGAATTTTGTGTTCCTTGTCCTTAGTTTTTAAAGTGAGAGGATGGAATGTTTTATACATCTCTCTACGAAAACAAAACACCACACAACTAAATTACATTGATTTTCACTAATGTGAACTTTACTTTCAGTGGATCCTGGATGGAAAAGTTATTCCCTATCCCTACACTTATAGCTTTTAAATTTTTAAAAAATTGTAATTAATTTTTTTCAATAAACAGAAATCTACTTTCTCTCCCTTCCTCCTATCCCTCTACCAACTGAGAAAGAAAGAAAAACAAAAATCCTGTTATAACTGTGTATAATGACTTGTCACTTACATACTGCTGTCCTTTGGAATCCTGAACAAGGTAGAAGACTGCTTAAAATAGGGGGGAAATATGGTTCTAGAGATAGAAGACCTGGGTTCAAATCCTGATTCTGGTATTTACTGCTTGTAATATCCTTGGGTTTCAGTTTCTTCACCTGTAAAAGGAGGGAGTTGGACTACAGGGCCTCTGAGGTCACTTCCAGCTAAATGTCCATGATCTTATTACCCTTACGGCATTGTATTAACTAAATCCTTTGCACAACGTCCAAGATAGACCACACCTTTCTACTGAAAAGTTGGGGTCTTGAACTCAGGTCTTCTGGCTCCAAATTCAAATAGCTTTACTTTACTCAATCAGAACAGCCTTAATCTGGAGGGAGGCTATGAGACTTCAGAGCATTCAGCAAAGTTCTTTAGCTTTTCAGAAGCTGTCATGGCGACACAAAACATAATTAGCCATAAAACCTCCCTTCAGATTTTATTCTTCCTTCAAAATGGGGAGTGGAGGAACTCCAAAACTTCCTGTATTATAATAGGTTCATTTCCCTCTTGTCATCTCTTTTCCTAATTAGCAACAAGAGCTCTCATTTATCTGTCGGTTACAAAACACATTCCTCGTATCTCTGCAAGGTAATGTATCTGAATCCTCATTTTACGTAGGAAGTTCAGAAAAATGAAGCAAATTACCTATGGTCTATACCATAATAAGGTCTATACTATATAATATTGGGAGACCTCAACCTCCCCCTTTCTGAACTTGATAAATCTAACCTCAAAATAAATAAGAAAAAAGTTAAGGAGGTAAACAGAATTTTAGAAAAGGCACATATGATAGACCTCTGGAGAAAACTGAATGGGGATAAAAAGGAATATACTTTCTTCTCAAAAGTACATGGCACATACTCAAAAACTGACCATGTACTAGGGCATAAAAACCTCACAATCCAGTGCAGAAAAGCAGAAGTAGTCGAAGCATCCTTTTCAGATCATGATGCAATAAGAATCATTTTTAAGAGCCATGGAAAAATAAGCTAAAAACTAATTGGAAACTAAATAATTTAATTCTAAAGAATGAGTGGGCCAAAGAACAAATCAGAGAAACAATTAATAACTTCATTCAAGAGAATGACAATAATGAAACAATATACCAAAACTTATGGGATGCAGCTAAAGCAGTTCTTAGGGGAAGTTTTATATCCCTAAATGCTTACATGAATAAAATAGGGAAAAAGGAGATCAAAGATCTGGGCATACAGCTGAAAAAGCTAGAGAAAGAGCAAATTGAAAACCCCCAATTAAATACCAAATTAGAAATACTGAAAATCAAAGGAGAGATTAATAAAATTGAAACCAAGAAAACTATTGAATTAATAAATAAAACAAAGAGCTGGTTTTATGAAAATACCAATAAAATTGATAAACCTTTGGCCAATTTGATTTGATTAAAAAAAAGAAAGAAATTACCTATGGTCACATAGCTAGGAGGGGAAAAAGCCAGCACTCTAACCTGGATCTTCTGATTTCAAGTCCTCTATTCTCTCCACTATTCCACATTGTACCTCTTAATAATGCGCATTAGTTTATATATACCCCTATACATACATATATATATATTATATACACACACACACACACACACACACACAAACATGCATGCACGTATCTGTACGTGTGTATCTCTGTGGTTACCTTTGAGACTCAGCTTAAACACCCATCACCTTCCTCATTAAGTCTTCTTGGTCTCCCCCAGCTGCTGCTTAGGACACGCTTCCCCCAAATACTTTGCATTAATTTATGTGTGTGTGTATACGTATATATTATACATACATATGTTGCCTCCCCTATTAGAATGTAAGCCTCTTGAGAGTATTAACCAACTGTCTTGACCCCCAAGGACACACAGGGTGGTAATAACAAATTATGTCAGCTCAGGGCAGGGCTTTGTCCTCGACACATTTGGGGCCTTCTGAATACCCCCGGTCTAGACTTTCTGGAAAACATGGCATCTCAAGAAGACAAGTTCAGGGGGCCCCTTAACAACAGCACGTACTGTTTCACTTTTGTGTTTTTACCTCCAGTGCTTATGAAGAAACAGCATGGTGGATAGAGAGCTGGCCTTAAAAACAGCAAGACTTGGATTCACTTTTCTACCTCTGATCCACACTGGATGCCTACATAACCCTAGGCAAATCACTTACTCTCTCGAAATTTTAGAATCTAAATCGCAGAAAAGATACATCGGTAGAGGTTTCTGCACTATTTTCCTAAACCAGGAAAATCACGGGTCTGGGTGTCATCCTGTCCCCAAGGCTTAGCCCAGTAGCTGGTACACGGTAAGTGCTTAATTAATGCTTGTTGATTAAGGGGTGTGTGTGTGAATTTTTTTTAAACTTACTACTTGGGATGAGACTTTAGTGAAAAAAAAACAACTCCCAACTCTAATTAGCTGGGGGCCTATTTAAAAAGAGGTTTCTTGCTTAAGTCTAATACAGATCTCCAGGATTCCATGCTAACAACACAACAATTTTCCCACTGCCTCATGGGACCGACTCAGGTCCCAGATGTGAAACCGTTTCAATGCCAGAGATAATTCCTCAGCACTTCAAGGAAAGGCTCCGTCTTATTCACTGGCTTAATGAACGCGCAACGGTGGGAGCGTGTTCAGAGCTTGTCACAGCAAACATACAGCAGGAGGCTTGTCCAACACTGCTGGGTCTGACTGGCAAACAGCTTGTTGCTGCTGCCTTAATGATGAAGGGGACAATTCCCTTCACTCTCACCCTGCAAAGGGACCAGCTCTGCAGCTGTCACAGGGAAGGCCTTGCAAGCTTAATTAACCAGGTGGAATGGGCCCTGTTTTCAGCAACGCTTTGGCTCTGAATGGGAAAGGGAAAGGGGGGAGGGATGGAGGAGAGGGGAAGGGTAGAAGTAGGGGAGATGTGGGAGCAGAGGGAAGAATGTGCGGAAAAGCAACAAAACTGGGGTCACAGAATGATCACGCAAACTACACTCAAAACTTCTCAGTCTTTGATTTCTGTACAGACACAGGTTTTTCATCCCAAAGGGGCTCACTGGAAGATGCAGAGTATCTAATTTGCTTTCCACCGAGTCAAAATACAATACAGCAAATGCATATATGAGACAACTCCAAGGGACAGACAAAAGGGAACTTTGCATGCTTTACCTCTGTCAATGGGCCCCTTATGACCTCCATCTTCAAAGCTCCTTGAATTTTTTTTCTTTTCTTTAAAGCAAAACTACATTGAAAGGCTTATTCAACAGAAAATATAAACCAGGGTCTCCTAGCTTCTGGTCCTTTCAGGTGGTTGGGTAGGTGATCATCATACTTAGGCCACCAACCTGGTGGGTGTTTGGAGTGAGGATGGGGGAAAGAGCTATAACAGAATATTAGATACTGAATGTGCACAGTCTTCCTATGCTAAACAGTATGTCAGCCTCTGCTGTTCAAGAGTCTACAGGCTAAAAGCTGTCGAGTGACTGTAGCTCAATCTACAAAACGATGAATTCAATTCAAGGAACATGTGCAAGCGCCTACTATGTGCATGGCCTTGTGGTAGGTACCAGACATACAAAGATGGCTACTAATAATAGCACTTCACATTTTTATAGCACTTCAAGGTTTACAAAATGCTTTCCTGACAACAACCAATAAAAATGAGGTAGTAAAATTCTATTTATTAGGTCCATTTTATAGATTAAGAAACTGAGGCTTAGAGGGGTACAAAGTGACTCATCTAGTACCATATAACTAGTGAGTATCAGAGACAAGAATCAAACCTTTCTTTCTTACCCCAATTCTATATTGTTTTCTAAAGGTTTATGATAGAAGAAAAAAATAACTATCATGTAGTAAAGTATGATAGAGATATTCTTATAACTTGTTATGGAATATTTAAGGGTGGGATTTGTAGTCAAAGGACTTAGATTTGAGTCCTAACCAAGTCACATCAACTCTGTGCCTCAGTTTCCTCACCTGTAGAATGAGGCGGTTGGGGTAGATGACCTGTAAGTCCCTTTTAGCTCTAAATTTATTATCCTCCATTGGCATCTTGTTGTTTGCTGTTCAGTCATTTTTTAGTCACATCTGACTCTTCAAAACCCCACTTGGGATTTTCTTGGCAAAGATACTGGAGTGGTTCGCCATTTCCTTCTCCAGCTTACTTTACAGATGAGGAAACTGAGGCAAACAGGGTCAAGTGACTTGCCCAGGGTCACATAGGTAGGAAGTGTCTGAGGCCAGATTTTAACTCAGTAAGATGAGCCTCTCTGATTTGTATCTACTCTTAGGGGAACCTCTAGGCCCTCAAGTACAGCCCTTTGACTGAATCCAAACTTCACAGAATAAATTCCCTTAATAACTTGGACTCAGTTCAAAAGGCCTCACCCAAGGACCTAGAAGGCCACATGTGGCTTCAAGGCCGCAGGTTCACTGCCCTGTACTAGATACATAATGTTAGAAAGTGACTTTGGTCTAGATCTGTGATTTTATTGGTGTACAGAATTCTCATTAAGGAAATCTTCCTTATTGATGGCAATCAGCAACTGTTCTATAGTTTAAGAGTCTTGGAGAATTATGCTGGGCACGGAGAGATTAAGTGATTTGCTTAGCTGACACACAACCTGTGTGTCAGAGGTAAACTTTGTCCGCTGTGTGGATTTGTTTTACTATATTTATTTGTTACAAGAGTTTCCTTCTGTCAGTAAATTGGGGGAGGTTATGGGGAAGAAGGCCCCCAAAGAGTGCCATTATAACAATTTTTCAAATGCATAGAAAAAAACAGAAGGAAGTTCATAAGAGCGCAGACAAGACAGTTTTGAAAGTAACATGTAGAATTTATTAAATGGTTTTTTAAAGAATAAGTAAAATGAAATGGAGATTTATACTTTCTTAGATGTAGAATCCTCTTTTTACATTTGGTGTGTATATGGAAATCCTCTTTCTCTCTCTCTCTCTCTCTCTCTCTCTCTCTCTCTCTCTTTTGGTGTTTAAGTTTAAAATGAAAAAAAAATTCATGTGCTTCCCTGCCACCAATAAAAAGTACGCGTTTCATCTGGGGTGTTGGGTACAATCGTTAAAGGCTGAGTAGATTTAAATGAGTGCAATGTATTCTCACACCTATGTTCGGATGATTTCCATCAAGAATGGTAGAAAATAAATACATTGTCATTTCCTCCAGAAACGTCGCGGCCTCAGCACTCACCTAGCAAGGCTAGGCCCTTATACTCTATGGCATTATTCATGATCAAAGGAGGTATCATCATTCATTTTTAGTATCTGATCATTCAAGAAATCCTAGAGAGGATATTTATTATGAAGGGAGTCAAGAAAGAAATGGTGTGTGATAGTCAAGTCGGCTTGAGTGACTAAGGGTTTTTCTAAGGACAAGACTTAGCAGATTAATGTAAGATTCCATTAGAGACTAAAAGGTACTCTCAAACATCTTTCCTGGACCTCCTCATTTAAATTGTACAACAGAAGTACTTGAGATGGGGGAGGAACAGTACAATCTTAAGAGAACCCCATCCACTGTATCCTCCCTTAAATCGGTTATGGCAGAATTTATGATGAATGAACAGAGAAGATGATGAAAATGTATCAGTTCTTCCCCTCCCTCTCCCCTCCCCCACCACCTCAAGTCCACAAGACAAATAGTTCTGGTTTAGTGAGGACTGTACTTGTATAGACTCTAGTATGCTAAGGCTCTTGATCTCTTCCCCCCATTGCATAGACTCCTATGCATAGACAAAATCCCTTAATAAAAGGATTTGTTTTATGAAGTCTGGATTCAGTCAAAGGGCCACACTTGAGGACCTAGAGGGCCACGTGGCCTCGAGGCTGCAGGTTCCCCACCCCTGGTCCTACATAGAGGAAGGAAGTCTTTCTCCAGGCTCTTCAGTGCCCTTCCCTCTGCCACTGTTTACTAGACTCGTGTGGAAAGAGCAACAGTAGTGAAGGGCCCCCAGAATCCGTGGTAGGAGCAGGTGAACTCTTTTCCCAACCTCACACTCTATTTTCTGTGGGTGCTTTTCCCCTCTCATGCCTCTCCACAGGATCTTGGCCATTTGCAAGATGGGATGAATGGATGATGGATGGATGGATGGATAGATGAATGGATGAAATTAATACAAAAGCATTTATTAAGCACTTACTATGTGCCAAGTACTGAAGAGCTGGGGATATAAAAAACAAAAGTGAGGACAGTCTCTCCACTTAAGAAGCTTACATTTTAATAGAAAGAGATAATCAATATGTGGAATTATTAACTGAGAAGAGATATTTCGATTTGGAAAATTACTGGGTTGGTGAATGAAGCCATGTAGGAATAGACTGACACACCCTTTCTAGGAGTAATGGCTATGTTAATTTGATTATGGTTCCAGAACTGGAAATGGGGTGGGGCAATGCAAACACCATCAAGGCAGCTAGCAAGAAGATGACGGGCTCTGAGAAGGGCTCCCCTAACAGACCATCAGGGCCCTGAGGGATGAAAGGTTAAACCCTCAGGGCATGGCTGGACCAGCGGCAAGTTAGCTGGGGAAAATATGGGAGGAAGCAGGAAAAGAAGATGGCACTCTCTAGTTTGTCTAGGGAAGCGGCAGAAGAATTGAGGAGGGATGATTTCCTCTGTCCCCACAAGTTCCCCTCAACATGAAGAAAGAATTTCCCAGGCCAAATGTTCCACAGTGGCTAGTAGGTGAGGTGCATTGCAGTTCTACACAGAAGGCGATTTGAAGTGGTGAGCTAGATTGCTAGACTGTAGGCTCCACGAAGGCAGGGACTGTGTGTTTTCTAGCTTTTATACCTGGACCAGGTCCTAGCACAAGACTCTACAGCATTTAATGTCCATTGAGATTGGAGGTGGGGATCGTGAGCTACAGACCCATCAGACAGCAGCAATGAAATGATTCCTTCCCATACTGTGTGTGTATATACGGGGATGTGTGTGGACTGTAAGACATCTTTTGGCAGTTTTCATAGTCACAATTTCCCAAAAGGAATATATACCTTTCTCCTCTAAAATCCCCTCGACATCTTCTCTATATCCCATGGTTGTTCAGACTTGGTGGAAAGCCCAACCATACCAAAGCTTTCTTTGTTCCCCTCTCAATCCTAGAGAAATCTCAAACCTGGGGAAAGCATTGCTCTAGAATAACCCTGGAACCAAGTGCAGCACAAAAGGGAGTATTAGAGAGTGGTGAGGAATTGGGAGACAGCAAGCCATTTTCTGGAACCGCCCCCCCCCCCATCTTCCTGCATCTTTGAGTAGCCCTGACTTTACGAATACTTCTTACATTTATGGGGGTGGGGGGAAGGCATGGAGAGGGGTGGGTTATCTTTCATGCTTCCAAGTCTGAAGAGAAGAATGACACTGGTTCAGTTATAGGAATGTTTCCATTCATTCGTTCCTCCCACTATCGCTATTAGAAGGGAGGTGATAATTTCGTTGCATTCTTCCCAGCGCCTGTTTATCACAACCAACAGATGGATCCTATACGTTGAGACATCTGGGCAAGGCACCTGAGTGTCGCAGGAAAATCACGCTCCCTTCCTGTTACTGGCCATCAGCGTCTTTAAAACATTCATTACCATGTATGTTATTTGATATCTCATAAAATAAATACTTGTACACCAGGGAGAGCAGGATTCTGGCAGTAAGCATCTATCTGGCTATTAAAAGTCACAGTAGAGCAAATGGAAAGAACAAATCGCAAAATCATTGAAAATGCATACTGAAAAATTACAAAGAACAAGCCTGGCTCTAAAGAAAAGAAATTAGAAGGTGCCTCTCCCAACTCCTTTGCAGAGGTGCGGGAGGAGGGGATCTCTGGGTGTGGAACATTACATAGAATATTGGAATTTTTTTCAATGTATTGATTAGTTTTGCTGAATTTTCTCCTTTTCTCCTCTCTTTTTAAAACTAATTTTTTGCTCTAAGGGATGGTTTTTGGAGAGGGGAAGAGGAAGTACATAGGGGAAAGTTTAGGTGACATAAAAACAAAATATATCAATAAAACCTGTGGGTGTTTTTCATTCATTGTAGAAGGTATGCCTCATTGTGACCCATTTCCTTCCTGAGGCCCCTACCTTACCTAGCCCTATTCTAGGTTCTGGGTTTAGCCATTTTTAGAGGCAAAAACTGAATATAGGTTCTAGGGCCAAAACGACATGGAGAAGCTGGAAAAATAAGGGACGCTGCTTCTGTAAGGAAAAAGCATACACAGTCTACCAAAGAAGGGCAAAGCTGTGGTACCGAGTCCTGCCCCACAAGTGTTCCCTAAGAAGACTTTTGCCTTTCCCCCAGAGTCATGGGGGGTATGGAGAAGATGTTTCCTGTTGGGTGAGTAGATTCTTTCTGATCCTTCCCCTTCCCCTCCCCCCATTTCTACTCATGTGAGAGAAGAAAACAAGTTAGTTCCTGGTGAGTGTTTGTAGTCTGTGTCTGTGTTCAAACAGAGCTGGGCCACTCCTGGCAAAGGAAGCTATGTATTCTTCTTGTGCCAAGCTATAGCCTTACCAAACTCAGGCAGAACGCGGGTTAACATGTCCCCATATGCCACATGAATTATCACAGAGCTGCTCTATAATCTGCTCCCACAATTGCTGGCATCAAATTGTGTTAGAAGTCACTCGATTTTCTCCAAGAAACTAACTAAGCTGTCATCCTTATTCTGTGACAGGGCACTAAAAATGGAATTTTAGTATAGCCACGTGATGTCCTAGAGAGAGCCCTGTGAGAAAAAACACTGGACGTAGAAACTTGAGTTTGTGTCCTGGCTTAGCCATCGATGATCTGTGAGGTAAAGGAACGGAAGCATTTCGTTCCCAGTAAGGATTCTTGGGATAGGACCTATCTGACAGGAGGTGATCAAGGAAGGCATGAAAACAGAGGTCTCCTGGCTGTTCCCACCCAGCTTGCTTTTGAGACTGATGGCAAAAGCTGTCATACTAAACGAGATAAGGTATGAAAGTTTTTTATAATGTACACCACCTCATTGTAAATTATTAATAAATACCAACAGCAAAGATGATAGCCATTCCAGTGAGTTAATGGATTTTGAGAAAAATGAGAAGCCACAACTCTAGAGTCCAACACAACACACACACACACACACACACACACACACACACACACACACACAGAGGCACATCTGTCAATCTACCTGTCACTGTAGTCAGAACTTAAATATGATGGGATCTTACACAATTTCAGAATATGTTTGAGGAGGTAACATGGACCAATGATAAGAAATGTTTGTTCACTTCAGAAAGGGAAAAGGGGACCCTCTAAGTTACTTTGTCTGCCGATGGCTCACCAGCACCCAGATTAAAGCTAAGGTGTTTGGCTGAGAGAGATTCAAAAGCCATCCCAAGTTTACACAAGGCACCTAAGCTTCCTTCTATACTATACTCCCCCTCCTGGCCTCTTGATAATGCAGGCCACAGTGACACAGCAGAAGGTATGTACTGCTCCAACAAACCTCTACAATTATAATCTTGCCCCCCCACCACCACAGTTTACCACTGCACCCCCTCTTATCCTCAGCCATCTTCCAGGGCTGCAGGTCTACCGGTCAGCTTTCCAAACAACATCCCTCCCCCTCCCCGGCTCCAAGCAGCTGTCATAGACCAGGCCCAGGATTCGGGGGGAATCAGTGGAATCTTGGATTGTCTTCAGTACTTCAGGATTGGGGAGCAAGCCTCTTTCTACGGTTTACGCAACTGAGCAACCTGCCCCAGATTCAGGGCTACATGTGGCTTAATTGAACCACCACAAACCACACTGGAAGGGCTCTCCTCTGAGTCAGGAACCAACCAATGGTATACATGAATTATAAAAGGCAGATTTATCTCGGATATGATTTAGTTTAGAGCAAAAGGGACACAAATCCTTCCCTGGGGGAGCAATCGAAAGAGCCCGGCAGGTGCTGTTGTCTTAGAAGGACTTAAGTTCCCTTAGGGCTATGCAGCCCTCCCCCAAGCAGCCGCCTCCCAGAGGAGAGGTTCAAAGTTTGAGAAGGATGACCAAAGCCCAACAGTGTATCTAAGCATCCAGCAAGTTTCACTGCAACATTTCTTCCTCTCTTCCCAGATCTAGAGAATTAAGAGGAAACATCTCGGGCAGCAAGGAACCTCAGGTTTGATAACGAGCTCCCCCATCCTCTCGTGGCTCTGCGACGCCAAGCAGGTGTACCATGTTCCCCATCCCCATCCCCATCCCTAGCCTCCTTTCCATCCCCAGTCCTTCCAGAAGGCTCATTACCTTTGTGATGACCATGCAGAACGACTCCAGGGATGGGGGAGTGGGTGGAAGCCCGGCTCAGCTCTCTCCTCAATCTGTCCGGATCGCAGCCGATTCTCTCCACCAAGACATAGGAGTCGACTCCAGCCTTTCTTCCGTCCTGCTCCTCACTCCCCTTTGTCAGTCTTCTGCCTCTCCCTCTCCGAAACCAGAGACAATATCCCTTGCAGAGGGGAGTCACGTTCATTCATAAATCATGACTGAACTATTTCTGGCTTTTCCCTGCCGGTGGAAGCAGGAGAGATTTGGGAGGGTACAAGAGAAAAAACCACCTGAAAACAATCCTGCCAGCAGTCAATGCATAGCTAGCTCTCTCTCTCTCTCTCTCTGTCTCTCCTCTGTCTCTCTCTCTCTCTCTCTCTCTCTCTCTCTCTCTCTCTCTCTCTCTCCCTCTCCCTCTGTCTGTCTGTCTGTCTCTCTCTCTCTCCCCTCTCCCCCCTCTGTTTCTCTTTGTCTCTCTCTCTCTCTCCTCTCTCTGTCTGTCTGTCTCTCTCTCTCCCTCCCCCCCTCTCTCCTCTCCCTCTGTCTGTCTGTCTCTCTCTCTCCCTCTCTCCTCTCTCTCTGTCTCTCTCTCTCTCTCCTCTCTCTGTCTCTGTCTCTCTCTCCTCTCTCTCCCTTTCGCTCTCTCTCTCTCTCTCTCTCTCTCTCTCTTATCTATCTCTCTCCGATCTCTCTCTGATGTCTCTCTCTCTCATCTCTCTCTCTCTCCTCTCCCTCTCTCTCCTCTCCCTCTCTCCTCTCTCTCTCCTCTCTCTGTCTGTCTGTCTCTCTCTCTTTCTCACGCGCGCAGTCACACACACACAGAAGCACTGCAATGTACACTAGCGAGCAGGCAAGACACGGGGTGTGGGTGGAGAAACAAGGCGAGAGGAGGAGAGAAAATAAGAGATTCCCTTCCTTTTGTGTGAAAGGCAGAAATAGGAGCCTTCGCGGGGACAAAATGCATATTCATGAGCAGAGGGCGGGGACCGGAAGACACCTAACCCAAGTCCCCTGCCTACCTACCTAAAACAACCTGTCCCCCTGCATCGAATGACGCGGGGGTAGGGGTGACCGCGGCGGCCCTGCCCGAGCCCCTCCTCTCAAACAGATGGCTCCTTTTCCATTCCGATTATGAGCCCCTCCCGCTTCTGGCCCCCCGGGAGGGGAGGGGAGGGAGCCCCTGGAGGTGCAGCAGCTGTTGTAGCCGCAGGGAGAGGGTGCTGCCGCTGGGTTCATTCTCTGGGCTCTGTTTCAGGGGAACCTGCGGCCCACACAGGGTCTCTAGGCAAAGTTGTCTCTGCGGGCTGGGGCCAGGGCGGGTCCAGAGAAGTCAAGAGATGGTAGGGGATGTCCCTGGGATTCCACTCGTCCTACCTAGAGGGATCACGGTCACCCTCCTTAAAATATCTCCATGCTCCACCCCACTCCCCAGACCCTTGCACATCAAAGGATAGACCAACTCCCACCTCCCAATTTGCACTCCCCAAAGCCTAGGGCTTCAGGCATAGACTAGGGGCAGGACCTGAGATCTCACTGATACAGGAAGTTCTTGCATAAGGAAACTCCCCATCCTGATTCAGACCAGCACTTTCTCTTCAATTTTTTGTAATAGAGAAATATCTCTAATACACCAAGAAATGAAATGACTTGAAGCAGGTCACACAGCCAGAGGCATATACAAGCCTTTCTGGTGGCAAGGCCAGTTCTCCAGGCCCTACACCACATGCTGAATACATGATAAGTTATTAATGTTTGTTAAATCTGAATTTTGAAAATTTAATGATTAGCATGCTCGGGCCCGTCTTTGGAACTGGGTAGTCTATTCTTATAGGCAAAACGACATTTCGATCACTAGTTTAAAGAAACGAAATACAAGTGTGTGATAGATTTTAATAGTCATGCTTGTTTTTCCTTTTTTAAAGTCTGTACATATTTAACCTATGAATTCTTTCATGTTAAGGGGATTATCTGGGTACACTCCACCTTCACTATCCCTCCTTCCTAACCTTTATATAGCAAATATTGAAATTTGACCTATAGCCTTCTGATTTACCCAAGTCCTGTTTTTCTTTGGGCCCCTGGAACCTGAACCCTGGACCCACTATAAGCTTTCTGTGTCAGAGATGAATGAGGTGTTTTAAGATACAGAGTTAGAGATTTAGAGAGATAGACAGAGAGACAGAGACAGAGAGGCAGAGAGCTCTCAATGCATGGCCTCTGGTTTTTTCTGTTTGTTTGTTTTTTCAGTAAAATAGGTCCATCACACAAAAGAAGGGGTAAGAAAGTGTACAGGAAGGGGAGTATAATATAGCAGATAGTATGCTAAACCTGGAGTCAGGAAAACAAATTTGGTCTCTGACGCATACTAGGTATATGATCCTGGGCAATTCGCTTAGCTAGTCCAGCCCTCAGAGGGTTGGGCCAGGTGGGACAATATGGTACAAAGACTTTGGATTGGCTTTGAAGTCTGACTCTGATATGTACTCCCGGTGTGGCCTTGGGCAAACGACTTAACTTTCTCTGGGCCTCAGTTTCCCAGAAAAGTGTAAAGAAAAAAAAAGTTTCTCAGGAAAATGAGAAGGTTGGACTACGGTTCTGACTCTAGGTTCTGACTCTAAGGTTCCTTCCAAATTTAAGTCTATGCTTATATGACTCTTGCAGCTCTACTAACCTATGCTTTGTAAAACAGTATAACGCTGGACCTTGTATTGGCACAAACGTGAAGATGGCGATGTATTCCCAGGAGCCCGCAGGTCATTGAGGTCACGTATCAGTGGGTACAGCTAGATGTCTCAGTGGATAGAGCCCTAGGTTTGGAGTCAGGAAGACCTGAGTTGAAATTTGACCTCAGGCACTTACTAGCTGTGTAACCTTGGCCACATCACTTAACCTGTGTTTGCCTTAATCCACTGGAGAAGGATATGGCAAACTACTCCAGCATCTTTGCCAAGAAAACCCCATGGACAGCATTGGCATCCACAGGGTCACAAAAAGTAGGACATGCCTGAACACTAGGGGGTACCTTTGCAGAGAACACAGGGTAGAAGGAGAAGGCTGCGAAGTCAAGTCGCCTGCATCTTGAGGCCATGTAGCCTTTGGCAGAGTCAAACATTTAGCTTCAGATTTGTGCTTCTCTCCAATTCCCTTCAAACACTGAAAGAAGCCTTTGATGCTAGTTCAGTAACTGCCACCCAGTGGCAAGGAGCACCCAACCTACCTGACCAGGTTGGATGAGATGAAGCCTGTTGCGCTTAATGACAAATACCTCCTCCTTTCATGGTCTGAGATGGAGTGACGACAGCTGCTGTTAACTTCCTCACTGCTCCAGAAAATTTACTTCATTTTTTCCTCAGTGTTAACTCAGGCAAGTTTGGGTTCCTATGGAAGCTAGGAGCACCCAATCAGCGTATACTCACAGATGTTCCCCTTTCCCCCTGTGATTTCTGTCTATACCTTTGCCACCATTTATTCCAGTGTCATATAAAATATATTTGTGGCTAATAATCTTTATGTGTCTTATTAGGGTAATAGAAGTTGGGAGTGAACAATCTAGAAGAAGAATATAGCAGACTTTTCTAGAATGACACACAGGCAGGCTTGAGCTGGGAAGCGACTGGACAATAGACTCTCCCTCAACCCCCAACCCCCAAACCTGATGGTGACAGCTTCCTAGGCTAGTTTGAGGTGATAAGGAGAAATAAAAAGCAAAGAAAGAGATCTGTAATCTGAAACTATAAATTTCAACTAGTTTTTGTTGGTGTGAGTTAGAAGTCCAGGATGAAGAGGGAGAGGAGAGATGGTTACCTTGTAGGTTCCTCTCTCCTCTTTTCTAATCTTTGCTACATGTGGGAGTTATCCTACCACAATAGTATTTCACGTATGGTGTAATGGTAATACCTGTAGTATCTATAGCACGGGGCTGTTGTGAAGAGGCAAAACATATACATATTAATTATTTTTATTATTATCCTAACATACTTTCTTCCCTTCCACAATCCTACTTAGTTCTGTTTAATTCAAATAATAAAAGTTCATCACATTTATACAATATTTTAATATTTGTACAGCATTTTCCTTACAGCTACCCTGTGAGATAGGTAGTAGAAATATATCAATCCAATTCCATCCAAATGTATTAAGCTCTTAGCCTGTGCTCAGGTTTATTCTAGATATACTGGCTGGGTAGGGTAGGTTCTATAAAAGTATCATAAGACGATGTAATTTTTACAAAGATAGGTAAGCACAGGGTAATTTAAGAAAAGACACCACTAACATTTTGGGGAGGGGATTTTAAAAAGGACCTAGCGTATTAGTTGAACCTGAAAAGATGATGATTCTGAAAGTCAGAGATAAGGAAAGAATGCCTGTCAGGCATGAGAGATGACTTGTGCAAATGTACAGAGGTGGGAAATTGATCAACCAATCATCTATTCAACAAATAAACATTTATTGAGTGTTTAATAGGTGGCATGAACTGTGTTGGGTGTTAGAAATACAAATGTAACCCCAGTCTCAAAGTGTGTTGGTATGGCACTCTCTCCTCGTTGGTGGAGATCAATGCTCTGTATCTTGTGAGGGGCAGGGCAGACTCTCTGGCTTTGGGACTTGGGTTACACAAAGACAAATATAAAAAATAAAACAGTCCTTGCTTTCAAGGAGCTTACATTCCACTGGGGACATAGAATACATATATGCATATGAATATATATATGCACACATACATATATATATATATATATATACATATATATATATAATATAAAAATGTGTAGGAGTTACAAGGTACTGAAGGAGAGGGTACTAGTGGTTGGGCAGATTAAGAAAGACTTTATGGGCACTAAGACAAAGATGGTGGCTGTAAAGCAGGGACTAGCGTGAGCTCCCAGTCAAGTCCCTCCAAAAACCTATAGAAAATGACTCTGAACCAATTCTAGAGCTGCAGAACCCACAAAACAGCAGAGGGAAGCAGGGCTCCAGCCCAGGACAGCCTGGATGGTTGCTGGGTGAGGTCTATCCCGCACAGAGCTGGGAGCGGAGTGGAGCAGAGCCCAGCGGTGGGTGGCGCGGACCAACCAGACCAGGAGCCAGGCGGAGCGTGCCCTAGCGCCCTGAATCAGTGAGCTGCAGCAGTTACCAGACTTCTCAACCCACAAACACCAAAGACAACAGAGAAGGTTAGTGGGAAAAGCTGCGGGGGACAGAGTGAAAAAAGGAGTTCCCCGTTCGGCCACCACCCCGGGGACAGCTCAGGTGGGGCAGCTACAGAGCTAGAGCTGCAGTTGCTTCCGGCCCCAGGCCCACCTGGTGGGAGGAATTAAGTGGGGATCAGAGCAGGAGTGAAGAGCCTGTTGAAGATCTAAGTCTAGTCTGGGTTGGGGGCTCTTGGGGAAGGAGGAGTGCTGGTGTGGCAGAGCTGGCACATCCCCCCAAGCTTGGAACATAGGACTTTTTACTCTACAAGCAGTCATACCCCGACGAAAAACTCAAGGGTCAAGTAAGTTGGCTGGGAACATGGCCAGGCAGCAAAAACACACCCAGATTCAGTCTCAGACTTTGGAATCTTTCTTTGGTGACAAAGAAGACCAAAACATACAGCCAGAAGAAGTCAACAAAGTCAAAGAGCCTACAACAAAAGCCTCCAAGAAAAACATGAACTGGTCTCAGGCCATGAAGAGCTCAAAAAGCATTTGGAAAAGCAAGTTACAGAAGTAGAGGAAAAATTGGGAAGAGAAATGAGAAGGATGCGAGAAAACCATGAAAAACAAGTCAATGACTTGCTAAAGGAGACCCAAAAAAATACTGAAAAATATACTGAAGAAAACAACACCTTAAAAAATAGACTAACTCAAATGGCAAAAGAGTTCCAAAAATCCAATGAGGAGAAGAATGCCTTGAAAGGCAGAATTAGCCAAATGGAAAAGGAGGTCCAAAAGACCACTGATGAAAATACTACCTTAAAAATTAGATTGGAGCAAGTGGAAGCTAGTGACTTGATAAGAAATCAAGATATTATAAAACAGAACCAAAGGAATGAAAAAATGGAAGACAATGTGAAATATCTCACTGGAAAAACCACTGACCTGGAAAATAGATCCAGGAGAGATAATTTAAAAATTATTGGACTACCTGAAAGCCATGATCAAAAAAAGAGCCTAGATATCATCTTTCAAGAAATTATCAAGGAGAACTGCCCTGATATTCTAGAGCCACAAGGCAAAACAGAAATTGAAAGAATCCACCAATCGCCTCCTCAAATAGATCCTAAAAAGAAATCTCCTAGGAATATTGTCGCCAAATTCCAGAGCTCCCAGATCAAGAAGAAAATACTGCAAGCAGCCAGAAAGAAACAACTTGAGTATTGTGGAAACATAATCAGAATAACCAAAGATCTGGCAGCTTCTACATTAAGAGATCGAAGGGCTTGGAATACGATATTCCCAAGGTCAATGGAGCTAGGATTAAAACCAAGAATCACCTACCCAGCAAAACTGAGTATCATGCTCCAAGGCAAAATATGGATTTTCAATAAAATAGAGGACTTTCAAGCTTTCTCAGTGAAAAGACCAGAGCTGAATAGAAAATTTGACTTTCAAACACAAGAATCAAGAGAAGCATGAAAAGGTAATCAAGAAAAAGAACAAGAAAAAGAAATTGCAAGGGACTTACTAAAGTTGAACTGTTTTGTTTACATTCCTACATAGAAAGATGATGTGTATGATTCAGGAGACCTCAGTATTAGGGTAGCTGAAGGGAATATGCATATGTGTGTGTGTGTGTGTGTGTGTGTGTATAAACATATATATATATGTTTATGTATATATATGTATATGTGAGTGTGTATGTATATATATGTATGTGTATATATATATACAGAGAGAGAGAGAGAGCGGGCACAGGGTGAGTTGAAGATGAAGGGAAGATATCTAAAAGAAATAAAATCAAATTAAGGGATGAGAGAGGAATATATTGAGAGAGGGAGATAGGGAGAGATAGAATGGGGTGAATTATCTCACATAAAAGTGGCAAGAAAAAGCAATTATCTAGGAAGAGAAGAGAAGGCAGGTGAGGGGGAATGAGTGAATCTTGCTCTCATCAGATTTGACCTGAGGAGGGAATACCATACATACTCAATTGGGTATCTTACCCCACAGGAAAGAAGGAGGAAGAAGTTAAAAAAAAGGGGGGGATGATAGAAGGGAAGGCAGACGGGGGTGGAGGTAATCAAAAACAAACACTTTCGAAAGGGGACAGGGTCAAGGGAGAAAATTCAATAAAGGGGGATAGATTAGGAAGGAGCAAAATATAGTCAGTCTTTCACAACATGAGTATTGTGGAAGGGTTATACATAATGATACACATGTGGCCTATGTTGAATTGCTTGACTTCTTAGGGAGGGTGGGTGGGAAGGGAAGAGGGGAGAGAATTTGGAACTCAAAGTTTTAAAAACAGATGTTCAAAAACAAAAAAAAAAGTTTTTGCATGCAACTAGAAAATAAGATACACAGGCAATGGGGCGTAGAAATTTATCTTGTCCTACAAGAAAGGAAGGGAAAAGGGGATGGGAGGGGAGTGGGGTGACAGAAGGGAGGGCTGACTGGGGAACAGGGCAACCAGAATATACGCCATCTTGGAGTGGGGGGGGAGGGTAGAAATGGGGAGAAAATTTGTAATTCAAACTCTTGTGAAAGAAAGACTTTATGCAGAAGATGGTAACTATTTGACTCGAGTCTTGATGGAAATGAGAGATTCTATGAGGCTGAGTTCAGAAGGAGATGCCTTCCTTGCATAGAGGGAGGGGAGATGAAGTATAGTGTATAAGGAATAAAGAGACCAGTTTGGCCGGCTCATGGAGTGTGGGAAGGGCACAATGGATAATGAGTGAGAAAGTATAGTTAGGGAGAAGTTATGAAGGGTTTTAAAAGCCAAACAGAGGGGTTTATAGTTTATCCTAGGGGCAGTAGGAAGCTGTTGCTGTTTATTGTGCACCAGAGTGATGTGGTCAGAGCTTAAGGAAAATCATTTTGGCTGCTGCATGAGGGATGGATTGGAGAGAAGAGCCTGGAAGCAGAGAACAGTTAGCAGGCTATTAGAGTTGTTTAGGAGAGGTGGCAAAAACCTGAATTTGAATGGGGATTGGGAAGCAGAGAGAAAGAAACAAAAGCGAGAGATATTGTGGAGGTAGAACTGACAGGACTGGAAACTCAGTTTTTAAAATTTTAATTTTTTTTTCAATGAACAAAAATCTGTTTTCTCTTCCTCTCCAATCCCCATCACTACCACTGAGGGGAAAATATCTGCAGCAAAACCCTTGTAACAAATATGCATAATTAAGCAAAACAAATGCTTACATTGGTGCTCCCTTTCTCTCTCTCTCTCTCTCTCTCTCTCTCTCTCTCTCTCTCTCTCTCTCTCTCTCTCCCCTCTGTCCTTTCTCCCCCTCTCTTTTCGTCCTCTCCTTTATCTCTTCTCTTTCTCTCACTTCTCTCTTTCTCTCTCCTTTCTTCTCTCTTTCCTTTCTCTTCTTTCTCTCCTCTCTTTCTCTCTCCTTTCTTCTCTCTCTCTTTCCCTTCTCTCTCTTCTCTTCCTCTCTCTTCTTTCTATTTATCTTGCTTTTCTTCTCTTTTTCTCTCCTTTCTTCTCTCTTTCCTTTCTCTTCTTTCTCTCTTCTCTTTCTCTCTCCTTTCATCTTCTCTCTCTTTCCTTTCTCTTCTTTCTCTCTTCTCTTTTTCTCTCCTTTCTTCTCTCTTTCCTTTCTCTTCTTTCTCTCTTCTCTTTCTCTCTCCTTTCTTCTCTCTCTCTTTCCTTTCTCTCCTTTCTCTCTTCTCTTTCTCTCTCCTTTCTTCTCTCTCTCTTTCCTTTCTCTTCTTTCTCTCTTCTCTTTCTCTCTCCTTTCTTCTCTCTCTTTCCTTTCTCTTCTTTCTCTCTTCTCTTTCTCTCTCCTTTCTTCTCTCTCTTTCCTTTCTCTTCTTTCTCTCTCTTTCTCTCTCCTTTCTTCTCTCTCTCTTTCCTTTCTCTTCTTTCTCCCTTCTCCTTCTCTTCTTTCTTCTCTTTTCTTCTCTATTCTTCTCTCTCATTTTGTTGATCAGAGTTCTTAATCTTTCGAAGTTTTTTTTTGCAGTGACGTTATTATATAAATTTTTCTCCTCGTTCTGCACTTCTCACTCTGCATCGGTTCATACAAGTCTCCTTAAGTTATATGTAACTGTCCTCTTCATCATTTCTTACAGCACAATAGTATTCCATTACATTCATACACCATAAATTTCCTTAGCCATTCTTTAATTGATGGGCACCCCTTTAGTTTCCACTTCATCGCTACCACACAAAAACCTGGCTGTAAATACTTTTCTACATTTGTACTTTTCCTCTTTCTTTGATGTCTTTGGGGGTATAAGTGTGGTATCACTGCATTAAAGGGTATATACAGTTTAATAACTTTTTAAGGATGGCTTTCCAGAATAGCTGGACTAATTCACACCTCCACCAACAGATAGAGTCTCAGAACTTTGTTTAAATTTGCATTTCTCTATTGGTGAGTTGGATCATTTTTTAAAAACATGGCTATAGAGAAATGCAAATTTAAACAAAATTCTGAGACTCTACCTTATACCTATCAAATTAGCAAAAAAAAAAATGGCAGGGAGGAATGACAAATGCTAGAAGGACTGTGGGAAAAGAAGCACACTAGTTGGTGTGGTTGGCGGGAATATGAATTGGTCCTGTTATTCTAGAAAGCAATTTGGAACTGATTGTATTTACTGTTGGTTGATTATTTGAAAAAAAAGGCATTTGACTCAGTAGAATAAAATTCAGCCTTAAGGTGTCTCTTTCAACCAGGCATTTCTCATGGACATGTTGTTTATTCAAAATTCCTTGATGAATGTAATCCTAGAGATTACTCTATTTGATGAATATCTGATTAGTAATATCAAATGAGAGAAAATACAGACAACATATATTGGCCAAAGGTGAAACTAAGAGTGAACCCAGGCAAACTGACTTCATTTTATTTTGTGATGAGGTCGTTAGGCTGGTAGACAAAGGAAATGTTATCAGTGGAATGTATCTGAATTTCAGCAAGGAATCTGACAAAAATCTCTTTAGTCTGATGACAAGATAGAGAGATGCAGGCTAGACAATAGTACAAATAGGAAGATTTGTAAATGATTAACAGGCTGTGCCCAATATTGTTGCTTAATAGATCTGTATCACCCTGGAGGGAAGTTTCTAGTGTCCTGCTACAAGGGCCTATCCTCAGTCCTGTCAATTCAGTTGAATTCAATAAACATTTATCAAGCATGCTCAAGGCACTGTCCTTGCTAAATTGAATTTCTTGATGCCTCTCTTCCCATTGTCTACACTTAACCTGTCTTTTTCCTATTTCTTTATTCTCAACTAGCCAAGGTACACTAATTTGTCTAATTAATTGATTCTAAGTTATTAAAGAGAACATTGGTTACCAAAATGTTAATGTGCTACCCTTATCCTCCCCAGGTAACATATAGGTACTAAAAGGACCTTCTAGAAACATAGGAGTTAACACATAGAGTCGCAGAAGTTCAGTTAGAAGGGATCTCAGAGGACATCTAATCTAGTCCAATCCATATCAAAGAATCCCTTTATATCTCAGTCAAGAGGGCATCTAGCCTTTGCTGAAATATCTCCGGTGAATTTGTATTGTAACAAACAGCTGGAAACTAAAGGTGTGGCTATCAATGGGGGAATGGCTGCACAAATTATGTATGAGTATAATGAAATATTATTGTCCTATAAGAAATTATAAAAAGCATAGATTCAGAGAAACCTAGAAAAACTTGAGTGAACTGATGCAGAAGTGAAGTGAGTAGAACCAGGATGAAACTTATGTAATTATTATATCATTGTAAAGAAAAACAACTTCAAAAGATTTAAAATTTCCTATCAACCAATGACCACCCATGACTCCGGAAGACTGATGATGAAACGTGCTTCTCACTCCTTGATGGAGATGTCAATTATTCAGTGAATAAGCATATATTAAGTGCCAACTACCTGGGGAATACAAGGAAAGATAAAAGAGAGTTCCTGCTCTCAAGGAGCTCACAATCTAATAGGGGAGATAATATGCAAATAACTACATACAAGCAAGACATAGACAGGATAAATTGAAGATAACTGTTAGTAAGTTTAATTCAAAAGCAGGTATCCTGGCAGACTAGTTAGTTCAAGAGGGGTTTTAGAACAAGGCTCCTCAAATGGTGTTATCTGTCAACTCTGCTTACATTGAGAAACAATAATAAAATAATGATGATAATAATAAAATGATAATAACAAATCTACGTAGTGTTTTAAGAATGGAAGAGTGCTTATGCTTATGGAAGAGCCAATCAACTTCTTTTGATGACTGTCAAAGGAGCTGAGTGTAGGAAGAAGGGCCAGTTACCACATACCCTGCTCCGATGGAGGTAGTTAGGATTGGACATACTCTGGGGTCATCAGAGTAGTAGGAGGAAGAGGGGTAAGGAAAACTTTTATTAGTAGAGCTGGAGTACTCTAGACAGACATCTCAAAGACATGCCTTGTTTGAAGCAGTCCATGCCCTTTCTGAGTAGAAGTTTCCAGTTACTCTATGTGATTATTTTAATTGGGGAATTGCAGCTTCTCTTGACATGCCCCTGAATACTATTAGTGGCATTTTTGAGGGCTCTGGGTATGTCTTTCCCAAGGCTAATTTCAATCTTCCTGTGAATGGAACAGAAGATGGTGGTGGAGGGAACCAGGATGAGAATGGAGGAGTAAGAAAAGAAACAAAGAAAGAAAAAGAATCCCCCAAATGAATCAATAGTCTGTGCTAAAACAAGATGCTCCTCTTTATAGCTCAGTTCCTGCCTGTCTTTATTCTTTTACTCTCCTCCTTCCAATTCAGCAAAGTTTTGCAGGTATTATCCTAATGTCAGCTCTAGTCTTGAAGCTAAAGAACCATCATAGAATCTCAGATTTGGAGGGAACTTCAGAAGCCATCTTGTCTCATCCATCCCCTCCCCATCATATCCAACAAATCCTTGGTCTCTAATAGGAGTGAACTCACTCCATTTCTGATAGCCTTGTTAGGCAGTATTTCCTTACGTTGAGCCTAAATCTGTCTCTTTCCGACTCCTAATCGTTGCTCCTAGTTCCACTTTCTGGGACCAAGTAGGACGTGTCCAATCCTTGTTCTTCATGATAGCCCCTGGAATACTTGATAACTGTTACCACGGCTCCACCTAAAGCTTGGCTCCTCTTGATGCTCCTTCGGTCTTATTATACTTATCATTCTGGTCCTCTTCCTCTGGAACCTTCCGATTTATCAGTGTCCACCCTAAGATGTGCTTCCCGGGGCTAGATATAAAACTTCAGACATGATATGACCAGAGTGGAGTCCACAAAGGGACTGCCATCTCCCTTCTTCTGCCGTGCCTTACCTCTTTAACATAGTTAAATATTGCACCGTTGGCTAATATTGAGCTCACAATTCAGTAAATCCCACATACCATTTTCACAGAAACTTGTCAGACTATCAGATCATTAGAACATGGATCCTCATGCAAACCCATGTTCATTCTCTCCATTCTATTTCAGGTCAAGCAAGGAGGCTGATTAAATAATTATTTAATTTAATAAGCATTTATCAAGCTCCTACCACATTTCCAGAATATTTTTAGGAGCTAAGTGTTGTAAGAATGAAATGAAGGTTAAGGCAACTGACAGAATGTGTTTAGATGCACATACCTCATCATACTCTTGCTTAAAAAAATGAATTCTGTATTTAATGAATACCAAATAAAATGTCCATTTTCATATGCATAGTGGAACAAAAAAGAGAATTATACATGAAATTGCAGATGTCTGTTATGAATAGCTTGTTTTTCTTTTTAAGTAAATTCAACTTGTAGCATTCAAAACTGTCCTACTTGTCTATGCTTTTTTCTGTTCTTCTATTCTTTGCATTTTTAACAAAAGATACCTAGATTACCCAATTTTCTTTCTTTTTTTAATCACCCTATAATTACTCTCCCTTTATCCCTGCTCCCCTTGGAAAAGGAAACAGAGAGAGAGAGAGAGAGAGAGAGAGAGAGAGAGAGAGAGAGAGAGAGAGAGAGCGCCTCCCCTCTTTTTTTTTTCACAAATATGCATAGTCAAGCAAAACAAATCCCCAGACTGTTTGGTTGGCATGTTTCATCATCAGTCCTCTGGAATTATGGGTAGTCATGCATTGATCAGTTGGAATCCTCAAGTCTTATACTCTTGCTGCTTGAGTTATACAGAATGGGAATAACATGGGGGTAGGAGAAAAGATTGTAGATCACAGAAGGTCTGATTTAATAGAATATTAGTGATTAAAAAAAAAACTTTAGAGAGCTAGGTGGCACAGTGGATAGAGTACCAGGCCCAGAGTCAGGAAGACTCATCTTACTGAGTTCAAATCAGGCCTCAGACACTTACTAGCTGTATGACCCTGGGCAAGTCCCTTAATCCTGTTTGCCTCAGTTTCCTCATCTGTAAAATGAGATGGAGAAGGAAATGGCAAAGCACTCTAGTATGTTTGCCAAGAAAAAGGGTCACAAAGAATCAGACACGACTAAGAAATGACAGAACAACAAGAGATTTTCTAATTCGTCTCCTTCACTGAACTAAATCTCAGAGAGGTAAAAATGACCTAATTAAACCCAGTTAGCAAAAACTTGCTAGAAAACATCTGAATCATACATATAGAAATAAATTCTATAAATGTATTCAATTAAATTTAAAAAGCATCTATTAAGTGCTGGACACACAAAGACAAAAAATGAAACAGTCCTTAACCTCCAGGACCCAAGTATTTTTTTGGGGGGATATACCATGTGCACAAGTAGGCTTAGCAGAAAGAAAATTGAGGAATCAACAGGCATTCACAATTCGGAAAATCAAGTACCTTCAAAGTGAGAGAGGTGAAAAGAGTGGCCGGATCTCCTTGATACATTTTTATTGTTGATGGGTCTTAGTCACCACAAGGAGTGGGCGTTAAAGCTCTAATTTACAGACAACTATCCTAAGGTTAGATTTTCCAATGATACTCTTTGACTTTGTGTGCTAATGAATTTGAGCCAGAACAAAAGGTAAGCTAAGAATACCACTTCTAGGACTGTATCTCAAAGAGATCATAAAAACGGGAAAAGGACCCACATGTACAAAAATATTGATAGCAGCTCTTTTTGTGGCGGCAAAGAATTGGAAATCAAGGGGATGCCCATCAATTGGGGAATGGCTGAACAAGTTGTGGTATATGAAGGTAATGGAATAATATTGTGCTATGAGAAATGATGAGCAGGTGGACTTCAGAAAAACCTGGAAAGACTTATATGAACTGATGCTGAGTGAGGGGAGCAGAACCAGGAGAACATTGTACACAGTTACGGCCATATTGTGTGATGACTAATTTTGATTGACTTGACTCTTCTCAGCAATACAAGGTTCTAAGATAACTCCAAAAGGCTCATGAGGGAAAATGCTATCCATACCCAGAGAAAGAATTATGGTCTGAATGCAGATTGAAGCATGCTATTTGCGCTCTCTCTCTCTCTCTCTCTCTGTTTTGTTTTGTTTCTCCTTTCTCGTGGTTCATTCCATTGGTTATAATTCTTCTTTACAACATGACTAATGTGAAAATGTTTCATATGGATAGAGCCTATTTCAGCTTGCATGCTCTCTTGGGGAGTGGGGAGGGAAGGGAGGGGGAGAAAATTTAAAACTCAAAAGCTTGTGGAACTGTGTTGAAAACTAAAAATAAATTTTAAAAATGATTTAAAAAATTAAACAAATGAAAAAAAGGTAAGCTAAAGAAGCAAAGTTATTGTTCTCTGTCCCTACAATCCTGTCTTCACTTTCCATATCTGTTAGCAGAAAAGTTCCATTTGTCTTAGCACTTTATGCTGGCCAGTGAAAAACCTTGGTCTCCTTATCTAGATGTCATGTCCTACATAAGTATCAAAAAAACACAAAAGTACTCTGTGTAACATATAGAGTGCCGTGACTCCGGAGAGTCAAAAGTGCAGCCTAGAGAGGAAGAGACCAAGAAGACGACTGGTGATTGAAAAACGTTTCTGATGTTACTGCTCCAAATGATAATGATGCTATCCAGATTGCAGTGAGAGTGTGACAATAATCCCCATCCTTCCCAAATTTTCTCACCCTTCTGTTGATGCTCCATTTCTACCACTCAAAGGTCACCAATGGCCTTCCTATCAGTTCAGTATCCTTTCCCCAGTCATTCTTCACCTTTTTGCAGCATTTGACATGGTTGATCAATCTCTGGGTGCTCCTCCCAGCCCCGTTGGCTCTTGGCTTCTGTATTTTCACCTCTTCCTCCTCCTCCTCTTCCTCCTCCTCCTCTTCCTCTTCCTCCTCCTCTTCCTTCTCTTCTTCTTCCTTCTCTGTTTCCCTGACTGGCTCCTCTTCCTCTTTAGAACTTTCTAATGTTGGTGATCCTCAAGATTCTATTCTTAGCCTTCTCTCTCTACACCTTTGCTCCCTAAATCTTTTGTTTATATTATCTCTAAGGAAGCTTAATTTAAGCTTGCAGTAAAAGCCACCAGATCTTATTCACCTGAACTATTAGATTAAGTCTCCCTAATCCTGAATTTATGAAATTAATTTTTTGAAACATTTTTTAACCTACCAATAGAAACTTTGTCAAAGGCCTTACTGAAATCCAGGCATATGTATCTATGTCAATCCCTCAGTCAATCAGTCCAGTTAATCTTATTTTAAAAAATCATTCCATGTTAGAATTTTATTATTTTAGAACCAAAAGGAATCAGAAATCTGTTCAGTTTAACATGATTTGTTCTTTGGAAACCTACGCTGACTGCTAGCAATCACCTGTTTCTTATCTACATGCTCACCAACCATCTATATAATAATCTACCCCAAAATATACCGTTCATTATAATCTGCTCCAAAATATCCTGTAAGATTTGATTCCAATTCTCCTAGTGGAGATTAAGTGGCCACCCATTCTCATTTTTTTTTCTTTCTCTCAAATTATTTTTCCTTTATTTCCTTACATAACACTGACCTATATAGAAGCAACCTTAGAAAAACCAGAACCTTAAGTATTCTTCTATAGAGCTTATTTAGTCCTGGTGCAAAATTATTTCCTGGCTTCCAGGCCTGTATTTGGTCTCTGGACAGTGTCCATCTAATCAATAGGGGCAGCCTTCTATCTAATCCACTTTGGTTGTCAAATTAGAAACAGGAAGGCCTGAGCCAGTTCTATCTTGCATTTTTATTTTAGGATGGAAGATTAGTCTAGAAAGGTATTCTCCAAGGCCAGTGGGAGATTTGCCAGTAAAAAGGCACCCTGGCAAAGGCCTTGTTCTAAAATTCCTCTTGAACTAGTCTGCCAGGATACCCAACCATCCCACTTTCAAGATGAGCTTTCTAACAATTAAAGTTACCCATAAGTGGAATGGGCTTCTTTAGGGGGTCATGGGTTTTCCTTCATTAGATATATATTTTTTCAGGATTTTAATTTTAATTTTTTGAACTTCACAGACATCAACAAAATGGATGTTTCCCTCTACAAAGAAGAATAGAAAAGGGGGATTGTACATGAAACCAAGAAAATACCACCATTAGCAAAAATCTAAGGTCTCCTAGAAAATCCTTTTACCTGAAGTCTCCTGAGAGGGGGAAATGGGGTAGGGGAAGAAACAACATGTGATTTCATTAGTAGTAGGAATTCTCAACATTCTCACCTCTACCAATACAAATCAGCACCTGCTCTGAAATTCATATAATTACTTGGGGAGTACTGAGAGATTAAGTGAATGAATGATTGAATGAATGAATGAAAAAGTAATTTTTCAGCACTTAGTATGTGACAGGCACTTGCTAAGGGCTGAGAATTCAAATACAAATAAAAGCAAGCTTTGACCTCAAGTAACTTATGTTCTACTGAGCCAACACAGGAAGGAGAGAGATAGGGGAGGAGGCAAAAACTCACTTATCAGACTCTGGGGTCTGTATCAGTAAGGCAATAAACACAACATCAATACTAGTCGTGGATATGCCTATGTAGTTCTGTATGGCGAAGTATGAAAGACTCTTCATGTAGAAGGTAGAAGAAGTAAAACATTTATTCGGACACCAGAAAACCATATCCCATAACCAGGCAATCAGCTTCCACAACTAATTAGCCCACTTTATCATAACAGCAAGGAACTTAAAACACAATATCACAATATGGAGCCTCACCATCTCAAAACCTCACTGATCCCTTGCTGGGGTCTTCCCAAAAACAAACTCACAGTACAGCTATCACAGTCTGCTCAGCTATCACCATGGCCATTAACATCCATAACAGTTCTCTCTCAGCGTTTCCTGTGACACAACTTCCTTTTCCTGTCATTAAGCTCCTCCCACCACATGTGACTTAGGCTTCCTGTGATGTAAGCAGATCACGGCCTATTAATGGGTGGGAAAGATCTTCAAATCTAAATTGCTATTACAGGGTCCCAAGGGCAGAGTATGAGTTCTGGTGGGAGGAGGATGGGGAGGATGGTCAGAGTATAGGAGGCATGATTTGGAAATGGTTAGAAATTGGTTTGGTGGCCTTGTTCTGAGCAAGATAAGGGTCACACAGCCACATGTCACACATGAGTCAGGTGATCCTGACTCCAAGATCTGCTCTTTTCCTTGTCTGTCTATCAAAGCCCTGCTATAATCAAAGCATCATAAAGCATTAAAACTAAAAGGGACCTTAGGTATCATTCAGTCCAATCTCTTGTTCTAGAGATGAGGTCATCTAGATCACCTAGACTCACATAGGTAGTAGGTAGCTGTACCAGCAAGGCAGTAAACATAACATTGATGATAATTGTGAATATGTTTATGTAGTTCTGTACTGCAAAATATGAGACTCTCCATATAAAAAGTAGAAGAAGAAGAAGTAAAACATTTATTCAGACACCAGAGAACCAAATCCCAAGACCAGTAAGTCCAATCCGCCAAAGTAGCAAAGAATTCAATACACATTATCACAGCAGAAAAGGACTCCATCCCAAAGACATCCACCCCCCCTCCTGGGGCCTTCCCACAAACTCGCTCACAGAACAGCTAGCTCACCTGCATCTGCTTTCTCCCTTGGTTGCAACTGCTCTGAGAATTTCCTGCTCCACCCATTCCTGTTCCTCTTGTTCAGCAAGCTCCGCCCACCACATGTGACTTAGGCTTCCTGTGATGTAAGCAGGTCACACCGGTCTATTAATGGGTGGGAAAGATCTTCAAATTTAAATTACCATTACAGTAGCAGAGTGGAAATTCAGATTCAGTTCCACTGATTCTAGACCCACTGTTCTTTCCACAGGACCATGATATCTTCTGGTTCCTATGTTCTCCCCATTTTATTATGTGGCTTAGAGGTGGATAGGTGGCCTATTGGATAGAATGTTGGGCCATGTTGCTGGAGGCAGGTAGGTGGCACATTGGATAGAATGTTAGGCCATGTTAGAGGCAGGTCGGTGGCACATTGGATAGAATGTTGGGCTATATTGTTAGAGGCAGGTAGGTGGCACATTGGATAGAATGTTAGGCCATGTTAGAGGCAGGTAGGTGGCACATTGGATAGAATGTTAGGCCATGTTGTTAGAGGCAGGTAGGTGGCATATTGGATAGAATGTTAGGCCATGTTAGAGGCAGGTAGGTGGCACATGGGATAGAATGTTAGGCCATGTTAGAGGCAGGTAGGTGGCACATGGGATAGAATGTTAGGCCATGTTAGAGGCAGGTAGGTGGCACATTGGATAGAATGTTGGGCCATGTTGTTAGAGGCAGGTAGGTGGCACATTGGATAGAATGTTGGGCCATGTTGTTAGAGGCAGGTAGGTGGCACATGGGATAGAATGTTAGGCCATGTTAGAGGCAGGGAGGTGGCACATTGGATAGAATGTTGGGCCATGTTGTTAGAGGCAGGTAGGTGGCACATTGGATAGAATGTTAGGCCGTGTTAGAGGCAGGTAAGTGGCACATGGGATAGAATGTTAGGCCATGTTAGAGGCAGGTAGGTGGCATATTGGATAGACCTCAATTTAAATCTGGCCTCAAACACTTACTGACTTTGTGATCCTTGTCAAGTCACCTGTCTCTGCCTCAGTTTCCTCAGCTTCAAAGTAGATATGATAATAAAAGCACTTACTTTCTAGGGTTGTTGTGAAGGCCAAATGAGATAATGTTTGTAAAGCAATCAGGACAGCGGCTGGCACATTGTAGCCACTTAATAAATGCTTTTCCCCTCCCTCTGAGAGCTGAACTCTATTTAACACATAACCTCCATATAACCTCTAAGGTCTGTTTCTGCCCTACTACCTTCTTGCTCACCCTAAACCTACTCTCTGCCTTCATTATGACCATTGGCCAGCCAAAGAGACTGGGCTGATCCAATGACCCTTCCTCTTCCTTGTAAAATCACTTATCTGTTTTCTGGTTAGCCGGGTAGAGAAGCTTTTTTTTTTTGTTTCTTATCTATTGTTTTCCATTTGAACCTGTTGACCAGAAATATTCATCTGTGTGTACATTTTATTTGTCTCAAAGTGAGACACACACACACAAACACACACACACAGAAGAGAGACAGAGAGAGAGGAGAGAGAAGGGGAGACAGACAGAGATAAGGAACGGGGAGGGAAGGGGTGAGAGAGAGAGGGAGAGGGAGAGGGAGAGAGACACAGAGAGAGAGAGAGAGAGAGAGAGAGGAAAAGGAGAGACAGACAGAGAGAGAATGCATTCTTTCTTCTAGTGAGAAAATGTTTGACCAACAGGAGCTAATTTGGGAGTTCAGACAAAGCTGGAGAACGGTGTTAGATTGCACAAGCCTGGCATTTACATTCAGGATTCAAATACTCCTAGAAATAATTGCAAACTGGTAAGAGTGGCAGGCTTCCAGGGAAGAAATGGTCATCATCTTTTTACTATCTTTTTTTGCTGACACTGGCCATTTTGCTGGGTTCTGTAAAACTAGCCATGTGTCCCTGCAGATGAGTTACTTGGAAAGAGGAGCCAGGCCCCTGAAGGAGAGTGAGCTATCGGGAAGCTTCACCCATGAAAAGTGGAGAGGGAATGAGTTTTACAAACACAGTTCAGTCTTTCCAATGGCTCCAAAGTGAATGACTGGCAGCCTGGCTCTCCAGCACCACCTGCTGCCAACATTGAATTGAACGGAATTCCCAAATATGGCATCCTTGTTCCAGGGCAATGGAAAACTCTTTGTCCGCTATGTTGATATTTTAAAGTTTTAAGTAAGAGTCAGAGAAGGTCTTCCTCACTTTTACCCCCCTCAACAACCCATCAACATTTTGTACATAAATCAAATTATATTTATGGTATCTCATGCTGCCAATTAACATCACCCTTTACTGAGGCTTACTGTCAAGTGATCAGTCGGTGATAGAGAAAAGAGGCTGAGGCCTCTTATTTCCTCCTGCTTTGACACAGTCTCTCCCAGAGGTGCATCTGCTGTCTCATTTCTAGCAAAATAAAGTTAAATGATAATGACAATCCATGTTTACTAGCAGTCCGTGTATATCAGAAAACACCAAATGTCACACATTTATGGGGGCATTGTATGTCTTAATTTGAAGGCTAAAATCGAACTAAAGTTAGAAGAAAGGCATTTTATGTTGTACACTAGGAGTTAAGTTCATTTTTCTGTCTTACTTTACATTGTGGGGTTTTTGTGTAGTTAACCACTTGACTTCTGACGTGATTTAAAATAAGTCACTTCAAAATAAAAAAAAAAGGATTTTTTTCAGTTATCCTCCCTCCCTCCCATAGGTAACAGCAAATATGAGTTTAGGGAGAAAATTACTATGATGGCCCTATGATACTATTTAAAAAATAGCAGAACTTCACATGAACTGTTTTCATGTGAAAGCAAGAAAGCACCAAAGAGAAAAAAAAAATCCGAAGATCTCTGTCTTCTGTCAATTATCCACTAACGTCCTCCTCGCCTCCTACTTCCACTCCCTCCCAGGACCCAAGGTGCCTCTGTCATTGCCCTGCTGTACAGAGTAGTCAGAGGAAGGGGAAAAACAGGGGTCCAACCCAGACATCTTGCTTGCTGGGAGCAACATCAACACGCTCCTTTCTGAACCGCACCATCCCCTTTTCTGATTCTAGCTTTTGCTTCTGCCTCTCCTTACCTCTACCCCTACAAAACCCTATGAAAAAATGATAGCATCACTTTGGCTAAAGGCTATGCATTCTGGTTGAGTTGGGCTTTTAAATATTCTGAGGGAGAAAAGGTCTCCGGT
Organism: Trichosurus vulpecula; assembly: GCF_011100635.1. Classification (NCBI taxonomy): domain Eukaryota; kingdom Metazoa; phylum Chordata; class Mammalia; order Diprotodontia; family Phalangeridae; genus Trichosurus; species Trichosurus vulpecula. The sequence goes on along the minus strand of NC_050581.1, from coordinate 7,553,956 downwards.
CCTTTAAGAAAGAAATAAGATTGTCAATGTTCTCTCTCAGAAGCCGGCAACCGCAAGGAAGCCTGCGTGTTGTGGTTGTTATTATCTTTATTATTATCATCCATACTAATTAAGTTAGCATTATGAAGTACTTTCATGTATGAATTTAATTTGAGCCTGCTAACAGCCCTGTGGGATAAGTAGGACAGGCTCATGACCCTAGAAGACATCGGTTGGCCAAAACCTTTCCTTATATTGATAAGGGGTCTGAAGTTCTAAGAGGCTGAAATTCAGTCACGCACGTATCCCAAGTATCAGGACCCTTCAAATTTTTGAAGTTAGTTGTCATGTCCCCTTTTAGCAAAGAATGTGCTAGAGCCAGCTCATTTTGCCTTCCAGAGAGCTGATTGTTAAATTTTCTTTTTTCTTTTTTTTTAAATTTAAATTTATTTATTTAACATATTTAGTTTTCAGCATTGATTTTCACAAGAGTTTGAATTACAAATTTTCTCCCCACTTCTACCCTCCCTCCCCACTCCAAGATGGCGTATATTCTGGTTGCCCTGTTCCCCAGTCAGCCCTCCCCTCTATCATCCCCCCCCATCCCCTCTTCCCTTCCTTTGTTGTAGGACAAGATAAATTTCTACGCCCCATTGCCTGTGTATCTTATTTTCTAGTTGCATGCAAAAACTTTTTTTTTGTTTTTGAACATCTCTTTTTAAAACTTTGAGTTCCAAATTCTCTCCCCTCTTCCCTTCCCACCCACCCTCCCTAAGAAGTCAAGCAATTCAACATAGGCCACATGTGTATCATTATGTATAACCCTTCCACAATACTCATGTTGTGAAAGACTAACTATATTTTGCTCCTTCCCAACCCATCCCGCTTTATTGAATTTTCTCCCTTGACCCTGTCCCCTTTCCAAAATGTTTGCTTTTGATTACCTCCACCCCCATCTGCCCTCCCCTCCATCATCCCCCCCCCCTTTTATTTTTTTATCTTCCTCCCTCTCCTTTCCTGTGGGGTAAGAGACCCAATTGAGTATGTATGGTATTCCCTCCTCAGGCCAAATCTGACGAGAGCAAGATTGATTCATTACCCCCTCACCTGCCCTCTCCCCTCCTCCCACAGAATGGCTTCCTCTTGTCACCTTTATGTGAGATAATCCACCCCATTCTATCTCTCCCTATCTCCCTCTCTCAGTATGTTGCTCTCTCATCCCTTAATTTGATTTTATTTCTTTTAGATATCTTCCCTTCATCTTCAACTCACCCTGTGTCTGCTCTTTCTCTCTTTATATATATATATACATATATATATATATACACACATACATACATATATACATACACACACATATATACACATACACACAGATATATACATACATACACATTCACTTATATATATATACATACACACAGATATATACATACATACACATTCACTTATATATATATATACATAAACACATGTATACATATATATATATGCATATTCCCTTCAGCTACCCTAATACTGAGGTCTCATGAATCATACATGTCATCTTTCCATGTAGGAATGTAAACAAAACAGTTCAACTTTAGTAAGTCCCTTGCAATTTCTGTTTCTTGATTACCTTTTGCTTCTCTTGAATCTTGTGTTGGAAAGTCAAATTTTCTATTCAGTTCTGGTCTTTCCACTGAGAAAGCTTGAAAGTCCTCTATTTTATTGAAAATCCATATTTTGCCTTGGAGCATGATACTCAGTTTTGCTGGGTAGGTGATTCTAGGTTTTAATCCTAGCTCCATTGACCTCCGGAATGTCGCATTCCAAGCCCTTCGATCTCTTAATGTAGAAGCTGCCAGATCTTGGGTTATTCTGATTGGGTTTCCACAATACTCAAATTGTTTCTTTCTGCCTGCTTGCAGTATTTTCTCCTTGATCTGGGAGCTCTGGAATTTGGCGACAATATTCCTAGGAGATTTCTTTTTGGGATCTATTTGAGGAGGCGATCCATGGATTCTTTCAATTTCTATTTTGCCCTGTGGCTCTAGAATATCAGGGCAGTTCTCCTTGATAATTTCATGAAAGATGATGTCTAGGCTCTTTTTTTGATCATGGCTTTCAGGTAGTCCAATAATTTTTAAATTATCTCTCCTGGATCTATTTTCCAGGTCAGCGGTTTTTCCAATGAGATATTTCACATTGTCTTCCATTTTTTCATTCCTTTGGTTCTGTTTTATAATATCTTGATTTCTCATAAAGTCATTAGCTTCCACTTGCTCCAATCTAATTTTTAAAGTAGTATTTTCTTCAGTGGTCTTTCGGACCTCCTTTTCCATTTGGCTAATTCTGCATTCTTCTCCTCATTGGCTTTTTGGAGCTCTTTTGCCATTTGAGTTAATTTATTTTTTAAGGTGTTGTTTTCTTCAGTGTATTTTTCAGTATTTTTTTGGGTCTCCTTTAGCAAGTCATTGACTTGTTTTTCATGGTTTTTTCGTATCCTTCTCATTTCTCTTCCCAATTTTTCCTCTACTTCTGTAACTTGCTTTTCCAAATGCTTTTTGAGCTCTTCCATGGCCTGGGACCAGTTCATGTTTTTCTTGGAGGCTTTTGTTGTAGGCTCTATGACTTTGTTGTCTTCTTTAGGCTGTATGTTTTGGTCTTCTTTGTCAGCAAAGAAAGAATGCAAAGTCTGAGACTGAATCTGGGTGCTTTTTTGCTGCCTGACCATATTCCCAACCAACTAACTTGACCCTTGAGTTTTTCAGTGGGGTATGACTGCTTGTAGACTAACGAGTTCTATGTTCCACGTTTGGGGGGGAGGTGCCAGCTCTGCCACACCAGCACTGCTCCTTCCCCAACCCCCAACCTGGACTGAGCTTAGATCCTCAGCAGGCTGAGCACTCCTGCTCTGATCCGCCACTTAATTCCTCCCACCAGGTGGGCCTGGGGCCAGAAGCAGCAGCAGCTGTAGCTGCCCCACCTCCGCTGCCCCGGGCGCTGGAAGCCGAACCTCGAACTCCTTCCACTTCCGCAGCTTTTCCCACTAACCTTCTCTGCAGTCTTTGGTGTTTGTGGGTTGAGGGGTCTGGTAACTGCCACAGCTCACTGATTCAGGGCGCTAGGGCCCCCTCCGCCCGGCTCCTGGTCTGGTTGGTCCACACCGCTCAGGCTGGGCTCTGCTCCACTCAGTTCCCAGCTCCCAGCTCCCAGCTCCGTGTGGGATAGACCTCACCCAGAGACCATCCAGGCTGTCCTGGGCTGGAGCCCTGCTTCCCTCTGCTGTTTTGTGGGTTCTGCAGTTCTAGAATTGGTTCAGAGCCATTTTTTATAGGTTTTTGGAGGGACTCGGTACAGAAATCATGCTAGTCCCTGCTTTCCAGCCGCCATCTTGGCTCCGCCCCCGATTGTTAAATTTTCAACATAAGCATTTATACCACGGAATTCAGTCAGTGCTAGAAATCTGGGCTTTATTTATCATTTTGTTGATTTTTTCCACCTAAGAAAATGATGGAGAAAATGTTAAAAATGCTGATTAAACTTAAAAAGTGTGTCATGCATTTTCAGAGAACTGGTTGTTAAATGCTTACCTCTGCCCCTAAACCTGTTCTTCATCAGTCAAAATATTCCTTTAGATGATGCTCGTGGAGTTTGGTTTCAGTTCTCTTCCTGATGTGCCCTATTCTGTCAATATCCTTCTAAAATATAGTTCCCAGTGAACACACTAATCCAGGTGCTGTTCTGACCTAGCAGCGCAACCATAACTTTTTCATTCTGAACACTATGTGTCTCAACATAGCCTAAAATCTCTTCATCTTTTTTTTTCCCGAGGGTGGGGAGGGCAGCCTTATTTAAAGAGGAGAAAATGAGGCCTAGAAGTGAAATGACTCGATCTCTTCTCTAGCTTTACTAAGATAAGCCAGTTTCCCTGTCATGCAAAGAGACACAAAGAGAGTGTCTGGTACAGAGGGTTTAGCAAGGGAAAGGAAGAAGGTATAACTAAATTTCCTCAGCAAGTGTGGAAGAATTAGAGGGCATCTTTGTACCAGACCTCAAGAAGTTGCCTATAAAGCTTGATGGAATCAGACCCACTTGGCTCTGAAGAATGGGCATGCCCTTAAAAAAATAGATGCTCTCTATGTCAGAGGTTCTTAATCTGTAAACTTTATATATATGTATATATGTGTGTATCATACACACATATATACATACACTTATATATACACAGATATGTAGATATAGATAGCTATATAGATATTTAATTTTATTTCGTTACAATTGATTTTCTTTTGCAATTCTGTGTATTTTGTTTTATGCATTTAAGAACATTATTCTGAGAAGGGGTCCAGAGACTTCACCAGACTTCCAGAGGGGTCCCTAATACCAAAAGGATTAAGAACCTCCAGTCTAGAGGTCTGAGATCTGGGTTAATGAAGGAAGTACTTAGATCAATGAAATTATGGATATTTTGATGAATGATAATACTAGTAATTAGTGAGTAGGAAATGCTAGCAATTCATTTCAGTATAGGGTTATTTTTTCCCTTAACAGAGAAAGCATAATTGGGAGAAAAGTTTTATAGAATATTAGACTCAATCACATTTTTGGGAAACAATCCTTTAGGCCATATGATGATGACTCAGGTCCCACTGTTCACATAGTGGAAGTTTATCCTAATTGTAGATGTAGTGTCTGTGGGGAAATGGCCTCACACATGTCAGCCTTGTAAATCCAGTCCTAGAAAGGTGCAGTGAGCGAACATCAGAAATGTAAAATATCTTGAGAAAACCAAGCATTACCTTGTTATTTTTAGGACCTAATGTGCTGTCATGGAATTATAGCTCATGAAAACTGGAACGGACCTTAAAGACCACTGAGAGGAACCCCCTCATTTTGTAGCTGAGGAAACTGAGTCTTACAGAGAGGCTTGTCTTGAGTTTCAGGGGTCCTTGATTAATAATAATATAGTGGAATGATAGTATGTACCCACTATTAGTAGGGTACAGAAAATGTTTTGACTAATTTTTCCAGTTTGGTGGAATAGGAAGATTCTTCCAGTCCTCCATGATGCTGGTGCCCTCTGTAAAAACAAGGCTGCTTGCAGCTGCTGTGGGGGTATAAGGCCAACAACACCAGCACACAGGAGGGCAGCTAGCACAGGTTCTTTGATCTGCTTTTCTAAGGAGAGCAACTTTAAGGGGATTACAATCTCACTCAGTTGATCAAGGTAAACAGAGGCTAAGTGATTTGCCCAGGGTCACACAGCTAGGTCTTCCTGACTCCAGGCCCAGACCTATATGCATTGAGTCACCTAACTACCTCCCTAGTTTCTTTCAGAGCACAGCTCAAATGTCACCATCCACATCAGGCTTTTTCTGATTTTTCCTACTTTCTAGCACTTCCTCTACCAAATCACCTTGTCTTTATTTGTCATATATCCATATCTATATCTATATCCATTTCTATATCCGTATCCATATCAATATTTATATCTACATCCATATCCATACCTCCATATATCACGTCATTGAATAGAAGCTTCTTGAGAACAGGGACTCCTCCAGACCCTCCCACAGCTGAGCCAAATTACAAGAGGTTGAGGAGGAAGAGAAAAATGGAGTCCCAGAATGAAGCCCTTCCTAGGGGTGATTCTGAAAAGGAAGAACGATGTCAGACAAAAGCTTGGGGTGTGGACCAGTGGAGGTTTCTCAAGAAGCGGGGGAACTGGGCATATTTGGAGGCTGCAAACAAGCAATCAGTAGCTAGGGGGAGGTGGGTGATGAGAGGGAGAAATGGCAGGGGCTGGGGCAAGGACCTGGAGGAAATGGGACGAGGTACGATCAAGGGTTCAAATTAAGACCGGCCTTAGGGAAGAGGCCCATCTTTTCAAGGGGAGGGGTGAGGAGGAGTATTGGGAAAGGTGCCTCTAATTCTTCAGGTCACCTGCAGAGGAAGAGGGAGGATGGTTGGTGTGGGAGGGCTAGAGGGGATAGCTATCCCAAGGCATGTGGAAAGAGAGGCAATTAAGGGACAGTAAGAGGATTGCCTTGGGGCAGCTGGATGGAGCCCGAGGCCTGGAGTCAGGAAGATCTGGGTTCAACTCTGGCCTCAGACGCTTACTAGCTGTGTGACCCTGGGCAAGTCACTTAACCTCTGTTCACCTGAATGTACCAGAGAAAGAAATGGCAAACCACTTCCATCTTTGCCAAGAAAACCCCACGGACAGTATCGCCATGCTAAGGTCCACAGAGTGACAAGGAGTTAGAAATGACTCCTCAATGACAACAAAGGGCCTGCCTTACAGCCTTACATCAGGCACACGTGGAGGGGGCCCAGGTACCCAGGCTGTGTTACTTTCTCCAGGATCCCCGTTTGGTGGAAATGGCCTTTTCTGTATCCTTCAGTCTCACAGTGGATGGAAGGTGCAAAGAACAGGATTTTACTTTTCTTATTGTTTGTCGATTATTTTGAAAAAAAGTGTTTTATGGGGTGGAACTAAAAAGCTTTACTTCATCCAGTGTTTCTCATTCGGCAGTTAGATGGCTCTGTGGATAGTGCGCTGGACCTGGCGTTGGGAAGACCTGAGTTCAAATCCAGGCTCAGACCCCGGGCGAGTCACTGAAACTTTGCCTGTTTTCTCATCTGTAAAAGGGGGATTGCACCTATTTCCCAGGGTTGTTGTGAGGACAAAAGTGAAGGAACATTTGTAAAGTCCTTTGTAGACTTTAAAATGATCGCTAAACGCTACAATGTTGCTGCTGATGTGTGTGTCAAGATCATATGAGATTCAGTTCAATTTAACAAATGTAAATTTAAATGGCTATTATATGTAAGGTGGAGGCAGCTAGGTGGCGCTGCAGCGGACAGAACGCTGGGCCTGCAGTCAGAAAGACTCCTCTTCCTGAGTTCAAATCTTGCCTCAGACGCTTACTAGCTGTGTGACCCTGGGCAAGTCCCTTAACCCTGTCTACCTCAGTTTCCTCATCTGTAAAATAAGCTGGAGAAGCACATGGCAAACCACTCCAGCATCTTTGCCAGGAAAACCCCAAATGGGGTCACTAAGAGTCGGACATGACTGAATAATAGCCACCAGAGCAATGCTGGAAGGCGCTGGACAAAGACAGGAAGGAAGCCGTCCCTGCCCTTAAGAAGCTTCTGTTCTGAGCCCTGGAGCTAACTTTGTTCAGCTACCACGAGCATAAAAGCACAGACCAGGGAGACGCGTGCTCATTAAAGCTGAGACTCTGCAGCGCCAAGATAAGTCTTCCAGAGCACCTCTGTTCCCTGCACTTCCTTCAGGGAGTCCAGACCCATCAGTGTTAATAATAGGAATGAATGAGAGAAGAGCTCAGTAATGGCCAGAAGTATTCAGTGCCAACGCTGCATTGTCTCACTTTCCATTTTTATTAGCGTGAGTGAGATGCCATCTGGTGTTCTTTGGGCCTTCCTCCAGCTGAGTTTATTGGAGGTCCTGGGCTAATATTTATTTGTTTCACTCATCTCTCCTACACTCGCTCAACAAAACATTAATTTAAATCCAAAGATTGTTGGGTTTTTAAAGTTTGCATCAACTTTTAAATTAAAAATTAAATCAAATTAAAAATCAACTTTTAAAAATAACCACTAGGCATCAGGGACTTATCAGTTTCAACAACTCACTTTATAACAGTCTCAATCAACATTTATTAGGCACCTACTATGTGCATGGCACTAGTAGGCACTTAGGTGGCTCAGCAGATAGAGCGCTGGACCTGGAGTCAGGAAGACCGAGTTTAAATCCAGCCTCAGACATTCACTAGCTGTGTGACCCTGGACAAGTCACTTAACCTCTGTTTACCTTAATTTACTAGAGAAGGAAGTGGCAAACTACTCCAGTATCTTTCTCAAGAAAACCCCAAACAGGGTCACAGAGAATTGGCTATGACTGAACGACTGACCAACAATGTGCAAGAAACTGTGTTAATCCTTAAGATTATACATTCATACGTGCAGGTGAGATGTAGATACATATGTTTGATGTATGCATATTTTACATAGTTATAGTCAGGGTATGTTTGACGGGAGAACACAACAATAAGCATGAAAGACATAATAAAATTCACGTATGACTGGAACATGAAGTCAAGCCTGAATGTGTAACGGTATCCGTGAAATATTTTAAAAAGTGTTTCATTGCTTTTTTTCTTTAAATATTGTTGTCCTTTTCTAAGAATATCGCCTCCCTCAGGACAACCTTTCTTTGTAACAAAGATTTAGGATTAAGGAAAATAACTGGCCACGTCCGGCAATGTAGGACTCATCGAGCACCCGTGGTTCATCCTTCTCTGTGGAGAGGCAGGGTCCTTCTCTGCTCCAAGTCTTCTAAGTCACGACCGGTCACAGAATTGTTCAGAATTCTGAAGCCTTTTCTCCCGCTAAGTTTTTTTTCTATTATGAACTTAACAATTGCCAACAAGCACACACATTCCAGTATGCAAAGATCAACAGAAAAGGAGGATTACGTATGAACCATGAACTTCTGTTACATCTGGATTTTTTTTAAATGTAAAATTTAACAAAGAAGGGAACAAACACGTCCCTTGTGAACATTCTGGTCTTCCAGTGTCATTTTCCTTCATGTTATTGAGACCGTTATGCAAATTGTTTCCCTTTTCTTGTTACGTCTCTCCACATTAGTTCATGCTGGTTTTCTTAAGTTTCTCTGAATTCAGTCACAATTTCTTCCAGTGCAATAACACTGCATTTTGTTGATTCACTCTACAGACAACTGCTTCCCTCCCCACTACTCCTAGTTCTTTGCTACTACAAAGGGGATTTCTACAAATAATTTTTGTCTCCATGGGAAATTTCCCTTTGTCGTTATTTATTTAAATTTTAAAGGCTAGCCTATCTTGCCCAAAATAGAAATGCAGCTAGATGGTACAGTAAATTGAACCCTGGGCTCGGAGCCAGGAAGATCCATTTCAAATCTGCCCTCTAACACTTTCCATCTAGGTGACCCTGGGCAAATCACTTGCTGTTTAGTTGTGTCTGACTCTTCATGACCCCATTTGGGGATTTTTGGACAAAGATTCTGGAGTGGTTCGCCATTTCCTTCTTCAGCTCATTTTACAAATGAGGAAACTGAGGCAAACAAGGTTGAGTGACTTGGCAGGGTCACATAGCAAGTGTCTGAAGTCAGATTTGAACTTGGATCCTCTTGACCAGCACTCTATACACTGTGGTACCTAGCTGCCCCAGACCGGTATGTAAATCTTGTATATTTATTTGTGTACAGGCAGGGAGCCAGTTATTAAATTTTCACTGGGAGCATTTCACCTTGAAAATCAGCAAATCATAAGAAGATGACAGAGAAAATGTTAATAATGTAGATAAAAAAGCTGAAAAATGTGTAGGGTATAATTTTTTTGGAGAGCTGGTTGTTAAATATGCACCAACACACCATACGCCATATTTAAGTTCTGAGTTGTATCCTCCCTACTAGGCTCTGCGTTTCTTGAGGAAAGAAAAGAGATCATCTTTTTAGTCTCCAAAGTTCCTAGTGCTCTTTGCAATAGTAAGTGTTCAATGAACATCTATTGAATCAATAATCCCCCATTTAATAAATGAAGAAACTGTTAATGCCAAAAGGGAAGGTGATTTGTATGTATGTAGGTATGCCTAGGGCAATCAAGGTTCTTCTGGATTTATAGCATCACTCTGCTATGTATTCAGTGAGAAAAGCAGGAATACTAGGTGAAGCCATCAAGCTGCAGTGGTCACACAGGATTGATGGTACGGGACTTGTGAGACAGGTTTCAGAAACTGATCTGCAAGTATGCGTCAGGGATAAGGCAGTTAGACGGGCTGGGGTTGCTGGCCATCTTGAGATCTGGCAGGTGGGCACTGGCGAGTCATTAAGCTTCAGGATCAGGGTTAGGTAGGAGCTGCAGCCTGGAAGCAGCCACGGCAATCCGGGGAATAGGGGATGGAAAGCAATATAGGAACTATATTTGTTCCTACTCCAAGCAAATCTCTGGGCCAAAGAAACATCTACGTTGACCACCGCCCACAACCCTATTGCCCAATTTTAGGCTTCCCAGGGTTCTTCTGATACACTTCAATGCCTTTACCTGGGATGCTCTGCCCAAAAGGAGGTACATTTTGAAGGCTGAAACCTACCTTTATATCTTGGGGTTTACTGGCTAGATTTCTTTCTTAAAGACCATGCCTTAAACCCAATTCACTCTGGCTCTCATTGGCTGGCCAACTATAAGTCCCTACCCAAGCACCCATAATGGTTACTGTTTGGGCACAGATGGTTCAGAGTGAATTGGGTCTTCCCTCCCAGTTTGATTTTTATTTTTGGGTTAAAGGGGCCATCCCTTGGCTCACTTCTTAAACAGCCCTAATCACTGATTGGATGTTGCCTCAGTCAAAGTGAGAATCTGGAAAGATCTTGGCTTAAAAAGGCCAACATCTGCCAGTGTATCCTGGGCCATCTCCAGTTGTCCTATCTACATCATGCCACTGGACCCAGATGGCTCTGGAGGAGAAAGTGAGGCTGGTGACTTTGCACAGCCCTCCCTCACTTAAATCCAATTTACTTGCAAGTCATGGCATCATCTTCCTGATGTCATTGGTCCTCTTGGAGAAGGAAGGACAAAACACAACCACAGTATATTTGATATATACTTGGAAAAAACTTTCATATCCAATTCTTTTTGTGTGTTGATATGTTCATACTTATTAATATTTGGTAAATTCATTGAAACAGGGAAACAAATTAAAAGCCAAATAGAGGATTTTGGATTTTATTTGCAACAGGAGGGAGCCTTTTGAGTCTCCTGACCAGTGGAGTTACAAGTCTGAACTGTTCTTCAGAATATCTCTTGGTAGCTGTGTGGAGGATGGCTTGGAAAGGGGAGAGAGTGGGAGAAGGGTACCCGAGTAGAACATGATTGCAAATTGTCCAGGAAATTATGTGAACTGGGGTGGTGGCTATATGAGTGGAGAGAAGACTGTGGTAGTGGTAGTGTTCTCCTGTTTTCTGTTCTTCTTTGATCTTGTGCTGAAACATTTATGCAACTTTAAAAAAAATTATATAGAACCTACTGCATGCCAGGCACCATGCTAAGTGCTTTATAAATATTATACAATATGTATATTACATACATGATATTACAAATATTATCTCATTTGATAAAATTCTACTTCCCCATCTATGCTCTGGGCCTCTCAGCATACAGATGGCTTCCAACCATTCCTTATAGTAGACCTACTCTGCGATATCCCTAAATAGCTCTTTGAAGAATTTCAATCACTTCTTTTTTCTGGCTACTCCTACAACAATGAGAGTTGGGAAGGAATCTGTGTAGTTAGCATAATTAACTCCATTTTGTGACTGAGTTGTTTCTCAGTATGTTAAGGACTTGTGCCGTATGATGTAGTAAACAACAGACAAGCAATATCACCAGATCACCAATGGAAAAATATTATAAACCACCAATCAAATGATGAGGTATTAGGAATGCCCATGGCTAAGAACTACGCAACCCACCAGAGGTCCCAGCCTGCTCCTTGGCTGGGACTGGAACTGGCTCCTGTGTTTTCCCCAAGCCTGAGACTCCAGCATCTCCCAAGTTTTGCTTGAGGGCAGCGCTGATTGACAGAAACTTGCCCTACAACCATCCTGGAGATTGACATTCAGCCTCCAGCTAGGCAGAGAGAATCCTGTCCATCCAGTATGTCTTGAGCAACTCTACAAATACGATGCTTTGAGATGGATGCATCCAAGCACAAGTGTTAACCTCACAGCTACATTTTCCAAAAAACATGGTGGGGAGTGATTGATCGCCTTTACATCATTACTGCTGAGATGTCCAAAAGGCAGGATGGGCATGGCCACATCACATCACGAGGTGGAATTTCCAGGGGACGCAGCAGTATGAAAAAGAACAGTTTACCTCGCGTGCAAAATAAAATCGACTGAGGAGCGTAACAGAATTGTCACAAAATATCTGTTCCATTTTATTTTACAAGGTACCTGATCATTATTTTTGGTGAATATAAACACAAGGAATCATGAAAACAATCGCTACGCTTTATTTATTTTGTAATATAAATACTGTAACGCCCTCTAATGTGTAATGTAAACATTTGGTGTAAAGAGCTGTATACAAACCAGTTTTAAAAACACAGAACATGTTGTGAATGTGTTTTCTTTAAGTCTGCTAAATATAAAAACAGAGCTGAAGAAAAAGGTGTCCTCCATCACTGTACAGCTTGGCAACTCCTACAAAGCTAGAAAATCCTTGAGTATGAATGGGGTTGGTGACGGATCAATGTCACTTCACTAAGTGCAGAAGCCTCTCCAAAAGGCTGGCCACCATGCAACTCAACATGGAAGGAAGGGCTGCTATGCGAGCTAATGAAGAGAGTGCCCATAATGACTGAGTTACATATCTTTTGAAGAAGTAATAAATGTATGTATTTTCTTTTGCATTTGTACTTGCAGATCCACTATTATATGACTATTGTACGTTTGTAAGCCTATGACGTGCCCTGGCTAGGAAGTGAGCTCCCTTTGGAGCGTAGAACTACCCCTTCAACTTCGACAAACAAGTATTATGTTCCTACCATGTGCAGAGGACTATTCTAGGTGCTGGTGAAGATACAAAGACTAAATAAGACATAGCCCCTGATCTGACGGCACTTAAGGTTTACCCAGGAGCCACGATGCATTTTATCATTAAAATTTCCAAACAAGGGTATTTTCATTATATTTGCATTTTCCCCACAATGTAGCACAATGCTCCACAGACACTTGAGTGACTGATCAATAGATTAATAATCATTATTTGTGAGTACTGTTTTAAGCCAGAGTAAAAGATCTTTTTAATTTTTCAGAAAGAACAGATGATATCCTAACTAGGCTAATTTCCGTGTAGTCTTATCTATGGACAGAACAACAACAGAACTTTTACCAGACTCTTTTAGGCCTATAATTTTATAACATGTAGAAGGTCACATTGCATAGTTTATCTTTTAATACTGGAAGTTGCTTCCAAATTCTGGGAAAAGCATTCTACTTTTTGGCAAGAAACAGTGTATGCATGACCCACTTGCTGTCTCTAAGTCTACTGGGCAGAAAATAAGGCATCAGAAGTTTCTAGACTATACGCATCGATTTATACGTTCAAGTGATTTATTAAAAAAAGAAAAGCTCCACTGCCACCTCACAAGCTTCCTGCTGGCTCCTTGTGAGACTTTCCCATGGTCACCTCATATCCTGGGGACTTTGTGCTGTTACTGAGCTTTGCAGCGAAAGATTACACAGTGCAATGGGGATTTCAGAGGCGAATTGGCCAACGATTCTATGAGAATCCATAGGCAGTCAGTTCAACAATTAGAGAACACAAGCTCGCCTCTAGGGAGGTAAGAAAGTCAGGAGGAGTTTCTCTAGGAGGGCGAAGCATAAGCCAAACCATTCTTAACTAGCCAGGCCCTTGGCTGCATAACAAACACTCTACTTGCGGTACGCATCTGTCGTCTCGTCTGTTCCTCACAACAACCGTGTGAAGTAGGCAGGACAGCAGGATTAATCCCATTTACTGGACTGAACAGAACATTTAACAGAAACTGAGGCTCGGAGGTGAAGCGATCTCTTCAAGGTCTTACGTCTGTCCCAGGGAGCTTTTCCACTGTAGTGTGCTGTCCACATAGGTGAGGGTGTGTGTATGTGGGTCTCTATTGATTGAATCGGTGTGATCAGTGTCTGCCATGCATGACTCCCTTCTAAAGAGGGTGCCCCGAGTCCTATGGTGCCCTGAAGTATAATGAGAGCAACTGGTCAGTGGAGACTTACAAGGAAAAGTTCAGCTCTGTCTAGAAGCTCCCAAGCTTCTAGGGCTCGGGGGGACACTCAAGCACTCATCTGCCTCTGAGGGTGAAGTTACAGAACAGCCAGGAGAGAGAAGCCAGTCTGGATGGAGGAGTATCGACAACTGACTATGTCCCGGTTCTGATAGTGTGGTGCTAATCTCCTCTCCCTCCTCACTACACCCCATTTCCTTTCTAATCTAAGAAAATACTTAGCAAAGGAGACTCTGGCTCACACAGTCACTGGCTTAGCTTCAGGTCTAGAATGGACTATAACAATGTGTTATGGAGGGTACAAGGCTAAGAGGAACAGTATGGACTGGACTGAGAGATACGGGTCATTAGTATGATTTTGATACAACCTGAAGAGGGCAGAAAACATATCCTATGGGCACGGCTCTCTCTTTCAGGAATTCCGCTTGGATGCGCTCCAGCTCCCGAGGTTCAGTCTCAAGCTTCTCCCTGTGAGCTGCTTCATGGGAAAGGGGTTCATGTCATTGAAAGCCAACAGTTTCACAGTGACCTTTCCTGGGCACAGAAAAAGGAAAACTGGAGCAGATTCATTCTGGCGAGCTGTGTGCATTAGGTGTGCTTTTCTATTAAACATGTAAAATTTCCTCATATTTCTCTTCTCCAAAGAGAAGTCAGTTTTTAAGAAGGCAAGGGATTATTGAACTATCATTTGAAGCTTTTAAACTGGAGAGATCAAAACAGACATGCCACATTAGATGCAAACTGCAGGCTACCTGACTAGCTTTGCATAAGGATAAATATACAGGATCCTTTCACATGATGTTCGATGTAACTGTGGCTGAAGCAGGAGTGGGAAGCCATGCTTTACATGTCACAGAACTCGCTGTCTCCCGTGAGGCCCATGTCACTTTCAAGTCCTCAGAAGTGGGCATGGAACAGAGAGGACAGTTGAGGACAGGCTTCCACGAGGTGGTGTTTCCCGGCATCTCTGCTGTGGGCTTTGAGTGAACACAGGGAGAGGAGACCAGGGAGCACGCTTACCTGGATGATGAGAGCAGGTCTACTAGTTTAAAACAACCACCACTGTAAGGTACAAGAATGACGGCCAGCATTTATTTATGGCACTTTGAGAACCACGGTCCTCCACGATACCCAAGTTAGTAACTGTGTCATCCGTGGCTCTCTCCTCTTTACTGCCTGATCTCCAGTCTAGCCTTCATCACTGAATGAGTGTTGCCACAGACAAACAGACCTGGAAAGACCTTAGCTTAAGAAGGCTAAGGTCTCCCGCTGAATCCAGGACCGTTTCCAGTTGTTCTGATCTGTGTCTTGCCACTGGACCCTGGCTCTGGAGGAGAAAGGGAGGCTGGTGACTTTGCACAGCCCTCCCTCACTTAAATCCAGTTCACTTGCAAGTTGTGGCATTACTTCTCTGATGTTTTCTTTGAGAATGAAGGACAAACAACAACCTGTAAGCAGTAGGAGCTGCCCCATGGGGGCTGAGGAGGATACAACTCAGGAAAGGAGGAGGCAGAAAAGAGGGCCTGTAGCAAATCCCAGGCTGGGCAAGAATCAGTCCAGCAACCCAAACCCTCCTGGATTCGAACAGTCTCATCCTCTTCCCTCCTTTGCTGCTATTTACTCTTTTTTTGATGCATTTTTGGTTAGAAAATCATAAAGAACTTTGAGAGGAAAAAGATAAAACCCCAACAAGCTGACCATTCCCCAAAGTGCCAAGGGAGAAGAAGAGTGGGTCAGGGAGCTCTAGTTAAGTCTCTTCCTCGTCCTCACTCATGCAGCCTTCCAGGGACTTGCTTCCTTGAATGGCTCTCTCTTTCAGGAATTCTGCTTTGATGCGCTCCAGCTCCCGCAGTTCAGTCTCAAGCTTCTCCCGGTGCACGGCCCGCCGGTTTCTGAGCTGCTTCATGGGAAAGGGGTTCATGTCATTGAAGGCAATGTTCATCAATTTTCTGTGAAGGAGAGAGAGGGAGGGGCAAGACCCAAGGTCAGCCAATTAGTCAGCCAATCTGAAAAGGCAGGACGGGGTCTGAACATCGTTCATACGAATGGTGATGGTAAACAAAAGGAAATCATTTAAGCTTGTACTAATTAATAAGACAAGAAGATCCAGATGAAACCAGTGGCAGGATAAACACCTTCATTAAACCCCAACCATGCCATGTTAGACTCTTACTGTATATAGGTTGTTTTGGGTTGTACTGTGAGCTCAGATGTGGACATTTCTCCCCACACAGATGTTCCCTGAAGCACAGGCCCTAACAAGATTGTAATAATCATAGAAGGCTGAGATATGCAATGGTAGACCAGCCTGGGACAAACATAAGGAATGGAGCTGGTCCTTTTTCAGCAAAGCTTTGTGCCTGACCCTTAGTCTAAATAAGCTTGTGGCTTTCATGTCATAAAATGAACACTAAAGAATTTTCTGGAAAGTTGCTCCCAACAGTCAGTCGATAAGCGCTTGTTAAGTGATTACTATGTGCCAGGCATTGTGCTAAGTGCTGGGGATACAAAGAAAGGCAAAAACAGCCCCTGCCCTTGAGAAGCCCACATTCCAGGCAGTGGTGGAGGTAGTGGAGGAGGTAGGGGTGAGGAACACAACAAGCAAACAACTATGTCCAGACAAGATAAATACAGGAAAAACTAAGGATAGTCTCAGAAGAAGAGCACTAAGGTGAAGGAGGACTGGGAAAGGTTTCTTGCAGACAGTGGGGTTTCTGCTGAGACTCAAAGGAACCCAGGAGGCAGAGATGAGGAGGAAGAGCTCTCCAGAAATGGGCTACAGCCCACGAAAATTCCCAGAGTTAGGAGATAAGAGTGTCTTGTTCAAGGATCAGCAAAGAGCCCAGTGTCACTGGATCACAGTAGACGAGGGAAGTAAAGTGTAAGAAGACTGGAAAGGTAGGAAGGGCTTTGAAAGCCAAACAGAGGATTTTACATTTGATCCTAGAGGCAATAGGGAGCCTCTACAGGTTATTAAATAGGTAGGGAGGGGTGACATGGTCAGATCTGTACTTTAGGAAGATAACTCTGGTAGCTGGATAGAGGATGAAATGGATGAGGGTGGGGGGAATCGAGGCAGCGAGACCAACCAGCAGGTTATGGCAATCATCAAGGTATGAGGTGATGAGGACCCTCCCTGGGGTGGTGGCAGTGGCAGAGGAGAGAAGAGGACGTACGTGAGATGTTACAAAGGGAAAATCGAGAAGACTTAGTAACACTTTAGATGTTGGTTGGGGGAGAGTGAGGAGTGGAGGATAATTCTTAGGGTATGAGCCTGGGTAAGTAGAAGGATGTGGTATCCTTGACAGAAACAGAGACATTAGGAAGAAAGGAGGGCTTTGGGGGAGAGATAATGAATTCGATTTTGGACACAGTGAGTTTAAGAAGCACTGAAGGGGTCGGAGTGGAAAGAGTTTAAGAAGCTCTGGTCTATGGGACACTGGCAGTTGGGGCATAAGACTAGAAGTCAGGAGGGAGGTTAGGGCTAGAGAATCACTTACAGAACAAACTATGTAACCACAGTTTAGAACCTGTAGTCCAAGGCCATGCACTGGCATTTTTAGCAACCACAGCACACAGACAAATTCCAAGGGAAAGATTGATCCATTAGCACCCGCTACATGCGAGGCGCTGTGTTAGGTCCAGGAGATATGAAGACAAAAGTGAACTGGTCAGTGACCTCCAGCAGCTTACATTCTAGCAGAAGAAATTGTTTGTTTGTCCACATAAGTAGGTACCATGCCTGGGGATAGGGCCTGCAGCTGTGACAGAGAACTCCCAGGTGAGGAAATGTCTTCTCCTAGTGCAGGTGCACTTCCGCTACAATTTTACATGCTTATAGTTGCCTATAGTGCTGAGAGGTTACAGGGTTTGCTCAGGGTCACACAGCATGTGGCCAAAGTGGGGCCTGAATCCAGATCTTCCTGGCTTTGAGGCCAGCACTCTATGCGTTAGGCCACGCTGTGTCTTTCCTGACAGAAGTAAATATAAAGTAGATTTTTCAGGGTTTGCACTAACAGCTGGCTGGGGGACAATCAGGAGTAGTTTTTTGAGGGTAGAGGCTGAAAGCTTGGTGGGGTCTGTGTGTGGTGGAAATCAGAAGTGGCTTCATATAGGAGACAGCTCTTACGCTGAGCTTCCAGAAGAGCTGGATGGAGGAGAGGGGAAGTAGAGTCCAGGCTGGGGAGAACACTATGCAAAGAGCACAGAGATGTAGGCAGAATGGTCTCTTCTCTTCATTTTATTTCCCAATATATGCTTCTTCCTCCTTGCCCCAGTCACCCTTTAAAACTAATGTAAAACAAGGCAGTTCAGCCAAAACTAAATAGCGCATCAATCAAGGCAAGCCATCTCCGTGATGTTCCCTGCCTATTGCAGCCTTCTGCCTCTCTCCCAAAGCCCCCTCCATCAAGGAGAGGGGTGTGGATTCCTCTCTCTTCGTGGAGGTCCATCTGATCGCAGCGTTCAATTCTGACTTTTTTGCTGTGTTTTGGGTCAACGTTGTTGTGGTTATTCCATTCACTGCGTTCCTGGTTCTGCTTATTTTACTCTCCATTCATTCATCAAATCTTCGCTCGTCTCTCCATGTTCTTCACCCATAATTATAGCTTCTTGGGTTGCAATCATATCCCATCACACTCATGTACCAACACTTTTGTAACCGTTCTCTAAATGATGGGCATCGGCTTTGTTTCCAGTACTTTGCTAACACAGAGTGCTGTTATAAATTATTTTGGCATGTATTGGACCTTCCTATTTTGGCTGTCTTGAGATATGATTAGCGTGGGACCCCTGCATCACCGAGTATGGACATTTTAGTCACTTTTTAAACATAATTCCTAATTTTTTTCCAGAATGGTCAGACCAATTCACAGATCCGCTTACAACAATATGTCAGTGTACCTAAAAGGCTTCCTTTCAAATCTCATTTGCCCTGTGGCCTGCTTTTATGAATTCTGAAGGCCCATCTCACAGCTGTTTCCTGGGCCTTTGGGCAGCATAAGGGAGGTTATAAACACTAGAACAGAACGTTTTTGGATAGGAAGGAATCACTCAGCCAGCCATTCTTAGGGTCCTTGATTTAAAAAAATGGTTGTTGCCTTTGGTGGGCAGAAGCTGATGGTGGGCATGCAGTCCCACTCTTCTTCTAGTCATAGAGGTTCTCATGGCCATTTTACCACTGATTCAAGGGGAAGGCCTGGATATTGACTCTGTCTCTAATCATTATCACATGCCACCGGCCTGCTCAAGAACCTACAATGTCTCCCAATTTCCTATGATATCACATCTAAACTACTTTTAGCCAGGTACATTAGCTGAGGCTAAGCTTCAGCCTCTGACTTTCTTGGCCCTCCAAAATCTTGGTCCTTCCAAATTTCCCCACACTACTACAGCAATCATAAGCTGTACATTTTAGCACATGTATACAACCTATATTTCTTGTTTCATGTTTTTTTTAAACTCTTTTGTTCCCAACTACAAAGGAAACTCTTTAGAGGCAGGGACTACATTTGAGACTGCCTATGGAACCTAGCACCATGCTGGGCTCAGAGTAGGTGTTTGACAAATACTTATCTACTGAATATTAACATTAAAGCCCTTACCGGCCGTTGCATATTGTTTTGGTGAAGAATCGGAGATACTGGTAGATCTCAAGACTGTCATGAATCCTTAGTATTGCTTCTTCATTGTACTTAAATATAGCAAGGGCATATCGGAATATCACCTGAAATGGGTTCAAATGTGTCTTAGGAAATATAAGTGACATATAAGTATAGGGAAGTACTTAAAGAACAATATTATACATGGCTTTGTAAGCAAGTTCTACCTACTAGACCATAGATAGGCACTACATAGACACAGAGAAGAAATTGCCTGAGTGGAAGGACGCAAACATCTGTCTCTAAAGGCTTCCCCTGGCTTTAAATCTCCCCTTCCTAAGTCCCCACAATATCATTCCTTTGGGTTAAAGAAGCCAAAGAGATGGACTGAAAATAGCATGTTTTATCCCCTCTCCAGATCAAAGGCCGTAAGTCAACTCTAAAAATGAACTCTCTCCGTTGATGCATCTTCTTTTGGTCCTTTCAGTTAACCTTAGGACCACTGTCTGGTGGGGAAAACAAGCACTGATCGTGCTTTTAAGACTCAGGTTTAAGTTCTGGCTCTGACATCCATCATTTACCTCTCTGAGCCTCAGTTCTCTCATCTGTAAAATAATTGTTTGTACTACATACCTTTGCAAGGGTGTTGTGGAAAGTGAAGAAAACATTTTGTAAACTAGGAAATCTATATTTGAAATGCTGGATAAATGAGATAATTTCTGCAAAGAGTTTTGAAAACCTTAAAGCACTATATAAATGCTAGCTTTTATATATAAAAACATGAGGTATTACTTTTGTAACTATTATTAGACACTACTTGGGAAGTGTGACACTAAGGGACAAAAACCCTATCTGTTTTGAGCAGGCGAGCTCAGCATTTTTGCGGGGCAGGGAGGGGAGGAAGAAAGGAGAGTTAAAATTTTTCTTCTCTCCCTTCCCGCCTCCCACAGAGCAGTCCTTAGACACCCCATTGGCCAGTGAGATCTTCCTGGTTCAGTGCTCTCCTGCTGTCCCCTCTGCCCATAGCAGGCTAGGGTCACTCCAGTGGGGGCCATTTTCTGGGCAGAACCTCATGCTTCTCTCCATGGTTCCACCCTTTCAGAGCTCACGACTGCCATGATGCTTGTCCTCTGTCTTTCTCATCTCTGGGAGCTGACTTCATGCTATATAAGTTGGCAATTAACAAGACTGAGAAACTAATCCATGCTAATGAAAGGACAGAGGGATGCTACTTTCTCCAAGATCTTCCCTGTTCTCTTTTACTCAGTGGACAGTGTTCCCTCCTTTGGGGGCCCAATTCAGACAAGTAATTCTAATGGTGGGAATTGTAGGCTGAGTAGAAACAGAGCCAAACCACAGGAAGCAGAAAGAGATAGCATTCTAGGGCAACGGAGAATCCACCACCTCATAACATGAAGATGGCTGCCTGTGCAGTCTATTCAGAGCACTAATCCCATGAAAAAGAATACTGTCTTGTTTCAGCCATTACTTTAAAGGTACCCTTGCAGGATAGAGAGCAAGAGAGAATGGGTAAGAGAGAACACTAGTTGCCTAATCCTCATACTTTTACCTGGTCAGTCCAGGGAAAAGTGAATAGATCTGGCTTTTAGGGAACAGTGGAATGGCTTTCTTACTACAGCAGCAGAAGGCTGAACTGGGAAAACTCAGTTGCTTTCTGAAATATGTCATACCAGTTGGCATGTAAAATACTTTGTAGAAATAGTTTGTAGGGAAAACAAGCACAGGATGAAGTGAGCAAGGCACTAGACAGGGGCTGAATGAAACAATTCTTTCATTGTCGCTCACTGGACTGAGGGAACCCCTAAAGCCAGAGCTAGCAAAGGAAAGCAGCTCCTACCTTGATTCCTTCATACAGGAAGGCATCCCAGACTCTGAGCAGTATGTCGCTGATAAGGTTGTCCACAAAAATCACAAGGAACCAGTTGAAGGTGATCAGTGACAGGTCGATTTTGTGCTGCTCCAAGTGGGCCATCAACCTGGGAAGCTTCTCTGATAAAAAATCTTGGAGAACCCTTTGGTCTACCTGGAATGAACCAAAAAGCTCTATGTTACCCATCTCTCATAACCCAGGGAAGGGCCTACTATCCGTATTGTTCCTTTGATAGGGTTCAGAATTCACAGTAGGCTTTTTAAAGAATCATATTATCTCAGAGCAGGTGATAACACCTACCCAAAGCAGAAATTCTCTCATGCATAGTCAGTGTGCAATATGTGCCTTATGAATGAATGAACTGCCAAAGCAACGAGGTTTTTTTTTTAAATATAGCTGGTTGTTTGGGTTTCTAAAGGGATGCTTTTGAAAAGATGAAGGTTTTGGTTAGCTGAAATTGTTGGCTGTATGTATTGCAGGACAAATCAGATGTCAGAGACCAGACAACTTAGTGTTAAGACATCAGGGTCAGCCGTAATTGGTGGTCAATTAGGACATGTATTCTAGGCCAAAGGAATGTGTAGGGTGATCCTTGAAGACTCCTAGTGGTGTTAAGGTTTCACAATCTATGCACAGCATTCATAACAACTAGGTCCTTCCTTCTCCACTAATATCTTCCTCTGATATCTCTTTAGCGTGGAGGCTCTTAAGGACCATGCCACTAGGGTACAAGTTCTAGAAGGTTCTACCCAGGCTGAAAATGAGTCGAATCAAGGTCTGGCAACGGAGAGTGTATTTGTCACTCAAGGACCAGACTAGCTAAATATAGTGAGGACAGAAGGCTGGCTCCCAGATGCTGAACTTCATGGCCTCTACATTGCAAGAAGGATCACCGACCAAGGAATGTCTCCATGCATCACTAGAGGGAGCAGCCACACCAATAAAATCTTTTGAAACAAGAAGAAATAAATGCCCTGGTATAACAACCCCTCTATGCTCAGATTCAGACTCCTTTATAGACAGTCTCTATGTGCCCATGTATTGTCTCACATAGTGTAGCCCACTAAAATTCCAAAGTCTCTCTTTTCCCCCCAACTGTGATCTAGTCATACATCCTCCAGCTTATTCAGCTATGGTTATTTTGTGAACCCAAATAGCACTCCATATTTATCTCTATTAAATTTCATACTATATATTCAGCTGCTAGTTCTAGCCCAGTGAGATCTTTTTGGATTTCTATCGAAGCATTCAAATCCATTAGGAATCTCTTGTAGCTTCATGCCATTTGCGGATCTAATAAGCATGCCACCTGTGTTTCTGTACAAGTCACTAATAAAAAAGTTGACCAGAACAGTTTTTATTATATTAGACGAGCCATGTAACATCTAGTACTTCTGTATTCTGTCTGTTATTTCTTTTTGTGAGGAACTACTGACGCTTATTTATTTACAGATTGGTGCATGGTGTATTCATTCCATAAAAATTCATTGAACTACAAAAATGCTCGAGGGTGACCTAGGTTCAGTAAGATCAGAAAGATGAACAAAACAGAGTACTGATCTACTGGAATTTGGCAGTTTAGGTGAATTTTGCATTTCCATATGGCTTTTCAGCTCATTCATTTGTGGAGTTCAAGCACTAACTTTTTAATGCTCATGCTAGCCTATGAAATAGGCAGATGGCAAAGATTATAAAGGAATAGATATGTTGAAAATTGAAGTCTCTACATCTTTTTCCACTAAGGGCCAATGGCCCACAGTAGAAAAAAATCAATTATGCATTGTACAAAAATAAAAGGCAACACATTTTTGGGAGAAAAAATATAAAACATTAAACTCATGAGCTGTTTGAGTTATGGAGGAGAATGAAAGGGTATTAAATAAAAGAAGATGAGGGGGAGTGAGTGAGACGTATGGAGAGACACACAGAGAAAGAGGTGAGAGAGAACCACAAAGCCAGACAGTGGGAGAAGGAGCACCTTTCTTGGAGTCAGAAGATGGGGTTTCATGGCTGCCTTGCCCACTTTCTTCTATTTGCATAACCTTGGAGAAGTCACTTAAGCCTTGCAAGCCTCAGTTTCTTTGGGGAATGTAGTATCTATGCTAACTACTTCAAAGAGTCATCAGGATCAAATGAAATAATATAGGAGACTAAAATCTTTTGAAAAGTTAGTCAATGGTCCCTTTCCATGGTGCCAGGGACTATCTCTTTTTCTTTGAACCACGTTTTGGGAGTACTGGGTGACGTGTTAGATAACTGACTTCTGAGATTCATGAAATTTCTATCAACAAATCAAAGCCTCTGGGTGAAGATCAAGTTTGTTTTCCTTCTAGCTGAGGCAGGTATTTATTTATCCTTCTCTCTACCTCACCCCAGTCCCTCTAGAAATAGAGGGAAATCCATATCCCCAGGATGAAAAATAGCACTAAAAATGTCCTACAGCTCTTCACTGATGGAGCTCAGCCACACTTTTCCTTCCCGTTTTCTACCTTCTAATCAGAACTCTCTTGGTTAGCGGGCAGTAAGAGATGACGGCTAGATTTTCTGGATCAATCAGTCTTCTCCTACATAGGGTGTCTATTGCAGTTGCTTAAAGTAAATGAATTTTAGTGGGATTCCTTTTTAAAATATAACTTCTATTTGACTCTGAATTGGTGATACTTTTTGCTTATGTATCAATCTTCCCCTTTCCCCCAAACATTTCCTATCTGTTCTGTTGTTGTGTCTGACTCTTCATGACCCCATCTGGGGTTTTCTTGGCAAAGATACTGGAGTGGTTGGTCATTTCCTTCTCCAGCTTATTTTATAGATGAGGAAACTGAGGCAAACAGGGTTAAGTGACTTGCCCAGGGTCGTATAGCAATGAGTGAGGCCAGATTTAAACTCAGAAAGATGAATCTTTTGGACTCCAGGCCCAGTACTCTGCATACTATGGTGCCACCTAGTGCCCCACATCTTTTCTAGCAAGGCCTAATAACCACTACCTTTTGCGGGAAGTCTCTGGGGCAAATGATATAGAGTGCTACTGGGGGCGGATGCCTGAGGACACAATTTCTAAAGCCAAGGATGCTGCAGAGGACTAAAGGGCCCTGCCATGCCCAAGGCTCTGTGGTCCCAAACAAGAAGGTAGGAAAATCCACATGTTCTAGTTTAGGTTGAATATGCATCATCATTAAGCCCTTCTCACTCACCTGAGATGATATTAACGTTTTACTGTAGTAGTCTGCAGGCATTATGGTCTCGACAATACAAACCAGGCACCAGAAAGCGCTTTCTTCCTCTTCGAGAATCAACAGAGCAATGGCTGCCAATCTGTATCACGAAGAAACACAAATACTGTGTGTTAAAAATGAAAGCAGCGGTCCCCAGGATGCCAGCTGACTTTCCTTTGGGCAAGAAAGGGAGAAAATGTTAGTTATGTCCTGGTCACACAGCATTGGGGTAAACAGTCTCAAGCTGGTCACAGCCCAGGGGTTACCTGGAAAATGATAGGGACACCTTACTTACTGGTTAGTGCCTGTGCACTATAGGTTTGTGATAACTCTGTTTTGGAGGCCACAGATATACAACCAAAGTCAAACGAAGGTTCACATCTATCTATCTATCTGTACCAATTCACATACACAAACATATGTATATACGTATACACACACGTACATACACACACATAGGGGCAATTTAAGTCAGAATTACCTGGCAAGGTTGGAAAATTGACCACAGAGATACCTGAAGATTTCTTCCTGTGTAAAGCTGACTAGAATGTTTAGTTTTGGAGGAAAATGAGACAATTCTTAATTCTTCCAGTGACAATTTCTGTCTTTTAAAATATGCTAAGCAAGGGAAGCAGCAGTGCACAACCTAGGATGAGTAGAAGAACCTGTGAAAACAGGGTCAGGGAGATTAAAGGCCAAAGTGAGCTGAGCCTTGGAAAATTGCTGAGAACAGAAAAAAGGCAATTAGAATTCCATTTGGAGTAATCAGGAGGTGGAAATGACAGACCAACTGCTTGGATGAAGTTGTAATGTTAACAGATGAGGAGGAGAAAGTCAAATTACTTAAAACCTAGTTTGTTTCTCTCATGTTCAGCAGAAGTTCCCTGATTCAAAAGGGGAGCATGAAGAACATAAAAAGGGAAGTGAAGCCCAATGATGGTGAAGAGATAGTGGGAGAGCACACAGATGCTAGTTTATTCATTAGATGCTTGAATCTTGGGGGTTAGATGGCCTCCCTTTTGGCTCTTAATCTATAATCCTATGATTAGCAAATCAGAAGGATGTCACAGACAAGTGCATTTAGATTTCAGGAAAGGATCTGTTGGTCTCCCATTATTTCCTTAGACTCGGAGAATTTGGGGGCTAAAGAGCAGGATCGTAGAATTGTAGATATTGGGCTATAAGGCACCTTAGAGACCAGCAAGTCCAACCCCTTCATTTTACAGAGGAAGATAAGTCTGAGAGAGATCAAACGGTTGGCCCAAGGTCACAAAGGTATCAAGCAGACAACCCTGAATTTGAACTCAGGTCCTCTGATTCCAAAAAACAGCATGCTTTCTACTGTACCATGGTGCTCCTAGACTTTGTTTTATATTTATATTAAAGATCATCCAATCCAACCTTTCCATTTTACAGCCATGAAACTGAGGCCACAAAGATAGCTAGTGGCAGTACCGGGATTGAGTCTAACTTCCAATGCTCTTTCTGCTACATAATACTGCCTTTAATACTGCCAAAGCTCTGTGGTCCTAAACGAAAAAGGTAGAAAAATCCACATGTTTAGTTGTGGTTGAATATGCGTAACTGGCTAGCAGTTTGAGATTTACACAGGCACCCTTCCAAGAGAGGTGGGGCTACAGTGTGGCAAGGCAAGAGGAAAAAAGGTCAGACTGTCAGTACTCAGCAGCTGGCTCTGAGTTGATAACAAAGGCAGTTTCCCAGCAGAGGAGTCCTGGTCAAGAGAGTGGGTGTGTAGGGCTCTAGGAGACTGAAGGCATGATGGAAGCCAAATCCAACCATCAGGGACAGTTAACAGATCCACAACTGAAAAAGAACAAAGGTGCTTTATGTGCCGGTGATGGACAAGAAGTAGCCTTGGACACAGGAAACTTGAAACTAGGCGGTAAAGTGGTACAGTATGGGCCTGGAATTGGGAGGACCTGAGTTCAAATCAGATTTCAGACACTAGGTGTGTGACCTCACGCAAGTCACTTAAGCTCTATTTACCTCCCTTTCCTCAACTGTAAATTGAGGATATCGAATGAGATGATTTATGTGTTAGCTATGCTAATGAAGATGATGTACATTAGCTATTATTCCCTACCGAACACCATCAACCTCAAAAGCCCAAGAAGTCAGCTTTGAAATCCTAAGCCCACGATTCTGGTAGCTGCCACTAGGTGGTGCCAGTTACCTTGCTGTCCACTCAAAGAGCTGCTCTATTCTAGGCATGAAGAACTGGTACGTCTCCAAGATAATTAACACGCTCTCACACTTGAACATGCCATTTTTCTATTTAAAAAACACTTCCTTATTAAAGTACAATTACAAATACTTAAATAGGAATTGTCTACGTCTGAACATTAAAGTGAAACTATAATTTGGAAAAATACATAAAAAAGCATAAAATCTGGATAGAAAGTTAAGTATCACTTCCCATCATCCCCATTTTTATTTTTGCTATTTACAAAACAGTTAAGCCTCGCCCTGCCGTTGCCTCTACCTCTTTTTTGAGGAAAGAGAAACACTTGTGCGCACTGTAGGCATGCAATAAATACTTGCTGAATGACTGAGTGAAAGAAGAATCTATCCTATTTCTCTATTACTTCCGGCACCATATGGTAGCTTATAAGGGAAAATGGTAAGTTAACAAGTATGAGTCATCTCCTTAGACAGATCCTTCCTGGGCCATGCCAACTACATTTCTAATATGAACTTCCTGGGTAAGGAAACCAAACGGAGTAACTTCAAACCTAGCAACAGTAATAAACAGAACAATTTTTGCCAAAGGAAGCCAATAAAAAATAACCCTTCCTGGGATCAACGAATTCAAATCTCTGGCAAGAGTAATGATCCTTTTTTACTTTCCATAAAAGAGAACCATACCAGACCTGAAATCTTTTGCAACTTCCTTATTTCTGTCGCCGCTATCACCAAGGCTCGAAAGCTTGGGAGGCACCCTCACAGTCTCTCTCTCTCCAGTCACCAAGTCTTGCCACCTGCCAATTTGCCTTTAATTCCCCACATCCACTGCCAGTATCCTGTCTTGTCTAGGACTTAGGTCTATCAGCTTGTGTCTAGACTAGCTTTTAATTGGGCTCACCATGAGTCTTCTTTTCCCCTAGTCTCACCCACTCTGTAGAGGGGTGTTTTCTCCGCTATTAATGGCTATAGTGAATACCCACTGGATCACAGCTACGTGCTTTAGCCTGGCATTCAAGGCTCCTAGCATCTGGCCCTACCTTTTCTACTTGACCTTATCTCCCATTACTCTTCAACATAAAACGTCTGCTGCAGGCCAAGCAAATGCCTTCAATGGCCCCATATTTTTCGTGTTTATTTCTTGCTTTTTGTAGCTTCATTTAGGCTGTTTTTCTTTTGTGGAATGCCCTTCTCTCTCTTCTGCTAATCTAACCAGTTTTTAAAGGTCTATCTTGAATCCCCCCTTTGCCACAAAGCCTTCTCCAAAAACAGTGACACCGACAATAAAAATAAGAATGATTATTTACACATGTGACCCTCACAGTAACTCTGTGAGGGAGCCGCTTATTATCATCCCCATTGTTACAGATGAAGAAACTGAGGCTGAGAGAGATTAAGTGACTTTTCCTAGGGTCAAAGAACTAAGAAGGGCCAGGGGCAGGATTCGAATTCAGGTCTTTCTGATTCCAAGCTGAGACCTCTATCTACCACACTATCTAGATGATGCTGACCAGGGTCAACATCAATGCCCCACTCCTGCCCCTTCCTCCTGCCAAAAGACCGTTTACAGAACTTGCTGCATGATATACTAGAACGAGTGCTGAACTTGGCAGCTCCTTAGGCTCTGATCTACTTGAGTTCCCCTGGACAAATCACTTTCCCTCTATAACCTATGGCTTCCTCATTTGTAAATTAGGGGGCTGGAGCTGCTGACCTCTAAGGCACTTTCCAGCTCTCAATCTATGACCACATTGGAACCTGATTACATGAACGCCGTCGTCTGCTATCTCATACTGTTCTCTGCTTCATATCTCTCAATCGTCTTTTCCCCCAATGCTACGATATGGTCCTGGGGGTAGGGACTGTATCACGTGCTTCTTCTGCAGCCCTTCAAAGTACCTAACAGTGCTGGGCATGTGGTTGGTTTTCACTAAATACTGGCTGATTTAATTGGGCTGCCGAACTGGGTAAATCCCTGGATCTCATTTTCCTTATCTGTATAATGAGGTTAGGTTTTATGATTCCAAATTCCCTTCCACATTCAAGTCTAAGAGACAGAATCATACAATTAGTTTCAACCCGCAAGAAAACACAATATCGAAGAGAAGGAAAAACTGGTCAGGATATTTTGATCCTAAAGGAGCACAAAGTCCTATAAATAGTTATCTAAGTGTTTGGAAGACTTAAGGTGAAGAATTTCAGTAATAAGATTAGTAACATGAAATAAAAAAAAATTAGTAACATGAAAAAAATAAACCAAACACATCAAGCTTAAGCCAATGGAGACTTATTACAGGCAATTATCTATTGCTTTAAGTTTTATAAAGCACTTTCTATAGTGAATCTCACGACCACCCTCTGAAATAATTCTATAGATATTAATAATCTGATTTCAAAGCTTAGGAAACAGAAGTTGACAGTGAAATGATTTGCTCAGGAGTATATATATAGCTCTTAGGTGGTGGAGGTATTAAGGTGTTAGCTATTAAGTGGTATTCCAAGCTAGGTCTTCCTGATTCCCAGTCCAGGATTCTGCCCACTGCGCACTGCTGCCTCATGTCCACTTAAGGTTGTAGAACAAAGATCACCCATCTCTGCATTTGCTTCCTTGAAGCACACACCATGAAAAAAAGTAATTATTCTATCCAGTATGGTGACAAACTTTGGGAACTATGATGCCCTTTTGTTTTGATGTATGGCATCCTTCTGCTGAAAAGTATATATATAATGGTATATAAAATGTTAAAGCTAATTCTTAAGCTAATGATTTTGAGCTAATTCTGTTTGGAGAAAAATTCTGCAAACTTTCTTGAGACAATTAGCAGGACTCTTGAGAATGCCTAGAGACTGTGAGGGCCCTCAAGTCATTGTCAACCAGAATTCAGAGTTCGTATTAAAGGCACTTGTTAATTTTTCACATTCTTAGGAATTGAGGCACCAAGCAGTACGACTCAACACAGCTGTGTGTTTTGGAGCTTACCGGTGTTTGTGGGCACATAAGCTCACCTGTTCAGCCCTTGACAATAACCAATGGTAGGGTTCTGCCAGGAGAAGGCAAGTAGTATTCTCCGGAGTTTGGAGATCAGTTTAGAAGTGGGGCTTGTAAAGTGCTTGTTGTTAGTTAAGGTGCGATTTAAGTCGAGCTCAATCTGCCGAGAGGCTGGGTGCTCCATGGCTTCACACTTTTTGAGCAGTAAGTCATAGTGGTTGTGTGCTTGGGTGGGCCTGACTCGGAGGCTTATCATCCACTTCCAGACCCGCTGGCGGTGCTCAGGGGGGATGCCGCTCCGGATCAGATGCTTCAGGTCTGCAGAAGGCGTAAGTTCCCCAATACTATTCCATTTCTCACGGAGAGGTTTCTCTACTGCCTCGAGGTTCAAAAGATTATTAGATCTTATCTCTAGAGCCTGGATTTTTGCCAGAAGTTTTAAGTCCTCAACTTCATAATCAGGGACAGTCATGAATCCATAGTCATCATATTCACTGTTGAGAAGACACAAAGTTGGCAGTGTATCATTATAGAGGGGGGACTGTATTCACAGATATTTCAAAAGACTAAGAACATAGATCTTTACCTCAATAATTTTCATGGCTCCTAGCAACTAGTCTAACTTCCATATCCAAGCTTGTCTTTAGGGCCAGATGGAAGGAACAATACATGTATTAATTGCCTATGCCTATGATACTATGCAGTAAAGGTTATTAGGGAGTTATTAGTGGAATTCTTATCACAGCCTTAGTTTCTTGCTCTGTAGAATGAGTGGGTTGGATAAGATGATCTCAAAGCAATTTTTTCCATCTCTAAGACTCAGTGTTCTAAGGTTCCTTTCAGGTCTCTGGTTCTCTGGGTTTATATGCAATCCTATCTCAACATATAGTATTATTATCATAGGCTGCAGCAGGAGTGGGGAACCTGCAGCCTTGAGGCCACATGTGGCCTTCTCAGTCCTTGGGTGCAGCCTTTTGACTGAGTCCAAGTTCTACAGAACAAATCCTTTTATTACGGGGATTTGTTCTGTGAAGTTTGGATTCAGTCAAAAGGACACATTTGAGGACCTAGAGGGCCACATATGGCCTCGAGGTAGCAGGTTCCCCACCCCTGGACAGGTAGCTCTTTCTCTGCCTGCCAGATCACAGATCCAGAGTTATAAGAGTCCTCAGAAATCCTTAAGTCCAACCTTCTCATTTTACAGATGAGAAAACTTAAGCTCATGGAGGGAAGGTGATTTGCCCATGTCCCACAGGCAGTGTCAGAGGGGAGACTGGAGTCCAGAGTCAGGCATCATTCCACTGTGCTTCACTGCTTCCCTGTGGGCAGTGTTGCCAGCCCAGGGCTTATGGAAAAGATCAGGATCCTGATTCTGGCTAACATTCAAATCAGAGGCCAGGCCTGTCTTTTAAACTGACATGTGCCCTACAATGTGTATATCTACTAAGCATGTCCAATGAATATCTGCTTATCTTTAGGAAATAAAAAATGGATTGCTGTGAAATTCGTGAATTTCTTTTTAACACTGGATCAGGTACCACTGACAACACTTTTGGGTATATTAGTAGAGTTCTAGTATCTATCCACTTGACACCTTTAATTTGAGATATGGAAGGACTGTGGCTAACACCAGCTCTCTGTCAAGTTCTAGCCTCAGCCCATCCCTAACACTAACTCCTCTGGCTCCTGTACTGATATTTTCTTCCACGTTTATTTGTTAGGCAGAGGCTGAGGAGCATTTATGTGAGATTGCCCAGATTCTACCACTGAAAAGTATGCCTTTGTGAAAGCCTCCTTCAGGTCACAGGGTAGGATTTGCTGATTTGTTGTGTAGAACTAGTCAGTAAAGGACCAGAGGGATTTCCAAGATATAAAGACAGGGAGGAGAAGAGTATACTCCTCGAAGACAAACCTCCTCACCTGATAGGACTCAATTTCATAGAGTCTGCTGCTCCCTCCTTTACATCCCACTGGAGAGCTTCATGAACCAGTTTCTTTAACATCTCCCCATATTCGCTGTCCTCATTAGGCAAAGTGTCTTGTAGCTTCCGCAACACAGTGAGGTATTTGCTTTCAATTTGACAATTCTTTGCTTGGAGATAAGCACACTGGAGGAGAAGGTGACAAAGAAGATTGTGCAATAGGAAGGTCAGGGGTGTTGTACTTGGAGTTCAGATCAAAAATAGTCAACTGCAAACCTCAGGCAGTTTCCTTCTTAACTTAACACTCCAGTACTCTTTTGTTATCAATTTTCTAAGCCAGAGGTGGGGAACTATAGCTGTAAAGCCACATGAGGCCCTGTAAGTCCTTAATTGCAGCCTTTTGACTGAATCCAAATTTTACAGAACAAATTTGGATTCAGTGAAGAGGTTGCCCTTAAGGACCTAGAAGGTCATATGTGGTCTTATGGCCACAGGTTCCCCACCAGTGTTCTAAACTAATTAGCTGACAATCTCTCATCAGTTATACTTATGTTTTTGTTTTTTTGATTTGTTAGAGAGAGGCTAACGAACTCTTTGAATTTCCAATCCACAAAAAAATCAATTTCCTTAAAATCACGGATTTGGATGACAACTTACCTAGCCATAATACTAATATCTAAATATTGTTAAATCTTGATTATCTTCACTCAAGTTAAATCAACAAGCATTGCTGAGTGCTTATAAAAAGAAAGAAAAAAAACAGTCCCTGACTTGAAGGACCTCACAATCTAACGGGGGAAACAACATATTCCAAACTCTATCACACACAAGATATATCCACAGCATGAGTTGGAAGTAATCACAGAGGGGAAACATTCAGAGGGCCTGGCAAAGGCTTCTTGCAGAAGGTGGGATTTGAGCTGAGTCATGAAGGAAGTCAGGGAAGCCAGGAGGTGGAGATGAGGAAGAAGACAACTGCAAGCAAAGGGGGGAAGCTAGTGAAAACGCCTGGAGTTAGAGGGAGCACTGTGTACAAGAAGCAGCAAGGAGGCCTGAGTCACTGGAATGCAGTATACGAGGGGGAGTAAGAGAACTGCGGAGGGAGCAGGGGGCCAGATTAGGAAGGGCTTTAAAAGTCAGACAGTAGATTTTGTATTTGATTCTGGAGGCAACAGGGATCCTCTGCTGATCCTGGACTCAGCCTTTTTGCCTTTCTCTATTATCACTGAAGTCCTGTTGAGACAATTAAAATTTTAATTAAAAATGTTATTAAAATTTACAGCTAGGTGATGTAAAAACAAAAGATTTCAGTAAAAATCCATTCAAACTACCCCCCCCCCCCCATTTTATACAGATCATGGCAGCTGTTGTCTACTAGCCCCCAAGTGATTCTCCCTCCCTTCTCAAGGAATTTAGCCCCGGGCTAACTTTTTCCTCTCAGCCTCAATGCCTGCCCTGAACTAGAGGGCTCTGACATTCACGCTGATGCTTCCACAAGCACCCTCATCTCTCAATTTCTCAGTTTCCTCAGATCCCATGACACTTCTCCACTCCATCTCAATCCCACGTGGGGATAGTCACAGCCTGGATTTCACCATTACCGATAAGTGTTCCACTTCCTTAATAAAAAACAAGACAAAACAAAACAAGACAGAACTTTGACATTCCTCCATTTGACCTTAAAACTCCTCTTATTAAATCTTTCTCTACACCTTGATCCTCCTAAACCTACTTTGCCCCTCACTACAATGTCTTATCCCTCAACCCCTCAGGATGTTCTCAGGCCACTGCCACCGCTTTGACTTTGCTTTCCTTCTTTGCCATTCTTGACCCTATAATTAACGAATTCATCTCTATACTTTTCTCTTCAGTCTTTTGCCCCATAGTTGCTCATCCCCTACAAGATTCTAGCCATGAATTACCTCTAATTTTGGCCTTGATCAAACCTACTGCCATACTGCTGAATGGATGTGAAGGAAGTCACACAATTATGCTGACTATATAAACTACCAGTGTATGTTATCAAACCCCTTGGTTTTTTTTAATTATAAAAAAATTAATCTGTCCTTACCTTTCCTCCTACTAAGCACAACAACAGCCCGACAACAAAATAAAACCCTTGATAGAGGAATTCATAGTTCAGCCAAAGAGATTCCCACATTGACGTCTCTCTGGCTTTGGATGCTGTTGAGCAACGTCTTTTCCTGGACACTTTCTCCTTTCTAAGTTTCTGTTCCCTGGTTCTTTCCTGGTTCTTCTCCTACCAGTCTGACTGTTCCTTCTCAGTCTCCTTTGCTGGCTCATCATCTATATGATGCCTTCTAAGGTTAGAATTTTGCAGTGAGCAGTTTTTAGGAAACAAAGAGAAAGCTGTAGCAATGGACTAGAGAACGCAAGCAAGCTTTGTGAGGGGGTCTGGAAAGCAAGGGGGAAGGCAAAAAAACAAAAACATAAGTATAACTGATGAGAGATTGTCAGCTAATTAGTTTAGAACACTGGTGGGGAACCTGTGGCCATAAGACCACATATGACCTTCTAGGTCCTTAAGGGCAACCTCTTCACTGAATCCAAATTTGTTCTGTAAAATTTGGATTCAGTCAAAAGGCTGCAATTAAGGACTTACAGGGCCTCATGTGGCTTTACAGCTATAGTTCCCCACCTCTGGCTTAGAAAATTGATAACAAAAGAGTACTGGAGTGTTAAGTTAAGAAGGAAACTGCCTGAGGTTTGCAGTTGACTATTTTTGATCTGAACTCCAAGTACAACATCCCTGACCTTCCTATTGTACAAGGGGGATGTTACTGAGGGAGAAAGCTCAATCACAGCAACAGCTGAGGAACAGAGAGAGGTTCTTAAGGGTGATGGGACAATCGGAAGCTGCCTCTAGGATGATGTTACTCTTACCTTCATCAAAAGGACTTTCTCCTTCTCAGCAGCATTTCTCCAGATCTTTGTAATCTGGTAGATTTCAGAGTTCAGAAATCGGTTCTGGATCCTATAGGCTTCTATGTCATCCTGGAAGGACAGGTGCTGTGGTTATTTAATGAAGCTATAAATATCTAACAAGTATATGGACAGTAAAACTCTGATGCCATATCTTAACTTTTAAAAGGATTGTTACATTTTTAATAAACTCCTCACTCTTTAGTTCAGCAGTAACTAAGCTCACTAACTCTACTTTTAATGCACAGCCCAAAATATTTTCACCATCCCAGTCTCTGGACTTTTTGCTGTCTCTTGTTACAAGGTAAAGTTTTTTTTTCCCTTTCCCCTTTAGTCCTCATCTTTCTCTGATGTATGTCTACAAATATTGTTTTAAAGGGTGGAATACCTTACTCATAAAACTACACAGTAGAAGGGATTATAGACAGCATCTAATTCAATCCCTTAATTTTATATAAAAGGCACTGAGGCCTAGAGAGATTAAGTGACTTCCCAAAATCATGTCATATGCATTGATTGACAAAACCAGGATTTGAATTCAGGTTCTCTGACCTAAATACAGGGTTCTTTCTACCACTTCTCCCATTAGACTAAGGTTCTTTCTTTATGTTTCCAGGGCTTAACACAGTACCTGGCACACAGTAGGCATTTAACAAATGCTAGTTGACTAACAATATTTTAGTGGATTGCAAACTCAGTATGAATCAGAAGTACAAATTGGCAACCCCATAAGATAATATGATCTTAAGAGGATGGTGTGTAAAAGAAAGTGGGTGATAGTCTCCCTATACTCTGTATTCAGTTTTGGTAGATACTTTTAAGTAATGATAACATATTGCCCTCTGGCTATGTTTTAATAGAAAAACCTCATCAATTTATTGCATGCTATTGTTTGTATTTTATTGTTTATATTGTATGCTACTATTTCTACTTTAACTCAGTTTCCCACATCTGAGAAAAGCCTAGTCAGTTGGGTTGAAAAGATCATAAAACTGCAGCTCTTCTCCAGACGTGCAAGACTGTAACTGTCAAGAAACTGTGCGTGTCCTTTGACCCAGAGACATCAGACCTGTGACCACACCACAGTGAGAGCAAAGGAAGAAGGAAATGATTCATATGGACAAAAACCATTCACAGCAGTTCTGTTTGTTGTAGAAGAGACCTAGAAACGAAGGGGGTGCCCATCAAAGGGGTAATGGCATGTGAAAACAATGAAGTATTACTGTGACGTAAGGAATTAGGAAAGGGTTAGGTTCAGGGAAACAGATGCAGAATGAAGTGAACAGACTCAGCAGAACAGTTAGTACAACAACACAATATTATAAAGACAAACAACTTTGAAAGAATAAATTCTGATCAATGCAATAAGAGAGGGCTGATGATGAAGCCTGTTATCTATCTCTTGATAGAGAGATGATGGACTCCACATGCAGAATGAGATATACTGGATATAACCAATGTGGTCGTTCGTTTTGCTTAATTCTGCCTATTTGTCAGAAAAGTTTTGTTTTTCCAATTGAGTGGGAGGAAGAGAGGAGTGTTAGTGGTAGGGTTATAAAAAAAAAGCCTCTTTTTCTGTTCTACTTTGAATCTGGAAAGGCTCATTTTACTTGATGTTTGTCAAGAATAAAAAAAATATTTAAAAATACAACAAAAGAATTGCAATGTCAGGGAATTAATTCTGTCTTGAGCTGGTCCACCCCTCTTCTGGGTGGGAAGTTTTACCTAACATTAAACCTAAGTCTATCTCTGCAACATTTATCTTTTGCTTTTAGTCCTGCCCTCTTTAGCTACACAAACACATTCAAATCTCTCTTCTACATGCTAACCCTTCAAACAGTTGGAGGATTCCTAAATACATACGTGTACACACACACACTCTTTCTCTCTCTCTCTCTCAAGTCTTCTCTCAAAGCCCAAGCACCATCCTTCTACATGATCTGATCCTCCCAACCCCTCATGCCCTCCCTCCTCAAATACTTTATATTTAACTACTTTGTATATATTTGTATTTATTCACTTTGTGCTTATTCTCTACGGGCTTCTCTTCCCTACTACAATGTAACCTCCCTGTGAGTAGGGAGTGCTTCATTCTTTGTACTCATATTCCTGGTGTACAATGTCTGTCACAAAGCAGGTGTTTAATAAAAACTTGTTGACTGATTTATTAATGTCTTCACTCCCTTCACTATTCTGGTCACTGATCTCTAAAATCACTCTCTAGTTTGTCCATGTCATTACTTAAATGTATCTCCCTAAACTGAATACATTAGTCCAGATATGCTCTGACCAGGGCAGAGTATAAGAAGACCATCACTCCTTTCTTTTAGACACCATCCTCTTAATGCAGCCAAAGATCATATTATCTCTTGGGGTTGCCAGTTTGTACTGTTGATTCATAATGAGTTTGCAACCCACTAAAAACCCCAGATCATTTTGAAATGAATTATTATTGAGCCACTCCTCTGCCAATCTATTCTTAGGCAATGATTTTTTTAAACCCAAATGTAGGACTTTACATCTGTCCCTGTTATTAGGTTTGATCCAACATTCTAGGCTATTGAGATCCTTTTGGAATCTGATTACTATTCAACATGTTAGCTCTCCCTGCCAGCTTCGCATCAATTGCAAAACTGATAAGCCTGCCATCTCTGTCTTCATCCAAGCCACTGATGAAAATGTTCAACTGTCCAGGGCCAAAGGCAGTTCTCAGGGTAATTCCCTAAAATCTCCTTTCTATTATTTACTCTGAGGCTGCTACCTGTCTTAACTGTAGGTATGGTGCCTAAGAAAAGAAGAGCTCTAAAAGCTAGGCTTATAAACCCAAACTTCAAAGTGATGGCAAATGTTATGCCTTCCCAGAAGTATTTGCATTCCAACAGAGATCAAAGGCTTAAAAAAAAATGAAGTTCTAGCAATGAAATTTCAGACATCAATCAGTGGGTGGGGTAAGATTTTTTTGGAAGGCAAATTTCTTAGTATGCCTGAAATCAGATTGCAAATCATCTTCACCTTCCTGTAAGGATGTCTCTGCCTTAGAGAGTATCTTGGGAGAAGCAGTGACATTTGGTTATTGACCACTGTTAAAGAGAAAGTCTCCAAGCAGTAAGAGAAGAATCATGCCAAAAGATTCTTGAAAATAGGGGGAGTAGTTGCTCTGATATTTCCTAAAAGATACTTTGGAAAGGTGAGAGTTCAGCCTATTCTCAAAATAAAATCAAAGGTTACTGGAATAGAATGCTATATGTATTGGCTTTTGCTCTTAAATACCTGCTCAGGAAAGAATGTAAGAGAACAGGTAAAAGGACCTGATGAAATAGATATGATATTTCAATTTTCAAGTGTTTGAAAGGTTTGGGGAATTTTTTTACATTGTATTTTAGGTTTTACTTCTGTTATTTTGAACTTGAAATCTATTTTAAGCCACTTTCAATAATCCACTGAAAACCTATGTTGCTAGAAAGGTTCTACTATAAGTTTCACTAATGGAAAAAGGTTTCACTTCAAGTTATCTGACTGAGAATACTTTCAAAGAGTTTATGAACCTGAGATGGCTACAAAACCAGTGAGCTTTCCAAATATTGATTCTGCTGAAACTTGGTCCCAATACTAT
The DNA here is from genome assembly GCF_011100635.1 of Trichosurus vulpecula. NCBI lineage: Eukaryota > Metazoa > Chordata > Mammalia > Diprotodontia > Phalangeridae > Trichosurus > Trichosurus vulpecula. The sequence continues at coordinate 7,515,766 of NC_050581.1, read as the reverse complement.
CAGATCTGCTTGAAGCTCCAAAACAAAATAGACTGCATTTACTACAAAAGTACAATCCCTTATGTCAAATTTTTATAATGATAATCATTTAATAACATTTGAACCTCAGTAAGGGCCACAGCCTGAACTAATCAACCAGAAGAAGCCCCTTGGCCTAACAGATATCCCTTCTTTGCTCTCTGAGTAAACTCAGAGAATGCCTCTTCTTGCATCAACAAGGCCAGAAGAAGCTGACAGGAACATTCTTCCATTAATGACTACCAAGGACAAAGCACCTTAACCAGAGACGCTATCTGTATAGTGGGATTTTTCTTATCTTAATATTGTATGTTATTATGTTATATCATGTTAATGGGAAAGAAAACATAGATATCCTGGGTTGTAATTTCAATCAACACTTTGTCAACTCTCTTATCTTATCGTATTTACCACCTATTCAATTACGAAAATTCCTTTCTTACACTATGGTCAAATATATATGGAGATCATAAAATTGAGTTCTGAACTGGGATTGTTCTGAAACGTATTTAAGGCTGGTCATTCTTTTATCAGACAGTCAAAATTTAAGTTTTGGCTCCATGATCATGTATCTGCTAGCTTTAAGGGCATAAATAATATAAATACATATCACCTGGCCTGTTTGCCTCCCAAACTTTCAGGCTGACAATAAGCTAAGCCTCCAGCCTGGCCAATATTTGTATGGGAACTCTGACTCTACATCTCTGAATGACTGATTATTCAAGACACAATAACAACAATCATCACTGCCACCATGACGTGTCATGGGGTTGGTGACTCATTATCCAGAAGTAGTTTGCATAACTGCTTTTATTCTATCCAACATAAATAGTAATGTTTTTCTCGTTCTAACAGACCATACAACCTCAAGGAGTAGAAACATAATTCTGGGGAAGTGAAGGGATCAGGGTGGGGTTTGTGAGAAACTTGTCACTTTGGCTACTTCCCGCCTACCATTTGTATTCTTCACTGTTGGGAGGAGTATCAAGGCTAGAGAGACAAAGCTCCCCGAAAGACCCAGTAGGACAGAAGACTAAGAGAATCAAAAGGATCTTATCTTCGCATATTATGTAGCTGAATACTGTGCACAAAATTCTGCACATATTAAATGATTAACGAATGTTTGTTTAGTAGATGAATGAATGGGGGGAAATGTTTTAGATTCTACACAAAGTCCATTTCCTTCGATTATTTCCCAAATAGGGAATAGCCCTGAGGCAGGGCTAGAGCTGGCTACTTCTAAAATGCCAACTCCAACAGCCAAAGGAAGAGATTTTGCTTAAGTAGGTAACCTTAATCACAAAGCACAGAGATGCATACTTAAGTAAATTCAGACATCTGGGACCTTTCATGGTTATTTGATATAATAAGAGACTAAAGTCTAAAAAATGGCAAAATTTCTAACCCTAACTTTAAACCCTAACTTGCTGTTGGAGGAAACTTTTAAACAAAGGGCCTACTCTGTAATCAAGCTAGCCCTTTCTGGAAGTCTTCTCCTGGGATCAGCTTCATGTCTTTCCCTTCTCTACCCCATCCTCATGCTGCTTCCACCGCATCTTTCCTTTCTCCCTTTCTGAGGTCCCCAAGTCTTTCAAAGTCACATATTTTCTCACTTCAATTCCCACAATAGCAGCTGTGGGGTCTTATTTGCATGCATGGTTTTATTCAGTCATGGGCAGCCTGTTCATATAGTAAAAATTTGAATAATCAGGGGTCAACATCCTTGGAATCCTCAGCCATCTATAATAGCTCCCCTTTCTTCCCCCAACAACAAAAACCTGTCAAGAAGCTAAGAGGTTATACCTGATGCTCTTGTGACTGGTTGGTTTTCTGGGCACAAGGAAAGGTGTATTCTGATTGGCTGGTGACGTCTACAAAAAGCCAGACTTCTTACATGAGAGCTGAGAAGCACAGAAGAAGTGACAGGAAACAGAAAAGATAAGAAAGAAGAAAAACAAGGGGGAAGAGATCAGCACTGGAGGTCACACATGCCGATAATCGTATACAGTGGCAACTGAGCATGGCCACAGGTAGGAACCAGGAACCACAGCTAACAGAATCTCAGAGTGGGAAGGGATAATAATCCAACCCCACACTTGACCAAGAATCCCCTCCACAAAAGAAGCCCAGGAAGTGGCTATTGCTTGAGAAGACAAAGTAGAGCTGTCTTAGGATCAAAGCTCCAAGTTCATCCTGTCCAACTTCCTTATTTTGTAGATTTCCTTATTCCCCAAGGCCCAGGGAGGTTGAGTTACTTGTCCAAGGTCACACAGGTATGAACCCAGGTTCTGACTCTTGAAAATGAGGGTGACACGACTTGACCGAGGCCGCCTGGGAAGGGTTATGCTGGAAGTAGTTTGGACCAGCTTGTAAGAGCCAACTGTTAAATTTTCAGTGTAAATATTTACACCTTGGAAATCAACCAACACGGCAAATCAGTGCTTGATTTATTGTTTGGTTGACTGCCTAGACTTGAGAATGTGATAGAGAAAATGTTAAGAATGCAGATTAAACTGAAAGTGTGTTGTAAACAGCTTCCCCTGCCCCCAGCTGGTTGTTAAACGCACTCCTGAGCTAAAATTGGAACTCCAAGGTTAGTGTGTCTTCTACCACAACACACCATGTGCTGCTACTCTGCTCTCTTTGCTTGATCACTGGGTGGGTGCTCAGGGATTAGTATGAAGGCCTCTTCCTCGGGGAATATATTGCCATGGGTGGAGGCTATACCTATTCCTGACCTCAGTCACTGTAACAACACCCTCCATTACCAGCAAGCTCCCAAGAAGATAGGGATATCTTTCCTCTGACACCAAGTCTCTTGTCCCAGCACCTACACTCTGGACTCTTTATCACCGAATTTAGGAGGTAGAAAGTCCTGTCTTGGCTCTTGTTCAGACAACGGGATGGTGTTGTAGTGACTGAAAAACTGATGATGGGTTCAGTCAGGTCCCCATACGCCCAATCGCTAGTATTTACCAATTCAGAAGCCTAATCTAATTTTCCTCCTTTCTTGGTGTTTGAGAGAATGATGCTGCTCACTAGCATCCCAGGACCTTTAGGGGTGGGACCTCCAGTCAAATGATACTCAGCTAGTAAACCTCATTTCCTCCTTCCCGTATCCATGTGATTCTATCACCCACTTTCCCAGGCAAAAACTCCCTTTGCCTGCTCTCACCCCCTGCATTCTCAACCCCATCCATCCCTGCCCTTCCCCTCCTATGCTACTCCACTGTCTGTTGTCATTTTGTCTTCTGGGATCCATGTCTACCATTAACAAACTTCCCTTTGTATTAAACTTCCTCCTCTCAAACTATCTCCATCCAAAGGTAAACTGTGAGCCCCAAAGTACATCGATGTGACACGAACATTGCCAGCCAAGAGAGTTTGGTAGGCGGGGAAAACGCTCATCATACAGATATTAAGCCTTAAAACTGCCCTAGGGCTTTTGGGACACCCTACATACAGGGAAAAGCTAACACTCAAGCCATCTTTATTACATGGTATAATAACTGAGGTTCATAATAGTCATTATGTTATTAAGAAAAAAAATTCTGTGCAGTATGTTCTTTTTTATAAGTTCCAAGTATAGTCTAAGAAGGCAGGGAAACATGTAGTATATTTTAGAAAGATTTTTTTTAAAAAGCTAATAAAGTTTCTTCATTTAAAGAAAAGATCCTTAATTACTTGAAAAACCCAGCTATTGAGAATAACTCACTCTCTAAGAGATGTAAATAACTGAGGCTTTACTGTATTTAATTTATAACCCCAGAATATCCAGGAGTCATATTGTGTCTGCGGTCAGTAAAAAAACTGATGGCGTAAATGGAATATGCCAGACTAGGAAATGCTGGGGACTGTAAGGCAGTTCTACACACCTTCAAATGCTCGGCCTTTTCAAGAGGATTTGGGAAGGTCCCAGAGTCGAGCCCGTCTGCCGCCTTTGGTGGGTCCATGAAATCCTTGGTCACTTTCTCCGTGAGCTTGAAGATAACCTGCTGCTTGGCATGGTTCTTGTCCATTAACAGCTGCACGTGCTGTTGTAGTTCCTTAATGTACTCCTCCCTCAGGCCCAGGGTATCCTCCAGGGCCTTCTTGTCTTGCTGGAGGCTCTCCACATGCTTTTTGAGCTCAGCAATTTGTCTCACCTTGTGCCGAACCAGCTCTAGACGGTCTTTATCTTCAGTGGCTGTGAGGTATGTGCTACATGCCCGCTTTTCCTGTTGGGCTGCTTCAAGAGCTTTATGGAGAATCTTCACAAGTTCCTGAGGGGTAAAAAGAAACAAAAACCAAAGCAAATGAAATCTTCTCTTGTCAATCCCCTTCCACTATAACCATATACACACACAATCCAGACACGATAGGCGGCATCAAAACAAAATTGGAGCTGCATGGGAAACATAGTTAGAAACCAGTTCTGGAGATCAGATCTAGTCAGCCTCGACCCAGGCTCTGCTCAGAACCTGGAACTCAGATAGTAACCAGGCTCATGTCTTATGATCCAATTCCCACCCTGTTCCCCAATTCTAGCAACTAAGTCCTTATTTTTCTCCCCTGTGCTCAAGTCCATTTATGAAATATCTAATTTCAATCAGTAAATGGTTAGTCATCTCATGGGGAATTTCACTGGTTAAATTAAAAATAAAATCAAAGACTAAATTAAAAATTAAAATTATTAGAATTAAAATAAAAAATAGAGAAATCCAGCCAGTTAATATGCTTTTTAAAAGAAGGCAACAAGCATTTATTAAGCTATTACTATGTGTGAAGCACTGTACTACGTTGGGTATACAGAGAAAGAAAAACAAAACAGTCTCTGTTCTCAAGGAGCTCACAGTGTAATGGAGGAGACAGTTTTCTTATTAAAGTTCCACCTTCCCTCCATCTGCCTGCTAGTACTTTCTGACTGGTAAATATTTCTCCTATTTCACTGTTATCAGTTGCAGTTAGTCTGAAAAACTCCCATCTGTAGTCAGAGAAATGAGCTATATGACTGTTCACGTCACAGTCACAGGATTTCAGAGCTAGATGGGACTTCAGAGATCACTTACAAAAGAAGAAACTGAGTCCATCAAAAATTATGTGAGTCACTCAGGATTTCACAGCTAGTTAGTAAAAGAGCCATAACTAATTGAACCAGCTAACGATGATGAAAAGGCAGGGAGGGTAAACACAATACTATTGACTGGCTGAAAACACACACACACATGCATATATGAATATATGTAAACATAAATATTCTTGCATAAAAAGAGTACCAGATCACCGAGGGTCTTAATGGACACCAAAGAAGAGTTCAGGAGAATTATTTGTGCCACGTCCCTCTCCCAGACATTAAAAACTCATGCTTCTTCTCATGTTTCCATTGCTTGGAATGCCTTCCATCATCCTCTCTAAATCCCATTTATTTTTTAGGGTCCAGGTTAAGGATTACCTCTTTCATGAAGCCCTCTCTCAGTACACCAGCCCACAGTAATAGTAACCTCTTCTGAATTTCTAAAGCATGAATTTTCTGTACTATCTATTTGGCACTCTGCATAAGCTACTTTGTATTGTTGATTTTGCTGCATATCTGAGTGGTATAATGAACAGATAGCTTGCTTCAGACCCTGGTAGATATGGATTCAATGGAGCACCCATGACACATATCAACTTTGTTGCCCTGAGCAAATCACTTAATCCCTTGGTGCTGTAGGCAATTCTCTTAGACTAAAAATAAAGTGAAGAAAAGGTGCCCATCTGCACTAGTAGAGAGGGTTTCCTCATCTGAAAGTTCCCTTTATAAATGAAATCATAGGTCTAGTCCTTAACGTAGCTCTCTCCTTATTTTCCCAACTAGAGCATAAGCTTCTTGAAGGTAGGATACATGTCTTTAAACATCTTTGTAACCTATTTAAGGTTAACCAATTCTCAATTGAGGTTTAATTAAAAATTGTCAGTTTAGAAATGTCTGATTACTTCCTTTTATTTCCCAGCCAGGTAGTATTTCTAGCCTGTTAAAATAAAAGTAATTTCCCCACAGCTCTCCCCGTGAAGCCTAAGCACTGAATATCCTAGATAAACTTTTTAAATATATTTTTTAATATATTTTAAAAACTTTTTTATTCTAAATTTAAACATCAAAAAGGAGTCTTTTCATATATCTAGAAGAATAAGATTCTATACGATACTGTGGATTTCCATTTCATGGTGTTTGCTTTAAAAAAAGTATGTCAGTTCTACATATTACTTTCAAAACTGTTCACCTTATTTGTGCTTCCTTCTTAACTTTGCTCTACTCTGTTCCCTTCCCCATTAAAAAACAAGAGAAAATTTTAAAAAATCTTGGTTTTTTCCCCCCATTTTTCTTACTTAATTCCCTCATTACCTTTTGAAGACTTTAAGGGTCTGAAGGGACACTTGCTTCTTCTCTTCCTTTTAAATGTTAGCACTATATCATCATGTAGCCTTTTGTGCAAATAAATATATCTTTTGAGGTTTTTCTTGTCTCTTGAGTTGGCACTTTAAAGTTCCCACACAGGTTTTGGTTTTTTTGAACAGAAATGATTGTAAGTCCTCTCACTAGTCCATGAAATATCCCCTACGCATCCCATATTCTTGGTTGTAAACCCATCTCTTTTGTCTTTTGGAATATCACAATCTAGGGCTTGTGTGATCCTGACTAGTTTCTTGGGAGCAGCAGCAAGTGATAACCAGTGCAGTGTTAGAGCACTGAGACCAGGACATAGTATATAAAGTGTTACGATGAAAAAAAACTGGTAGAAAAAGCCTTTCTCAGAGATCTTTAAGGTTGATTGAATCTTAAGTATTGCCAAGTTGGGACTGGAGTTCTGTGTAATTGTATTACCTGATTGTATACGGCACTGTGAAATACAGGAGAGAATGTTGGACTGTAAATCAGGGGAGACCAGAATTCAAATTCTGCCTCTGAAGTTAACTGAGTCTCTATGGGCAGGTCAATTAACCTCTCTGGGCCTTAGCTTCTTCACTCTGAAAACAAGATCACAGCATTTGTAGCACCTGCCCTGCAGTTGTTGTGACTAAATGAAATCATGTATGGAAAGGATTTTGCAAACTTTATCATTATTTTGTTATTGTTTTCCAAACGGCATACACAGGGTCCTTCTCCTACCACCAGAGTTAACTACACAAAACAAAAACTTTAAATACCATTCTGGAGAGCCCACTATTCAGGGAATGGCAAGGGCAGCTTTCTCATCTTGCAAGACTTGGTAATGTGTAAATTCGGGGAGGTTTCCTAGTTCCTGAAGCAATCTGATTGGGTGGCAGTTTCACCTCCACTCAGGCCAAGAATGTTTGTGACCATGCTTCGCAAGGACTTGTTTGTCTGGGTGACTCTTTTCATTGGCACGGTGACAGGGATTAAAATTCCAGCAGACCCTGAAACAGTCTGTAATCAGAATATGACAGGAAAAGGAATTCACCAAGAACTATTTGGTCCCTTAGCTATGCCCAGAGTTCAGATAAGCCTCGCAAAGGCAAATCTGCATGTGCCTAGTGGCAAGAACTGACAGGAAGTGGACTACTTCAGAGTTCCTGCTCTAAACACAATAAGCAGGTAACATCTGATGCCACAGAAGAATCTTGGGGAAAATGCCCTATGCAGCTGACGCATTCTGAAAACACAACCATTCAGCAGCTTCTTATTTTCTGGCACTCAACAAGAGCATTCAGGAAGGAATAAAAAAGAAGGAATGTCTCCTAGAGGGCTTCAGTTTAGCATTTTAAAATGAAAATGCTCTCATCTTAAAAAATTATAGATATAAAATATATACATTCCTGAGGGAGAAAAAAGCTTGAGTGAGAAACATTGTTCAGTATTTTTATAGGATTAAAGGAGCACAGATTTAGAGGTATGGGCCTCAGAGTTCACCTAGTCCGAGTTGCATTTTATTTTACACATGACAAAATCGAAGCTCAAGAGAAGTAAAGGAACCTGCTGAAGGCCACACAGATGAATGGGGCAGGATTTGCACCCAAGTCCTCTGACTTCAAATCATTTACTCAAAGTCAATTAATTTACAGGAAAGATTGGAAAAAAATGCCCATTCTAGAAGGCAGTCAACTGTTAAAATACCATACATATATTACAAAGATATGCAGATTTCTACATATGATAAAAATGACAGCTTTTCAAGTTATTTCAGCTGAGACCAAAATTAAAAGGAAAAAGGAACATAGATTAGTTGTGTAATAGAATCTAGGATATCCAGTTCCTGTCCATGAAGAGTACGTCGCCTTGAGGGGAAATTCACTTACAAACATCCCTGATGTGAATGCTATGTAAAGAATTCCTGCAACATACATTCCCAGAAATCTTGAGTTTCATTTGTCGACGTAGGGAAGAGCAGGCAACTGAATTATGACTTTAAAGTACTATGTCAATATTCTGAGGAAGTGAGAATAAGACTGACTACCTCATTTTATTTCCTAAACAGATGCAGTCTCTAATGAACTGCATTATTACTGGATGATCCATATCCTGAACCATATGCTAATTCATGTTTTTCTCTAGGCAGCACACGTGGATGGTTTAATCATTTCCTTCAGTTGACATATGTCCAACGGAGCTACAACAGCTTTCCATATGCCTAAACAGATGGAAGTCGGGGACAGGTATGATTGCTATTCTCTTGGTGATTTCAGTATTCGTACTACAAATATCAACTGCTTTCATCCATTGGACTCCAGACAAGTCTGTTTCTTATCAGCACTACCACTAAAATGTCTACAGCAGCCAATGTATTGTCAGAGTCTTGAGACAGAAAACACTAGTCCTATAACAAGAATTCATTTGTTCAATGAGCATTGACTGAGTGTTTACTTTAAGCATAGGTAAATTCCAAGGGGCAGTTAGGTGGCATAGTGGATAGAACGCTGGGCCTGGAATCAGGAAGACCTGAGTTCAAATCTGCTCGCAGATATTTACTATTTGATGCTGGGCAAGTCACTCAACCCTGCTTGCCTCAGTTTCCTCATCTGTGGAATGAGCTGGAGAAGGAAATGGCAAACCACTCCAGTATCTTTGCCAAGAAAATCCTAAACGGGGTCGCAAAGTCGGACGTGACTGAAATGACTGAACAACGGTAATTTCCTCATCTTGAAAAGCTGATAGTATTGTTTAGGAGCCAACATATCCATATGTGAAATGATCCTGGAATGAGGCCAATTCAATACCAAGTAATAAGCTTGGCAGATCTGAATTCAGTATATATTTTGACCAGGCAAGGATTGTTTGGGTCTTTATTGCCTCTGATCTGATTACTGCAAGAGCTACTGTCTTCATAAACTCCAAACTCCTCCCCAAACCAGTCTGGATACCGCAGGCACATTATCCTTCTTCGAAGAAAAACAAAAATTAAAAAAAAAACCCTCTAATTTAACCACTAATTAAAAGGATGGTCTTAACTTCTGTATTTCTTTCCCCTGACATGGTGGAAGAAAAAGAGATGATGATGATGATGATGGTGATAACAGCAACTAGTGCAACGGTTTGCAAAGTACTTTACAAATACCTCATTTTATCCTCGCAACTCATTTTACAGATAAGGAAACTGAGGCAGAGGTTGTGACTTGGCCAGGCTGTTCACAGGTAAGTGTCTCAGGCAGAATCTGAACTCAGGTCTTTCCTGACTCTAGGCCCGGCGCTTGCCACAGGCAGCACAAAAGCCACCGTGTCTTCTCTTTAGCTTTCTCTCTGTCGTCAGCTATTTGATGTCTTTAGATACAGGGAAGTGTAACTTGATTTGCATATGATACTCATGTGGTCTGTAGCCTTCTGTCCCTATTTCAGATCACCTCTCTGAAGATGCCTCCAAACCTGTGTCTCCAATTCCGTTTCCATCTCAACAGGACGTTGTCGTCGTACCTCAAATCTAACACGTCCCCAAGTGTCCCCCTCAGCTTTCTTCCCCTCATTCTTGCTCCTTACCTGCCAAGTGGCACATTTTTTAAAAAAGTTTTTATTGATATCATTTGTTAAAAAACAAATCACTAGTTTTTCCCAGTATCCCCAGTATTCCCCCTCTAAGAGCCATGTCATATAACAAATGGTATTTTTTAAAAGACAAAGGTATAGAGGGGGTGTGATTTGCACCATATCTTTTCAGCCTTATTTCACATAACTGTCCCTTGTGCACGATGTTCTGCCCAATTGGTCTCTTGTTGTTCTCTTTATTAGTGTTTCATCTCCTGCCTCTGAGCCTTTGCCCATTCCTTGTCCCTGAATCCCTGCTCTATATGAGATTCACGAGGGGCAGCCACCTCCTAGAAGAAGCTTGTCCTGGCCTCCCCAGCTGCTAGTGATTCCTTTCTCCTTCCAGTTACTTTGCATTTGCTTGTCGGTGTATAGGTGAGAAGAACCCCAAAGGCAGGGACTGTTATTTTGGTCTTTTTATTCTGAGCACTTGCCATGGGGCTTGGTACCTGCTGAATGTAGCACTCCTTTATTACATTAGTGATCTCTCTGTATGCTCTGAGAGGGTCAGGCAGGTTTCCCTCATGTAAAGCTTGGGACCCTATCACTGTCAGAGTCTGCGACGATTTAGACACGGCTAACGAGCATAAAAGCATATTTCTGAATAATCTATGAAAAAAAGGATTTAAGAAAGATAATACTTTAATGAGAATGCTTACCTAGTTAAGAGAAAAACTTTTCAAGCATTTTATGAGCACTTATTTACAATAAAAGGATGATATGCTAACTACAAATAATTTTTCCATATAAACAGGAGAAATGCTAACTTGAGTCGGACCCCAAGGACTACCCAGTATGCTGGGGACACAATTTCCCCTTCACAACATGCTACCAATCAATCCCCATTAATTTATCTACGATCTCCGTGTGTGGAGCTGTTTTCATCTTTAGCCTGTGTGTCACCTTGGAGACAACAATTTCCATCTATCTCCTTCCAGCTCTATGGCAGATGAGAAGTGAAAAACAAACTTATGTAAGCATGTCTTCAGACACACAATTAGTCGAGGTCAGCTTTATGTCGTAAAGATGAGTAATGCTCCACAATCAGATGCTGTGAGAACCTCCAGGCCACACCATGGCTCTGGGGAAAGGCTTTGGCAGAGGAAGAAGAAAACTGAACTGGAGTCAACTTCATTTTGCAGAAACTATGAACATTACATATTCAAAAGTAATGAGAATACATAGAAATGGGAATAGTAGAGGTAAATTTTATGAAAATTAGAAAAAACACTGCTTACTGACTCTCCTCTTACAGATTTTTTTTAATCTTAAAACTACTTCCTTCAGTTTCCAAGGTGTTGCCCCTAGTTCTCAAATTCCAAGATTTGATGAAGTCTGTCCTTGTCCCTTTGTGATTTTTATATCCTTCAATTACAAGTTACTTTCCTTTTTTCACAATGAAAAGATCACGATCTCATTAGGATCCTTTGACCATTTTAAGCAGCCTTCTTTCCTAGTTCTGCTACGGTTCCCTTGCAGGCTGGTGATCAGAGCTGCAAGTAATATCTCAGGTATTGTGGCATCAGGGGCTTCTATAAAGATACGAGGCTGCTTTGCTTATTAAAGCAGTTCCTGAAAAGGACCTCTCCTTGACAATACCTTTTAGCTAAGTTCTCCTTCATTAGAATGTAATCTCCTTTTGAGTAGGGATTGTTTAGTTCGCTGCATTTGTACTCCCAGTATCTCTCACAGTGCCTGGCACATAGTTGGTGGTTAATAAAAACTCGGTGAGTGATTAACTGAAAGTATGAATACACGACATAATTTTTCAAATATTCTAGAAATCAGATTTTAAAGTAATTTAGAACTTCCTTCTCCATTTGGTTGAATTCATTCATTGATTCGTTCATGGGATAAATATTTAAGTGCCCCTAGTACACAAAGCATTGTGCTAGGTGATAAAGAAGATGTTCAGGATGAACAAAACAGTCATCGCCCTTGTGTAACTTCAAGTCTGGCCAGGAAATAGAACAGAGACACCATTAATTATAATATATTATACATAGCACTATTATAACCTTCCAAGAGGTAAGTGCACTGGACAGTTACAAAATAAAGTTATGTGAGGGAAAGCCAGAATTGACTAGGAAGAAAAAGGACGTCTTCATGGCAGTGATTGCATTGGAGTTGGGTTATAAAGGCTGGGTAGGAATTCCATAAGTATAGAGACAAGGGACAGAATTGTAGGCAAAGAAAGAGACAAGGGAAAGGGCTGAATGGTCTTCCCAAATTGTTGTAATGGACTTATTTGTTGGTGACCAAGTTAAAAGGTTACAAATATGGCAAAAGATATTTACAGAGCCAATACTTACCTTCTGAGACTTTAAATCCTCTGTAAGCATCAGAACCTGCTGCTGAAGGACCCCAACTTTATCCTGAACATGTTTTTCACATAGGCTTTCAGTAAAGATATGGAAGTTACTGTTCTGCTTTTTGGCTTTCTGAATAAAATTTGCTGTCAGACCTAACTTCTGTGTAGATCTTGAATATTCCTCTGATTCTTTTCCTGTTGAAGAGGGGAAATTTAGAATTAGTAATATCATTAGGGTAACACTACAAAGTAGAAAATACATTATGGGGTTAAAGAAAGAAAAGAGAATATTTGAAATGTCAGACACTACGAAAGAAGGACTGAAGTAACTGGGATGATTTCACTTGTGAAAAGCCTCAGGACTAACTTAATCACAGTATTCTCATATATAAAAGGTTGAGTGCAAGATAGTAACCAGATATTCTCTATCTTCACTGAAAACTCAACAAAAAGGCCCTGATTTTCAAAGGCTAAAAATAATGCCAGTAAGTCTAAAAGGCTAAAAAAGTCTCTGCCTCTTTATTAAAAAAAGCCTCCCATGTTCGTAGGACCATCCGGGGACCCATATATATATTTTCTCTAAACATATATAATGATATAGAAGGAAGAAGAAGCTAGAAATGAGAAGAAAAGGGAGGGGAAGACTGGAAAATATGAGAAATGTAAAATTTGCAAGCCAAACAGAATTTTTGCAGTTTTGAAAAACTATTTGAAAAATTGTTAAATGAAATCTCAGAGAGCCAAGTGGGTGGTTTTGATAGGTCCTTTGACCTTTTCTACTGCGTGATTAAAATATATTCATGAAAACATAAGAAAAACCATATTTTTTAGATCCATGCTCTAAATTAGACCAAAATTTTGTTTCTGCTGTGGTACTTTACCAATCTGTGTTTAAGGTGAAAAGAGGATGTCATCCTCAATGACAGTGACCTTCAAAAGCATCTATAGGGCTAAGGCAAATCATTTTCTGTCTGTGGAGCTCAGTGCCTCCATTTTTAAAATGAAGAGGCTGCACTAAATAACCTTTAAGGTCCCTCTAAGCTCCGTGATAACGAAATCGCCTTAAAAATTTAACTTTTTAATTTTATGCATCAAAGCTGTCCATTTCGCCTTCTGCGATCTGCTTCTATCCCTTGTTCGGTAATGAACCTTTTCCTTATCTATCCTTGTGAAAGTTACTTTCCTACTCACGGGGGAGATAACACACAGATATATAGGTATATACAGTATACATATAAAATAGATATAAGTTAACCTTGTGGGGCAAACTGTCATGGCCAATGGGTCTTGGAGAAGAGACTGAGGACAAGTACCTCCCTCCTTTCCTTAGACAACTAAGAGACTGCTGATGTAGAATGCTGCATTCATTGTCAAGTATGATCATTTTATCAGCTGGTTTTGCTTAACTTTTTCTATTAAAAGGGAAGTTTATTCTTGAGGCTACTCCCAAAACTGGCATTGCCCAATAAATTTTCCTTCTCTGCTAAAAGGCTATATTCTGGGTATGTGCTGCTTAGAAAATCTTTCTTCCTTTCACAGACTTAACACACCGTAGTCCTAAACCCCTGCTCTCTGGCCACACGGGCAAGTGTGTGTCTACCTCTTTTGTGTACTTTGGCAAGAATTCTTCCTGTTCCACAACTACCCCAGCTGTTGCTATCTCTTGGACTGGGAAAGTACACAATCAATCAGGTGACCAATCCACGAGTATTTAACAGGATCCTACTATGTGGCAAGCACTCTGAAGAACTCTCCTTTCAGGCCAACTGGGTAAGAAAGCTGTGTGTGAGGATGTTATGAAATCAGGCTGGAGATGTAACATGATTACCTAGTAACTTCCCTTTAATAATGATTATAAATGTTACTTATCTAATCATAGCCTGCTTATATATAAACTATTATCTGAGAGGCAGCTAGTGATTTCATTGAGAAAGAAATGAATCTAAACTCCCCTTGGCTATTAGGATGGCGAATGAATTAATGCTTATAAAACACTACTGCGATCCTGGAAAACCTGAGATTTCTCCATAACATAGGCAATGGAACCCACATGTCAAAGTTTTTTCCATGATGTCTAGGGCCTTAAATAACCTCCACAGTCCTTATCTTACTCTTATCCCATCTCCCTACTCTAAAATATCATCTTTATTTGAAGCTTAAAACTGTTATGCACCTGCTGGCCACGAGGGTGCACACCTCTGATCCCCGCTGCTGGGGAGTCTGAGGCTGGTGGTTTGCTTGTGCTTAGGAGTTCTGAGCTACAGTAGGACTAAAGGCAATCGGGTGTCCACACTAAGTCTGGCACTAGCATGGGGAGCTTGTGGAAAGCGGTGGACAGGCTCAAGGCCTCTGTGATCAGCAGCACGTTGGGGACCAAGAGTGGCCGATGCACTTCCAGTATGGGAGAAATGGGGAGACTCAGCCTCACAATAAATAAATAATGAATAGAATAAGATCAACTAAACCCTCTCACCTCTAATGAAGGGGTCTCAGTAACCTACATTCTGACTAACAAGTCATTAAATCCTGGGAATTGGACGGATATATAAGTCATTCAGTTCATCTCCCTATCTTCAAATAAACCTCATTTTCAATCACCCCTCCCCCCTAAGAAGAGCATTATTTACTCTCTTCTTAACAATACCCAAATAAAGGGCTTTATTAACCTTGAGGATCATTAAAAACACATTGAGGGAGGAGGGGAGGGAAGGAGAAAATTTGAAACTCATAATCTCATAAAAAATGAATGTCAAAAAACTATCTTTACATGTAATTGGAAAAATCAAAATTCTACTTTAAATAATAATAATAATAATGATAAACCACATTGAGATCTTTTGGACAGAATTGAAAGTAACCTGGGAGACCACAGAAAAAAATCTAGCTGTTTCTTAACCGATTACCAACAAAGCAGATCTTGAGTTCCTCTAAAAGTGCACAACAGCTCATGTTTTGAGGGCACTGCCCTTAGCACAATGCCTGGCACACAGTAATGACTGAATAATTGCTTGTTGATGGATTGATTGTGGGTTCCCTTGGACCCACTACCAAATAACTCTGGTAAAAGTAGTTGAATTGTTTGTAAACTAAATAGGTGAGAAACAGACACAGAAAAGAAAGCTACAGAGATGAGTACCAGCGAGTCCTGGGTCTGCTTGTTCTTCATTCTGATTTCCCCCAAACTTCTGGGATTCATCCCCTTGGGAAACACGGCCATTTCCCCTGGACTGCTTGTTGCTATAGATGTTATGCATCGTGTTTCTGAAAACAAAAAAAATAACAAAAGGAAAGTGAAGCGAGTCTCACATTTAACCAAGATCCTTGGGTGTAGGAACAATGCAACACATGGAGTAGATGTTCAAAAAATATTTTTTAAAATGTGTGAATGAAAAAGGCAGTATCAATATGGAAAAGCACTTTTTCCCTATCAAGGGCCAAAGGCCTAGAGAAAAAGTCAACAAGCATTTACAAAGCATTTACTATATCCAAAGTGCTGAGGTACAGAGAAGGCAAAAATAGTCCCGTGCTCTCGACGAGTTTTTATTCTAATGCGGAAGACAACATGTATACAAATAGGCAGGTTTGTGACACATGCAGAAAAGGTAAAAGGCAAAGCTATAGTAGCTTAGGGGACTGAAGAAGGTGGCATTTGAGCTGAGTCTTGAAGAAAGTCCAGGCATGGGGCACAGCTCATGTAAGGCACTGAAAGGAGGCCAGTGGAGATGGACCACAGAATGCACAGAGTACAGTGACATAATGGGGATTTAAAGTGAAGCATAAAGACTGTAAAGTAAGAGGGGGTCATGGTGTAAAAAGCTTTAAATGCCAAACAGAGGACTTTAAATTGGATCCTGGAGGTAACAGGGAATCACTGGAATTCATCGATTTCATCGATTAAGGGCTGACATGGTCTGACGAATGCTTTGGTAGCTGAGTGGAGGATGGACTGGAAGGGTTAAAACCTGATGCACATTAGCTGTCTGAATATGGGCAAATCACTTAACCTCTTAACATCTGAGGAAACTAATACTTTAAGTTAGGGATGAAAGGGCAAACTGCATCATTGGTGGAAGGACTTTCTACACCAGGATTTCCCTACATTGATGAACCCACAAGTCTGAATTCTCCTTAAAGAAAGTTCTTTTCTGCACTTTACCACCTATGATTTATTGAGAAACAGTTAGACAATTTTAGTGATAATGGAATTAGTAAAATAAAAACAATTGCTACATTAATGAATCAATGAACGATGGATTTTTAATTAGGTGAGACAGGATTTGAACGTCATTATGCATGCTCATTAGCAGTGTGATTCCTGGACAGGTCATTTAAATCCTGTGAGCTGTACTTTCCTCTTCGGTAAAACTAGGGTAATAACACCTACATCACTTTATGCTCTTATTGTGAGGCACAGATGAGATAAAGTGTAAACTGATCAAAGCACTGTGCGTCTGCTATTGTCATCAATAAGCTATTATAGCTATCTGAATAACTGAAGTGGCTTATCATGTTGATGCAATAGGTAACTGCAAGAGCAAATTAAAGTCCAACCTCACTGAAATAAGAAGGGATGTAGGAAAAGTATGACCATGCTGATAATATTTGTTAGATTGTACGAAAGGTGTCTGAAAAATACCAGCTAGATTCAAGGAAGTCACTAAACTGTGTATATCCTTTCACCTAGTGATATCACTACTAGATCAAGGAGGTCTAAGACTAAGAAAAAGGCCCCATATGTTCAAAAATATTTATAGCAGCACTTTGTGTAGTAGCCAAGAAGTAGAAGGAAAGAAAGTAGGTGCCCATCAGCCAGGGGGAGGACTAAACAAATTGTGGAATATAAGTATAATGGATCTTATGTAAGAAATGAAGAATATGAAGGAATTCAGAAAAACTTAAGGTTTCCATGAACCAATGTGGAGACAAGGACAAAGAACTAAGAAAACACTTGGCAGTGACTGACTGAGCGTCAAAGGATTGGTGGTCACGTACGTCTAATGCCTCTTAGCAGAGAAGTATGGAAAGAGGTATACGTTTTCAGATGTGGCTCATATGCTGCTTTATTTTGGAAAGTTCTGCCACACGTCAGAAGCTGTTGAGCATTCTGCCATTGGTCCGTCAGGACAGCATCAGGGATTGGCAACCTATGTGAGCACAGCTCTGGTGTAATCACAGAATCTCTGTGTTGGAAGGGTCTTCAGCAGTTACCTAGTCTAGTTTACAATTTAAGATAATTTCCCTTTAAAAGATCCCTGACATAATCGTAATCCAGCCTATGGCCTAAAGGCCTCCCCTGATGGGAGCTCACTGCTTCTAGGCAGGCCGTCTCACTTCTGGACAGCTCTAGTTTTAAAGTAGCCAGGCATAAAGACTAGAACAAGAAAGGCCTGGTTTCGAGTCTCTGGAGCAGAGCAGAGTAAATCCATTCCCTTTCCCAAGGAGGCCGCGCTGAACACCTGGTGATGGCTATCGCGTTCTCTCTGCTGCCCCAGCCCTCACCTTCTCTTCTTCAAGCTCTTTCTCCTGATGCTCACGCGGCATGAGGCTGAGACCCTCCCAATACTGGGTGGCAATCGCTGTTCCCCTTTTTATTCAAATCCTACTTGGGGGAAACTGGACAAGTCTCCATCACTCTGGGGCTCAGTTTCTTCATCTGTAGGATGAAGCCTTGAGAAGTAGGATCCTATAATAATGTATGTGACAGGACAGCTAGGGAGTGCTGGGCCTGGAGTCAGGAAGACCCGAGTTCAAATCCAGCCTCACTTACTCGTTCTGTGCCCCTGAGTGAGTCATCTACTCAGGCTCTGCTTGCTTCAAATTCCTCAACTGCCAAATGGGGCTCATGACGGCATCCACCTTGAAGGGTCGCTGAGCTAACATGTGTAAAGCCTGAGACATGGCAGGTGTGACGTAGATGCTCACTCCCTTCCGCAAGGGCTCCCCCTCCGTAATTTCAGCAACAACAGCTCAGGAATCGTGTTTTCAAATTCTTTCAGCATCCTGGGATGTAGGTTATCTAAGGTTTGGGAGCGCTTCACCATTTCCTCATTTATCTGGGGCTTCAACTCCATTAATCATTTTATATTTCCTTAAAGAACACTGTTAACTATGAACTCTGTGTGTATTACTGGGTGAGTTCATGAATAAATGAATATTTGCCTGGCAGCGTCTCTGTGTGTATGCCTATGGTAAGACTGCTGAAGCTTATCAATGAACAGGTTCTTGCTTAGCTACACAACCTGGAGATATGGGCAAGAGCACAAAGTGCTCTTGTTTCTGCAAAATACTAAGCATTTTAGCCTTTATGTTCTTGCCCCAAATTTCCTGTAGCTTATTATAAATGGCTTTAGGAGGATGTGACTGTCTTATCTCCAAAGATTTCCTTCCTTTTTCTTGACCTATGTTTTAATTTTGTCAGTTCCACTTTTAAATTGTCTTACTGACACTGGCTGGATTTACTTAAACAAGGTCTGTTGGCATTAAATCATCATTTTACATGTAGCTATGAAAGAACACAAATGAATCATTAGACTACAGAGAAAGCGGTACTGATGGACAATTCACCAAAATATCTACATTAGCAAAAGCTATCAATTTAAATAAAAAACAAGACAAAACTTTCAAATGATGTAATAAAGAACAAAATTAGGGTTCCAGTTTTGTCTTTGCCGCTGTACGCTTTATCATACCTTTGGCACATCAATTTAACCCATGTGAACATAGCATAATTATGTTTGTTCTCTTGAGTTCTAGTCTTGGATATCCAGCTACCTCCTGGACAGTTCCCTCTCAATGTCCCTAAGGTACCTCAGATCCAACAAGTTCAAAACAGAACTCTGATTTGATGACAGGGGATGTTAATGGAAATAACACTCTCTAACTGGAAATGGTCTGACTGGAGACATTAAATTTAAGAAAAAACTGATGGTTAGTAATGGACTTGTTATTTTTTTTAAGTTTGAGGCTTTATTTAATATAAACAATTATATTCAAAACAGACGATTCCTTTTCTTTATGGCACTGTCTAATATGTGGGATTGCTGACTGTGATGGCCCACTGAGGTGAAGAAACAATGAGCAGTCTCCTCACGTTAAGACTGGTTGATATCAGGAGCATTTCGAGCTCTGACCAAAAGTAAACTTCCTGACTAGCTGGGTGGCATGTTTTGTCCTCTTACTGATTCCATAACTAACGCTGGCCATTGAGACGCTTAACTTTACGCTCCCTGACTCCTGGTTTACCCAAGTGCCTTTTGATCTTGACATACCGATCTGGTTGGTGTCCAATGAACTTTTTGTTCCCTTCTTGATTTTGAGCTTTGTAAAGGCTCTAAGAGCAGGCTTGATGCCAGCCAAGAGACGGCAGACTCCTCAAAGAACAGCACCAAGTGGAAAAGAGGGAGAAGGAACCATGTACTTCTTCACTTCTTTGGGAGTCCATGATTTCACCTCTGTCAACATTCCTTCTACCAATGCAGCTCACGACCCCTCTGCAACTTAGTAGGTGGTTTAATTAATGATGCAGCCAAAATAAAATCACTTGGTACTCAACCCTTTGGTGATGAATATCTTTACTAGTAAGTTAGTTAGGCTGGTTGCAGAGTGGAAAGAACTCCAGACTTGGAGTCAGGAAGAGGGGAGTTCAAATCCAGGATCATACAAGCTTCAAAGCTGCATATTCTGAGCAAGTCACTCAGCCTATGTCTATGTTTGTTTCCTCATCTGTAAAATGGAGATGATAAACGCACTTAGCTTTCAGAGATATGACGAAGATTAAGTGAGCTAGTATTGTGAAAGCGCTTTACAAACTTTAAAGTACTGTACAACTGCTAACTTTTATTGCAGCCATCGTCGTCATCATTAGCTATTACTTCATCGATGGGCCTCTGTTCAAAGCCTTGCACCGACAGGAATTCTGCCCCTGCAGCCTTTAGGAACGCAAGCTTGCTTTCACACCACAGTGAATCACGTTAGTGGAGGACTAAGACAGTCATTTTACTGAAAGGGACAGTAAGCTCATTTCATGAAAAATGCAAACATTCAATTGGAATTTCTAGCCATATTAAAACATTTACTCAAATTTGCTGTTGTTCAGTTGTTTCAGTCGTATCTGCCTCTTCATGACCCCGTTGGGGATTTTCTTAGCAAAGATACTGGAGTGGTTCGCCATGTCCTTCTCCAGCTCATTTTGCACAGCAGGAAACTGAGGGAAACAGGGATAAGGGGCTTGTCCAGGGTCAAGTAGCTACTAAACGTCTGATGCTACATTTGAACTCACATCTTCCTCACTCCAGGCACAACGCTCTATCCATTGTGCCACCCAGCTGCCTTACTCAAATTATAATTCTTATAAACGATGTATGATAGCTTCATTTCATAAAATGTTCATTTAAATATAAAATGCTATCATGGAATTAATCTCAAATTCAAACCAATCTGTGATCTCATCGATGTGAGAGTTCTCTCCAACAACACAAATCACAAGCCATGCTTGTGAGTCTTCCCTATAGCAGTCCATCAAATATGCCCAAGCCCTTCTTTGATTTCTTTTAACATGAAGAGGATATCACAAGTACTCTCACTATCCACCATTTTTCCTCACTCTTACCATGTGACCAGTCTATAGTCTCCTTCTGTCATTACATTCTTTCTTTTCTTCTTCCTTCTTCTTCATTGTTCAGTTCTTTGGAAGCGGTGGTATTCTAAATCTTGCTGCCACAAAGTAGCACCAGTATGATGTTTATATTGAAAAAAAGGATCTTCGCTTTCTGGGGAAGCTCAGAGTCAGTAAAAGTACTTTTTACTCCTCCACAAGCAATCCAGCCAGCTCTCCTTCTTCTCAACTCCGGGCCCAACTCATTGCTCATTTGTACTGTTAGATATAGATACTGTGGGACAAGGTCTGCAGGGTGTTCATTCAGATATGAACGCTGAAATTTGGGAGACATTCTCGACCCACATTTGGTGTTTCCTGTTTGGATGGGCAAGCCAAACTCCTTAGAGTCATTACAGATCTCGTCCTACAGATTCTGCAGCGTCTTAGGGCTTAATGCAAACAATATAATGTCATTTACACATATTTGAAGACCTCACTATTCATAGGGAATTCTTCTATGCATCTGCTTGTTTTTTGCCTTGCCTGCTTATTATCAGAGGGTCACTGAATAGAGTTACTTCTTTTGTTACATTTAAGAATAAGTAGATGGGAGACAACTTGTTGTAAAAGAGCCTGGACAGGCAGAGTTCTGTTCTACTGAGGATTAAGAAAAGGTCATTAGATTTGGCAGTCAAGACCACTGGGAACTTTGAGAGAGCAGTTTCAGTTGAGCAGGTCAGAAGTCAGATTGCTGGGGGTTTAGAAGACAGTGAAAGGAAGTAGCACCCTGGTAGTGGCTTTCTTAAGGAGTTTAGCAGAGAAAAGGAGATGGTAGGATCAAGAGGAGGTTTTCTAAGGATGGAGGCTAAATGGGTGTATTTGTAGGCAGCTGTGTTGGCAACCAAAAATGGGCTCCTTAGCACTTAGTCAACAAGTGGCCTTGACTAGTTTGGCTTTTTCCCCTGAACTGAATGCTGTTTGTATGTTGGACTAGAGTAAGCTTGTCGGCCCCTTCACCTTGCTTCCCTTGCTTAAGCTGATGGAAAGAACCTGTGCTTTCCCGGTCAACCCCTTCACCTTGCTTAAGCAGATTGAAAGAACCTGTGCTTTCCCCGGCGTACCTTACACCCCCGCAGAAGCTGGATGGTTAAAAGCAGCTCCCGTTGGAGCCAGAGGCTGCCACAGCCACAGCCACAGCCACAGCCACAGCCACAGCCACAGCCACAGCCACAGCCACAGCCACAGCCACAGCCACAGCCACAGCCACAGCCACAGCCGAAGCAGGAGCTGCCAGTAGCAGAGCTGACCTACGGGAGGAAGCTGAACAAAGACTTCAGGCCAGTGGGTAATCTTTTTACCATAGGGGGGAAGCATGATTTTGCTTTACGCAATCATGCTTCTCTGTAGCCTCCTGGTTACTCTTTCAAGGCGTACTTATTGGGCCTGGAAGCTTTTGATCAATATATCAAAATGGGGTTGCTGGTTCATGGGTTGGTTACTGTGGAGCCTAAATATATGTTTTGATTCTTCTGCCTTCTACTTTGAGAGTTTCTTATATCCGGCGGTTCCGAACCTTTCAGACATGTTTATGATCCTCTTTGAGATTATAAACTCTGCCCTCCTAATACAGCAGCAGGAAAGGAGCCAATTATGTAGGGAAGAAGCTGAGGACTAACTAGAGAGTGGGAATGACAGAGAAGGCAATCTACTGGAGAAAATGGGAGGCAACGGCATCAAAGATGAAGGATGTACATACAGAGGTTTGTCTTGGCAAAAAAAGGGCCACCTCTTCATGAGATGGGTTAAAGAGGAGATCGTGGGTGAATATGTCTGAGTGACGGGAAACAGGGAGAAGGAGAGAAGAGGAAGCTCTCAGTAAATGGAGCCAATGTTTTTGGTGAAATATGAGTCAAGATCCTTAAACTGAGTGGGTGGGAAGATGTTATAATGTGGGAAGCTTGGTGAGAGAAGGGAATGGAACAGCCACTGTGGACAGTGGGAGACCAGACTTGATTACGGAGGTGTAAAAGACTGCCTGTAGTGAGGGCCCAGTTGAGGTGATATAACATAAATCTGAAGTGTGTCCAGTCAGCATAGTTTTCTGTGCACAGCTAGTTAGTAGCAGAGCCAGGATTAGAAGAAAGGCCTCTTGGCTCACCAACTAAGCCACACAAAGTGCTATAATTATTTTTCAATTTTATATAATATTCCTAGGTGTCACACATAACATTTTAAGGTTTGCAATATGACTTGGGCCAACCATCTCATCTGATCCTCACAAGAACCTGTAAGGTGGGTACTACAGGTATGATTACCCCATTTTATAGATAAGGAAACTGAGGAATCTCAGAGAGATTGATTGTCTTGTCCATGTTCCTCCTGCCAGTCAGTATCTGATGTTTTAACAGGTCCGTATCTTCTTGATTCCACGTCTAGCACTCTTGGCATTACACTTGTTGCCAGTGTCGTTCAGCAGTGTTTGACTCTTTATGACCCCATAGGGGGTTTTCTTGGCAAAGATGCTGGAGTGATTTGTCATTTCCTTCTTGCACTGCACTACCAAGTTATAAATTTGTCCATTCAGATAAATGTTTATTAAGTATCTATCACATGCTTGGTGCCATGGAGGATATAAAAAGACATACTCTCTGCCCTCGTGGAGCTCACATCTAACAGCGGAGGTACAACATGCATGAATAAATACAGGTAAGTGGTTAGAATGTTTAAGTGAAATACGAGAGGTAGAAAGTACTGTGTATTTTAGCAGAAGTTATTTCTAGTTAAGAGAGGGTAAGTGAAAACATCATGATGAAGATGGCAGATGGCTTGAAGGGCATATAAGACAAACAGAGCTAGGACAGGTGAGACAATCCCGGGTGAAGTGAATCATGGCAGCAAGAACAAAGAAGTAGAATGAAAGGTGTGTTTAAGGAACAGCAGGTGTTTAGCAAGCGGGTAAAAGAAAGCAGTGTAAGATAAGGCTGAAAGGGCAGGTTAAAGCTAAATTGTGACAAACCATAAATGCCAGCCTATACTTCCTTACTGGAAGACAGAGCTGGAGGAGGAGTGTTTCACATGATGAGGAAGGTGCTTTAGGAAGATTACTGCGGACAGGCTGGATGAACTGGCAGGGAAAGTGACCGAAAGCAGGTAGACCAGGTAGAGGATTAGTCTAAGAACCAAGGGCAGAGATGATGAGTGCCCAAACCAGGCTGGTGACAGTGGAACTCCACAGAAGGGATGAACATGGAAATGTTCCAGAGGTACAAATGACAGTAAAGACTGGCTGTCCTTTAGGGAAAATCACATTATCATTCTCATTTTAAGATGAAGAAACAAGCTCTGAGATACTGAGTCAGGGCTGTTCTTAACCTGGGATCCAAGAACTTGTGATCTGGTATTTTGATAAATCTATGTCGACAATCAGTTTTCTTCATATGTATCTTGTTTCATGCAAATAAGAGCGTTATTCAGACAGTAATGACCCAAAAAGGTCAAGAACTCCTGGGTCAAGGATTTCTCCACGGTCACGTAGCTAGTGTCTGAGGGAGAATTTGAATCCAGATCTCCTAGTTCCAAGCCCGGTGCACTATCCTGCCTTCTCACTCCAAGATCTGAATTGTGCTCATCTTTATTTTTCTAATATTTCATTTGCTACATTGCAGTTCTGATAGTTTGTCTAATAATTATAACTCCAGCAAATGCAAATAATGATAAATAATAATAGCTGGCATTTATATAGCGTTTCCCATGTGCCAGACACTTTGCCAAGTGCTCCACAATTATTATCTCATCTCACCCTCCAACAGTATTTTTATCCCCATTTTACAGACGAGGAGACTGAGGCAAACAGAGGTTAAACGATTTGCCCAAGGTCACACAGCTAGTAAGTGTCTGAGGCAGGACCTGAATTTAGATCTTCTCGACTCCAGTCCCAGCACTCTAGCCACTGCACCACCCAGCTGCAATTGTAACGTTCATTTAACGTAAGCAGTTTTTAGCAGTATTAGAAGTACCAGTCTACAGATCAGCTATTCCAATTCCCTAAACACTTACTGTATTTCAGTTCCTAGGTGTTTGAGGGAAATATTCGGGAGGGTGGTGGGCATCTCTGGAACAGGTTGAGAAGCAGCTGCTATGCCTACTAGTCCAGTTGGTGTTTTCACAGGGCTGAAAAATTCATCAGTTTCTGCATTATCTAGTTCTACAGAACAAAAGAAAAGTAAAACAAATGGATCCAATGTTAAAGTGCTTTGAAAAGCTCATGTTTAGATTCATGTCGAATGGTAACTGTTTTTATCTGCCTGGCTTTCCTTTGAGAGGCTGTCCATCTACCTATTCCTCCTGATTCACAAGGCCAGAAGCAGGGGTCTGGATACTCTGCTCCTCAATGATACCTCCAAACTGCTACCATGACTCAACGACGCTGCTTTCTTCAAAGTTTATGTGATCAGGTCCCATTCCCCCCATCCTCAGAACTACAGTTACCTTCCTGACTTTCCTCAATGATCTTAGTGCCTGGTTTCACAGTTTTCTTCTCCTCCCTATCCTGGCTATCATTCTCCCATAAGTCAATATTCATGGGAATTACACTTCTTACCAGCTGACCTCTTTTGAAGAGCTCTATCTCTACTCTACTACAGCCACACACCACAGAGCCATTCTTTAGACATGACCATTATGTGGCACCATGTGCTCTAAAATCCTCAATTCAAAAATCACTTAGACAACAATCCCTCTACCTCACACTAAACCCACTTCTGCCTTCCTCATCTCTAGTTGAACTTCCTCCAGTCCATCCTCTCCTTCCAACTCCCTCTCTTTCCCTTCACCTCCCTCTGGTCTTCACTCATCCCCTTCCTCAGTCTTAACTTAATGGCCAACTACTTCAAAAATTCCCCAGCCACAAGTCTAGACTATATCGCCCCTCTGACCTTTAGATTCCTAGTCAGCCAATCTCTTTTTTGAGGTCCTTTCTTTTTAAAAAATATTTAATTTATTTACTTTCAGTTTTCAACATTCATTTCCATAAGTTAAATTTTCTCCCCCTCCCTCCCCAAGACAGCTTGTAATCCAATGTGTGCTCTACATATACATTCCTATTAAACACATTTTCACATTAGTCATGTTGCATAGAAGAATTATAATGAATGGGAGAAACCTTGAGAAACAAAACAAAACAAAAGGGAAAAGTCTGCTTCACTTAGCATTCTGACTCCACAGTTCTTTCTCTGGATATCAGAGATATCTGGATATCTCTTTCCCTCATGAGTCCTTTGGAAAAGTTTTAGGTCCTTCAATTGCTGAGAAGGGCTAAGTCTATCAAAATCAGTGGTCCCACAGTGTGGCTGTTACTGTGTACAACGTTCTCCTGGCTCTGCTCACTTCACTCAGCACCAGTTCATTCAAGTCTTTCCAGGTTTTCCCAAAATCCACCTGCTCATCATTTCTCATAGCACAATAGTATTCCATACTACAACTTGTTTAGCCATTCCCCAACTGACAGGCATCTCCTTGATTTCCAGTTCTTGGCCACCACAAAAAGAGCTGCTCTAAATATTTTTGTGCACGTGAGACCTTTCCCCATTTTTATGATCTCTTTGGGATACAGCCCTAGAAGCGCTATTGCTGGGTCAAAGGGTATGCACAGCTTTATAGCCCTTTGGGCATAGTTCCAAATTGCTCTCCAGAATGGTTGGATGAGCTCACAGCTCTGCCAACAATGAATTAGTGTTCTAACTTTCCCACATCTTCTCCAGCATTTATCATTTTCCTGTTTTGTCATGTTAGCCAATCTGACAGGAGAGATGTGGTACCTCAGAGTTGTTTTCATTTGCATCTCTCTAATCAATAGTGATTTAGAGCATTTTTTCATATGACTATAGAGAGCTTTAATTTCTTCCTCTGAAAACTGCCTGTTCACATCCTTTGACCATTTCTCAATTGGGGAATGATTTGTATTCTTGTAAATTTGACTCAGTTCTCTACATATTTTAGAAATGAGGCCTTTATCAGAGATGCTAACTGTAAAAATTCTTTCCCAGTTTTCTGTTTCCCTCCTAATCTTGGTTGCTATTCAGCTAAACTTTGACTCTGGCTTACCCCCTTCATTTGATTTCTTGGATCTTGCCGCTGAGTATTCATAGAGCCATGGAGTGAACTTTATTTATTATAAATTTGTCAGTTAGTCAACAAGTATTTATTAAGTGCTTAGTCGGGGCTAAGAACTAGGCATACAACAACAATAAAAAGGTAAATGCAAGAAGCTCACATAGTACTAGGGGAGAAAACATGCAAACAAACTATGTACATGCCAGTTATATACAGTGTAAATGGGAGGTACTCTCAAAAATAAGGCATGACTGATCAGGAAGAGGAGGCATGAAGGGTGAAGAGGGGACCAAGAAACGCCTTTTGGCAGAAGCTGGGATTTCAGCTGAACCCTGAAGGAAGCTAGGGAAACCAGGAAGGGGAGATGAGGAAGGAGAGCATTCCAAGCAGGAGACACAACCAGAAAAAGGTAGTGAGTTGGGAGAAGTGTCATATACGAGGAGCAGGAAGGACAGTATAGCTGGATGGTTCATTAGGTGGAGGGGATTAAACTGTGAGAGGACTGGAAAGGTGTGAAGGGCTTTAAAAGCCAAATAAAGGATTTAGTATTTGACCCTGGAGATAACAGGGAGCCACCGGATTTCATTGCATAGTTGGGGGACAGTCAGATGTGCTTTAGGAAGATCTTTGGCAGCTGTGAGACGGACGGGAGTAGGAAGGGACTTGATGCAGGGACGCCAAGCAGCAGGCTGCTGCAGTGGTCCTGGTGTGGGGTGATGAGCACCTGTGCCAGGGTGGTGGCTTTGTGAGTGGAAAGAAATAAATAACAAGGCTGGGCAATAGACTGGGTGTGCTGGAGAAGCGCAAGTGAGGAACCTAAGATGAAATCTGGTTGTGAGACTGGGAAGAGGCTGATGCTCTTGACAAAAATAGGGAAGTCTGGTAGAGGAGAAGGTTTTGTGGGACAGACACCGAACTCTATTCTGGACATTTAATCTCATCTGTACACTCACTGCTACTCAGAGATCCTTTTACTTTACTCTTATGAGTTCACGATCTAAATTCCCACAATTGGTCTGAATCTCTTTCAGTCTCTTCTCCAGCCTGCAGTTTCTCTCTACCCTTTATGCTCAGTCAATGACATCACTTTCCCTTATGGGGATCAAGGTCATCTTTTGTGATATCTTTAACTTCTGAGACCTTTAAACTCCTAAGTACTTTCACTTTTTTTCCTCTTTCCTCCCTCTAGGTTCAGAGGAAGAGGCGGCCCTACTTTTTGGCAAGGCCAACCCCTTCACTTACGCATTTATCCCCTACTGCTTCCTCTGCCTTTATCAATCAATTGTCCTCTCTTTCTTAGGAATCTTGGATTTCCCCCCTTTCTACTGATTCCTTCTCATTTGTTATAGGCGTGCTCAGGTGTCCCCAAGCTTAAAACACACCCACCCACCCCTCTTTCTTTGGCTATTCTATCCCAGCAATGGCTTCTCATACTGGCTACCAAATACGATAAAAATCTTTAGGCTGTCCAAGCTCTTCATAATCGATTGCCTCTCTATATTTCCAGTTTTATGACTATCCTTTACATGCACTAAGCTACAGAAAAACTACCACTTGCTGTCCCTTTTATATACCTCCAGACACTACTTAATGCCTCTATGCTCCTCCTGTATCCTCTGCTTGGGGTGCCCTTTTCCTACTTATGACTTTTGAAAGATTATCTATCCTTCAAGGCCTGGCTCAAACTGGTTCTGTTCCTCAACATTTGAGTGACCATGGGCAGATCACTTAAACTCTGGGACACAGCTTCCTCATCTATAAAATGAGGGGATTGGACCACAGGATCTCTAAGTCCTTCCCAGCTGTTGATCTATGATCCTCCATAGAGTCTTCACTGATCAACCATGTTTCTAGTGCCTTGGAAGCTAAAGTCATGGTCCTACTCCCATTAATCACATAAAACCCATTTTCTTACTCAGTTTCCCCAAAAGCTCCTGTGAACTGTTCTAGCTCATTCCTAGCACTGTCCACTATCTGCAAAACTGGAAAGTTCTTGAGTCTCACTATAAGCTGTCAGGAACTGAGGAGTTTATCCCCCACTTTCGCCCTTTATCTTCTGTGTTGGTAATCAAAATGGGCTCCTTAGCACTTAGTTCAACAAGTGCCCTTGAAGAGTTTGGCCTTTGTTTCCTTTGATTAATTCAGTGTCTTTGATTGAGTCTTACTAAGTGCTAAGCCCCAGGCCCAAACCCCTATTAGGTGTAAAACCTTACTGGGTGTGGATTGGCAACTAAGGTGGGGCCCAAGATGGGGCTGGCTAAGGGGAGGTGTTAAATCCAGAGCCATGCCCTATTGGGTGTTAACTTAATCTATGTGGATGTGAACCTCCCAGGGTCCTGGGGGGGGCAACTCAAGAACCAATCACCACAGCCTGGGCTCTGGTCATTCAGACGACGCTTGATGATGTCAAAAACTCTGTAAGAGGAGAGAAAACAGCTTGAAGATCCTTTTTTTCTTCTGTTGGAGCCAGAGACAGCTGCAGCCGAAGCTGAAAATGAAGCCTTGAAGCAGGAGCTGCCGGTAGCAAAGCCGACCCTCGTGTGGACCGAGGAGTGCTGAGCAAGGACTTGAGGCCAGTGGGTAATCTTCTTACCGTAGAGGGGAAGCATGTATATGATTTTGTTTTATACCATCATGCTTCTCTGTGGCCTCCTGGTTACTCCTGTGAGGTGGACTTATTGGGCCTGGAAGCTCTTGATCAAAATATCAAAATGGGGACTCTGGTTTGTGGGTCTGTTACTTTGGAGCTCTCTTACCCACAGCAGTGGTGGCGTGCGGGACTCTGGGCCAGCCTTTGTTCTGAGCTCCCAGGCTGAACCTAGATGTTGGTAATGATGAATTGTGTTAGGTCTGTCTATTGATGTTTGTAATTTGTTTGTATTTTGCTCTGAAGTTCAGTGTGCTGGCTTTTTCCCCTGAACTAAGTGAATGATATTTGTATACTGAATTAAAGCAAGCTTGCCAACCCCTTCACCTTGCTTTCCTTAGTTAAGCAGATCAAAAGAACCTGTGCTGTTGGCAGCTTTCTGGGTGCTGGCTGTGGGTGGCTCTTACACCCCTACAGCAGGTGCTAGCTGGATTGTGGAAACATCTTCACGGCATCACTGAAAAAATTATTCAATTTTTAGTGCTTCCCTAAACCATAGAATATTTTACCAAATATGAGGGCTCCCCTCTGGCCTACTCTAATTGACACAAAATGTTTATTGGCTTATGATCTACTTTCACATTCCTCCATATCTACTATTCTAGGAATCCAATATCTGTGGAGTGAAATGATGGTTGGTGAGAAGGAACTCTTTGTTATTAAGATTACATTCAAAATTTGATTGCACCCTCTAGAAGGACCCCAAAACCTGATTCTAGTAAAAACCCACTAGGAGAACCTGGAAGACCTCCAAACCCCTTGTTTCCCTCACCTCACTCACTCTCTTTAACCCCTTACGTTTTTGGTAGTTGCTTCCTTTCCGTTCATCTGGCTGTTATTCCTTCTTTCACACCTTACATTTCAATATTCATTTACTGAACAAACATTTATTAGATGTCCACCATGTTATGTCACTGCTGAGATGCTGAAGGAGACCTAACAATAAATAAGCCTCGTGTCCCTGACCTCAAGGAGCTTATGTGAACATTCCCTCACGGTTTTATTCTTCACCTTTTCTTGTCTCTCCATACCCTCTCTTTCATTGATCATATTTATTCCATTGGTTTCAGTTATTACTATTGCCGTTATTATTATTCCACCTATGTAGATGACTTACATGCTTTTATTTTAAATTGTGAACTCTCTCTCTCTCTGAGCTCTAGCCCCTGATTCCTAACCATCTGTGGAATATTTGTACATGCAGGCCACAGAGGCACCTGAAATTCAACATAAATCTTAGGAGTACAGCAAGATACAGATGAAAGTAGACAATATGGAAGTGGCTTTTCTGACTAGAAACAGGTAAAAGAGATGAGGTAAGTGGTATAAATTCCTACTTGTACTTGAGATATACCAACACATAATTTACATGCAAGTGGGTGGGGATCCACTCGGAGGGGACCAAATAGCCACAATAAGAAAGTATTCAAGATACTATGATATAGGAAGAAATGGTGTTTTTGGAAAGCTAAGTAAACTGAGTTTAAGGTATAAATATATATTATCATATATAAGTATAAGGCGTGTGTGTTGGGGGAGATTCACAGCATCATACCCATAAGAACGGACAATCCAATTTCCTGGTTAATTACATAACCACTCAGATTCCACTTTCTTCATGAAGCCTTTCCAGATCACCCAAGCTACAAGCATTCCCCTCCTCTAGGTCCTTGTTTGTTCCACTTATCACATTCTAACTCCATTCCTAAGTGGGCTTAATGGGAGCAAGCGTCTGCCTTCAAATACATGAAGGGCAGTCATGGGGAAAAGCGATTAGACTTGTTTGGTTTGGCTCCAGAGATCAGAACTACAACAATCAGTACAATCAGAGAGGTACATTTTTGCTTGAAATAAAGAAAAATCCTAACAATCAGAACTGACCAAGAGTGAAATGAGAGCCTCAGAAGGTGAACGAGATCCCGGGCACTGGAGGTCTTTAAGTGGGCACAGGAGAGGGGCTTCTCACTCTAGTGGAGACAGTGCTAGATTCCAGGGGCAGGCAGACCAGGGTTCAATCCCCACTTGTGACACTGGCTGTCATAAATGATCCCCAGACCTATACCTGAAGCTGGTATAGCTTTAGGATGTGACAGAATTAAGAGTCCTGTGTAACCTCCACGCCAGGATGAAGCATTAGAGTATGACTTATTAGAGACAGGGAGGAGGGAAAGGATATATGCTTTTATGTCATAAAGCACGGTAAGATTAAAAGGGATTGTACACATGTCCTAAAGACTTACATGTATGTTTTATAATTATGAACAGGCTTAAGGAGACAAAGCAACACAGCGTACAGGCTCTCTTCATACTGTGTAAATATTGTACAAGAGGACATCAATTGTACGAGGACGTTCTAAGTAAAATGCCACATAAAATTAAGGGGACTGGTTAAAACAACATAGAAAAAGGAGTGTGAAAACTAAGAATGTTCTGATTCTTCTGGTTAGCCAGCTTTCAGTACAAGTCATGTAGGAATTAAATTATCTCAAGGCTTTCTAGTTGTCATTGGTCTCATTCTAATCATCTGGAATTGCTCAAACTCATTATGCAAACATCTATGAAGCCAAATTTAGAAATATAGGAGAGGAGGCAGTTAAGGAAATGGGGGAAGGGAGACAAGTTAGTAAAAAGGATCTTTATTAATGAGTCTCTAGGGACTTAAAACTTTAGAAAGATTCCCAACAAAAGAATTAGATGACTTTTTGCTCTAAATAGCAATCCAATACTATGCAGGGCCAAAGTTTTCTCTTCTCACTTTCATGTGAGTTGGATTTAGTCACAACAGGAAATGGTTTCAAGAGTTTGACTGCATATACATTTCTCCGGTAGTTGTATAAAGGTCATGAATGTGGTCTTTTTTTAACCTGTTTCAAATTAGATTCAGACAAAGGGTGATACACTGTTTTTGCAGATCTCTTTTATCTTTCTGCTTGAGGTCAGGGGGCCCTAACTAGTTTTCAGCATTTATTGAAAACTGTAAAAACTTTTTAAGCATTTAAATTTGTATGCCATTACACTGTGGCCTTATGGCAACAGTGAAAAGCTGCCAAAAGACTGCAGCTGTGAGGATGCCTTCCCTGGCTCTCCCTCCCCATCAGGGTCAGAAGTAGCCTGGAGCACATTAGCTTCGGGTTGGGGATAGCAGCTAAGGGATCTAGCTGAGGGAAGAAGGAGATGCAGGTAGGAGTCAAGCAAACTGAAGTGCTGTCAAGCTGCACGCGTGTAAGAGGATTCTTGAGTAGAATTAAGGTTCACAAATACAAAATTGTGTGCAGCTGAAATACATTAGAAGCCGACAGTGATTTGTATAAATTGCATACATGAAGTAATTGTAATACTTATTTAATTACATATAATTCAGAGTAATTACTATTGGGAAAGGATGATTCTACATCAGATTCTGAGTTCCTTCAAGGCAGGGACGAGTGTTTGCCTTCTTTTGTATCCCTCAGAGCTTGGCACACCGTCTACCACATAGCAGGCGCTTGATAAATATTTGTTGACTTGAGACTTCCTTCATTTTGTTAAATAACTAATATTTCATGACTGGGATGGGGCTCAAACTAGTTAAAGAGATTATAATTTTATAAATGAGAAAAACCACAACTAATTCTAGATGGTTATAAAGCTCAGGAAGATTAAATACACAACAATAAGTCAAGAGGCAGGCTAATATCATATGACTGTGCCACTCTAACAGTTAACAACAATGCTTTCTTTCCCCCCTTCTAATCCATAAACTCTTAATATTCTAGAATATGGTGGTAAAGAGGCCAAGGTCATAGGCTGGTCCTTATAAATGCTAGTTAGCTTTGCTTTGCTGCAGTGCCATACTCCACAAAGAGCAAAGTTCAGTAGTCAGTCCCATTGATTCTGCCTTTGTAGCATCTCTCCCATACAGCTTCTTCTCTCCTCTGATGCTCCCCTCACAGCTGGACTGCTGCAAAAGCCTTTGGATTGGTTTCTCAGCCTCAAGTCCCTCCCCCACTCCAATTCATCCTCTACTCAGCTGCCAAAGTGTAGGTATGCTACCACCCTCTAATTCAACAAACTTTAGGGGCTCTCTATTACCTCCAGGATCAAATATAAATCTTCTGTTTGACTTTTAAAACCTTTCATAACCTGGCCCCCTCCCTATCTTTCCAGGCTCCATGCAATTTACACATGTCTATTATGGGTCATTCCATTCTGCCTCAGCTGCTCTGCCTGGTTGATGCCCCTCCCATGTTAAGAGCATCTCCTCTCCTCTAATCTCATCGCTAACTTGAGCCTTTATTGACACCACCCCTCAGGCCTCAGACCAGGCTATGGATTTGTTACTCACGCCACTCTGGACCCACTGTCCTCCATGGAATAAGACACCCCCTAATCCCTCCCCCCCTTTCCTGCCTCCTTTTCTGTGTTTTTTCCTCCCTACTAGATTATAATCTCCTTGAGGACAGGGACTGTTTATTAATTGTAGAGCTTATTATTTGTTGGGTTATTATCAGAGTTATTATTTGTTGACTTTCTGAACTAAAAAGATTTGATATGTAAGTGATGTGCATGTCTGAATCTTAAATTCTGTGAAATCTGTAGAATTCCTGCATATTTTGTGTGTCTCCCTACTCTTTTTTTGGAAGCATTTGGGTTAAGTTTTCATTAACTGTAGAGCTTAGCACAGTGCCTAGCACATAGTAGACCACTAATAAACGTTTATTAGATTGGATTATGATCCAGTGACATTGGCCTCCTTGCTCTTCCCCAAACCAGATATTCATTGCCTGGGCTCTGTGTAACTTCAGTGGCTGCCTTCTATAACTGGTACACTCTGCTTCCTCACTTCTGCCTCCTGGCTTCAAGTTTCAGCTAAAACCTCACCTTCTGAAAGAAGCCTTTCCTAGTCTCCCGAATGCTAGTGCCGCCTTCCCGCTTAGACTGTCTCCAAGTTATCTTGTACATTTCTTGTTTGTACATAGTTATCTGCATATTGTCTCTCCCATCAGAATGTAAACTCCTTGATGGCAGGGGCTGACTTTGTAATCCCAGGGCTTAGAACAATGCCTGGCATATACAATAGGAACCTAATAAATGCTTGTTGATTTGACTTGATTTAAAATGCAGGCACTACTTCTGCCAAGAAGTCTCCTAATTCCCAGTATTTTCGTAATGACAACATAATTAAAGAGTTCAACTGTAGAATGTGGTAAAAATATAAGGCTCACAATAGCAGGAAAATTATCATTTGATACCTAGTGTGACGTGAAGGGGAGAGGCATTTCCAGGCAAAGCTTCATCAGTGACCCCTGAAGGCAGGATTCCAGGCTGACTGTTGTTATACTCCCAACGTTTCCACTGAAGCTGCTGCAACCAGTACATCATGGTTTGTTTGTTGACGGCCTAAGAAGTCACGAAAATTAGATTTAATACTTGATTCCTTTAAAGCAAGTTGGTTCTTGTTATCTCTATATTCTTTAAAGGAAGGAGTAAGAGAGGGAGAAAGGCACGGTAACTACCTCTTTTCAGGATAACTCAAATTCCAATGTAAAATCACAAGGTTGGAGTTGGAAGGGACCTCAGAGATCCGCTGGTTTAATCCCTGCCTTTTACAGACAAGGAAACTGAGGCCCAAAAAGTTAAATGACTTGCCCAAGGTCACACAGGTATGAAATGGAGGGTTTCTGCTTAGTATAATTCCAGTCAACTGAGAAATTTCGAGAACTAACATTTAATGTTTAAAAAGAATGGGAAGGGGCAGCTAGATGGGCAGTGGATAGAGCATTGGACCTGAGTTCAAATGTGGCCTGAGACTCTTGACACTTACTAGCTGTGTGACCCTGGGCAAGTCACTTAACCCCAACTGCTTTGCAGGGGGCACCCCCCCCCCAAAAGAAGAGAGAGTGGAGAGATACACAATATATGCAGGAATTACCAGGAAAGTTTCTCTTTCACAGAATTTAAGATTCAGACATACACATTACTCACAAATCAAATCTTTTTAGTTCAGAAAGTCCTTATAAAATCTAGTGGCTAAGTGATGGCTTTTTTTTGTCAACATAAGGCACATAGTTCTGAAATATCATACACTCTGAAGCCGAGGATGGGGCAGAGAGTCCAAGCTATATAATAATAATATAAAATATGTGTATTCCTTCCCTTTCCCTTCCTTATATCCTGGTCTCCTACTACAGGCACTCTACTTAGGTCCACACTGGTAGCATAAAGAGCAAAACAAAACAGTCCCTGTCATCCTGAGATTACATTCTACTGAAAAGAGACCACATGTTCGCAAATAGAGGTCATACAGTGAGAAGGGAAAAAGCACTGATAAGTCTTTGGGAGGTGGGGGTGGGGAGGAATATGGAAGGCTTTACAGAGCAGTTGGCATGCAGGTGGAGCCTTGAAAGAAGATCATAAACCTGAGAGGCAGAGTTAAGGAAGGAGTGCATGGGGACTGGCTTGGTTTAGTGAAGGAATGAGGTCTAGTATAGAATCACAGATCTAGAGCCAGAAGGGAATTTGGGGCAATCAAGCCCAATGCCTCCATTTTACAAAGGAGGAAACAGAGTCAGGGAAGTTAAGTGACTTGCAAGCAGAAAATGTCTGAGAGGTGGGAGGTGAGCCCATGTTCTCTATTTCCAGACCAAGTGCTCTTTCTATAAATGTAGTATGAGTTCGTGATGGGGAGTAGCATGAAATGAGGTTGGAAAAGTGGATGAGAATTATAATGTAGAAGCCCTTAAATGCCAGGCCAAGGATTTTGTATTTTATCCCATAGGCAATGGAAAACCAATGAAAAGTTTTTGACCAGGAAAATGATATAGTGAGCCCTGGGCCTTGAACATGGCCAGGTATTTAATGATTTATTTGATTTAATGATTAATGATTTAATGAATCAATTGCTGAAATACAGTACCTAGAACTGAGCACAAGGCAGGATGGATAAAGTAGAAAGAATGTTTCATTTGCTCCTGTCAAAGGACGTAGGATCAGAAACTGGCTCCGGTGTTGTGAGACCTTATGCAAAGTATTTAACTTCTGACCCTTGGTTTCTTCTCTGTAAAGTGAGAAAGGTTACACTAGATGACTTCTAAGGGCTAAAGCTATGATCGCGTGACCAGGGTTCAGAGTGGGATGATCATTCTAGACAGTGTCCTGGATATTGTGACTCTCAGCACTGCCTATAATCAAAAGTCCTAGGTTCAAACTCTGTCACTTACTAGGCAAGACACTTCATCTGAGCTTTATCTATATACTATTTGGCTAATATCTTTTGAGAACCTACCCTGACGCTCATCACCATATGCAAGTGAGCTAGCCAGCCTTTCAATAAGTACTTAATGAGCACCTATTATGTATCTTCTATGGGTGATGGAGATACAAAGGCAAAAAATCCCCGTGTAAGGTATCATGAAAACGACTACATAAAAACAAGAAATACAGGGTAAATTGGAGATAATCACTGTAAGACATCAGCATTAAACTCGAACCAGCATTCTTGAAAGCTAAGCCAATGAAGCCCGAGCTTTGGCATGTTCTAAACCAAGCTGTGAGGACTTTGAATACCGTCGGTGGCAGACTCAAAATCTGTTGTCTGAGAAGCAGCCCAAGTAAGTTTCTAAGAGGCTTATCACAAGGTTGACAATAGGGAGCTGAATTCCCCCCACCCCCCTGCCACTCTTTGAAGATTATTTATTATTATTGTAATATTATAATATCAGTATTACAATATAGAGGAGTTATCCTATGCGGAAGAAGTACCCATAAAGATTTTTATTGAATAATTATAGTTTGTACTATCCATCTCGCAGGGTGGCTTGTACTTTGTACACCTTGAGGCCTCTATAAATGTGAGTTATCAAGACTTCTTTACTAGGTGCCATTTAATAACCAATCTAAAGAGGGTGCTCAGTGTCCCGCTCTTGGGTGCCTCCCCTTACTCAATCGGACAGCACTGAACGCCTTGCCCTAAGGCACCACCCCCTAGCCATCAAACTTTCTCAATTATTACCAGGGAGGAAATTATTCAAATTAAACAGGGAAGCAGGGAAGATCAAGAGAAAACAACCAACATCGACACCCGAGACCTCAATCAATCAACGAAATCCGAGGCTCTAAAGTGTTTTGTTTTCCCTACAGGCTCCCAGGAAGACAGAAAAGAACCAGAATCCCAATTTCTGGTAAAATTAAAAAACCCTCCATCCCTAATCTCCTCAAGGTCTCGCTTTTAATGAGAAAGAGAAAGGCACAGCCTTCTAGTTAACAAACCTCTCCAAAAAGTAAAAAGTCTGACCCACGGCAATCATTTGGTTATATGCCCAAGACCAAACTTCACAGAACGTCAAAGATCAGTCAATAAACGGTTATTAAGCACCGAGTGTCAAACGCTCAGCTTACAGCGGAGGTTGTAAAAGACGGTCCCAGTTCCCAAGGAGCTCGGTCTAATCGGGGAGACAACACGCAAACAGCTATGTACACAGCAGGCGCTTAATAAGTGCTTATTGACTGAGGTACGGACGAGCCGAATACAGGGTATGCTGTAAGTAAACAACACTGGGAAGGCGCTAGGATGGGAGGGGGGGGGGGCAATGAGTAGAACGTGGAATTTTACCCAGCACTCGGAGGCCAGCTAACGACAACCCCATTCCATTTACCTTCAGGGTGAAAACTCGGGCCGGGGTTTTGATCTCAAACGTGCCCTCCTCGGCTTCCACTCGGCAATCCAGGGCGGCCGTGCCCAGGTCGATGCTCCCCAGGGGGTTGGCGTCCTGGGCAGTCCTGGAGTAATACAAGTGGCACTTTTTCTCATCGTAGAAGAACCAGCGGGACTTCCAGCCCTTGATGGGCCCTTTGCCCCCGAATTTAAGCAGGTACCCGCAGAGCTTCTCGGCCGCCCGGTCCTTGGCTTCTTTTCCGGGCTTGGGCAGCGCAGCCTCCGAGCCCTCCGGGGACGCCGCACCTTTCTCGGCCGCGGGCCCGGGGTCATCCCGGCTCTCAGGCTCGGGGGGAGCCTCGTCCGGAGCGGGCGGCCCGGGGTCCCTCGGGGTTTCCTCCTCCATCTCGGGGTTAACGCAGGAGGGGGCGCGGCCTCCTCTCCCGGGCCGGGGGGAACCCAGGAACCGCCGGGGAGCCGAGCCTCATTCACGGCCAGCCCCGGGGCTCGCGGCGGAGCTTCCCCCGATACTTAGGAGGTCGGGGCGTCCCGTGCGGACCCGCAGCTCTGGGGAGGCTGCGGGGTGACCCGAGGCCAACGGGGCCTGGGGCGGAACGGGACCGCGGAAGGACGCGCCGCTGCCACCTCAAGACCACCGAGCTCACCCCCGCCCCTCAGCACACCGGAGCTACGGCTCCGCACACTGCCGCGCCCCCCCCGCGAGGCTCCGCCTCCAACCTGCCTGGACCCGCCCCTCCCCTGTGCTTGGCGCGCCTGGCCACGCCCTCTTCCGGCCGGCCGCCGCGCCATCTTTGCAGCCGGAGCGGGGCTCCTCCACTAGGAGCGGGCTTGAAGTAGGGAAGCTAGGCTAAGTCTTCTAGCCCCCTTTGGGGGCGGCGCTCACCGGTGCCATCTCCTCCCCTCCCCCCAGTTCCCGACTCCAAATTCTCCAGACGTTTTTTCGCGATCGGAAGGAGCGCAAAACGTAGAAAAGGAAGATTGTCCCTTTCCCCGCCCCGTCCGCAGGGCCGCGGCCTCCTCGGCGGGGAACATTCCAGAGCCCACGTGGTCACCCGCCACTCCTTGCCTCGTAACTGACCTGGGCAGGTACATGCCTTTACTCCTGCCGGGCGCG
Organism: Trichosurus vulpecula; assembly: GCF_011100635.1. NCBI lineage: Eukaryota > Metazoa > Chordata > Mammalia > Diprotodontia > Phalangeridae > Trichosurus > Trichosurus vulpecula. The sequence goes on along the minus strand of NC_050581.1, from coordinate 7,476,322 downwards.
GCAGGCCCTCGAGGAGGGAGCGCCCCGGCCGGCCAGGGAGGGTGTCGTTTTCTCCACCGCCCCATTTCTGGAAATTTCAGGGTCGTAGGACTAGTGAAGGAGGATTGGTTCAATCTGCATCTGAACACGGATCCCCCTACTACATTCCCGACGAAAGACCCGGCGAGGGCCGGGCGGCTCACCCCCTCCAGGGAGCCCCCTGCCGCTTGGGTGGCCGGGATGGTCAGGAAGGTTTTAACTGGAGAAAACATTTATTTAGCTTTTGTCCTTCACTGCGTACTATGCCAAATGGAATACAAATAGAATAGAAACAAAGCCATTCCCCCCAGGAGATGGAGACGGCGCATCAGAGGGAGCTCAAAGTCTGAAATGGGTCGGAAATCTGCTTCCTCGCCAGGTGGTGGGACGGCTCCTAGTTCGTTACCCCTATGAACTGGCCCCCTCCCCCGCAATTTGAAGGACGCTGGCGAGCTAATTCCACGTTTGTTTCCTCCAGGGTAAATTACCTTGAGGGTCTCCAGCCCCTCACGATCTTAGTTCTGCCCTTCAGGATGTGTTTGTTCTGCCTCGTCAATGTTCTGCTCAAAGCTGTACCCGCAGAACTGCCCGTGGTGTTCCAGATGTAGTTGGATCAGGGCGGAGTGTAAGGGCACGGTCCTCTCCCACCTTCTGACCCCGCTTCTCAGCGTGGTCGAGGCTGGCGTTACCTGCGTAGCCGAGTACCAGGCTGCCGAATGGAGAGGGGTCCGTCGTTTCCCAAGGAGTTCGCAGGAGTGGAAAGAATAAAGAACGTTTAGCTTTTGGAATCAGGAAAAGCTGGGTTCCAATCTTAGATCTGACAATAGTGGTGTGTTTGATTGTGCGCAAGCCACTTAACCTCTCCGTCTCCTCATCTGTGGATCGAGTCCCCAAAGTATCTACCTCCCGTGGAGTGAATTTCAACACGGGTTTTTAGGCAACTCAACGCATAAAACGCTTTATACGCTAAAGCTCTTTGTAATGACGGCTGCCATCATTATCTCCCGGGACTTATATTCATATCCCCTAAGTCTCAGCTTGGCCGCTGGGAGATAAATTTTTTGACCGCAGTAACTCTTGAAAACTAAGAAATTATAGAGATTTTGCGGTGTATTTGCGTTGATTGTTGTTCCCTTGTGTCCAACTTTTAAGATGCTGCAGAGGTTTGCCATTTCCTTCCTCTTGCTCATTTTTACAGACGAGGAAACTGAGGCAAACAGGGTTAAGTGACTTGCCCCCAGGTTCACACATCTAGGAAGTATCCGAGGCCCCGGATTTGAACTCAGGAAGGTGTCTTCCTTAACTCCAGGCCTGGCACTGTATCCACCGGGCCACCTAGCTGCCAAGATTGAGTTGGAAGATACTTCAAATATTGAAATATCACACAGTTTTCTCAATGAGCTCTTAGTCCACTAATTCCCCTATACAAACATTTATTTTGTGACCACTACCTGGCTAGATGATTGTAATAGCTTCCTATCTATAAGTGGTCTCTTTCTGCTTCAATTTACTCACATAACTACTAGACTAATCTTACTAACATACAGGTCTGACCGTGTCTCTCCGCTGCCCAGAACCATTCAATCATTCCTCACTATTTAAGGGATGAAGTTTAAGCTTCTTAGTTTGGCATTCCAGGCCCTTTATAATCTAACTTCAACCCATGTTTCTAGTCTGATCCCAGTTCATTTTAACACAAAGTATAGATTAAATGTTAGGTCCTAAATTAAATATTAGAGATGGAAAGAAAAAACATGACAGGTTCCCTGCCCTCCAGGGTTTACCATCTAGCAGAGAGATTAAAGTACAGTAATAACTAATACCTTTGCCAAGAAAACCCCAAATGGGGTCATGGAGAGTTGGGCACCACTGAAATAACTGAATAACAGCAGCAAAAATAACTAATACAATATTTCCCGGTGCTACCTTTAACCTCCAGGAAACTCCAGCAGTTACCAGTTCTTTAACAATTCCGGAACATGTTCAGACCTGGAGTCTGGTATCTGCTCTTCCTCTAACTATGTGTGATATAGAATTCGTCACTTTCCTTTTCAGATTCTAACTTTCCTCATGGAAAGGGAGGAGATGGGACTAGAAGAGCTCCAATTCTTAGTGTTCCTTCCAGCCCTGAAAAGTCTATTCAAATTCCCTTTACTTCTTTTCTGTATCTTAACCCCACAACTTGGTTGTATGCCTCTAGAATGTATTTGTTTTATAAATTATATCTCCATGACACTCACCATGGCAATGTCTTGGACCTAATAGATGGTCTATTTAAAAAAAAAATGCTTGATTGGACCATTACAGAAATATACAGTTTAATTTTTTACTTATTTCATATGTTCCGATCTTATCTGAGCATTCAGGTTGTAATTTGCTCAAGGAGAGGAATAGTTTAATATTTCTATGTCCCCATAGTGCCAGGCATAATATTTCATTAAAAAATGTTTTAATAACTGAATCATTTGGTCAATTCAAACATGCACTTTTACAGTGTCCTTTGTTGTCACCTTGCGGCCATATCTGGAACTGCACCTATCCGGCCAATCAATCAAGTATTTATTTTTTAAGTTTCTCCTATGTGCCAGGCATTGAGGAAATAAATCTTTCCACTACAGAGCTATTCTTTGAGGATGTCTTCTTTGATGTCCAAAAGTCTGGGGTATTGTCAGTAATCTCAAAGGTAGACCTGAGCAATGAGTACTTCTTAGTCACAGGGAAGGAAGGAGGGGATCCTTGCTAGCCCCCAAATTTCTAACCAATCATGTTGTTTCCTGTGCTTCAGCTTTGTAACCGATTATATCGTCCCCAATCCCATGATGTCACCTGTTCTGTTTTTCTGTACTCCCAAAAAAACTATAAAAGGGGAACTTTCCATCTGCTTGGACCTTTGGCATAAAAGGAGGCATACCATCGACCCTTTTATTGCCTGGCAGCATGCCCCTGTTAATAAATGCTATCTTGCTCAAAAAATTACCTCAGTTTACCTCCTTGTTAAATTTCACCCATGACATACAGAAATATTTATCATAGCTCTTTTTGTGGTGGCAAAAATTTGGAAACTAAAATTGAATGCCCGTCGACTGAGGAATGGCTCAATATGTTATGGTGTGTGAATGTGATAGAGTACTAAAGTACTATAAGAATTGAGGAAATAAGATCATTTCAAAGAGACATGGAAAGACCTGTACAAATTGATGCAGAGTGAAGTAAGTAAAGCAGAACAATTCGTATTGTAGCATAATGTCATAAAAACAAACAATTTTGAAGACTTCCATAAACTGATAAAGAATGAAATGAACAGAACCAGCAAAAATATACAATAACAACGTTGTAAAGACAAATAACTTTTGAAAGTTGTAAGGACTATGACTAATACAATGACCACCCATGATTCTAGGGGACGGATGGTGAAACCTTCCCACCTGGTAGTAAGGTGATAGTTTTAGGGGGATGAAACACATACATATTTACATTCCTACAGATACACACATGTTGTTTATCCTTTGTTTTCAAAGAAGACTAATGACATCATCATATTGAGGTTAGGGTACAGTGCATTCAGCTGTGACCTAACAGGTCAATATGAGTCTGGAAGGCTCCACCCCAGGTTGGGCACAGGTAGTCCATTTGAACATTTGGGATGGAGATGTTTCTAGATTTGCACATCTCATGTTTCCATTGTGCTTCTATAGTTCTGCTTTGTTTATAGAGTAGAGTGCCTTCTTTGATGCAGGTATGCCGTGCTGGGAGATCCTGTGTCAGCATTTCACATGTTTCACAGTTGACACCAAAGTTCTTCAAAGTGGCCTTAAGAGTGTACATGTACAACTTCTTCTGACCATCTTGTGAGTGCTTGCTTGTGTGAGTTCTCCCTAAAATAGTCTTTCGGGTGTGTGAGTTTGGCTTTTGGGATATGTGGCCAGCTCCTCAAAATTGCTCCCTCTGCAGTAGAATTTGAATGCTTGGCATTTCAGCTCAAGAGAGAGGGCCTCAATGTCTGATATCTTATCTTGTTAAGAAATCTTCAGAATCTTTCTGAGATAATCCAAGTGGAAATGGTTCAGTTTTCTGGCATGGTAGTGATAGACTGAACAAGTTTCACAGGCATGTAACAGTGAAGTCTGTGCAACAGCTTTATAAACCTTCAGTGTGGTATGTGGGTTAAAACCTCTTTACTCCCACACACATGCATAAAGCAATGAAGAAATTTGTTTTGCTCCAGTATGTATATTTGTTACAATAATTTGTTTTTTTTTCTTCCCCATAGAGTGATGTAGGAGAGGCATAGAGAGAAAATAGATTTCTGTTCATCAAAATAAATGTTCTTTAAATAGAGATGCAAGTGTGCCTCTGATACAACAGATGGGGAAGCCTTCATTCACTTTCATATGAACTCACTGTGTTCTTAATTTTGATTGTCTTTCTTTGTTACTCAAGACTTCTCAGGGAGTGGGGGTAATCTGTAAGTATTTGTAATATGAATACAAAACACATCAATACTACTTTTTTTTTTTAAAAGAGAGCATATATCATGTCCACCAGACACTCCATTTTCCTCTTTTCTATTTTCTGCTTCATGGTTTTCCGGTCTAGTCAGAATAGAAATAGAATCAGGGCATATAAAAGGCAATTTCCCCCCTCCTTTTCTATTGTCTTTCCCCTCCCCCCTTTTTTACTGCTGGCTTTCTCATCTCCCAAAGCCCTATAAACATATCTAGGGATGTGGGTCAGGGAAATGAATAAGAGGAATTGAAAATTTCAGAGTTAAATTTCAGTAGGTAGAAAATGAAAAAATCTGGTAACAGCTTCTCATGATCACCTAGAAAAAGGTAGTGACTGATTATTGAATGTCATTCTAGGGGAATTCCTTTTAAAATACTATTCTTTAAATAAGAGTTAAAAATAACACAAACTTAACAACTGCACTCAGGTGTCATGTGCCTCTTTACCAAATATTTTGCAAAAAAAGCTACTTGCTATGGGCTATAACTGTAATTCTTGTGTCCAAGGTAAAGGATTTTTAAGGGATGGTAGTATTTTATATTCTAGTTCTGCATAATGAAAACTTTTTGGCAAACATATGTATCACACCAAATTCTTTTTGAGGCCTCAGATATAAATCAATCGATTAACAAGTCTTTATTAAGTACCTACTATATGCCAGGTACTATCCTAGATGCTAAGGATACAAATACAATGAATGAAACAACTCCTGCTTTCAAGGAACTTGTTTTTGTTTTTAAACATCTTTAATGTTCTAGTTCAGAATCTGCTACAAATTAGTTATGTTATTTGGAGCAAGGTGTGAAAGTGCTTGCCCTAACCCTTATTCCAAGTTCATTTCTTCATCTGTTAAAAAAAATAAGTGGTGGATGGTGTGTGTGCTGGACTAACTGACCTCTAACATTCTTTCTAGTTCTCTTGTTCTATATTTTGATGATATTCATTCAGTGAAGTGCTTTTGAGTTAACATATTCTTCACAGCTGTTTTCACGTCCTTGTTCCTCAGACTGTAGATCAAGGGATTCAGCATGGGAGTAACCACACCATAGAACAGGGAGATGAGCTTGTCTGCTATTTGTTGTTTATCTGCTCCAAGAGACTCTTTAGACTTAGGTTTTGCATACATGAAGAGGATGGTCCCATAGAATATAATTACTACTGTCAGGTGGGCAGAGCAGGTGGAGAAAGCTTTACGTTTTCCTTCTGCAGAAGGGATCCTCAGAATGGTGGAAATGATGAGAACATAGGAAACAAAAATGAACAGAACTGGCGTAACTAGAAAAATCATATTTGCCACTACCATGCTAATCACATTGGTCGTGATATCTGCACAGGCCAGTTTGAGGACAGCTAGAATTTCGCAAGTGAAATGATTGATGACATTGTCCCCACAAAAAGGCAATTGAATCGCAAGCGATGTCTGCACAACTGAGTTGACAGCTCCTGCTATCCAGGACCCCATTGCCATTGGCACATAGGCAGCCTTGCTCATGATGATGGGATATCTCAGGGGATTGCAGATGGCCACATAGCGGTCAAATGCCATCATGCTCAGAAGGACACACTCAGTTGCTCCCATAGCAAAGGACAGAAACATTTGTACTGTACAGCCAGAGAAGGAAATGGTTTTCCTTGGGGTGAGGAAGCTATCTAGAATTAGAGGGACAGAAGAGGATGTGTAGCAAATGTCTAGGAAGGAAAGGTTACCAAGGAAGAAGTACATGGGTGTGTGCAGGTGGGTGTCATAGATAGTTACTAGGATGAGGATACCATTGCCCAGAAGGATTACCAAGTACATCACTAGGATTAGCACAAAGAAACTTTTCTCAAGCTTTGGGTGGGCAGAAAGTCCTAGGAGAACAAATCTTGTAACATAGACGGTCTGATTCACTCCTTCCATTTATTTCCTGTTTGTCACCTGCAAGAATTTAGAGTACCAAGCAACACTTTTATAAATGGATGAAGTTTGAAATTTCTGGGTCTATATTTACTATTTTCCCTAACCCTTTTAAGTATGAAGTCAACAGATAACAGAAAAATGGCTCATTCATTCAACTGACATTTATTAAGTGCTTACGTTGTTCCAGGAACTGTGTTGGATACTGAGGATACAAGACCAAAGATAAAACAGTACCTGCTATCAAGGAGTATACATTCTGTTAGGAGGAAACAGCATAAGCCCAGAAAAGCAGATTCTATCTATCTATCTATCTATCTATCTATCTATCTATCTATCTCAACATACATATATTCCCTACAAATGTACATGTGTATGTATATATAATGAATTCAAAGTTGTTTGGGGAGCAACTTGAGGAACAGGATAGTATAGTGGCACTTTAGCTGAGCTTTGTAGGAAGATATTCTGTAAGGCAGACATGAAGAGTGAATGAATTCTCAATATGGAATTCTCAACCCAGTCCTTTCTCACAAGAAACTAAGAGGGGAGATATGACAAATACACAGACCAATATCATGTAAAGTGGAATGTGATAAAGACAAGGGGAAATCAAAGCAAAGAAAATTTGAAGATGGTAAGATTAACATTAGTTGGGTGTGGTTTACCATAGATTTTCATGGAGGATGTGGTACTTGAGTTAAGACTTGAAGGAAGATAAGGATCTCAAATAGATAGAGACATGGAAAGAAAACATTCAAGGAAAAGGGGATGATCTCTATAAATGTATGGTGATGGGACAGGGCAAGGAAAAATATAAATGGAATGTGGACTATGTGAAGGGTTAAGGGGAGTGAGACAGGACTAGAAAGGTAAATTGAATCTGTATTATATAGGGTCTTAAATGCCAAGCTAAGGAATTTTGTATTGCATCCTATAGGCAACTAAATATTTTTCAGCAGGGAAATGACATGGTCAGGCTTTTATACAAGGAAGATTATTTTGGAAGTTTATGGAAAGGATAGATTAGAGACGCTGGAGAAAGGAAGATGAATAAGGAAGGGTGATGGAAAAGTAAAGTGGAGAAGAGGGAGCTGGTTTGAGAGGTATTCTGGAGGGAGAATTGACTAGATTAGACTGATTGTGGGTATGAGTGAGATGGAAGAGTTATGGATAATTCTGCGATTTTGAGTCTAAGGAACTGGGAAGGTAGTGGGCAATCATCATAAATGGAGAAGATGGGAAGAGAGGCATATGTTTTCAGGAAGACAAAAAGGCCAGTTTTGGACATGTTGATTTTGAGGTGCCAGAAGGGTATCCAGGTGTCCAAAAGGCACTTGGCATTACACGTTTAGAACTCAAGGAGAGATCAGGGTTAGGTATATAAATTTGAAAGTCATCTTATAGATGTGGTAATTGAAGCTATGGGAGTAGGTGAGGATACAGATGGAGAAAATAAGTCCAAGGACATGGTTTTAGGGGCACTTATACTCTTGATATGGGAAGAGGAAGATGAACCAATCATAAGGATGGAGAAGTTGTCTTGTAGGAGCAGAATCAGAAGAGAGCCCTGTTAGAAGCAAAGGGAACAGGGAAAAAAAAGTATCAAGGAGAGAGTGGTCAACAGTGTCATGTGCTAGAGAAGCCTGTGATGCTACCTACTTCTACTTCTCTCTGACTCCTTTTGATTTAATTGTCTTTAACTCTGGCAGGAATCTCTTTCTGCTCTCCTCTCTCAACTTTTGATCCCTTGGGAAACCTCAGCCTTCCTGAAGTATTGAACCATTCTTTGTTACTAATGACTGTAGCAGTGTGCTCATCCAAACATGACCCTGACATTCCCTTAAGTACTATATTTCTCAAATGTGCTCCTAATATCTAATATCTAATGTCTAAAGTAGAGTTGGTAATCATGTTCCCCACTGTCCCCCGCCCCCGCCCTGACATTCGCCACTTTACTCCTTCCCAGTTAGCATATATAACTCTCATTCTCTCAGGCCTCAATTTTCCCAACCCTAAATCTAGCTCAGGCTCTAACCATTTCATGCCTACCCTGATAGAGCAGCCTTCCAGTCAGGCTCAACACCGCCCATTCCAAGCAATGTTGTAGCCACAAAAATATTTTCATCTAACATTGCTTTTATCATGATGTTCCTCTTGACGGAGCAATGACTACAAATTCTGGTGCCTGGGGCAAAATTAATTGGTGGAAAGAGAGAGAAAGAGACCCTGAGACTGTTACTGAGGAGGCTGGTACATGCGTACAATGCTGCTGATTGTGGGTAAGCCATGTTGCATAGGTTCTTAGTTCTGGTGGCCTAATGCAAGCCAACCTTGCTTTTAGGGTAGAGTCATTTTGGCCTACTAGTAAAAAAAATTAGTCCCAGATAGGTGCATACAAGTGACAGGACCCTTGCGGGGGGAGTGGGTAGCCTGTGATAGATAAGGAAATGGGGGACATTTGTCCTGCATAGTACAGGGATGGTAGATGATTGCAAGGTATGGAGAAATACTCTGGGGAAGATGTACAATCTCTCTTCCTGGTCCTGCTGATTCTGGCATCCTAGGGCAAAGTTTGTTCGTCTTGTATTAGTTAATGGTTCTGCTCCTTCATGGATTGTTTCAAATTAATGTGAATCATACCTTAACTTCTAATCAACAGTGTTCAAGACCTTCACCAATTCCTCCATCCTGTGTTCCCATTTCTGATCTTGGATTAACTACACCTATGTTCAATCACTCTAAAAGTCCCTTGCCACTTTCTTCACATCAGAATTAGACTACAGATGTCCAGAAATATAAGTCATATATGTCTGGTAGAGTTCATTTTGGAGTTGGTCCTTTCTACACTCACAGATGATTTTTAGCTCTTTGAGGGAAAGGGTGACATCTATTACTTATTTTGTTTGTATGTTTTCCTCTAATGGCTAGGAACAGTCTCTCTTCACCATAGGAACTCATTGACTATTGTTAGCTGACTGATAAGTACAGACTAACTCACATGTGACTGGGTCTTAATGATATAACTATTCTTGACTTATCAAGCAAGACTAAACCAGTTAATCAACAGGCATTGTTATAATGGCAAACTCTGGGACCTAAATAAAATACTTAGAAAGAGAGCGCTTCTCTTTTGTCAACTGCACAATAAAGTAAGCTACAGTGAAGGGGCATCTCTCTCTTTCCTAGCCCCCAAGCATGTACACCTGTGTGCAATTAAAAATGGATTAGGTGGATTAACCTCTATGAAAATGGGAAAGTTGTTCTGGGTAAAGAATAAATGCTATCAGAATTTATCTTATTTACAGAAGAAATAACGTGGATTGATTATCATGTTCAAACCAAAGAAAGTGATAAGAGCTCTTACCCCCATTTTTGCTGTGAAGTCTTCTTTGATTGTGAGTCCTTAGCATGTTCACCTGTGTTTCTTCTCTATCTCATTGTGTTAGTTGCAAAGTGATTGCCCATATCTGTTCTGATGACATCTACTGAACCCATTAGGATGAATCTTTCAGAAATCCACATCTCCTTTTCAGGGTCCTATGATCTCTTGACACTGGGATGCCTGAGAAAAGAGGAGTGAATCTAATGTCAAGACTGCAGATGGTCATCATCTTGTGATACAGATTCCTTATTCCCAGATTCTCTATTGTTCTTTCTTATCCAAGACCTCAGATAATTCATAGCATGTCTAGCCCGTAAAAGTTCCTCAAAGACACACATAATACAGGGAGACAAAGACTAAGAAGGAAAGTCATTTAGCAGCAACATATATACCTTTAATCTTACAATCACAGAATCTCAGAGTTGGAAGGAACCCCAGAGGTCATCTGCTTATCAACAATAAGCGTTTATTAAGCACTTACTATATGCCAAGCATTTTTATTGTGCTTAGCATTGGGAATACAAATAACAATAAAAAAAGATAGTCCCTTCCCTCAAGGATTTTTTATTATAATGGAAGGTTACAGCACATAAAAAAGCTAAAAATGAGGGGAGGAGGGATGGCACTCATGTTGGAGCATGGTGATACATTCCGAAAAGTCAGAAGTGGAATAGGGAAAAGAAAGGATGGCTGGTCTGAGGGCCTTATGCAAACTTAAGGTTCTGAGAGGAACTCACCAATGGGAGAAAGGGATCATGGAAGTAAGGATATCTCTATCCCTTTCTTTCTGCTTAGACTTCCCTTATAGAATCGTACACCATGGACTCTTACCTATACTTTCTCTGCACCCCAGTAACTGAGTCTTCCCAAATGTTGAGCAGGAAGCTAGGTGGTGTAATGCATAGAGTGCTGGGTCTGAAGTCAGGAAGATTCATCTTTAAATCTGGCCTCAGACACTTACTAGCTATGTGACCTGGGGCATCACTTAACCTTGTTTGCCTCAGTTTCTCCTCTGTAAAATGAGTTGTTTCTTTGCCAAACTCCCCCCCTGCCCCACAAAATGGGATCACAGAGTTGGACATGACTGAAATGACTGAACAACAAAAAAGTTGGGTGCATTCCGTACTATTCCTGGGTTTTCTTTTCTCTATTAGAAATTATAAGATGTCCTTTAATGACCATTTCCATGCCATCAACTTGCTTCTCCTTGTTGGTGAGCATCAGGTATAGGATACCAGTTTCCATTTGGCTTTCTTTGTCATTCAAATTAGGAAATTATCACTGAGGGAAGCTAAGAAATCATGAACTTCTCTGTTTTGGGCAAAGAGAGCTCCAAAAGACATCCAATAATTGAACTTTTTCAACCCTACTATGTCATATCTTTGTGACAGGCTTGTGATCTATCATCTGAATTTATCCCCTTCTGTCTATTCAGATATCCTACAATATATAATAATAGTTATAACATAATAACAAAAACAGTTCTGGTTTTTATTCTGTTGATATTCATCCAAATCCTTGCCACCATGTTTTCCCTTCTGGTTCCTGAATTTTCCCACATGACTATGTCTTCTTAAAATGTAATTCTTCTCTGCCCCTCCTTTCTTTATTTGTCTTGTTCTTTTTTCTGGCCATGGGTCTTATCCCACCAAATTTCAGGGAACCTCACAAATTTGAATTTGTGTTATCTTATTAGGATGTTTAATTCATCTTTCTTAGTGCTCCATGCTTCAAGTATATAGATATGACTTGTATTGCTAGATCTTTTTTTTTGCATTTTTTATATAATGGATTTTTATGGGTTTTTATTGTAATTCCTCCTCCTAATCTTGTAGTTAATTTAGCTTGATAGATACATGCAGTAAATTTTTCCTCACCCCTTCCTTTTCCATTTAAAATTCTTTGATTAGATTTACAAGTCTCCAAGAAAATAATTTTTATCAGTCATTGTAAGGTGTAATCCATTCCTGAATTTGAAATTATGGCTCATAAATCTGAAACTCATTCTTGGAATCATCCTCTTAATAAATTGTTCAGTTCCTATATATACTGTTTTCTTTGAACATCTTACCTTCAATCACCAGTTAAAAATATTACATGCTCCTTAGTACTTGTTTTTTATCTTCAGTATTTATTAATTTCTTACTGCTTTAGTTTTTTCTTCCAGGTATGGTGTTCTGTAATGGCCTCCCCTGTTTGTCTCTATTCCTGTGTTATATGTTTCTCTGAAAAAGTTTTATATGTTAGACATGCGATGAATTATCTTAGGTCTTAGACAGAACATTGGAGAGTTTGGGGATGAGAGATCTGTGACAGAAATCTATAATTCTTATCAATGCTTTCTTGTTTCCTCTTGGAGCTATTGTGCCCTTATGATTCAACAGAAATGGGTAATGAGGTGAGACAAATTGTGGAAGGTTCTCCATCATGTCTTAGATACTTGTACTGGGAAGACAGAAGACATTTATTGCTTAGGTCATGTCCATAAATAGCTGCCTCATCAGTTGAAAAGTAGGGATAATGATTTATGTTCTGACTAATTTAGGGGCTATTGTAAAGAGCAAATGAGGTAAGGAATGCACAAATTCTTTATAAAATGAAAACCGCTACATAAATATTAATCTAGATGGGGAATTTTAAAGATTTTCTTCTTGATTATATTAATCAAAATATATTATTACAAGCTGTCACTTAACCAATCCATATTGAAGTATTTAAAAATATCCGTGATTTTATCATTGTGGATATGCTCTCCCTCAGCATATATTATAACCCCTTAATGCCATAATAGATGCTCTTTGGGAGTAGCAAGGGACAAATAGATGATCTATATGTCTATCTATCTGTCTGTCTAACACATATGGTATATGCATTATCTCCATATAACAAGCCTTCTGGTATTGAGCCTTTATTTTTACTTAGCTAAGGTGTTCTATGGATAAGAAACATATACTCATCTCTTTACTTATATTCAAGCCTTTCCAGGTTGGTAGGACTGGAGGGGGACATAAGTAGAATGACAAATCAGTATGACAATAAGCATTCTCAGAAGCAGTTATTTTCATTAGTATTTCTAGGAGTGTTTAATTTGGTATGTAATTTCTTTCTCGATAATAATGTCTTTTTGAAGACACGCTATTATTCACCATAGCACAACACCAGCAACATGGAGAGGTACCCGACAGTTAAACCTGTTTCTCAGATAAATGTGATCAAAGTCCATTGTAACTGAAAAAAAGTAAAAATAAACAACAAACAACAACTCCCCCCAAATAAAACAAAAACAATAAAAAATTACTTTGACAGTCACTTATTTTTAGTATAATATAATATGATTATATGTTTGAAATATTTTAGATAAAATATTTTTTGATATTTATGTTTGTTTTTTGAGACAAGGCCTCCTATCTTCCTCAGGCTAGAAGTGTAGCAGCCACTCATGGGCCTAATCCCACTGCTGACAAGCACAGAAGCTTTGACCTTTTCCATTTCTGGCCTGGGCCAGTTCAATTCTGCTTAGGTTGACAGCTTAGATGGTCCCCTACTTCCTGGGACTCCCCATACTGGTGAAGATTTAGTGTGCTCGCCTAATTGGTTATAACCCTACTGCAACTTAGAGCTCCTGAGATTGAGGGATTCATCAGCATCAGCCTCAGCTTCCCTAGGAGCATGGATCACATACCCAACTAGACAAAGTTATTTTGTGTGTGGTACCACACCCAATTAGACAAAATCGTTCTTGGAATGATTGATGTTCCTATACAAATAAACCTGCTGTTCAATAGAGAAGTACCATCACACTCAAATAGAAGCACAGGTCATTATCTTTATATAAGGATCCCTAGGGGCTGCACAGTGACTTAGTTTTAAAATATTATGTTGTCTCTGTTTTATTATATTTTTATTTATTTTGTTAAATAGTTCCCAATTACATTTTCTGAGGGGGGAAGGCAGGGCTATTGGGGTTAAGTGACTTGCCCAAGGTCACATAACTAGTAAGTGTATCAAGTGACTGAGGTCAGATCTGAACTCAGGTCCTCCTGACTCCAGGGCCAGTGCTCTACTCACTGCACCACCTAGCTGTCTCCCCCACCCCTGCCCGGATTATATTTTAATCTTGTCCAGCAACTCAGGAGTGTTGTGGGCAGTGTGTTTTGAAACTCTTCAGTTTATTCACTATTGTTTTATATATCTCTGAAAATCCAATATCCATAAATCAACATGCATTTATGAAGTGCCTACTATGTGCCAGGCACTATATTAGTCACAGGGGATGAAAATATAAAAGTGAAACAGTCTCTTTCTTCAAGGGGTTTACATTCTTTTGGTTCAGATATAGTTACAGTGTACATATATATATATATATATATATATATATATAGTATACAGAAATATATAGTGTATACAGAGACACATATAGTGGTATAAGCAGATACAGTTATAGTATATCTATCTATCTAGTATACAGATATAGATACAGTGTATACAGATACACATATAGTGGTATAAACAAAACCCATAAAAACCAAACCAAAACAGAAAGGTAACATGTGAGGAAGGCATTGACAGCTGGGGGTGGGAGGGTGGGTACAGGGTAGAAAGGGCCTCATGCGAAAGGTGACACTCTAAATGAGTCTTGAAAGGAGCCAGGGATTCCAAAGGCAAGGGTGAAGAAGGAGATGATGATACTGGGCATGGAGGACAGTAAGTACAAAGGAAGGAAAATGGGAGATGGAGTGTCGTTTGTGAGGAGCGGAGAGAAGGCCAATTTGTCTAGTAATGTGCAATAAGGCAGGAAAGGTATGCTGAGACTAGGCTGTGAAAAGCTTCAAATGCCAAATAGAGGATTTTATATTTGATCTTAGAGGTAACAGGGAATTACTGGAGTTTATTGAGTACAGCGGTGATGTAGTCAAAACTATACTTTAGGAAAATCACTTTGTCACTATGTAGAGGTTGGTTTGGCGGAAGGATAGACTTGAGCATTGGAAAACCATATTGACTATTTTTTAATTCTGTTTTTTGGGGTATATTTTCATGAATTTAGCCTTTTAAAAACAAATGTTTCTTATTCATGGTGCTTTCTTTTTTATTTTTATTAAGTGAGTTCCCCACCAAAATACTACCCAGATGCTTCATTATGGTAGGGACAGAACCCAGTTTTCTAAGTCTATGCAGACTGGACGCAGCTTTAGCCCTTCAAGAGGCTCCCAGCATGGGCCCAGTTACAGACTCTTTGTTGCTCAAAGACTTACTAACTAAGTGTGGTGGTGGTGGTGGTGAGCTCAGCCCAAGGGTGAATGCAAAATGAAGAATTATTTAGCTCAGCAATTCTAAAGACTCTACTAGGTCGCAACACTGTAATTTCCGCTGGTGGAGGCTGCATTCGTACTAGCGAAAATATAAATCCTTAAAACATAGACGTATAAAATAAGTTATGTATACGAATGGAGAAAAAACAGTTTAGAGCACTCAGGACCGGAATCATTTTCTGGATTTTCCATGTTTGGCATCACTGCCTGAGACAACCAAGGACCAGTCCTCCAAGAACAGTGCCACAGAGCTAACATAGTAGCAATAACACCAAAGAGTAATGATAATATGATTTGTGATATTATGGTATGAAAGATCGTTGTGATATCATGATGATAATATCATTTATGTAGTCCCTGATATTCTTATTTATCGTCTGAATCTATAATCAGTGGCACAATACATTTTAAAAAGCATTTGAACATTATCCCCAAGACTTGAGATGGGTGTAGTAGACGAAAAAAGAAGAAATTTATTTCTACGGAAGGACCAAACAATGACATATTTCTCTCTTCATACTGTGAACCACTTTCTAGATGGCTGGGTATGTGTACCAGACCATCAAACATGGCTTATTATTTCACTGGACTTTTCTTGTTTATGTTTTTCACAGGTTAATTGCGCCTGAATTGAATATTAGAAATGTGACTTCATTAACGTGGAATTTCTAAATCCTATTGCTTTAAATTCCCCCTTACCTTTATCAGTGAAATAGTTGGAGAGAGGTTAAAGTTTGGTAGTCTGCGATAAGGCAGAAATAATAATATTGGATCTATAAATGCTTAAATAAGGAATCATCCCGTGTCATTGTTAAGGTTTCATGCGCAGCTCTTCTCAATGTTTAATTTCGTTCCATATTTCAGATGCAATCATCAAAGGATCGACCACTGAATCCAAAAGCCAATTTAAATCTTTCATTGTTTTTTTGGGACTGTTTTTGGTCTCTGAAGTGATTTAAAGTTTCAGAATTGAATTGTATAAAGTTTAGGAACTTTTTATGCTTCTGGGATGATGTCCCAAAGATCCAATTAAGATTATGTTAGCATAGTTAAACTTGTTAAGTTATGTTGTCTGATTCTGATAAGGCTGTTAAGAGCATGACAGGAAACTTCTCTTATATCCTGTGTGAAGTATCACAAATTCCAAATCAGTAAGCATCTATTTGTAGCCTGTGAAAGAGAGTATTTTTGGTGGGGGGATAGAGGAAGGAAATAATTAACGCATTTAACAGAGTGTATTTTCTTTTCCCAACAGCTTAACAGTATCCATTTGATTGTAAAAGCAAATAATATTTATTTACTCTTTAAAAGAGCGTCAGCTTTAGTTTGCAGATTTGGGAGGTGAGTAGCTGGTTAAGAAGACTGTCTGCAACAACATGGTGTTGGGGAATTGTTAAAATAACTTGTCCAAGTCTAGCAATCTATCCATTATCTATTGACTGACTGACTGACTATCCTACCTAGATGCCACATAGCTATAATACAAGCAGAATAGCAATAGGGAGGCCAGAAAAATCATAGAAGAGAAATTTCCCAAAGGAGCTAGCGATAAAATCTTACCTGCTTGAAGAAATTCCATCTTGAAAAAAATGACAAAAGTAAAAGCATTAACTGATTAGCTCTGTTTGTATTACATAAGTAATACAAATTAGTCACCACAATAAGAAAGGCTAAAGAAGCTCCAACTAGGAAGGAGGAGGTTTTGGTATCTTTTCTTTAAGAAGAGAGCTGGAGAGCTCTGGAAGCAGCAAGCACACTATAAGGTGTAGTGGAAGGGCACTGTGTTCAGAATCAGGAGGCCTGATGCCAAATCCTGGGTCAGTCAAGGGGACAAATGACTTCCCTTGGAGTGAGCACCTTGAGGGCAGAAATCATGTTTTTGCCTTTTTTTGTATCCCTGGCCCTTAGTGTGATGCCCGGCATATGGTAAACACTTAATAAACGTTTGACTTGCTGATGTTCTTTGTTGATTTCCCCCCCGAACTCTTACATTTTGCTCTACTAAATCAAAAGCTGTTATGATCAACAAATAATAAGCACTATTAATGGAAATGTCCTGGCTATCAATGCTCACTTCTGTTCTGGCTCTGCTCTTGAATCTCTGGACTTTTTTTTTTTTACCTTTCCTCTTCTCCCTGTCCCCCAGCTCCTTTTTATGTCATCTGCCCCCATTAGACTATAAGCTCCTTGAAGGTATGGACTGTGTTTTTGTTGTTATTGTTGTCTTTTGTGTTTGTATTCTCAGCATTTGGCTCTGCCTTGACACATAGTAAGCATTTAATAGATGCTTTGGTGTCCATCCACCCATTGGCTCATCTGTCCATCTGCCTGTCTACCTATTTACCTACCTACCTACCATCTGTCTATTTATCTATCTCTCATCTGTAAATCCATAGATCATTTATTTATACATTTATTATTTATCCTCTTTTCTTTCTATATTTCAGTCACTTAAGTGACTATAACTTTCGTATACACAATGGTTTGCGTGTTGTCTCCTTTAGAATGTGAGCTCCTTGAGGTCAGGACTGATTACCCCACTTTTTTTTGGATCCCTATCACTTACCATATTGCCTTGCACATAGTAAGCCCTTAATAAATGCTTGTTGGCTGAATGACTATTTGTAAAATGTGGATGATGATGTGAGGACAGCAGTCCATAAACCTTGGTGCATTTTATTAATGTTTTAACCACCAGGTGGAACTTATACTCACTTAAACCTGTGTACTAAAAAAAATATATGAGTGCTGGCAATTCCCTGGCTTACTCTGGATGTTTGATAATGTGCCTGCTGCCTGGAAATGCTAAGAAAGTGTTGAATAAATTCTCTTCCTTAGCTTTATGGGTCAGTGTTCAGTTTTTTTTTTGGCTGTGTGAATTTACCCAATAAGGAATAAGCTCGGAGGCTCCAACTAGTGACCAAACTCCACCCTTTTCTTGTCTCACCTTTGCTGAGGGTCACACTGGCTTAAATATTTTCCTGGTCAAGTGTTCTTCTCAAATCATCCGAGTACCTGATTGCAAGAGACCGTGAAATATCAAACTCCTCTCTCTCAACTACTCTCTCAGGTTGTTTTCAAAGGGCTTTGGGTAAGGAACAAAGTACAGCTAAGTCATTCAACACTCAAGGGTTTCAAGCAGAGGTGTGCTGGTAATGTTTAACAACCAACTCTCCAGAAAAATAGACACAGTATACATTTTAAAGTTTAATGTGCATCACAAACTTTTTCATATTTTTCTTAAGTCTAAACAGTCAACAAGACAATAATCAAGTGCTAATTTGTACCAGCTATTTATTAGCAAGATGTACTCACACTGAAAATTGAACAATCACCTCTGGAGCCAGTTTGAATGACACCCAGGCAGGTAGATGTGGAGACTGATACAATGGCTCCTAAGAAGGGGGGTAGGCGGCAGAAGGTAAGGGAGCAGCAGAAGATTTGCTTCTTACATATCTTGAAGCTATTTCTGCTGGGACTGGACAGGGAAAGACTGTGATAAGTATTCTAGATAGTACACTTAGGGGTTTTCAGTGAAGGAGGGACAAGAGCATCATAAAGAAAATGTCGTTTGATAATTACGCTCACTTTCCTCAGGGCAAAGTTTCCTCCGGCAATAGTAGGCTTAATATGAGTCAATAGAGTGATGTTCAGCCCCCAAAACTAATGTGATCTTAGGCTTCACTGAAGGCCATAGTGCCCAGATCTAGGGAGGTGTGAGCTCCATTGCACTCTACTGAAATCACGGACACCTCTGTGGTATTGTGTTCAGATTTGGATGCCACATTTTAGAAATGACGCTGTTGAACAGGGAAGTCTTCCGAAGAGGGCCACTAGGTTGGTGATGTTCCTCCAGCTCACGCCACAAAGAAGATGGAAATGTTTCTTCTGAAGGAGAGAAGATTTTGGTGGGTGAGTGGAACTTTCACGATGAAGAGCAATTAGATTTATCTTGCTTGGCCTCAGAAGGTAAAGCTAGGAGAAATGACAGGAAGTTGAAAGGATACACATTTATTTTTGAAATGAGGAAAGACTTCTTTCTAATACTGTTATCCAGATGCAGAATGGACTGCCCCTTTAAGTAATGGGTTCCCCTCCTCACTGAAGGACTTTAAGCAAATATTGGGTGACCACTTTTAGAGGAGATTCATTCAAGAATGGATTGGCTCCAATGCCTTCTGACGTCTTTCCCAACTGTTATTCTGTGATGACTGATTCTGACAGAAAGTAGATCTCTATTCGTGAGATTAGAATGCTCCCTCCTGTTTTCAAAATATGGATCTTCAAGAGTTCTTGAGGCCAATAAGATAATCAATGTTGTACAGAGAACATCTCCTGTGCATGTTATTTTTTCCTAAATCTTTTATCATAGTGAAACTGACAAGAAAATTAGGAAGGCATTCATTCCCAAAGTAGGGCTTCAGGTGACCCTATCGCTTTTCCTAGCTTGGGATGTCATTCTTTCATAACAGTTGACCCTCTGGTGAGGGGAGAGCAAGGGAAAGAAAATCAAAGGAGCCTGATTTTGAGATAGTGGAAAATATACTCAATTCCATTCTAAAAAGAACACAGTATGTTGTGATATCTCAGAATGATCAAAGTTAGAGGCAAACTTTTGTAGGGTAGGATGGTTGGACCCCCTAGTGTATAGAACAAGAGTTTCTTTTTTAAAAATTATTTTTTAATTTTAGTTTGCAACACTCAGTTCCACAAGTTTTTGAGTTCCAAATTTTGTCCCCCTTCTTCTCTTCCCTCGCTCGCCGCCCCCCGCCAAGATGGCATGTAATCCGATATAGGTTCTACATATACCTTCTCATTAAAATTATTTACACAATAGTCAAGTTGTAAAGAAGAATTCTAACCGATGGAATGAACCATGAGAAAGAAGAAACAAAACCAAAAAAAGAAGGAAAAGAAAAGAAAAGAGAGCAAATAGTTTGCCTCAATCTGCATTCAGACTTCCATCGTAAGTCTTTGGGAGTTGTCTTCGAACCTAGAACAAGAGTTTCTTACCATTGGCTCTGGGACCCACTGACTTTTAGCATAATCCTCCTCTACCCTCCATCCATTATGGAAGGAAATTAATTCTAATGTATGCCATGCATATGCATATAAGAAAAATCTTCTCGTAACTTCTAATATTGAAAGGAAATGAATGCTAGAGTTTACCATAAATAGACCCATAAGAAATACATTAATTTTAATAAATATTGTAGTTATTTACAAAATATTTCTTAGTCCATTGAAAAATGAATGAATGAAATGAAAATACCTTTATTAAGTAATTATGATGTGTAAAGAACTCTGCTAAATACTGGAGATACAAATACAAAAGCAAGGCAGTTTCTGCTCTGGTTCTCCCTGTGGACAAGTTTACCTGTACCCTAGGTAGGGAAACCTTGGTGTAGGATATGAGATTTTTCATCTCAGGATTATGAAATTCAACTTCATTATTTAGTGGTGGTTTATAAGATTTACAGGGAAACTGAATTTAATTACATTACTCTGTGACTCGGAAGAATTAATCATTTTTGTTTTCTTATTGATTTCCTCCTATCATTCTTATTCCTTCTTTAGAAGAAAAACCACAATTTCAACCGCAAAAGGTAATTAAAGAAATATCAAAAGACATTGAGACAGAATGATTTTAAAAAATCACATGTTAATCTTTGTTACTAATATGCACAAATACTCATTTTTTAAGGACCTTTAATTAAATAGGGAGACTTTACTCCTAATCATGGAAGCCTTTAAGAAGCATGTTCATGAATCCATAGCTATTTTTCCATGTCATGTAAAGAGAGCAAAAAACATGAGGACATTGTATGACAATATAAAGACTGTATTATTTTCACTTAGTGAAGAGTTTTTGACTTGACATATTCTTCACAGCTGTCTTCACATCCTGGTTCCTCAGACTGTAGGTCAAGGATTTGACATAGGAGTCAGCACACTATAGAACAGGGAGATGAGCTTCTTTGCTACTTGTTGTTGGCAGCAATGAGAGTCTTTAGATTTGCATTTTATGTACATAAAGAAAATCATTCCATAGAATATAATAACCACAGTCAGGTGCTGAAGGGATCCTCTGGATGGTAAAAAGTATAAAAATATAGGAAAGAAAAATAAACAGAACTGGAATGACTAGAAAAGTCGTAGTTCCAACAACTATGCTAATCACATTGGGTAGGATATATGCACTGATCATTTTGAGAATAGCCAAGATTTCGCATGTGAAGGGATGACAACATTGTCCTCACAAAAAGTAATTGAATTGCAAGAGATGTCTGCACAACTGAGTTGACAACTCCTGCTATCCAGGATCCCATTGCCATTGGCACATAGGCAACCTTGCTCATGATGATGGGATATCTCAGGGGGTGGCAGATGGCCACATAGTGGTCAAATGTCATCATACTCAAGGGGACACACTCAGTTCTCATGTCAAAGGAAAGACATATTTGCACTGTGCAGCAAGTAAATGGTTTTCCTTGGGGTGAGGAAGCTGTCTAGAATTAGAGGGACAGAAGAGGTGGTGTAGCAAATATGCAGGAAGGAGAGGTTGCCAAGGAAGAAGGACATGGGTGTGTGCAGGTGGGTGCCATAGAGAGTTACTATGATGAGGACACCATTGCCTGGAAGGGTTAGGATTAACACAAAAAAATTTTCTCAAGCTTTGGATAGGCGGAAAGTCCCAGGAGAACAAATCTAGTGATATAGATGGTCTGATTCATTCCTTCCATTTATTTCTTGTCTGTCACCTATATGAATCCAGAGTAATAAACCATTCTTTTACTATCATAGGATTTTCATCTTACGCAATTATATATGTTTCATATGTTTGAGTATATTTACTGCACAAAGATAAGGTTCTTCCTCTTCTTTTGAATATCAAAGCAACAGATAATTGAAGAAATGACTTTGTAGAATAATTGAAACACCTCACTAACTTTGAAATGTCATGATTAGAAAATGTACCTGACTGGAGTCAAGACATTGCACTTTCACTTTGGTTAAAATATGGCTCTTCAAGTAATCTCTTTAAAGCATTTTGGTATAGAAGTTGGACCAGGTTAACCTTTACACCACTGACCAGTGATACAATTGTTCAGTTTAACATTCATTCAGGAAACATTTATTAAGTACTGAAGTATATTCTATAATACTGAGCATAAACCAGTTTTCGACCAGTGGGCAGAGAGAATGTAAAGTTCAGATAAGATACCGACTGATCATGAACTCTAAGCTAAAAGCCATTTTAAAAATTATGATCACTTATGACAGGGCCTTTTCCCTTCTCAGATCTGTAACATAAGGAAGATACCATGGGCACCTGTCTCCTCCAGTTTTTATCTACTGAAAGCACGTGTACTGCTTTCCATTTGGATATTATGTATTTTTAGCTCGTGTCATATGAGGATCAATAGGAGGAAATAGGGATGTTTAGCCTGGAAAAGAGAAACCTCAGGGGTGCTATACTCGTGTATTTAAAAGACTGTCATACGGAAGAGAGATTAAATTTGTTCTCTTTGGCAAAAGAGAAGAATCAGGAGCAATATGTGGAAGGAAGAAAGAGATGAAGGAAACACTTCCTAACAATTAGAGCTATCCCAAAGTGGAATAGTGCCTTGAAAGTGGTGGGTTCCATGTTATTGCAGATTTTGAAGCAGAGGTTAGATAACAATATGCTGTGGTGAGTGTGGACATTTTTTTAACCACTGTAAGTTGGGCTAGATGAGCCCTGAGTTCCTTTGCAACTCTAGAGTTCTGAGATTTTAATCTTGATAGCTATCTCTTTCTTCACTATAAACTCCATCTTTGACTATCAGGGGTCCAGCTTCTACTTAGTTAAAGTATTTCTGATAAGGTCTCCAGTGTACTTGTCATGACCAAATCTGAAAGCCTATTTTTATCTGTTTCCTGCCCCTCCTTGCTACTATCTTTTTCACTCTTCTTACTTAATTCATTATAATATTTATTAAGGATATGTTACACATAGGGTATGTTGCTAGGTGCTGAGGGAGAAGGATAAAAACAATGTAGTTCTTACTCTCAAGGAGCTAAAATCCTAATAGGTTTTAACTTATATCCTTTGGGTTGGCAAAGATGACAAAAGGATAGTAACAGTTATTGGAGATTTGTGGGCTAACAGGCATGCTAATATGCTTTTGGTAGATCTGTGAATTGGTTTGACCATTTTAGATAATAATAATTTGGAATAATATCCCCCAAATCATTAAACTATACATATCCTTTGACTCAGTTATACTACTATTAGACATATAGCTCAGAGAGATAAAGGATATGTACGAGAATATTTATAGGAGTAATTTTTGTCGTAATAGTCAGTTAATAAGCACTTATTAAGTTCTAGGCATTTTCTTGGAAATAAAATAGCTACCAATCAACTGGGGCATAGCCATGAGTGTAGCAGAATATTATTGAGCCATAAAACATGACAAATGATAGATTCATAGAAATATGCATAGATTTGTTTGAACTAATATAAAGTAAAAGGGGAAGTTCCAATTCACATGATGATAACAACAATATTATGAAGAAAAACAACTTTGAAAAGACCTCAGAACTCTGATAGAAGCAGCAAAAATAATGATTTGAAAAGATTGAAGATGAAGCAAGCCTCCTACCTCTTGACAGAGAAGTAATGGTCTTCTCAGACATGGCTGATATGCTGATATATTTTGCTGAACCATTCATATTTGTCAGAAGAAAAGGTTTCTACTAGGGAAGGCTGTGGTGGGAGTTCTATGTTAGTGGGTAGTGATAGATATGAAAGATAAAAGCACCAATAAAAGTTTTTGAGAAGCACAGAAGAAAACAAAAAAATGCAGAAGGGAATATAAATATGACAGACTTGTTACTACCTTATTATACATGTATAATATAACAATATATTTATATATAAGGGTATCTATGTTATAACAGTATTATTATGTTAAATGTTATAATTATGTTAGTGAAATACATATTTATATATTATATATTGTGTATACATGTTCTTTTAAAAATATAAGAAAAATTATCAGTTACTTACAAAGAGCCTTTTTTGTTCTTTTTATATTTTAAATTAAAATATTTGTGTTGATTAAGTTTATAATAAAATACTTTAAAAGACTTTCGATGAAGGCTATCCCCTCTCACACCCAAGGTAACCCATTCTACTTTTGAATGGAGTTAGAAAGTTTTTCCTGTCATCCACCCCAAATCTACTTTTCCTTCATTTCTACCTATTGCTGCTAGTTCTACCCTCGATGTCCAAGCATAACAAATTGAATCTTATTTTCCCCTCATGTAACAGTTCTCAAACTCTTGCTGATAGCTTTCATGTCCTCTATCTCCTCAGCTCCCCACGTCTTCACTTCTCTAAGCTAAATACCTCTAGCTCCTTCAACAAGTTTTCATATAATATGACCTGAGGAGTTTTATCATCTTGGTAAGCCTCATCTGAACATGAACATGAACATGCCTGTTAACGTCTTTTTAAAATTTAGCACCCAGACTGAACACGGCAAAGTATTGTTGGCACTGTCACTTTCCTAGTCTTGGATGGTTCTCTTGGGTTAACTGAAGCTGGCATTTACTTTTTTGGTCACCATATCATCAATGTTGACCCATATTGAACCTGAATTACACTAAAATCCCAGCTTGCTGTTTTAAATGAATGACTATATAGCCATACAATTCCTATCTTTTGTTTGTGAAGTTTTAAAACTTAAGTGTAATATTTCACATTTATCATATTTAAATTCCATATTATTAGATTTTGGGAAAGCTTTCTAAAACACTGAGATATTTTTGGATCAGTATTGAACATGCTACTTTTCCCCTTTGGCCTTCAATTTCTTTTCCAAGGTGGGGCATTTTATTTTTAAGTAACTCTAATTTTAAGAAATTTTTCCCTATGCTGACCTGAAATTAACTTTTCTGACATTTCTAAATGTTATTCTAGATTTTTTATTTGGGCCACGAAGAACAAAATGAATATTCTCTTCTACAATAGTCCTTAGGATACTTTAAGATAATCTACTTATCTCCTAAGTCTTCTCTTGTCTAGGTTAAATGGGCCTAGTTTCTTTACCTCAACACTTTTTTGAAACCTCCTTATTATCTGTAATCAATAGACACTGATAACCTTTCTCTTTATCACTTAAATAAAACTAACCCTCTTCCTTCTATGTCAGCTCCCATCTTGTTTCTTGAACATATTATTTAAAAATTTTGAATTTAAGAATGAATATATCCAACAGAATATTGGCTCTTTAAGGGCAATAACTCTTTCATCTCTGTATCCTTAGTGCCTAAAACAGTGCCTTTTTTTTTTACAAACTTAGCAATTAATTAAAGCTTGTTGAATTTAATTCCAACTGTATCATTAGAATACTATTTTACTTATCTTAGATTCCCTCTATTTCTTCTCTAACTTCTCCATTGTATTTTTCATATCATACCCACTGTATCTTCTTAGATAAAAACTAATCTTTTGCTGCAACATTTTGATGACTAAGGGATATTAAAAACTTTTAAATATACTTTAAGATACGACAAATGGCTTATTTCATTTCCTTTGTGAATGGTCTATTTAGGAGCATGTTCCAAGAGAAAGTTTGGTTTAGTGGAAAGGGCATTAAGCTGGGAGTCCAAAGTCCAAAGTCACAATCTATCTGACTCTGGTATTTTATTCCTAAAGTGAGAATGATATTTACTCTTTCTACTTTACAGGATTGTTATGATGATCAAATGAAATGTTGAATGAATAAATGATCTTATAAATTGTAAAGTGTTATAGAAATAAAGATATTATAAATATTTTAGGGGATAAATTTTAAAAATTCCATCTTGGTTAAATTGAGCTAAATGCTACATTAAAAGACTACAGCTTAACCAATTTTTTAAAAAAAATTGAAATATTCTTCCCCTGATAGCCTTAGTAGATCATCATCATCATCTTCATCATCATCATCATCATCATCATTGTCATTGTCATCGTTTCGTCTCCTGGTGGAATCCTTTATTCCCTTTCTAGTCTGGTAGGACCTCCCAGACCTGTTTTTCATCTTGTGATGAATAAAGATTACTTCTATTCTATAAAGAAGTCAGGGAAGAGGAAGGACTTAAGGTGACATACAAATCCATATTGCAATTAAATTCTTGAAAATGTTACCTTTATCAAAATTATTGGGGGCATCTATTTATTTTTGACTTCTTCCTTGGTTTCTGTTTCTCTCAATCTCAGTTATATGCACACAGTTTATTTGTCCTAGTGTAACTCCAGCACCATGGAAAGCTACCAAGCTGCAAACCTCTATTTTTCCAATAATTGTGACTGTAATACATCATAAACTGCACCTTTTAACAAGTAAAAAAAAACCTTTTAAAGTAAAGATGATGAAAATTTTACTTTGCTAACCACTCACTACTTACATAATGTAATATTTCAAGAAAATGATTATGATTGAAATATTTCTGACAAAATTATTCTTTTTTTTCTTTTGATCTGCTTTACTAAGGAAAGTAATGTTAAGAAGTTAATCTTATTTTAATCCAACATATACATATAAACTCACTTAGTTCAGGAGGAAAAGCCAGCAACCTGAACTTCAGAGCAAATACACATAAAAGCATACATTAGAAACAGACCAAATCGCAATTCATAGTTACCCAAAAGCATCAATATCTGAGTTCACAAGCCGGGAGCTCAACAACGGCTAACCCAGGGTCACGTGCCACTCCTCCTATGGCTCAGAGCTCCAAGGGAGAAAGCCAGCCTCTGGGTTTATATATCTCGTTCAGGGTCAAAGGTGAGTCATACATATGACTCACCCATGTGACCTAAAGGTGGCACAAAAATGCTACTTAAACTCACATGGTCTAAAAGTCTCTGATGTCACAAACATGTCACTCAAACCTATGTAAACTAGGCTTTCCCTTGAGGCAAGGAGGTCATCAAGGACTCCTAATTTAATCAAGGAAACAAAGGCCAAACTCTTCAAGGGCACTTGACTGAATAAAGTGTTAAAAGTCCATCTTAATTACCAATGCAGGGAGTGGCCCTAGAGGAGGTGCTGCATAGGTGAACCACATCCACAGAATTCCTTTCATCTACAAATTTAGTAATATTGTCCAAAAAATATAGATGAGATTAATCATGATGGTTCTTGATGAAGCTGTGTGACTCTATAATTGACACTGCCCTTTCTAGATGTTCCCCAACATAAACCATCCTTTAATGAGCCATTCTAAAAATTTCCCAAGAATCAAAGTCAAGTTCAGTGACTTATAGTTTGTAGATGCTATTCTTTTCTTAAAATTTAATTTATTTAATATATTTAGTTTTCAGCATTGATTTTCACAAGAGTTTGAATTACAAATTTTCTCCCCATTTCTACCCTCCCCCCACTCCAAGATGGTGTATATTCTGGTTGCCCTGTTCCCCAGTCAGCCCTCCCTTCTGTCACCCCACTCCCCTCCCATCCCCTTTTCCCTTCCTTTCTTGTAGGGCAAGATAAATTTCTATGCCCCATTGCCTGTGTATCTTATTTTCTAGTTGCATGCAAAAACTTTTTTTTTTTGTTTTTGAACATCTGTTTTTAAAACTTTGAGTTCCAAATTCTCTCCCCTCTTCCCTTTCTACCCACCCTCCCTAAGAAGTCAAGCAATTCAATATAGGCCACATGCGTATCATTATGTATAACCCTTCCACAATACTAACAAAATCATTCTTACTATGATTACTGTTCAGTAGTCTTCACAAACCATAAGCTAGCCATGATACACAATGACTTTTAAAGCAGCTGAAAGCATTTGGTCATTTTACTTTTCTAAATATTAAAATAGATGTAGATTTCTAAAGGAATCAGTCTGTTATCCTTAATCCTTTTTCTTTCTTCAGCAGAGTCTAACTTTAATGCATCATTGTGTGGGTATGACCCTGGGTTTTTAAAACGTGCTCTGGAAAGCTCTACCAACCTGGAAAGGCCTCTAGCTCAGGCCCATTGACACATAAATGTCTATTATCTGAGAGGTAGTTTAGTTAACTTTGGAGATTTCAGATCTGTTTGGCTGCAAGCAAGCACAGTTTTCAACCACAAAAATTCTCAAAGATCACCTACTAAGATGTGGAGTGGCTATAACTTGCATCAGTGGAGGGAGTACCCATAGCAATGAAATCACAGATTCTCAAAGTAAAAAATATAAATAAATAAGTTAATGAATTCAGGCACATAATGTGGTATATGTACTGATATAAACAAAGGGGTTTAGAGGACTTAAGAATATACATGCATTTACTTTTTCATTTTGGCATCCCTTGAAGTCACATACAACCAGTTCTCTAGCCTCCACTAAGAACAATGAATGTGTCATGGAGTTAATGATAGTCCTCTGTCATTATCTGAATTCTTTTAAGTTGTACTGTTCATTGTTATACTTCAAAAGATTTAAAATAACATATGAACACTAAGCCCAAATCTTGACTCCTATGGATGAAGAAGAAACCCGGTTCAGATCAACAAAGGAATCCTCTCATACATTTCCTGGTATTACAATTAAGATTATGACTTTTGAATAGTTTCCAAATGGTCAACTAGATACCAGAATGCAAATAAGACACACTTTAAATGTCTTTTTATAAGTGGCCTGAACAAATACTCAATTTAATTGTTAGGCATATGACTATACCAACTAAATATTAATTTCCACATCCTTTATGAATGAAATGGTGATAAAGAGAAAGGTTAAAACTTGGGAGTTTGCCACATAGGAGAAATGATATTAGACTTGAAAATACTTGAATACAGACTCATTCCAAGTAATTATTGAAAGAGCAAGTTCACCTTTCATGAAGATATAATTTAATTCCATATTCCAGATGCAATCTCCAACGACATGGTTTTTGTATCTAAAAGGCCATGTAAACCTCTTGTTGCTATTTGGGATCATTTTGGTCCCTGAAATGATTTAGTTTTGAAATTGACTTAAATAAAATTTAGGGACTTTTTATGTATGGTGCAGGGATAATGTCCCAAAGATCCTATTGGGTTAAAAGTTAGTACAGAAAAACTTTATTATTTCAAATTCTGATAATTTTATTAAGAGCATTAAAGAAAACGTCAACTTCGCTCTTGTCAGAATTATCATGAATCAAAAATTAGCAAACATTTTTATTTATATCTTGTGTAAATAGCTTTTCTGGGACAATTATTAGGATATTTAATGTAACTAAACCTTTAAACCAAATTACTAGTATCCATTTGAATATGATAGTTATAAAGGATTCTTTCTAATATATTGAAGCAGTCCTAGTTACATGTCCATTTGGCATCTCTTTGTTTTCTCTACATATATTATTTGGATTTTTTGTTTTTATGAGACTGGGTCTACTTGGAAGTGCGGCAGTCACTCATGGGCTGATCCCATTACTGAAAGACTTGGAAGCTTTGACTTACTCCTTTTCATCCCTGGGCCAGTATGCTGTTCCTTAGGTAGCTTAGTGGCTCCCTGCCTGGAGGTTCATCACTTTGGTGCTGGATTTAGTGTAGACATCCAACTGGCTTAGTCCTTCTTCAGCTCACAAGTCTTGAATTATAGCAATTTTCAAGCCCTAGCCCCTCAGGAATCAGTTTTGTGATGCCATGCCTGGCTGACTACATATGTTAACTGAAAGACAACTGATTTTCTTTAAATATATTATATATTTCAAACTGCTCTCACTAATTATTGTACAATAGTGACATCTTGTTGAATATGTTTATATTGAGATATTAATAAAATAAAAACCAAGTATCCAAGACAAAGCAAAAATATTTGGCTAGATAGTGGGGAAGAAAAGGCCAATCAAAAGAAATGGGCAATTCTAGAAGTTGGGAAGAAAGATTATTGGGGGCATTCTTCTATTTCCTGTTATAGTGAACTGTGCATTCAAGGATAGGGAAAAATCAAGATGCCAAAAACCTAGGGTATTGATCTCTGCTTGTCTCATAAATATTGACCTGAGGTAAAATCAGGAAGAAACATTCTAAATGTCAAAACCAGATCTAAGGATCAAGTGGTTTGATTAATGGTGGGAACAGATGAAATAAAGAACCAGGTACAAGTCACTGTCAGATATCAGAAAGAAGTGAACTCTAAGTTTGAAAACATCTGGGAAAATAGCTTGCCATACAGGTGTGTTTAATTCTGTTTTCTTTCCTCTCCATGGCTTTTCATTGTTTTAGTTATCTCATTTTGAATTAGGATAGGGATCATAACTTATCTAACATTTCTGTCTTCTTCCAGCCCAATGTATACAATAGCAGTACTGTGCCTGACACATAGAAGGAACTTAATAAATGCTTTAAAATCCATCCATCCATCCATCCATCCATCCATCCATCCATCCATCCATCCATCTGACTATTCATTCAGTTTGTGAGTTAACTGGAAACTAGAAATGAGGTTTTCAATTCCTACTTATTTTATTTTTAGCTGAATCATGACACATTTTATCATAGTCACTTACAACACTCCCGTATTGTTTTAGATGCATATATTGAGTTAGATTTTTTATTCTGTTTTTAAATCATTTTTCTTTTTTATAAACGAACTCAATCATTTATATTCAAGGATACAATTGTTTTGTTTTCCCTTGATCACATCTTGTTATATTGTTGGTTTTAATCACAACGTTGGTATTGATCCAATCTTAGACTCATATACCCGTATAGTACCTACCTCCTCACTTCTGCTTTCCTAGCCCATACCAAATACAGACCGTGAGATTCTCTATTTATTGATACTTTATTTTCCCTAAACTTCCTTGCAATGTTAGGCAAGCTGAATGATTCAGACTTGAGATTCGAAATGCAATGTAAAATTCATAGAATATGAATACTGCAATTAGAAACCACTCTACCAATTAGGAATTAAAAGAATATACTTTAGAGTTAAGAGGATTTAAAATGCTAATTCTGTCTACCAGGTCAGGAACTTAAGAAAGTGACCACGAGGCAGTGGAAGCTAAGGAAAAAGCTCTGGCACAATTTCCTCCTTGGTTAAACGAAAGGGACACGCATGCAAGCAGCCTTCCAAATCCTTCAAAGAACTAGCTTAGCACATATTATGGTAGCTAATATGAAAAATTGCAGCTCAACCTAGCTCCTACCACATGTGTCCTTTGGTGGTGAGGTTACCAAAATATTCTAGGGGACCTTCTACTGCTAACACAATCTTAAAACAATGCCAACAACTGGAGGAAGAGCTTAATACCAATAATATAAGCATAAAAGAATATAAATAAATTTCTTTAAAAAGTGAGGGTAAAGTCAGAGGCACTTCATATAAGTCTTCCAAGGTGAAAACAATCATAATAGCCAGCAAAAACACAAGAAACATCTGATCCACTATATAAATGCTTATTCTTCCAAAGTCTCCACTGGTCACTACAATAGTGATCAGCATATCATCTGAATTGGAATCATCTCTATAATTTGAATCTATATCATCTGAATTAAAAATAGCTAAGAGGTCATAGGTCTTTTGCATGCAATCTGTCCCAGGCCCTAAGTAGATCCTGGGACTCATATTATACCATCACACATTCTAAGTTCACCAAACATCTTCTGTCTTAAAAATGACATCAGGAGGATGGCTCTACATTCTGGGTCATTTAGAGATGTCTACTGAAAGGCTTACCACCTTCTAGGAGAGCTTGAAGAAGATTACCTTTCATCTTCATCCAGGGACTCCAAATTTTTATGAAATTAGCCAAAGGATAATAAGACATAATAAATGCTTCTTCACTCACTCACTCACACATTCATTCATTCATTCATTCACTCCCTCTCTCAAGGCCTTGATAGTGGCTACTGCAGTAGCAGACTTAACTCTCACTAGAATCCCATGTACAGAAGACATATCAATTGCTATGAGGACAAACATTTTGCCCTGTGTTGGAATAAAAGGATCATTATAATCAAATTGCTGAGCAGAGGCAGCTTGAGAAGAACATGGCATCATACTATACAGATCCTTTGAAGGGAGATGCATTGATTGTCATGAGGAGCATTGTTGAGTAAAAGGGCCTGTAAAAAAATCTTATGGTCCTTCTTCCACTACATCATGGCATCATAGTTCCCATGTTCAGTTTGATGATAGACTCTAAGTCTCTACTGAGTCTCTACTGTTCCAGAGACCATCAAAGTGATATTACATTCAGTGGAGTGGGGGGGTATGATTCCTCTGATGGGCATTAATGAGTCCCACAAGCACCTCTATGTGGTAAAGTATCATCCACAACATTCCTGGTTCTGCTGGTTCTGGTTCTGCTCTCAAAATAGAGAATCTTTAATTATCTAATTCTGTTCTTGCCAGACCCCAGACCACTCAGCCATACCCATATTTACAGTCCAAGAGTAAATATAGATAAAATTCCCATTTTTCATGTTCCTTCATGACTCATATGCAGTTCGTGGTTCAGTTCATTGGGAAGACTTTCTAGGACCCCCAGACCTCAGGATGTTTCCACAAGGTTCCATGAGGCAGATTTATGGCTCCCAAAGTCTAATTACCTAGACTTTTTTATAGTAGGCAGAACTATTGATAAACTAAAACAAAACACCATTTTTCCACAGCTAGTGTGGCATATTGAAATAATGGAAGAAAAGAGCTTTGGACCTTGAACTGGAGCTTCTGTTCATGAAGGGCACTAATACCTGGAGAGTCTTGGAAGAGCACAATCTTTTATGTACCAAATTTAAAATAGAGGCCCACTATAACATTCACATATTATTCAAGAAACCATCTTGAATCACTTAGACCATAATTTAGGTTTTAATGAGCAGCAGGAGGGAAAATAACAGGCAGTCATCTAGGAAGCAGGTGAATTTATTTTAGGATCAGGGGCTCATAAATTCAGAGCTTAAGCTGACCTTAGAGGTTATCTAGTTTTACCCCTACTTCTTACAGATGAGGAAGCTGAGGCCCAGAAAGGTATGGCAGGTGGCAAGGGTGATGTGTCAGGGACATTCTACTCAGGTCCTCATGACTCCAGGGACCAGATGATAGAATGGACCTGTAAGACATTTGCCCCACTAGGGTGAGGAAGCACCATCTCTCCATCTAGTGTCAACACTGTACTACGTTTGTCCCTAGTCTTAATGTCAGTGTACATCACCAAACACTTCTACTTTTTTCATGTGAATGGAAATTGTTTTCTCCTTCTTTGAATTACAGTTCAACAAGAACTTTGTAGTAACTTCACTTTAATTAAGTCTGTGGAACGTTGTCCCTGAAGTATCAGAAAATTTCAAAAACCCTTACATTTCACTTTCCGATAACTTTAGTTTGCTTCTGGGATTAGAACCTATCCTCAAATCAACAAGAGATTTTGAATTGCCTCACGACTATTCCAGCTGATGCACTAGAGAATGAATCTAGAACCTGGAATGCTGGGAAATACTGAGGAAAATGGGACTTGACAGTTTTATTTTTCCTGGGGACTATCTCAGTGTTAACAGTGAAGGATCAGTACTGCTGAGAGCTCTGGTGGTACTGCTGATACACAGACTGTCACGTTGATATTTATTTATTTCATTGACTTACAGTGAATGAAAAGAAAAAAACCTGACCACAAGCTTGGTTGATAATCAATCCTAATCAAAACCAAAATAGGGGAAAATCAGCTGGGTGGGGTTGAGGTGTGGCCTATGATATGGAGTGGCCTATGATATGAAAACTTGTGAGCATGGTTGAGATAGACTGGAGATACCTTGGGAGGTGAAGACATTGAAGAGTTGGAAAGACATGGTGGGGGGTATAAAAGGCACTGTGAACCATGCATTATGCTTACTGAGGAAGATGGAGAGTGTAACGGATTTGAACAGATGACAACAAAAAGAACCTGGTCAAGATGAATAGAACCTTAAAGGGTTCTGGATGGCTGAGTGGTGGTAACATATGGAGGATCTGCAAGAGGCACTGGGGAGCAAGGGGATTGGAGAGCAAGCACTCCAAATCCTGCTCTTTGACCTCTGTGTCAGGGAATGTGAACTGGGCTTGGAGGGAGTACTGTGAGATGCGGTATCTTCAGGAGAAATCCAGGTTTCAGTGAGCATCAGAAGATGGAGAGAACATGAGAACAAGCTATCTAGGAACCAGGTGAATTTATTTTAGGATCAGAGGATCTTGGACCTAGCATTTAAACAGATCTTGGAGGTTATCTAGTCTCACTCCTACTTCTTACAGATGAGGAAACTGAGACCCAGAGAGATTAAGCAACTTGCCCATGATTACACAGAAGTTCCAAAAGGATAGGATCCATGCTTACTTGACTCTTCTGATTTCAAATCTACTCATTTTTCTGACTACACTATGCTAATTTTCCTTACCAAATAGGAGAGTTCTAGGGAGCACCCTGGAAAGATGATGTGGAAAAATGGTGAGGGTTAGAGAGAGAAGCCCATCCATGCTGATGATTCTTTTCCTCTTTCCCCTGTCTATGTTGATCCCAAGTGGAAGCATCCTCAGTGTCAATATTGTCCTACTTTTGTCTCTGGACCTAATGCGAGTGCCCAGCATTTCTACTTCCTAACATTAACAAGTGATTATTTTCTTCTTGGGTGAGTTACCCTTCAATTAGAGCTCAGAAGTAAAATGGCACTCTAATTGGGTCTGTGGGATATTGTCCCTGAAGCATCAGAAAGTTGCAAAAGTCTCATACCACATTGCACTTTCCAAAAACTTTAAATTGCTTCTGGGATTAAAACCTCTCCTTAAATCAACAAGGGATTTTAAATTGTCTTGTGACTACTGCAACTGATGCATTGGAGAATGAATCTAGAACCTGGAATGTAGGGAAATAGTGAAGAGAACAGGACTTTACAGTTTTGTTTTTCCTGTGGATTATTTCAGTGTTAAAAGTGAGAGATAAATATTGCTGAGAACTCTGGTAGAGCTTTTGCTGATACTCAGACTTTGTCATGTTGATATTTCTTTATTTCATTCACTTACAGTGAATGAAGAGAGAAAACCAGTGACCACAAGAATGTGAAAATTTTAGACACCTTCTTTGGCCACCCCACTCTGTTTTTTAGTGTAATGATTAAAGAAACCATCAAAATATTCACCTGTATTATCCTGATCACTGTCATCTGCTGTGGGAGGCAATTTTTCTGATCCAGAATATCACATCAGCTGCAAGTCAAATAATATTCTTCTCCTGAGTTAAGAAGCATGCTATTTCCCAGACCCAGAGGTAAATGCTCTTGGTTATGTAGAACCTTCTGTCTTTGGAAATAGAACTTTCTGAATTTATGTGCTCAGGGATAGATCATATGAAGTTTGAGTTGTTTGAGTCAGAATATTGTTGGTGTTGTCTAGTAAATATTTATTATCTATTAAATATTTAAAGACGTACATTAAATATTTTTGGTTCCTATTATTAGTTGTTTACATTGACCAGGTTGTATGAAAAAGTGAGAGGATCACAATTCTCTCTAAAGATAACAGCTCTTTTTTGGGAACAATATTAGTGTTGCCTCATGTTAATCTTTATCAAAGTGCCTCCCTTTTGAACAGAATGTGGCACAGTAGCTATGGGATTGGGAGGCAGGAAGACCTAAGTCGAAATACTGCCTCAGATGCCACCTGTATGACCCAGTGCAAATCATTTAATGCCTATGTGACTCAGTTTCCTAATTTGTAAAATGGGGATAATAATAACACCTATCTTAGAGGGTTGTTGTGAGGACTAAATGAGTTAGTATATGCAAAGCACTTTATAAATGCTGGTTATCATCATCATCATTATTATTGACAAAATATTACTTATAAGGGCTCTTATACAAACAGCCCTGTAGCCAAGCCATACCTGGCCTTAGTAACTGAATGGGTGTTGCCTTATTCAAACTGAGATCTGTTAAGGACTTTAGCTTAAAAAGGCCAAGGTCTCCCACTGCATCCAGGGCCATCTCCAGTTGCCCTGATCTATATCTTGCCAGATGGCTCTGGAGGAAAAAGTGAGGCTGGTGACTTTGCACAGCCCTCCCTCACTTAAATCCAATTCATTTGCAAGTCACGGCATCAACTCCCTGATGTCATGGTCCTCTTTGAGAAAGAAGGACAAACAACAACAAACTAGAGGTGGTGATCATCATCACTTCTACTTACATAGTACTTTATTGCGTATAAAATGTATGTACAACCATTAACTCATTGGGGTCTTACGAGAACTCTTAA
This sequence comes from Trichosurus vulpecula, assembly GCF_011100635.1. Classification (NCBI taxonomy): domain Eukaryota; kingdom Metazoa; phylum Chordata; class Mammalia; order Diprotodontia; family Phalangeridae; genus Trichosurus; species Trichosurus vulpecula. Next base: position 7,439,973 of record NC_050581.1, on the reverse strand, counting down.
AGGTTCATTTTTAAATCTACACATAACTACATGGAAAACTGAAGTTCAGAGATGCTCAGTCACTTGTACTCGATCTAAGACCCACAGAGAATAGCTAGCATAGTCTGGATGAACTCTGACTTGGATCTTACTGAGTCTAAGTCCATTACGGTCTTCCACACTGATTTCTTGCATAGACAGATATGACATATCCTTTTCTCTTTTAGTAACTTGAATCAATTCATTGAATTTGTCAATAATGGGAACACCAATGATGCTATAACATCTTGTGAGTATGGTTGTCTTTTCCTATTCCTAATGCTTAGGAGAGAGTATGACCTGAAATACATGGTGATCTGAAGTGGTTGGTTTGGCCAATGCATTTTACACATTTTATAATCATACATCATAGGATTTAGAGCTAGAGGAGACCTTTCAGCTTTTCCTCTCAGTTTTCAAATGAGGAAAATTGGGCCCAAAGAAATTAAATGACTTTCCTAAGGTCACTTAACTGGTAAGCAGCTGAGCCAGGACTGGAATTGAAGACTTCTGACTCCAGAATCTTGACTTTTTCTGTTTGACCACATTTGTCCTCACTTGCTTAGTCTAAGTTTTATTTGTGAGGACAAATTCAAAATAATGATTATCTTCCAAGAAAATGTAAATATGACTTATTGTTCTTATTTAGTTTTGGTGCATGAGTCATAAATCACCCTTCCGATAATCAGCTATGATTTTAGATCTGAGCTCTTCTCTAGGATGTCTAAGATGGTTCTTCTGATGCTGGCAATCTTCACACAGAGCGAAGAAACCTTTTTTGTAGTACAGTTAAACATTTTTGATAGCTTTTACTTTATATCAAGTTATACCCAACACATTCCTCTCCCATGTATTCAGTGAGCCACCCCTTTAAATAAAATAAGAAAGGAAAAGAATAAAAAAGAAACAGTTCAGTAAAACTAGTCAATGCATTATGGAGTCCAACAGTATATGCTGCATTCTGTATCTCTACCCCCTACTTCTGTAAAGAAAGAATTGAAGTGCTTGTTCTGCTCTGGCCAAACTTAATCATTATAATTTCAATGTTTATGGTTGTATTGGAATTGTTATTATTTTTTCCATTTCCAATCAATGGGAAAATGGGGCATGACCCCACTAAGGGGAATCTCTCATGTTAAATTCTTTGGCCATTTTATCTACTCGCTTAGCATATTTTCAAATGGTTTTCTAGAATGGTTGGACCAATTTACAATTCCATCAAAAACGTATTACTGTGATTGTTTGTCCATTGACCCCTCCATCATTGAATATGCTCATTTTTTGTCATCTGTGCCAATCTACTGGGTATAAGGAGATACCTGAGAGTTGTTTGCATTTTTACTATTAGCATTTTGAAGTAAACTTTCCTTTTGGTTGATTTTTAAAACTTTTTATTTTTAAAAATACTTCATTGTAATTGGCCAAGATCCACTTTTTCACTGCCCATTGCTCCCATCCCAGTTGGGGACATGAGAAAAACAAAAGCCAAGAGAGGATTCTGGGAAGATGGCAGAGTAGGTCAGAAAACTTTCAGCTCTCCAAATTTTCTCCACAAAAAAAGACAGAGCATTACCTCAGAGCAGCAGAAATAAACATAGGGTAAAGCAGTTGTCCTCCTAAGGCAATTTAAGAAGAACCTAGGAAAGACCTGACCTCCAGGAGTGGAGGTTTGGCACGAGTGAAGTGCAAACACCTCCAGACTGACTCTGCAGAATCAACAAACAAGAAGCCCTGGGGGCAATCCGGTTGAGAGGCAGCCTTAGTCTTAGAAACTTTCATCTCACAGAAGGAGTAGGCACTCTGCTGGCTGGGTAGGAGAATATTGAAGGACCTTCCATTGTCGAGGGATGCCAGGCACAGCTGTGCTGACCAGATGAGTCCTGGGCTCTGTCTGCAGGGAGAAGGAGCTAGTGCACACCTGGTGAGTGCAGTAGCAAGGGGCAGGGACCCCATTGTCTGTGGGCACTTGCAGAACAGCAGAGTTCCTGGTTTCAATTCAAGGGCAGAGAGGACAGCTGTAGTTTGTAGCCCACAGGGACCAAGACCATTTGCAGGATAGTGTGGCTGGGACCCCTACCTATGACTTAGGAGTGGAGAGGAGAGCCCAAGGTTGGGCCCCAAGACAGACCTCAGAAAATAACAGTAAGAAGTACCTGAGGCTTGGGGCATCATTCTCCATACCTTGGGACTACAACTTGATTACACTAATAGCTGCTAAAACCAACATAAAACAATAAATAAATAAATAAAATGAGCAAGCCAAGGAGAAAGAACCCAACCATAGATAGTTACTATGGGCATAGAGAAGATCTGGTTTCATGTTCAGAGGAAGATAATGGAGGTAAAAAAGCCATTCCTTTTTCAGTGAGAAATGTCAAATGGTCCCAAGCACAAAAAGAGTTCTTGGGAGAATTTAAAAAGGACTTTAAATGCCAAGTAAGAGAGATCAAGGAAAAATTAGAAAAATATAAGAGAAATTCAATAAAATCAAGAAAATTATGAAAATAAAGTAAACCAACTGGAAATAGAGAATCACAAACTTAAGGAAGAAATTAATTCCTTGAAAACTAGAATTAGGCAAGGGGAAGCTAATGACATTCGAAGACACCAAGAAATCATAAAACAAAATCAAAGGAATGAAAAAGTAGAAGAAAAAGTAGAAGAGAAAGTGAAACATCTCATCAGAAAAACAGCTGATCTGGAGTACAGATAGAGGAGAAATAATATAAGAATATTCCAACTACTTGAAAATTACGATTAAAATAAATCTTGAAATAGTATTAAAAGAAATTATCCTTACTAGCTGTGTGACCTTGGGCAAGTCACTTAACCCCAATTGCCCTGCGTTCCCCCCTCAAAAAAAACCAAACAAACGAAAAAGAAATTATCAAGAAAAATTGCCCTCAAGTTCTAGAACAAGAAGGCAAAATCTACTGATCACCACTTGAAAGAGACACCAGGAGGAAAACTTACAGGAATATTATGACCAAGTTTCAAGGCTCCCAGGTTAAGGAGAAAATATTGGAAGCAACAAGGAAAAAAACAATTTAAATATCATTGAGTTACAATAAGGATTATACAAAATCTAGCAGCTACTACATTGAAGGATCATAGGTCTTAGAATACTATATTCTGTAGAACAAAAGAGCTGAGGTTACAACTAAGGGTAACTCACCTAGCAAAGTTAAGTATAATCCTGAATGAAAAAAAATGGATATTTAATGAACTCAAAGACTTTCAGGTTTTTGTGACAAAACCCCCAAAACTTATGGGAAAATTTGACATATAACATCTAGGAGAAATGTAAGGTAAACATTAAAGATCAACTATAAGGGACTCAATAAGGTCAAATAGTTTACTTTGTATATGTGAAAATATTAGCAGCACTGATATGATTGTTATCATCATTTGGGTAGTTTGAAGAAAAGTCATGGGCTGAGCTGAGTATGATGGGGTGATTCTAAAAAGCTAAAACTCTGTAGGGAGAGACAAAAAGGAGTAATTATCTCATACAAATGAGGCATAAAAGGAAAAAATTGATACAGAAGAAGACAGTAGAGAGGACAGAGGGTATTGTTGGCATCTTACTCTCATCGGGAATGAGTTAAAGAGAAAACAACATATATATCCAGAAGGATATAAAAGTCTTCAAAATTCAGAAAGAAATAAAAAGGCAAGGAGATAGGATTGGGGGAGAGGATAAGGGAAGGACTCTCGGAAGGGTGGGTAGGTTAAGGACTAGGAGGGCAAGGTAGTGGGTGGAAGTAAAGTGGAGGAGTGAGGAGGGAGAGAGTGAATAGGGTGAGAAGCATAGTGAGGAAAAATAGGAGGAAAATACACAAGTAAATTGTAGCTTAGAATGTGAATGGGACAGATTTACTCATAAAACAGAAATAGATAGCAGATTAAAAATTTGAATTCAACAATATGTTGCTTTCATGAAACATAAAAATGAGAGATACACACAAAGATAAAATAAAGGGCAGGAATAGAATGTAGTATGCAAAAATAGCAGGAATAGTAATCATGATCTCAGACAAAGTTAAAGTTAAAATAGATTTAATCAAAAGTGAAAAAGAGAAACTACACTATGTCAGCAATATTATCCAATATTATTTTAGACCATTTAAAATACCTAAACAGTATGAAATTCCTGAGCATGTACCTGCTGAAATAGATGCATGAACTATATGAACATAAACATAAAACACTTTTTATACAAATAAACTCATATCTAAATAACTGAAGTAATATTTATGGTTCATGGGTAGGTAAAGCCAATATAAATTTTGAAATGACAATTTCACCTATTTATGCAATGCCATCCCAATTAAATTACTAAAAATTCTTTTATTGAGTTTAATAGCGAAGTTCATTTGAAAGAACAAAAGGTCAGGAACTCCAAAGAAACCAGGGAAAAAAGATGTAAAGGAAGTAGATTTAGCAGTATCAGACCCTAAACCATATTATGAGGTGACAGCATTGTTGAAGTGTAAAAAGAATAATTTCAATTACTTTAAATGTAGCCAAGAATAGAAGGAATGCAGAAAACTGGGAAGAAAACATTCATAGACAATATCTCAGACAGGATGTGATTGGGTTGGAAACGATGAACTGGTTCATTTAGAAAAACATTGAAAGACTTGGACTTATGAGGGAAAATGTATCCACCTTCAGAGAAACAGATGATAGGAGGAAATAGCATAGTACAGTCTTCCATATATGTGTATGAGTATATGTGTGTACATATTTGTACGTTTATAGATATCTATCCATATATATGTATATACACACATATATTTATATCTATATCTATATCTTCACACTTAATTATAGTCTTCTTTAGGGTGGTGGGGGGAGGGAGGGAAAAAATAAAGTAAAAAGCACAGAGCAGAGAACAAAAGAAAATCAACAAGTAAGCCAAGACAAGCTGAGCTGTTTGGAAAACAATGTGCAGTATTTATTGTATAGGTTTGCTTGAAATGGAAATTTATTATTTTATAATGAATCCTCTCTTATGGTCTGATGTGTACATGTCAATGTTTTTTTTTCCTTTTCTAATTTCATATTTTAGTTTAAAAAAATTTACCAACCCCCCACCCCAAACAAACCCCAAACAAGTAAATCAAACTACCAAAAAAATAAGGAAAAGAAAAACCCATTACAAACATGTATAGTCAGTCAAAGTAACTTTACACATTGGCCATGTCAATACATTTTTTTCTTGTCTCATTATATCAGGATCATTAATCCTCTCAAATCCTATTATGTGTTCATAAGAGTTGAGCACAATAATATTCCATAACGTTTAAGTTATAACTTGTTCATTCATTCCCCAATTTATCGACACTCAATAATATTCCCATTCTCATAAAGTGTTATAAATATTTTTGTACACTTTTAAGTTTGTTTTGTTTAGGTCTAATCCTTCCCTTAGTCTACACTCATTCTAGTTTCTCTTCCTCCTTCTTTCTTTCCTTCTTATTTTCCTGTTGAGTCAAATGTATTTCTCTACCCAACTCTGTGTGTGTGTGTGTGCTCTTCCTTCTTTTGACCAGTTCAGATAAGAGATTAAAATGTCAGCTGCTCCCCACTGCCTTCTTCCTTGTTTGTATAAGAGGTCTACTTGGGCACCCTGATGATAAAGATGATTTTCCCTAACCTTTCTTTCTCCCACTCTTCACTCTTCCCCTGGAGTGTATTTCTCTTTCCTTCCCTTTTCATTCTTTTCTTACAATCAACAAGGCATAACAGAATCACTCCCAGGCCTTGTCTAATTGGACTGCCTCTGTGGACCCTGATGATGGTTCAGAGGGAACACATGTATGACCTCACCATATTTGAATGTAAGCCATTCATCCTTGTTTAGTCCTTCAGGTTTGTTCATTGATGTTTGTGTTTTTATGTTTCTCCTCATTCCTTTGTTTGTTTGTTTGTTTGTTTGTTTTTGCAGCTCTGATCTCCATTAGGATTGTTTGTAAATCCTTTATTTCATTGAAGGACCAATCCCTGCCCCTTCCTCCCCTACTCCCCCCTGAAGCATTATATTCAATTTTACTGGGCAAGTTATTCTGGATAAGCTCATATCCTTAGCCTTCTGGGATAGCATATTCCAAGTTCTTCACTTTTTTTTTTGTAGTGGTGGCCATTAAATCATACATGATTTTGATTGTGGATTCTCAGTTACTTTAATTCTTTCTTTTTGGCTTCTTGCAATATTTTTTATTTAACTTGGAAGCTATGGATTTTGGCTCCAAAGTCCTGGGAGTTTTTATCATAGAGTTTCTTTCTGGAGGTGATCAGTGGATTTTGATTTTAAGATATCTGGAAAGTTTTCTTTAAGATTTCTTGAAATAGTCTATAGAGGCCCTTTTTTGATCATGACATTCAGATAGTCTACTGATTTTAAATTTTTTTCCTTGATATGTTTTCTAGGTCAGTTGTTTTGGTTATGAGATACCTTACAGTTTTCACTATTTTTTTTAGTATTTTGGCTTCATTTTAATATTTCTTGTTGCCTCATGGGGTCATTAGCTTCTATTTGGTCTACTTTAATTTCCAAGGGATTTGTGGCTTGGGCAAAGTTCTGATTTTTCTTTCATGGCTCTCATTTTTCCCCGATTTTTTCCCTCTAGCACTCTCATTCCATTTATAAAAATTTTTAAAAACTCTTTTTAACTCTTAATTTATTTCTTTCAGGAATTCTAGTTGAGTTGTGCTTAAGCTGTGTTTTTCTCTGAGGTGTTGCTTGTAGATATTTTGGAGTCATTCTGTTGTGAGTATTGGGAAGATCGCAAGTATAGGGAAGTCCACCTGTGGTGAAGGCTATTGTTTGTGGTTTGAAGGTGAAGCAGTATAGACATCTCTAACCTCTTCTCCCCCTACCCTTCATCAAGGGAGACTTTTAATCCTGTCAGGAGGTTGGGGCCAGAGGTTGCTCTACTTTTCCTATGGAGAGGAAGAATTGGACTAAAATTATATCTGTTCCCTTAAATATTTTTAGTCTAGGGGATATAATCAGGTTCGACCAACTTTTGCTCACTGTCATTATTATTATTGGGAGAAAGAGGGATCCTAAGCACTACATCCAAGGCTTGACCCCTTTCCACCAAATGCCAGTTCCATAATGATCACTTAGCAAATAGCAAAGAAATCCAAATTATCCAAATTGGTAGCAAAACAGAAATCAGACAATGTATACATAGGAGAATATATACAAGACAATACAAAATGAAGAAGCACTTCTGCTGGGAGTGAGATAACTCATTTCAAAAAAGACAGAGAGTGCTGGATCCCACTCAAGGGTAAATTCCCGACTGAAGTCTCTTGTAGCAAGTTAAAGGATAGGGCATGATAGAAACTCTCATATCTTCCCACAGTATTTTTCTGAAGTAACCTGGAGTGGGATTGGCCTCTTTAATCTTTCTTCTTTATTTATTTATTTATTTATTTATTTATTTTTTATTTAATATATTTAGTTTTCAGCATTGATTTTCACAAGAGTTTGAATTACAAATTTTCTCCCCATTTCTACCCTCCCCCTGACTCCAAGATGGTGTATATTCTGGTTGCCCTGTTCCCCAGTCAGCCCTCCCCTCTGTCACCCCACTCCCCTCCCATCCCCTTTTCCCTTCCTTTCTTGTAGGGCAAGATAAATTTCTATGCCCCATTGCCTGTGTATCTTATTTTCTAGTTGCATGCAAAAACTTTTTTTTTTTGTTTTTGAACATCTGTTTTTAAAACTTTGAGTTCCAAATTCTCTTCCCTCTTCCCTTTCCACCCACCCTCCCTAAGAAGTCAAGCAATTCAGCATAGGCCACATTCGTATCATTATGTATAACCCTTCCACAATACTCATGTTGTGAAAGACTAACTATATTTTGCTCCTTCCTAACCTATCCCCCTTTATTGAATTTTCTCCCTTGGCCCTGTCCCCTTTCGAAAGTGTTTGTTTTTGATTACCTCCACCCCCATCTGTCCTCCCTTCTATCACCCCCCCTTCTCATCTTCTTCCTCCTTTTTTCTTGTGGGGTAAGATACCCAATTGAGTATGTATGATATTCCCTCCTCAGGTCAAATCTGATGAGAGCAAGATTCACTCATTCCCCCTCACCTGCCTTCTCTTCTCTTCCTACATAACTGCTTTTTCTTGCCACTTTTATGTGAGATAATTTACCCCATTCTATCTCTCCCTGTCTCCCTCTCTCAATATATTCCTCTCTCATCCCTTAATTTGATTTTATTTCTTTTAGATATCTTCCCTTCATCTTCAACTCACCCTGTGCCCACTCTCTCTGTCTCTCTGTCTCTGTCTCTGTCTCTGTCTCTCTCTCTGTCTCTCTCTCTCTCTATATGTATATATATGTACACATACATATATACATACATACACCCTCACATATACATACATATATATATATATACATATATATGCATATTCCCTTCAGCTACCCTAATACTGAGGTCTCATGAATCATACACATCATCTTTCCATGTAGGAATGTAAACAAAACAGTTCAACTTTAGTAAGTCCCTCGCAATTTCTTTTTCTTGTTCTTTTTCTTGATTACTTTTTCATGCTTCTCTTGATTCTTGTGTTTGAAAGTCAAATTTTCTATTCAGCTCTGGTCTTTTCACTGAGAAAGCTTGAAAGTCCTCTATTTTGCCTTGGAGCATGATACTCAGTTTTGCTGGGTAGGTGATTCTTGGTTTTAATCCTAGCTCCATTGACCTCTGGAATATTGCATTCCAAGCCCTTTGATCTCTTTTTTTTTTTATTAATGCAATTTATTTATTTAACATATTTGGTTTTCAGCATTGATTTTCACAACAGTTTGAATTACAAATTTTCTCCCCATTTCTGCCCTCCCCCCCCACTCCAAGATGGCGCATATTCTGGTTGCCCTGTTCCCCAGTCAGCCCTCCCCTCTATCACCCCCCTCCCCTCTCATCCCCTTTTCCCTTCCTTTCTTGTAGGGCAAGATAAATTTCTACGCCCCATTGCCTGTGTATCTTATTTTTTAGTTGCATACAAAAAGTTTTTTTGTTTTTGAACATCTGATTTTAAAACTTTGAGTTCCAAATTCCCTTCCCTCTTCCCTTCCCACCCACCCTCCCTAAGAAGTTGAGCAATTCAACCTAGGCCACACATGTATTATTATGTATAACCCTTCCACACTATTCATGTTGTGAAAGGTTAACTACATTTTGCTCCTTCCCAACCCATCCCGCTTTATTGATTTTTCTTCCTTGACCCTGTCCCCTTTCCAAAGTGTTTGTTTTGATTACCTCCACCCCCATCTGCCCTCCACTCCATCATCCCCCTGCCTTTTATTTTTTTTTTATCTTCCTCCCTCTTCTTTCCTGTGGGGTAAGATACCCAACTGAGTATGTATGGTATTCCCCCTCAGGCCAAATCTGATGAGAGCAAGGTTCACTCATTCCCCCCTCACCTGCCCACTCCCCTTCTCTCCTAGAACTGCTTCCTCTTGCCACCTTTATGGGAGATAATCCACCCCATTCTATCTCTCCCTATCTCCCTCTCTCAGTAAGTTACTCTCTCATCCCTTAATTTCATTTTATTTCTTTTAGCTATCTTCCCTTCATCCTCAACTCACCCTGTGTCTGCTCTCTTTCTTTTACATATATATATATACACATACATACACATACATACATATACACATAGATACATGCATACATACACATTCACTTATATATATACATAAACATATATATATGCATATATATATGCATATTCCCTTCAACTACCCTAATACTGAGGTCTCATGAATCATACTCATCATCTTTCCATGTAGGAATGTAAACAAAACAGTTCAACTTTAGTAAGTCCCTTGCAATTTCCGTTTCTTGATTACCTTTTCATGCTTCTCTTGATTCTTGTGTTTGAAAGTCAAATTTTCTATTCAGTTCTGGTCTTTTCACTGAGAAAGCTTGAAAGTCCTCCATTTTATTGAAAGTCCATATTTTGCCTTGGAACATGATACTCAGTTTTGCTGGGTAGGTGATTCTAGGTTTTAATCCTAGCTCCATTGACCTCCGGAATATCGCATTCCAAGCCCTTCGATCTCTTAATGTAGAAGCTGCCAGGTCTTGGGTTATTCTGATTGGGTTTCCACAATATTCAAATTGTTTCTTTCTGGCTGCTTGCAGTATTTTCTCCTTGATCTGGGAGCTCTGGAATTTGGCGACAATATTCCTAGGAGATTTCTTTTGGGATCTATTTGCGGAGGCGATCGATGGATTCTTTCAATTTCTATTTTGCCCTGTGGCTCTAGAATATCAGGGCAGTTCTCCTTGATAATTTCCTGAAAGATGGTATCTAGGCTCTTTTTTTGATCATGGCTTTCAGGTAGTCCAATAATTTTTAAATTATCTCTCCTGGATCTATTTTCCAGGTCAGTGGTTTTTCCAAGGAGATATTTCACATTGTCTTCCATTTTTTCATTCCTCTGGTTCTGTTTTATAATATCCTGATTTCTCATAAAGTCACTAGCTTCCACTTGCTCCAATCTAATTTTTAAAGTAGTATTTTCTTCAGTGGTCTTTTGGACCTCCTTTTCCATTTGGCTAATTCTGCCTTTCAAGGCATTCTTCTCCTCATTGGCTTTTTGGAGCTCTTTTGCCATTTGAGTTAGTCTATTTTGTAAGGTGTTGTTTTCTTCAGTGTATTTTTCTGTATTTTTTTGGGTCTCCTTTAGCAAGTCATTGACTTGTTTTTCATGGTTTTCTCGCATCCTTCTAATTTCTCTTCCCAATTTTTCCTCTACTTCTCTAACTTGCTTTTCCAAATCCTTTTTGAGTTCTTCTATGGTCTGGGGCCAGTTCATGTTTTTCTTGGAGGCTTTGGTTGTAGGCTCTATGACTTTGCTGTCTTCTTTAGGCTGTATGTTTTGGTCTTCTTTGTCACCAAAGAAAGAATCCAAAGTCTGAGACTGAATCTGGGCGCGTTTTCGCGTCCTGGCCATATTCCCAACCAACTAACTTGACCCTTGAGTTTTTCAGTGGGGTATGACTGCTTGTAGATTACAGAGTTCTATGTTCTACGTTTGGGGGGGAGGTGCCAGCTCTGTCAGAGCCGCACTCCTCCTTCCCCAAGGACCCCCAGTCCAGACTGGGCTCAGATCTTCGGCAGGCTGTGCACCCCTGCTGTGATCCGCCACTTAATTCCCCCCACCAGGTGGGCCTGGAGCCGGAAGTAACAACAGCTGTAGCTGCCCCACCTCCGCTGCCCCCGGGGCTGGAAGCCGAACCGCGAACTCCTTCCACTCCCGCAGCTTTTCCCACTAACCTTCTCCGCAGTCTTTGGTGTTTGTGGGTCGAGGGGTCTGGTAACTGCTCACGTATTCAGGGCTCTAGGGCCCCCTCCGCCCGGTTTCTGGTCTGGATCGTCCACGCCGCTCAGGCTGGGCTCTGCTCCACTCCGTTCCCAGCTCCCAGCTCCCAGCTCCCAGCTCCCAGCTCCGTGTGGAATAGAGCTCACCCAGAGACCATCCAGGCTGTCCTGGGCTGGAGCCCTGCTTCCCTCTGCTGTTCTGTGGGTTCTGCCGTTCTAGAATTGGTTCAGAGCCATTTTTATAGGTTTTTGGAGGGACTCGGGTACGGAGCTCACTCTAGTCCGTGCTTACCAGCCGCCATCTTGGCTCCGCCCCCCTTTGATCTCTTAATGTAGAAGCTGCCAGATCTTGGGTTATTCTGATTGTGTTTCCACAATACTCAAATTGTTTCTTTCTGGCTGCTTGCAATATTTTCTCCTTGATCTGAGAGCTCTGGAATTTGGCGACAATATTCCTAGGAGAGTTCTTTTTGGGATCTATTTGAGGAGGCGATCAGTGGATTCTTTCAATTTCTATTTTGCCCTGTGGCTGTAGGATATCATGGAAGTTCTCCTTGATAATTTCTTGAAAGATGATATCTAGGCTCTTTTTTTGATCATGGCTTTCAGGTAGTCCAATAATTTTTAAATTCTCTCTCCTGGATCTGTTTTCCAGGTCAGTGGTTTTTCCAATGAGATATTTCACATTGTCTTCCACTTTTTCATTCCTTTGGTTCTGTTTTATAACATCTTGATTTCTCATCAAGTCGCTAGCTTCCACTTGCTCCAGTCTAATTTTTAAGGTAGTATTTTCTTCAGTGGTCTGTTGGACCTCCTTTTCCATTTGGGTAATTTTGCCTTTCAAGGCATTCTTCTCCCCATTGGCTTTTTGGAGCTCTTTTGCCATTTGAGTTAGTCTATTTTTTAAGGTGTTGTTTTCTTCAGTATACTTTTCAGTATTTTTTTGGGTCTCCTTTAGCAAGTCATTGACTTGTTTTTCATAGTTTTCTCACATTATTCTAATATTCTCTTCCCAATTTTTCCTCTACTTCTCTAACTTGCTTTTCCAAATGCTTTTTGAGCTCTTCCATGGCCTGAGACCAGTTCATGTTTTTCTTGGAGGCTTTTGTTGTACGCTCTTTGACTTTGTTGACTTCTTCTGGCTGTATATTTTGGTCTCCTTTGTCACCGGAGAAAGATTCCAAAGTCTGAGACTGAATCTGGGTGCGTTTTCACTGCCTGGCCATATTCCCAGCCAACCAACTTGACCCTTGAGTTTTTCAGCGGGGTATGACTGCTTGTAGAGTTAAGAGAACTATGTTCCAAGCTTGGGGGGATGCGCCAGCTCTGCCACACCAGCACTCCTCCTTCCCCAAGAACCCCCAACCCGGACTGGACTTAGATCTTCAGCAGGCTGTGCACTCCTGCTCTGATTCACCACTTAATTCCTCCCACTAGGTGGGCCTGGGGCCAGAAGCAACTGCAGCTATAATTCTGTAGCTGCTGCACCTCTGCTGCCCCTGGGGCAGTGGCCCAACTGCAAACTCCTTCTTTCACTCTGTCCCCAGTAGCTTTTCCTATTAACCTTCTGTGTTGTCTTTGGTGTTTGTGGGTTGAGAAGTCTGGTAACTGCTGCATCTCACTGATTCAGGGCACTAGGGCACGCTCTGCCCAGCTCCTGATCTGGTTGGTCCATGTGGCCCACACTGGGCTCTGCTCCACTCCGCTCCCAGCTCTGTGTGGGATAGACCTCACCCAGAGACCATCCAGGCTGTCCTGGGCTGGAACCCTGCTTCCCTCTGCTATTTAGTGGGTTCTGCAGTTCTAGAATTGGTTCAGAGCCATTTTTTATAGGTTTTTGGAGGGACCTGGTGGGGAGCTCATGCTAGTCCCTGCTTTCCAGCTGCCATCTTGGCTCTGCCCCCTAATCTTTCTTCTTAAAGCCATAAGTGCCCAAAGTGACTGAAACCTCAAAGAAAACTTGGAGCATGAAGAGTCCTGGAGAAGATCTGGAGCTTGAGAAGTCCTAAAGAGGACTGAGGAAGACTGGAATTCTCCCACTTGCTTGCCAACTGTCTCCTACTTTTAAGCAGGGCATGGCACTCATGTCTATCAATAAGGAGAGAGAGGGTCCCAAAACAATAGGTTTTGGGACAGTTGATGTGTTTGTGTCTTCAGCATCCCCACCACTATAATAACTTATTATGGTAGGGTTCTTTGTTTGCCCATTATTACAACCTGCTTCCTGACTCCTAATGATGTTAAGACTGGATTCTAGCATGTGTCTGAAGAAAAGGCGTGGGCTGGTCCTGATGCTTTTTTCTTAAGATACTGAGTTTTCTTTATTCCAGGATCTGAGGGACAGGCAACTTTCACTTCTCACAAAGTGGTCTAGTAAAGTTCAAAATCTCTTTGCTGTCCTCTTTCTCTTGCTGTCTGAGCTTTGCAACTTCTTGACCTGGTTTCAGTTTATTTAAGAGTAAGTTGCTGATGTATGCCACCTCTATCAGCCAGGTGGAAAGGTCTTTTGGTTCTGAGTGACAGAATTGTAGGTTCCCCATTTAATTTAGGATTCCTGCCCTGATTATGGCACTGTAGGCTGAGTTAGATGCTCCTGGCTTCTGAACTTTCACATTTATCAAAAAACCACACAAAGCCTCCCTACCTAGAACCTTGCCCCTTCTGCATAAATATCCTTCTCAGTTTACCCTGAGTCTGTGACCTAGAACTACCAGATGGCACCTGTCCTCCTTGTGGTGCTCTAGTACAGATCTGGGGCTGTTTCAGTATGGATCTCTGAACTCTTCTTGCCCTGGAACATAGCTTCTTCCAAGGTATTTCATTATAGAATTTCTTTCTGGCAGTGATCTGTGGATTTTTCCAAGTTGCTGAAGTGCTCCTCCCATGATGTGCTCCTGTCTTGACTCTGTCTCCAATGTCCACAGACTTCTTTGTCTGTCTCACTATGGCCAACTTAGGCTAGATGAAGGACTCGTGACTTTTGCTGAATTTTTTAAAATCAGGATTTGGTATGGTGCATTTTCTAGATATGTTTGGAGGAGTTTGTGGATGGGTGCTCACCCCACTGCTTTGTAACACTGCACTATCTTGGCTCCTTCTTACTTCCATATAGTTGTTATTATTTCAATATTTCTTTGAGAACTGTTTGTTCATATCCTTTACTATTCATTCATTGGGAAATGGGTCTTGGTCTTAAATAATGAAATATATTCTGGTATTCAATCATAGGTTTACAATTATATACTGGGGATTTAATCATTGGAAATGCATAATTATTGATGGCACTTAAATAACAAAATCACTTGTGCTCTGTTTTCTTCAGAATGCTGAGAGAACTTTAAAAAATGGAAGGGGTCAATCAGACCACTGTCACAGAATTTGTCTTGCTGGGCCTCTCTGGCCACCCAAGGCTGCAGACCATTTTCTTTGTGCTGGTGCTGTGGATGTACCTGGTAATCCTTCTAGGCAATGGTATCCTCATCATAGTAATTATCTATGACTCCCACCTGTACACACCCATGTACTTCTTCCTTGGCAACCTGTCCTTCCTGGATATTTGCTACACAACCTCCTCTGTGCCCCTAATTCTAGACAGCTTCCTCACCCCAAGGAAAATAATTTCTTTTTCTGGCTGTGCAGTACAAATGTTTCTATCCTTTGCCATGGGAGCAACTGAATGTGTGCTCCTGAGCATGATGGCATTTGACCGTTATGTGGCCATCTGCAAGCCCTTGAGATACCCTGTTATTATGGACAAGTATACTTATGTGTCCATGGCTGCTGGGTCATGGATAGCAGGGGGCATCACTTCTACAGTGCAAACCTCTCTTGCAATGAAATTGCCCTTTTGTGGAGATAATGTCATCAATCATTTTACATGTGAAATCCTGGCTGTCCTCAAATTGGCCTGTGCAGATATCTTACCTAATGTGATTAGCATGACAATTGCTGATATAATTTTTCTAGTTTTCCCAGTGTTGTTCATTTTTATTTCTTATGTTTTCATCCTCTCCACAATATTGAAGATCCCTTCAGCAGAGGGGAGACACAAAGCCTTTTCCACTTGCTCAGCCCACTTGACTGTGGTGATTATATTCTATGGAACAATTTTTTTCATGTATGTGAAACCGAAATCTAAGGACTCTCTTGGAGTAAGCAAAGAAGACATTACAGACAAGCTCATCTCCCTGTTCTATGGTGTTGTGACTTCCATGCTCAATCCCTTGATCTACAGTCTGAGGAACAAAGATGTGAAGACAGCAGTGAAGAAGTTGCTGGGTCAAAAGCTGTTCACTGAGTGAATTCAGACAACCTGTATCTGTTTTTTGGGAAGGAAAGAACATATATGCAAAGATGAGCTTGAGAAATACTTAGATAAAATTTTCTTTAAAACAAAAAGGTTTAGCATTTACAACAAATGCTATTCCAAGCAACAAACTCAATCTCTAAAGCTAGCCCATGTAAGAAGCACTTTCTCGTGAAGGTACATATTTGTATGGTAGACAAAGTACGGATAGTGATGGAACGAACTTTACTGTTCTATTGTTGACCCTGAAGAAATAATTTGTCTTCAACCATCCTTTTCTTTCCTCATTATTTTTCAGTTCTATTCATGCTGCCTACTTCAGTTATTCCAACCTGACCAATATAAAGGCTATGTTCTATTTCAAACCACCCACTTAACCTAAATAACAGTAAGGCACATGGGTCTGAGAGCTTTGAGCAGGAAAACTCGGAAGGAGAAGAGAACTAAGGAAGTTGAACCCTAAAAGAGAAAGAATTATATCTTATACCTAAGTATATATATACTTAATGTCTTAATTAGAATTGATTTCTACAAAAATCTTTTTTTCAACTACTTAGAGAAATTCCTGTGAACCCTTTTCTGTCTTTGACTCATGTAGATACAGAGTATAATTTACAATATTGTGTGCATTAAAATAAAATCCCAGTAATTTTTTGTCTTATGTAATTTATTTCAATGACATTTGAATATTAGCTACTATGAAAACTAATTGTCAGATTACAGAAATGTATGATACTTTTAGAATTAAAGACTGAAAATCAAATATGTGATAAAACTATGAAAACTACTTGTGTTCCAACTAGACATTCATCAATATTATTTGAGTAGAGGTTTCTCTACTAAAAAACAGTTGGTTAAAAGGAAAGTTCTTTAAAAGTAATTTTTCTATGTAATTTAAAGGGGGAAAGATTACCTAGTTAAAAATAAATTGAAGGAGAATGGGATTAGTTGACCAGACCTTAAGAAATAACGAAACAAACGATGGTATCTGAATATAATGGAATATTTTTTTTTGGTTAATTTTTTTTAATTTTTTTTAATGCAATTTATTTATTTAACATATTTGGTTTTCAGCATTGATTTTCACAACATTTTGAATTACAAATTTTCTCCCCATTTCTACCCTCCCCCCCACTCCAAGATGGCTTATATTCTGGTTGCCCTGTTCCCCAGTCAGCCCTCCCCTCTATCACCCCCCTCCCCTCTCATCCCCTTTTCCCTTCCTTTCTTGTAGGGCAAGATAAATTTGTACGCCCCATTGCCTGTGTATCTTATTTTTTGTTGCATACAAAAACATTTTTTGTTTTTGAACATCTGATTTTAAAAATTCCCTTCCCTCTTCCCTTCCCACCCACCCTCCCTAAGAAGTTGAGCAATTCAACCTAGGCCACACATGTATTATTATGTATAACCCTTCCACAATACTCATGTTGTGAAAGGCTAACTACATTTTGCTCCTTCCCAACCCATCCCGCTTTATTGAATTTTCTCCCTTGAACCTGTCCCCTTTCCAAAGTGTTTGTTTTGATTACCTCCACCCCCATCTGCCCTCCCCTCCATCATACCCCCCTTTTATTTTTTTTTATCTTCCTCCCTCTTCTTTCCTGTGGGGTAAGATACCCAACTGAGTATGTATGGTATTCCCCCTCAGGCCAAATCTGATGAGAGCAAGGTTCACTCATTCCCCCCTCACCTGCCCTCTCCCCTCCTCCCATAGAACTGCTTCCTCTTGCCACCTTTATGGGAGATAATCCACCCCATTCTATCTCTCCCTATCTCCCTCTCTCAGTATGTTACTCTCTCATCCCTTAATTTCATTTTATTTCTTTTAGCTATCTTCCCTTCATCCTCAACTCACCCTGTGTCTGCTCTCTCTCTTTTACATATATATATATATATAAACACATATATACATATACACATACATACATATACACATAGATATATACATACATACCCATTCACTTATATATATACATAAACATATACACACACACACACACACACACACACACACACATATATATATATATATATATATATATATATATATATATATATATATGCATATTCCCTTCAACTACCCTAATACTGAGGTCTCATGAATCATACTCATCATCTTTCCATGTAGGAATGTAAACAAAACAGTTCAACTTTAGTAAGTCCCTTGCAATTTCTGTTTCTTGATTACCTTTTCATGCTTCTCTTGATTCTTGCTTTTGAAAGTCAAATTTTCTATTCAGTTCTGGTCTTTTCACTGAGAAAGCTTGAAAGTCCTCTATTTTATTGAAACTCCATCTTTTGCCTTGGAATATGATACTCAGTTTTGCTGGGTAGGTGATTCTAGGTTTTAATCCTAGCTCCATTGACCTCCGGAATATCGCATTCCAAGCCCTTCGATCTCTTAATGTAGAAGCTGCCAGATCTTGGGTTATTCTGATTGGGTTTCCACAATACTCAAATTGTTTCTTTCTGGCTGCTTGCAGTATTTTCTCCTTGATCTGGGAGCTCTGGAATTTGGCAACAATATTCCTAGGAGATTTCTTTTTGGGATCTATTTGAGGAGGTGATCAATGGATTCTTTCAATTTCTACTTTGCCCTGTGGCTCTAGAATATCAGGGCAGTTCTCCTTGATAATTTCCTGAAAGATGGTATCTAGGCTCTTTTTTTGATCATGGCTTTCAGGTAGTCCAATAATTTTTAAATTATCTCTCCTGGATCTATTTTCCAGGTCAGTGGTTTTTCCAAGGAGATATTTCACATTGTCTTCCATTTTTTCATTCCTCTGGTTCTGTTTTATAATATCCTGATTTCTCATAAAGTCACTAGCTTCCACTTGCTCCAATCTAATTTTTAAAGTAGTATTTTCTTCAGTGGTCTTTTGGACCTCCTTTTCCATTTGGCTAATTCTGCCTTTCAAGGCATTCTTCTCCTCATTGGCTTTTTGGAGCTCTTTTGCCATTTGAGTTAGTCTATTTTTTAAGGTGTTGTTTTCTTCAGTGTATTTTTCAGTATTTTTTTGGGTCTCCTTTAGCAAGTCATTGACTTGTTTTTCATGGTTTTCTTGCATCCTTCTCATTTCTCTTCCCAATTTTTCCTCTACTTCTCTAACTTGCTTTTCCAAATCCTTTTTGAGCTCTTCCATGGCCTGGGGCCAGTTCATGTTTTTCTTGGAGGCTTTTGTTGTAGGCTCTATGACTTTGTTGTCTTCTTCAGGCTGTATGTTTTGGTCTTCTTTGTCACCAAAGAAAGAATCCAAAGTCTGAGACTGAATCTGGGCGCGTTTTCGCGTCCTGGCCATATTCCCAACCAACTAACTTGACCCTTGAGTTTTTCAGTGGGGTATGACTGCTTGTAGACTAACGAGTTCTATGTTCTACGTTTGGGGGGGAGGTGCCAGCTCTGTCAGAGCCACACTCCTCCTTCCCCAAGGACCCCCAGTCCAGACTGGGCTTAGATCTTCAGCAGGCTGTTGCACCCCTGCTGTGATCCGCCACTTAATTCCCCCCACCAGGTGGGCCTGGAGCCGGAAGTAACAACAGCTGTAGCTGCCCCACCTCCGCTGCCCCCGGGGCTGGAAGCTGAACCGTGAACTCCTTCCACTCCCGCAGCTTTTCCCACTAACCTTCTCTGCAGTCTTTGGTGTTTGTGGGTCGAGGGGTCTGGTAACTGCTGCAGCTCACATATTCAGGGTGCTAGGGCCCCCTCTGCCCGGTTTCTGGTCTGGATCGTCCACGCTGCTCAGGCTGGGCTCTGCTGCACTCCGTTCCCAGCTCCCAGCTCCATGTGGAATAGACCTCACCCAGAGACCATCCAGGCTGTCCTGGGCTGGAGCCCTGCTTCCCTCTGCTGTTCTGTGGGTTCTGCCGTTCTAGAATTGGTTCAGAGCCATTTTTATAGGTTTTTGGAGGGACTCGGGTACGGAGCTCACTCTAGTCCGTGCTTACCAGCCGCCATCTTGGCTCCGCCCCCATAATGGAATATTTTTATGCCATCAAAAACTACGTGTGATGACTTCAGAGAAGAAGGAGCAGATGTATAAATTGATGCAGAGTGAAGTAAGTAGGGCCAGTAAAACCCCATCAATAATGATTCCAACAACGCCAATGGAAAGGAAAAAAAAGAAATGGAACTTTGTAATTATAATGACCGAGCTTGGCTAGGTGAAGAGTTGAGAAAATTCATTGTCTTCTCTTTGAAGATATTCTCAGCATGGAGTACATTATGTAATGTTGATTTATTGGTTCCTTTTGTTAATCTGCTTTTCTTTTTCTTTTTAACCGTGTTGGCTTTTTGGGTAGGGAATGGAGGAAGGACAGATACAAAAGTGAGGGAGGCTAAACACATTGGGTCAGATATCTACATGGACCCATTTCAAGGTAGCCAGGACTTCACATTTGAAACGATAGATGACATTATCTTCATAAAAAGGCAATTTCATTGTAAGAAGAGATGTGCCTTGTAGAAGTGATGCCCTCTGCTCTCCAAGATCCAGCATTCATTGACACATGAATGTCATGATTCTGGAGCATCTGAAGGGCTTGCAAATGATGACAGAGTCAAATGCCATTATGTTCAGGAGTACGAACTCAGTTGCTGCCATGACAAAGTAGAAACATGCCTTAAATTTTCAAATGAGCAATTGCAGAAGACATCAATAGTTAGCTGTAGGATTTTCTGAATGTGATGTCTATAGTGGCCTGAATTATATATAGTTTTATATATATATAGTTATATGTAGTTATATATATATATATATATATATATATATGTGTGTGTGTGTGTGTGTGTGTGTGTGTGTGTGTGTGTATGTGTGTGTATATGTATGTATGTGTGTTTGCCAGCCATGGCTTTTTTCCTCTTTATGATTGATATCCTTGTTTTCATGTGACTTTTACCTCCAAGTATAACCTTCTCTTTTCCTACTCAGAAAGAAATAATTTATAAAATAAAAAGGGGGAAAAAGCAGTTCTGTAAAACTTGGCAACCAATCGGCCTAAATATGGTTTCATATGCAATGTTCTTTACTCATCGTCTCCTATCTCTACAAAGAAAAGAGTGATTTATTCCCTAGGGTCTATATCTGTTACTATAATTGCACAATGTGCAGTTTCATTTATTTTTGGTGTTCTTTCCATTTACATTGTTGTAGTTGTGTGTACATTTTTCCAGAATTTCCTTAATTTATATTTCATCAGTTCATATAAATGTTTTATGCTTTTCTTAATTTTTCATATTCATTGATTTTAATTGTGTAGTAATATTCTATTTTGTTCACGTACCACAATTTGTTTAACCACCTCTCCCTGCCACCAACCAATGATCATCTGCTTTGTTTCAACTTTCTGCTACCAAAAAAAGTATAGCTGAAAATATGTCAATGTATATGGGACCTTTCCTTTTTTATCCCCTGGGGTAGGGTCTCTGACATGGACATTTAATTCACTTTCTTAGCATAATTCTAAATGATTTTCTAGAAAATTTGGACTGTGATCAGTTAGCTCTGGACTACTCTTTTTCCCTGTGGAGGGGCCACAAACCATCTCAGCCCTTAGGCTGACCTGTTTCTTCCTCTTCTACTTTAAATTTATCTTTGAAAGGGGTTCTCCTAATGGATTAGCCATACACACCTGATCCTTCCTTACCTACTTCATTGACTAAGGCCTTTTTGGGAAGCTTCTGTTGGACATTCCAGTTTATAAGGAAGTTTGACTCAATTCTGTGTATATCTTAGAAATGAAACCTTTATCAGAAAAACTTGTTGCAAAAATGTTTTTCTTTTTTCTGCTTTCCTTCTAATTTTGCTGCATTGATTTTGTTTGTTCAAAATCTTTTAAATTTTATGTGTTTGGAATTACCCATTTACCTCTTGGTGTCTTGTTTGCTCATGAACTCTTCTTCTATCCATAGATCTGACAGATATTTTTTCCATGCTGCACTAATTTGCTCATGATGTTACTCTTTATGTATAACTCATATACTCTGTAGTTGCTTAATTAATGTTTATTGACTAAAAGACTAGTTACCATTGGGATCCAACTAAAAGTCTTCTAGATATGTAGAACCTGATGTAAATATAGATCTGCTGACATAGCTTTTGAGAATCCATGGACAAAATGGAAAGATTAAAAAATCTGTTGAAATTAATATGGACTTAATTCAATCACAAAGAAAATATCGATACAATACATCATTAGATAAAATTATAACAAAATTCATATATAAAAATGAAACTGCAGAGGTCTCAAATGACATTATGGGAGGAGTAAAAAAGGTGTGAAGACTTCTTTACAAAATCTCAAATTATAACTATAAAGTGTTAATTATCAAAATTATGCTGGTTAAAAGAGGTAATTCATATTGTGAGAATTGTGTTTAGGAATATCAGTTTGAGACAGCTGTTTGGGATATGGGTTGAGAAGGGTGAAGGCTTGAAGCAGGGAGACCAATTAGACTATTGCTATTGTGCAGAAGAGAGATAATTAGGGTCTGAATTAGGGTAGTGGTTGTTCAAGTGGAGCAAAAGGAACAGATGTAAGAGATACTTAGGAAGTAGGATATAGAAGATGTAGTAATTGATTTTATATGGAATTGAGAGAGCTCACATTCAATCAAGACATATAATACAACATGCATGAGAAATAAATTCAATATTCAATATTTTAAGGAAGTGGGGAAGCAGTAGGAGCTGGGGGACAGAATCAGAAAACGTCTCATACCGAAGATGGCATTTGAACTAGGAATCCTCCAAAATGGAGAGATAATTATGGCTTATTTTATAATGAAAATAGTACCTCACATTCATAGGGAGGTGCTTTCACATCCATTTTCAACTCTGATTGCCACAGCAAGCTCATGGTTACTGCCAGAACCTTTATTCCCAACATACAGATTGGGAAATTAAGTAACTTGTTTATGGTCACACAATTAGTAAGTAGTAGAGTCTTAGCTTAAATTGAGGTATGAACACTTTTGTGTGTACCTGAGATAGATTGAAGACAAACGTCACAGAATCTGGGAAGGTTATAGAACTAGAGGGGCCAGGGGTTTCCAAGTAGAAGAAGCTGCTATGGAAAAGACTGTAAGCTGGGTATAGTACAGTCATTATTTGGGAGGAAGAAGAGTGTCAGGAGAAGAGATTTGGACAATAAGGGTATGGACAAGATAGAGTGAACCTTGGCAGCTAGATGGTCTGGTGGATAGAGTACTGGAATTGCAATCAAGGAGACCCGAATTCAAATTCTACCTCAGACAGTTACTAGCAGTGTGACCTTGGGCAAGTCACTTAATCTCTGACTCTCTTCCTCCTCTTCTGTTGAATGGATAAGAGTAGCGCCAACCTCACAGGGTTGTTATGAGGATCAGCTGAGATTATATACGTATGTAATGCCTTGTCAACTTTCAAGTGTTATGGAGATGCTAACTCTTATTAAAGGGGAAGAGTAGGCATGGCGATTTATGGTGGCAGAGTGAAAGTGGCACTGGACAGCATGCAATCCCACTCTCCATCCAAAGTTTTGCATCAAGGGGCATGAGAGAAGGAGAAGGAAAAGCTGGCCATGGAGAGGGAGCCAAGAGATATACTGTTTTCAGGGGGAAGCTAGGTTTCAATAAGTAACAGATAGACAAGACATAAGAAGTAGAAATCTAGGATGAAATGGAGTTCCACAAAATGACTGTTCCAGACTGCACAAAGAAAGGGAGGGAAGAGGAGGATAGGGATAGGGGTAGGCTAGAACTTAGTTTACTATGGGGGGGGAAGGATGGTGACCAATGTGTACTCCTTTCTTCTGATTTTATGAACTCCTCTCATACATGCCTCACTAATCCCATGCTGTTTCCTTAGATCTCGTGTGGCAAGGGTCACCAAACCAGACCACATGTCTGTGGCAGTCTGCTCCGACTAGAAGGTGTCCCTGAGAAACAACCTTGGTGACCAAAGGACCATGTAGACCTTTAGGCTGGTACAAGACACTCCCTCTCCCACACCAATGTCTATGCTAGTTCCAGTTCTTGGCCCTGATGTCAGTAAAAATTACACAACACTTCCATTTTCCAAGGGCTTTATTGAAAAAAGAGTAGTGTACATTTTGCATGTGCATTTTGCTTGTGCGTGTGTGTGTTACACTTCAATTAGAATTAGAGTGTAGCAATAATTTCTCTTTAATTGGGTATGTGGGACATCATCCCTAAAGTATCAGAAAGTTTCAAAATCTTCCATACTTCTCCTTGCATACTTTAAATTGCTTTAGGGATTAGAACTTTGCATTAAAACAACAAGGGATTTTTAATTACCTTGTGAACCAATAGCTAATTCTTTGGAGAATGGATCTGGACCTTGGAGTATGAGAAACACTGCAGAGAACTGGCCTTGAGTTTTATTTTTACTGGGGATTGCCTCTGTTTTAACCATTAGAGATCAGTATTGTTGATGGACCCTGCCACGTTGGTATTTCTTTATCTCATTGACTTATTGAGAATGAAGAGAGAAAATTCATGAGCCTGAGAATATGAAAATTTCGGATGGTTTCCTCTCTAGACCCATTTCACACTTTCTAGGCAAATGCTGTTTTTCAGTGAAACTTGAAGACGATAACAAGCACACATTTTTAGCCCACATTACCCTGGCATGGCTCGCGTGCTGCAGGGCAATAGTTTCCTCATTCAGAGTACCAGAGAAACTGGAAGTCAAGTAGAAGCCTGCTTCTGAGCAAAAAGGAAGTCATTTTTCCAACTCGTATTTTTAAAAAATACCGATTCTTGTGTACGAGTAAGTCGAGTTTTCTGAGTTTGTGTGTTTCTGGGTAGACCGTATGTAGTTTGAATTCTGTGGTCAGACTGTAGCTGGTGTCAAGTCGTCTGCTGCCAGACATTTAAGGTGCTGCATCGTCCTTCTGCTTGCTGTGGCTACAGACTGCATTAACAAGGGATACATTAAGGAAGTGAGGAGAACAAAATTCTTTCCAAACACACAGGTCCTTTTAATTATTTTTTTAGAATTACGAATGTTAGTGATGGTCTGGATTAACCTGGAAATGAGACAGATTAAATAGGGTTGGTAGGGAAAATGGGCAAAGATTGTTTCCAAGTGTGCCTAACTTTTGCAAAGAACACTTTAATAATCCTCTCTGTCTCTGTCTCTGTCTCTCTCTCTCTGCCTTTCCGTCTGTCTCTCTCTCTGTCTGTCTGTCTCTCTCTATCTATCTGCCTGTCTCTCTGTCTATTTAAGAGTGGTAATGAAAATAGGTAGTTTTGCATAGTGGATAGATAGTTTTTCATAGTGGATAGATTTGCATAGATTCAAGTCTCAGAATCAGGGAAAACCTGTGTTCAAGTCTTGCCTCTGTCACATAGTTGCTGGTGACCTTAGATAAGTCACTTAACCTCTTAAAGCCCCAGGTGTCACGCCAAGAATATATTTCTCAGAAGAGTTGATGATCCGCATTGGTAGAGGGAGTTTCCTCACTGCAGATTTGCTGCATCATTGAAATCAGAAGTTGTGATATTCTTTAAAAAAATTATGATAGTTTTCTAGCTAATAAGAAAATTAAAGCCCCCAGCAAGAATTTATTTAATGTTTTACACTTTATGTGTGCTTGTATATTGCTTATATAACCCTGTGCTTTGTATACTGCTTGTATAACCATGATCTCATTTGAATCTGCCAACAGTTCTGATGCTAGAAGTATAAATTACATAATTATATGTATGTAATTACGGAATTTTTGACACGTAACTGTATAAGAAATGGAGGCTCATTCACTTCTACCTCTTCAAGGAACCCCAGATTGTCCATGGTTGAGCCTTAATTCATAGTTGTCTCTGGTTCCAAGTCTATCTTATCACTCAATATTCTTCAGACACAGACCTAACATGGATTTAATCATTCAGATTCACTGATGGAGGAATATATTTTTTGATTCCGTGTGATTTATATGACTGATTATCACAAGAATTTTACTGTCTTGTTGTCAATGCCTATGAGATGTTACGAACAGAAAATATATGCTAGCCAGACACAATTGCTTTGGCCAAGATTTGAAACCCTTATATGATAATAGATAATAGGATTTAGACCTTGGAAGATTATCTGGCCTAACCTGTCATTTTACATAGGAGGAATTTTCAGAAATAACTTGCCCAAGGTTACACAGTTTGAAAGAAGGAGCAGAACCAGAATTTGAATCCAGGACATTTCACTCCATAATTTGAGCTCTATCTATATTACACTACCCATTTCCTTAATTTATTAATCTGGGCCCTCGTTATCCCTTGGTTGTATTGCTGAAACAGCTTCTTTTGGCTTCCCTCTACCAAGCTTCACTGTGTAATGTATCTTCCCTCCAGCTGCCAGGGAGATTTTCTTAAAGTTTACATCAGATTATGTCACTCTTCTACTCAGTAACCTACAGTGGCTACCCACTGTCTTTCATAACAAACACAAACTCCTGATTGACACATCCTGGCCTCCTCTTACCTTTATAATCTTGCATTTTACTCCCCTCCTGGCACCTTGCTTTCTTGCCAGGCTGGAACTCCCCATTCTGCACAGAATCCATCTCCTGTCCCTGTGTCTTTGAACTGGTTATTACCCCATCCCCCCTTAACTCCATTACTTGTAATCCTTTAAGACTCAGCTCAAAAACTGATTCTCTTTTCATGATTCTCTTTTTGGTCCTCCAGCTGCTAGTGCACCCACTGCCTAAAATACCTTGGATTCGTGTTGTATATATTCTGCACAGATGAATCTACAGACACTTTGTTCCCCATTAGACCAGCACGCTCTTTGAAGGCAGGAACCGTTTGGTTTTTCTCTTTGTATCCCCTGCCCTTAGCACAGTGACTGACACACGGTAGACACTTAATAAAAGATTACCGATTGTTTCATGTCATGTTTAAATAATGATCAATGCATTACACAGTGATGAGTGTGTAACTAATTGAAAATGCAAATGTGACACTTCGAATTCCTTTATGGTGTGTGAATCATAACACGGCTTTCTAAGAATCAGGTAAATTTTTAGATTCAGAGCTTCTTTTCTAGGATCTCAATTAATGTAATTAGCATAATAGTCAATAAAATAACATTTTCTGACTATGGTGATCTTCATACCAAGGGAATAAACATGTTTTTGTGGTATATTCTTTTATTCAAAAACATGGGAAAGAACACGGTGTACGAGAGATGGCCTCAAAAGGGGAAGACCTGGATTCTAATCCTACCTCTAACTCTCACTAGCTTTGTGATCCTGGGCAAGCCATGTAAGCATTCAGCACTCTAGGCAATGTTCTAGGACTGTTAGTTATAGAGAAGGTGCTGACCTGCAGCAGTAGAAGGAATTTCCTTTGCCCCTATCCTTATTCAAACAGTTTTCCAATTAAGCATCAGAAATGTAAACTTACAAAAAATGTAATGCTTTGTTATACTGCTGTAACAAAGCCATCTTGCTCTGTCCTCAGAATCTTGTGAATGAGAATTCTTCAGAAATGCATGGGAACAATCAAACCACTGTAACAGACTTTGTCCTGCTGGGGCTTTCTGGACACCCAGAGTTAGAGACCATTTTCTTTGTGCTGGTCCTGTGGATGTACTTGGTAATCCTTGTGGGCAATGGAGTCCTTATTACAGTTACCATCTATGACTCCCACCTGCACACACCCATGTACTTCTTCCTTGGTAACCTCTCCTTTCTGGACATTTGCTACACAACCTCCTCTGTGCCCCTAATTTTAGACAGCTTTCTCATTCTGAAGAAAACCATTTCTTTCTCTGGCTGTGCGGTACAGATGTTTCTATCCTTTGCCATGGGAGTGACTGAATGTGTGCTCCTGAGCATGATGGCATTTGACCGCTATGTGGCCATCTGCCACCCCTTGAGATACCCCACCATCATGAACAAAAAGACATACATGTCCATGGTGGTCGGGTGCTGGACAGCAGGGGGCATCACTTCAGTGGGGCAAACCTCTCTTGCAATGAGGTTGCCTTTTTGTGGAGACAATGTCATTAACCATTTCACATGTGAAATCCTGGCACTACTGAAAGTGGCTTGTGGTGATATCTCAGTCAATGTAGTTAGCATGATAGTCACCAACATAATTTTTCTGGTTTTCCCAGTGCTGTTCATTTTTACATCTTATGTTTTCATCCTTTCCACCATCCTGAGGATCCCTTCAGCAGAGGGGAGACGCAAAGCCTTTTCCACCTGCTCAGCCCACCTGATGGTAGTGATTATATTTTATGGAACAATCTTTTTCATGTATGGGAAACCCAAATCTAAGGACTCTCTGGGAGCAGATAAAGAAGACATTACAGACAAACTGATTTCCCTCTTTTATGGTGTGGTGACTCCCATGCTCAATCCTATCATTTATAGTCTGAGGAACAAGGATGTGAAGGCAGCCGTAAAGAATTTGCTGTGCCAAAAGCATTTCACTGCTTAAAGGTGATACATATGTATACACGTAAATATACACATACTAAATTTAAATGGTTCTTTCTGCACTGACAAATTACATCTGAGACTCAAGAAAGGAAGTCCATGTGAAGATGTGTTTGAGTGGGGCCATGAGGTGGTGCAGCAGACAGAACACTGGCCCTGGAGTCAGGAGAACCTGAGTTCAAATCTGGCTTCAGACATTTGATACTTACTAACTGTGTGACCTTGGGCAAGTCACTTAACCCTGATTGCCTCATTTAAAAAAAGATGTGTTTAAGAAGTGATTCCACAACAGATACAATCCAATTAATCATACAATTCCTATGAAACAAAGCAAATAGCCCATGATGTTTAAATCTCACTACAGGGAGCATTCTAAGGTAACAACTGCAATTTTAAATGCCAACAAATGTAATAATTGCTATCTCTGGTGAAGGTACATGATTGAGTGGCATACAAACTACAGGCAGGGAAAAAGGAATGTTTATAGCTTTTTTGTCCATGAAGAAATAATTAATCTTCAACCTTCTTTATCTTTCCCCAATCATCTTTCAACTCGGGTCCTGCAGCCTGCATCAAATATTTCAACTTTTCCCCACTTTTTGTTGTTAAGTTAATTTTCAGTTGTGTCCAACTCTTTGTGATCCCATTGGGCTTTTCTTGGCAAAGATACAGGAGTGGTTTGCCATTTCCTTCTCCAGATCATTTTCAGATGAGGAAATGAGGCAAACAGGATTAAGTGATTTGCCCAGGGTCACACAGCTAGTAAGTGTCTGAGGCCAGATTTGAACTCAGGAATGAATCTTACTGACTTCAGGCCCAGCACTCTATCCACTGTGCCACCTAGCTGTCCTTCCCACACTAAGATCCTGTATAAACTCTCAAATCACCTACCCACCCCAAATAATACACAGACACACAAGTCTAAGAGCCTTGAGCAAGAAGATACAGAATGATATATGTTTAAGGCCAATATCAAAGATGGAGGTGCTATGAGTTCTATATATTGGGCCCTAAACATATCTTGAAGTTAACAAGATTCTACTAAATACTTATTTTTTCAATGACCTGATTCACAATAAAGAAACTATCAGCTCTGTTTTTAGCTTTAATACACACTAGCCATACAATTTCTAGGATATTATGCCTTAAAATAAAATCCCGCTACCAAAAGTATTTTAATTATGCAACTAATTTAATGGCATTTCTTAGCTATTATAGAGACTAGTTGTCTAACTACAGGAACATACTATCTTTCCAGAATCAATAGCTAAAAATCAGATGCATAATAAAATCTACGAATTGTCACTGATTTTTACAAAGTAAGCATTCATTAAAAGACACTTAGAGAAACATTTTGTCAGAAGGAAAACTGTCTCAAAGTAATTTTATTTTGTAGAGGTGGAGGATTAGGGATGTGAAATATTGTATACATTCCCAGCCTTGATTGATGTGCTGGTTGGGTGTGTGAAACTACTTCCTCCCTTTCCTTTTTATCCTTTGCTTCATGTGTTGTCTCATGAGATGGGAGTCCAGAGAGGGGTTGTAGGTCCCTGTCTGAAATAACTTTGTGCATAAGCTCATGCATATGAATAGCCTTATTTAAAATATGCCTATTTGCCTATGGAATGGATGGCAGTTTGTACTGCAGGATTAAATGTCATATTTTTGAGAAATGTTCTACTATTATGAGTATGGTGATGTCACTATAAGAGGATCAAATCTGTTATTGTTGACTCTTGACCGCAGTCCAACACATTGTTCCAATAGTTGTAGGAGCCAGGTCTTTTGTTATGGGTACTTGTGTCAGGGTTTCTTTGTATCTTGGCACCTATTAAGTCTTAAACATGATGCTTGACATCTTCTGTTTAGTCAGGATACCAGTATTGCTACTGGAATAAATTCTTGGTCCTTGTTCATTTTGGTTACTCCATCAACTGGTATCCCAATAAGTCCATAAGATCTCCTTTCAGTAGTGGCATGGTTTTCCAACACACACGCCCTTGGAGCAGATGTTGTACAAACCTCAAGACAAAAAAAGTCTTACTTGAGACCTTTTGCTTCTCAAGTTTCAAATTTTTCATGTTGGTACTGAGGGTGTTCCTCATTCTAGGTACATAAGCCACAGGGAGAAAACTAAAAACAAATAATACCTTTTATACTTTTTCTGAAATGATCCAAGGTTTTGTAGAGTCAATTACATTCCCGTAGTCTGTAAAAGTCATGATGGGGTACATAGTTTCTCCAAATGTCCCATCAATTCTGTAAGAAAGACATTTTATATATAGGAGGCAACTCCAGGTCGGTGATGGTGTGATTTTTCTCCACTGATACAAACTGGTGAGAACGATGTTCAATTGGAAAGTGTACAGTCTTGGACACTTATCCATTCTATCTTTCTTATAGTTTTTAAGTCAGGTCACAAAGGTGACCCCTGAGACATCTGTCTCCACAAGGAATGGGCAATCTGGGTTCAGATGTCATAGCAAAGATGCTGCCATGTAAACTTTCTTCAGTGCTAAGATAACTCCCTTTTGTTTGGTATCTTATATGTATGACCTCTTTCCCCCTAGCATGTGAAACTTATTCCCCCAGCCTTAATTACCCTATGATGAACTGTTGGTCAGTCTGCCATCTCTAAGAAACCTTCCAGGACTTTAACTTCTAGTTGTGGATTCTAATCCTGTTATGGCTAGTTTTGCTGTACACAGAGTGGCTTCATTTGTAAACTTTCTGGTCTCAGTACAAATTCTGGGAAGCTCCTTTGGCTGTTGTGGAAGATATGCTGTTCATGTGAAATGTTGCCACATAATGGGATGAATACTTCTTAAGCCTCTGTGACGAGCTTTTGTAAATGAAGGGAATGTTGCTAAATGGGACATGGCCTGCTGATCAGAAGATACACCAAGATTTCATTGCTGGAATATTGCAAATCCATGAGAAAACACGAAGATTATAACCAAATATTCATGATGCTCAAACTATGTTCAACAGAGTTTCGTCATCAATCCCCAGTTAAGCTTCACAGCAAGCTATGGGTCCTCTACTAATCCAACCAGATGCAGCTTCAGACTCCATAGACCTGAGCCCCCAAACTCTCAAGTATTGAAAGGAAGTAATAGTTTAGGATGATGATTTTATTCAGGTCTAAGTAGTCAACCATTGCGCCTGTCCAGGTAGTTCTTACATGAGATGCCTATAGAAGCATGAGCACCATTCTATACTGGAATTACAGTGTCTGAGCCACAGGAGCCAAAATATGGCAGCTCCAGTCCTGTCTTCTACCAGCAGATCCACCTACCCTTTTTAAGTTTCTTTTGCCTGTCATGTAGGGGAGATAATTATATACTTTACCACCCTCACTTAACACCCAAGGGTTGGTCTTTCACCATAATCACTTTCTTGGGTATGGCCTTATGTTGATCGAACTCCCTATATTTTGATTTGTTTTTTTCGAAATATAATTGCCCTTGCCTCCTAGTCAGTAAGACCTTTAATCCTCCCCCTTTTCCTGTGGAGAAGACATAAATCATCTTATTACTAAGGATAAACACAACAGGAAACTGTTCGTCTTCTACTTCTGTTCTACTTTTCAAAGGGGCTCTGCTTCTTGGGTAGAATTTCCCATCTCATCATCTCATTCCTTTCTACATCAATCTCTCTTCATTTTTTAGGGTTTAATGACTTTCCTGTTTGAAAGTTTCAAGGCTCTAGTGATTGAACAAAGGTCATGATAGTTCCAGTGATCCTATGGCCTGGACAACTATACACCATTTATTATCTCTGTTGAATTGGTTCAGAATTCTCTTATGCTATAAGCACTTCTTCCCTATTTTCCCCAAAACAAGTCTATGTCCCACTTTTTCCTTCTTGTGTTTTACTTAGAAACTAATGAAAATTATTACTTTGGCCATCTCCGAAAAAAGTAAATGCTACACTAGTTCATGGGTTCATCAAATGAAAGTTGGTAGGGACCTTGGAGGTCATCTAGTATAACCTTTCACATTACAAATGAGGAGGCTAAGACCCTGAAAGATTGAGTGACTTTCCAAAGATCATAAAGGTAGTAAACAGCAGAACCAATATTTGAATCTAAGCCTCTGATTCCAAATTCAGAACCTTTCCTTTCATGAATATTTCCACTACAACTGCCTTTTCCAATCTCAGAATGCTTCTTTCCTAATTCAAGAAGTTCACTGATATGGACAACATGCAAGACTTTCCATTGCTGTAATCTGAACGATGAAGTAATTGCATTACTTTTGTGATAGCTACACTAAAACACCTCTTTGAATCTTGCCCTTAAAGAGTCTGGGGTAGCATAGTGAAGAGTGTTGGATTTAGTCAGAGGATCTGAGTCCAAATCTGGGTATCTGGGTCTCAGTCTACTCATCTGTAACATGAGAAAGTTGGATCTAATGACCTTCATGCTCCCTTCTAGCTCTAAATCTATGATCCTATGAACTTTCAACAGGTAGCCCTTTTCTCTCGTCAGAGTAACAGCCCAGTTAAGCACAGCTCTATTCCTTTTCCTTGATTGAGGATACCTATGCCTGATTTGTCATCAAAGTATTAAATGCTAGTTTACACTGATCAATAGAGCTCTGTATTGTTTCTTGTTGTCCTTTGTATGTAGATGTCAAAGTGAAAATAGGCTCGTGTGGTATTAGGGCTGAAGCCACTTAGAGTCCTAGTGGGGTGACCATAGTGAAATGAATGGGCTGAGCCTGCCTTTGACAATAACTCCTGAAAGTCATGCTACTGAAAACAATCTCTGCTCAGCCATCTGATAAGAAAGGAGAACGTGAAATAGGAACAGGATTCATGATGTCAAAAAATACTATTATGAGTGATGCTCTCCAACTACTATTGAGGATGATAGAACAGACTTTCAGGAAGTGTCGCATCAGAGTTGTGGCCTGGGTTGTGTCAGTAAGACCTTATTATAAAAATTCACCTACTGAAGGCTGATCCTCAGGTGACAGAGAGGTACAAAGCATAGACAAAGCACATAGAATGCCTAGAGGAAAGGTAACATGATATACATGTGACTTCTCTTCAAAAATTGGCACCCTGGCTGAGATGAATAGGATGCCATCCATGTTTGAAAGGGTTCCTGG
Source organism: Trichosurus vulpecula (assembly GCF_011100635.1). Lineage (NCBI taxonomy): Eukaryota > Metazoa > Chordata > Mammalia > Diprotodontia > Phalangeridae > Trichosurus > Trichosurus vulpecula. The sequence continues at coordinate 7,406,732 of NC_050581.1, read as the reverse complement.
GAATGTTGGCAATGCAATTAGACCCTTTTTGAATTTTGGAGTTTCATCTGGGTTTGAAATCTTTTCCAAATGTAACAGAAACCACCATGAGTCTCCATGCTAGTGGCTAGCTTATTTTTTACCTATAGTAATAAGTTAGCAATGACAAATGTGTGTGTGTGTGTGTGTGTGTGTGTGTGTGTGTATTCCTCCTAGTCCAATTGATCATAGAGAGTAAGGGGCAGATAACAGAGATGAGTTGTCAATGTGGAAAGTTCAAAGAAGTGTCTACACCCTGTTATCCCTTTAAACAGACTAAAGATATTTCCTTGAAGAATTAGAGAAACAGCTTGTTGTTGGTTGGCAAAAGACTGGCCGAGCCCTTGGTAAGTCTTAAAAAGAAAACTTTCTGGCCATCAGTATCGGGGGCAGGAAGGAGCTCTGTGGAATGTGACTCCTGCGCATGTGCCAGAGGACTGTGGAGGTGGGGAGGAATAAGATTCCCCCCCCCCCCCACAAATCATATCAAAGTAAGAAAAGTGTGAATCATGATTATATCAAAGAACAGAGTCTTTGATAAAATATAATACCCCTTTATGTTAAAAACACTAAAAAAGGGATAGTAATGAGAGAATTTTCCTTTAACATGAAAACATACATTCACTTTAAATGGATAGTGAGCTTTGCTGCTAGGTCTAGATTTTTGAAAATCATGAATCCTGAGAAGTGATTACATTATTTGGATTCATACTGTTTGAATTGAGAACAAATTACCACATTCTGTCAAGTTATAACTTTGAATACTGTGATTTTGAATACATGTGTCTACTTTATGGGATTCACTATTCACACTAATACAGACTGAGCTGTATATGTAGTAGAAAACCATTAGGAGAAAATCCAGGCTGTTCACACACAGAATTACTACTTGCCATAATTTAATAAATGCTTTTTAAGGTAGGTGGTGGAATATTTATCCCTGGAGATCATGGGTTATAGGTTTAGAGATTAAGAGACCTCAGACTCTATCTAATCCAAAGTATTTGTTAGTCTGGGAAAGTCTGTGGACCCCTTCTCAGAATAATGTTTTAAAATGCATAAAATACAATGCACAAGATTACGAAGGAAACAAATTATGTTGACGCTATTTTTCACCTACATAAGTTCATGTCCTCTTCACCCCCTGAAATCTATCCATGGACCCTGTGGACATCTACAGTTGAGTCCATGTCATCACTGGGTAGGCTTTTGTGCCTGGGCTTGGTGTGAGACCCTTATAATGGGTAGGGGCAGAGTCATAATCCTCTGAATATGCCCTTCATTTATATTATACATACGTATCTTTTATGTTAATAGTTGTTTGCAGTTTGTATCCCCAATGGCAGTGTGAGTTCCTTGAAGGTAGGGATCAAATTTTTGTCTTTTTTTGTATCCCCAGTACTTAGTACAGTGTTTGACATATAGTCAATATTTAAAAAAATGGTTGTTGACTGGTTGAATAGATGCTTCCTCCAAGTGCTTTGTAAAAATCAAGGGCAGAGAAAGTGGTAGGTGGGTGAATGGAAATGGGAAAGGCTGGAAAGACAGTGGTGCCATATGAGAGTGGCGTGGGAATCTGGAGGTAGTTGTATCATGTGGCATGGACTGATAGAGGATGGATTAGACAACTGCTTCAGAGAGGAAGTATATTTCCTCATTCCCTGCTTACACCTTTTGGCCAGCTCGAGTCCCCCTGTCCTAGTTATTCTTCTGCCGCAGGATTACTGGTGAACTTGCCAATAAAATCCACAGAACTATTTGTGGTGGGAGACCCATTTGTGATCCAACTTCTATAGCTACATGGATAGAAATGACAGTTCCTTTAGGGGATTATTTTCTTATAAAATCCTAGTGACATTTTATTTCTTGGCTTTTGGCTCCATGAACATGAAATGTAGTGACTAATCTTTGTTAGGGTATGTCTCAAATGTCAGACATCACTTCTGTCCATAAGGCTAGTCACGGGTATTTATTTGTATATATGTTGATCCTATAGATATCTGTAATTTCATCAGTATGGATACAAAACCTTTGGAGGCACCATGGTATTATATAACCATGTCAACTTAGAATTCATAAGGAAAGAAAGAAAAGAAAGAAAGAAAAGATTTTAAGAAACAAGTTTATGTGGCAAACCAGTAGGCTTGGTTTCCATATTTCTCTGCTTGACAAATAGCTCAAGTATTTGTTGGTGGAAGCAGTTTCTGGTTCTTTTGGTCTCAATGTGGTAACTTGTTTACATTAGCTGAGCTTTGTTCAGAGATGGAGAGCAGGCTGTGATGATAATTAACAAATTCTTTTTTTCCCATTTTCCATCATCAGTAGTTTGCTTAAGCCTGTCAAGTTAGATTAGAGTTGTTTTAACTGTATGGCATAGCCTCTTATTTTCATTCCTTAGTCTAAGTTGGTATTGATTTTGATTTTGTTCTAAGAAGCTGGCGACTGATCTTTGTGGTAGATGTTTTAAGAAAGTATATATATTGATCAACGAAGTTCACTGTGTATTAACAATGGTCTGTTTAGACACTTCCCCCTCTTTTCCTATTTGGAATCATCTTTGTTTATATAATTAAAATTTTATCCTTAAGGTTTTCCCATATCTCTTGACCTAATTTTCATTATAGAATTTCATGCCATGGTGCCCTGTCTACCTTCTTCTTGGAAATATAGGAGGCCCGTCAGACCTTGTTTAGCTTTCCCTTCCTTTGACACTTTGATGAATCTATGATTTCATCATTGTGAGCCATTCTTAGAGTGTCTACCCAATATTTTTGGGAGGGCCCTTCCTCTAAATAAGGAGGTAGTGAGTTCCTTGTCACTGGAGGTCTTAAAAAGCAAATGCTGCATGACTGTTTGGTAGAGATAGTATAGAGTATAACATGGCAACCAAAAGGGCTAATGTGATTTTGTGCTCCATTAGTAGAAGTGTAATACAATAATAAGTGAGGTGATACTGCCTCTGTGTACTTGGATCAGAACTGGAATATGGTTTATAGTATTAGGTACCAAACTTTAGAAATGACAGTGATAGCCTGGAGTATGGTGGCTACAGTGGAAAAGTATACTTGATTTGGATTCAGAGAACCTGGCTTCATACCCTGGCTCTGCTACTTACTCCCTGTGTGCCCTTAGCAAACTAACTTCACTTCTAGAGACTCCAGTTTTTTCATCTGTAAAATGAGAACCTTCGATTAGATTCTTTTCTAGGGTTCCTTGCAGGTCTGGATTTATAGTCATACGAGAGTGATCAGAATGGTGACCACAGTCGAAACCATGTAGCATGAGCATCTATTAAAGGAGCCACTGAATTTTGTCTTAGAGAAGAGAAGAGAAGGTAAGACTTGGGTCAGAGGGAGCTTGACTTCAGTTTTTGAATATCTGAAGGGCTGCTACAGTTATCCCTTCCACATTGTGGGGGTTAGGGCACAGTGCTCTTGTGATCTGAAAAATTCAAGTAAAAGGTAGTAGCCTTTGTGCATCATCTGCTGGTGTTTGCATTTTTTTTCACAAACTAACCTTTTACTTATTTTAATTTTAAAAAAGAAATTGTGTATATTTGTGGTATTAAAAGATAAAATGATATTATATAATACTATACATATATTTTATGCATTTCTGAGTTCCTAAACTTTTTCTATGTCATCTGCTGGCCTTCATGTGTTGTTTGTGGCTTCTGCAAAACTCCTCCAAAATTCCCATTTAACTTCTTATGCCAACCCATGATATATCATAACCACATTGCGGAAAGTTGCAATGTGGAAGGGATAACTATATATGCATGAGGGATTAGCTTTGTCATACTTGACCTCAGAGGATTGATGTAAGTTGCAAAGAGGATGACTTTGACTCAACATATGGGAAAGGTTCCCAGTGACTAGAGTTATTCAAAATTGAAGTCCCTTATAAGTGATATTCTTCAAACTTAAGACAGGGTGACTACTCATTGGAGATATTGTAAAGAAAACTCATGTTTTGGGTATGGCCAGATGAAATAATCTCTGAGTTACATTCAAACTTTTTGATTATATAATTTTTAAAAGCTCACCCTTGCTAGTCAAAAAATGTTTCATAGAACATTTTGCACTCCAGGTTCTCCATCAAGCCAGGGTTTTAGATTCAGGGAACTTTTGATGTTGGCAATTAGCAGATAATATTCTACAAACTGTATATGGAGATTTCTTCTTGAAAACAAGAGTAGGTATTTGTCAAATATGTAGTACAGAATATGTATTTATGATTTGAGGGACATCTATCTTCCTACACAAACAAAATACTAAGATACTAAATAATTTTTTGCATTTGGAATTTTATTGCTAACACAAAATCCCAATCATCCATTCATGTGCAAATGAGCATAAGAAGGAGATAAGATGGATGGTAATTACACTTTTTCAAGTTCCCCAACAGGTTTTTGTAACTCGGGAACAAGTATCTTAGAGAATATTTAGCCTCAATGACCCAGCCATAGTCTGCTATAGCAGCCCAGGAAATGTGCTCTTAGGGAGCTGCCCAGAAGGCTGAGTCCAAAGCTTGAACCCATTTAGCATGAATGTCTATTGAAGGAGTCATGACATTTTATCCTGAGGGAGAGCAGACTTGGGATAAGTATTTATTAGGGATTTTGTAGACAGTCAGACAGCTAGAAAAGCTAATGCAATTTTGGGCTTCATTGATAGAAACAAAATGCCCATAATAGATGAGGTGACAGTCCTCCTGTACTCTGTCGTACTCAGATTATACCTCGAGTATTATTTATTCCACTAGGTGCCATGCTTTAGAAAGGAAAATGATAGGCTAGAATGTGGCTGGTACAAGGAAAAGTATTTTTCCCTTGGGCAAAAACCTTCTCCTATTCTCTACTTCTTTCTTCCATACAGGGGTCTCCTTTCTCTGGATTAATAGGTTGTGGGTTCCTTGTCACTGTGTTTCTCATGGTAAGGGTTTTATGTTGAGTTGTCAGAGATGTTGTTGAGTGGGAAATGACATCCATTTTGGTCTGAGTTAATAGAAGTATAATATTCACGATGAAGGTGGTGATAGTCCCATTGCACTTTGCCATCATCAGAATACAACTGGAATGTTTCTAGGTCTAGGTACCATGCTTTATGGAGAACATTAACAAGACAAGATCATTCTCCTCCTGTCCAGTGCTCCTGCTATTTCCAGCCTGGTTATACTCTTTTGGGATATCAAAGACCATTCTTCTCCTAACTGCTTTTGTTTCAACAAAATTTTCTGTCTCAACAACTCCTTCCTCTGGCTGATGATTTTATTGAGGGATGTCAGGGAGAGAAATGGAGAAGAAGAGAATGGATAGTATGGGTTCTCCATTTCTTTTACCCTTCTTATCATTAGATGGAAAATATTTTTCATTTCCTTTTTTATTTCCAAATCTTCCTTAAAGATTTGGAGGAGGTGGGGTAAGTACTTGTCTTAATTCTTTCTGGCCTCTAGTTCACCAGATTTGGAATAATATTGTTAATTTGAAGGGACAAGGGAACCAGAGAAACCTTGTTTCTCCTGAAAATCTCCCCCTGCCTTTGGCAAACCATTTCTCCAGTTTAATCAAGCTACCAAGTATCCCTATCTTGAGATCTTTACTCTGATGCTAACCCAATGTGTGTCTTACCACTCACCTGAAGTTCAAGATAATAATTTATGGTCCTGCTAGTGGCAAAAGGATTGCTAACATTTCTCTCTGGATAACTGCCTTTACTTAAAAAATAAAAATAGCTGGCACTTACGTATTGCTTCAATGTTCGCAAAGCTCTTTGTAGACCTTAACTAATTACATCCTCACCATAGCCCTGGGAGGTAGGTGCTATTATTGTCCCCATCTTACAGGCGAAGAGAGAGCTAGACGTTGGAATATCTACATTCAAGTGATGGACGATTCTTTCCACACACGAATTTTGGATATTATTTTAATCATTCAACACCCAAGATTTTGAAGAGACAGTTTAAATACTTGATCCACAATATGATTTTAAATGCTAACGGTTTTTTAAAAGAAAATCTAACCATTAACAAATATATATTTTCAGGTATAAGTCATGACACTATATCGTGTAGACTCAGCGACGTGGTTTTTGACTTAAAATATTCTTCACAGCTGCCTCAACATCTTTGTTCTTCAAACCATAAACGATGGGATTGAGCATGGGAGTCACCACACTATAGAAAAGTGTGAGAAATTTGTCTGCTCTAAGAGAGCCTTTAGATTTGGGTTTTGCATCCATGAGGAAGACTGTCCCATAGGATATAATCACTACAGTCAGGTGGGTTGAACAGGTGGAAGAGGCTTTATGTCTCCATTTTGTAGACGGAATCCTGAGGATTGCAACAAATATGAAAGTGTAAGAGATGAAAATTGATGTCAGAGGAATAACTAGAAAGATGAAGTTTGGTCCTGCCACGCTAAGTACATTGATGGAAATGTCTCCACAGGCCACTTTCAGGACAGCTAGGATCTCACAAATAAAATGATTGATGATGTCCATACAAAATGTTAACTGAACTGTAAGAGATGTTTGTACTACTGAATCAAGAACTCGTGCAACCCAGGACACAGATGCCATTGACACATAAGTAACCTTGCTCATGATAACAGGGTATCTCAGGGGCTTGCAAATGGCCACGTAACGGTCAAATGCCATCATGCTCAGGAGCACACATTCAGTTGCACCATGGCAAAGGTTAGAAACATCTGCATGGCACAGCTGGAGAAGGAAATGGCTTTCCTTGGAGTGAGGAAGATGTCTAGAATTAGGGGCACAGTAGAGGTTGTATAGCAAATGTCCCGGAAGGAGAGGTTACCTGGGAAGAAGTACATGGGTGTGTGGAGGTGAGAGTCATGGATGATTACTATGATTAGTACGCCATCGCCAATGAGGCTTACCAGGTACATCCACAGGACCAGAACAAAGAAAATTGTCTCTAGCTTTGGATAGTCAGAAAGTCCCAGGAGGACAAATTCTGTTGCTGTGGTTTGATTGGTTCCTTCCATTTTAGAGTTCTCTTTTATGTGTGTGGATTCTGAGGAAAACAGAACATTGTTTTGTTGTAGCAGTGCCAGGAAGTGTTCATCTTTTCCCAAGATTACATATCCACTGAACTGCTAGCCTTTTTTGAATATGGGAATATATTGCAATATAAGAGATCAAGATTCATTTCCCAGCGGTCAAAGGATATGTAAAACAAAAAAACCAGTTTCTAATAGAATTGTGATTATTAGCAACCATCTCTAACAGTATACCAGATCATTATTTATATGGAAAATTCAAATCAAAACAACTTTGAGGTTTCACAACATGTTCAAAAAACTGGCAAAAATGTTAAATGATGGGGGTATTCATTGCTTGAGAGGAAGATGGAAGGTAGGGTAGTAGAGTTTCATATTGGTCTAACTTGTCTGGAAAGTAATTTGGAATTATGCTAAAAAAGTGAAGCAAACATCATACTTCTGGAGTTTCCATTATACTTCCAAGGGAAATAAAAATTTCATATACATCCAACTATCCACAGCAGACTTTCTGCAATAGCAAAGAAGTGGAAACAAAGCAGCTATTTGTGAATTTCATTGCTGTTCAGTCATATGGCCTCATATGACTGAAAACCCCAAAACCCCCAAAGGGTTTTCTTCACAAGGATACTGGAGGGGTTTGCCATTTCCTTTTCCAGATGGAGCAAACAGGGTTAAGTGACTTGCCCAGGATCACACAGCTAGTAAGGGTCTAAAGCCAGATTTGAACTCAGGAAGATAAGTCCTCGACTTCAGACCCAGTATTCTATCCACTGAGCCATCTGGCTGCCCCACTTGTGAATTAAGGAATGGTTGAACACATAGTGGTGCATGAAAACAATAAAATATTACTACAGAATAACAAATGATCGATATGACAATTTCAGAGAAGTATGAGATATGTGAACTGATGCATAGAGAATTTGCACAATGAATAAAACAACAAATGCAAGGAAGCACAGTCTTCCAAAGAAGCTTTGCGCTGTGTTTTTAATGTCCTTGCTTAGCCAGTGAAAGAGACAGAGATAGAAAGTCTTCCTTTTTCTCAGAATTGGGACACTGTGGGTGTGGAACATTGGACTTACACATATACTTTCAAACCTAGTTTATGTGTTGGCTAGTTTTGCTGATCTGCGTTTTTTCTTCTTTTTCTTTTAAAGTCTTTGTTGTAAGGGATAGCTCACTGAACAAGGATAGAAAAGGGATATATTCAGAAAAGAAGTGATATAGAAACAAAAGATATTAAGGAGATTAAAAATATGCATTTGTTACCTAGTTATAATGCTAACCAGCATCAGAAGATCCACTTAAAAATCCCAGGACAGAGATTTCAGATCTAAGACAATACCTTGTTATGGGAGGGCCAGTTTAAAGCTCACGCACAATTGGGTTGAAGTAATGATCCACATGTGTATTGGATTATTATTTTGGATGTAACTTCACTAATGAACCTTAGACACTAAGCAATTCAGGGCAAATAGATCATTTAATAAAGAGGGCCCAGATTTTGGAGGCAGATAAGATCTGGATTCAAATTCTGGCTATGTGACCATGGGAAGAATCAAAAAAACTTCTTTGGATCCCATTTTTCTCATTTGTAAAGTGTAAAGTTTGGTTCAATAATCTCCAAGGATCCTTCTAAATCATTTGATTTACGATTCAAAGATACGTAAAAGAGTTAGCCAAAGAAACTGATTGACTGTCATAAACATTCAGACCACATCATGTCCCACACATTGAGAACAAGAGAGACTATTTCTCTCTATAGGAGATCATATCACCATTGATATTTGCATCAACCATAGAATCATAGTCTGTCTTCCTCAGTTATTGAAACAGAATAAGATCCATGCCTGTCTCTGCAGAATACATATTGGTCCCAAGATTTGATTGGCTTCAGAGAGATATGAGTCAGAGTCCTGGCTCTGCCAAGTACTATGGTCATGACTGCGACTGGGTTCAATTGCTTTTGCTTCTTTGAACTTCAGTTTCACACATGTAGGGATAAAACAGAGTCTATAAAACTTGTTGTAAGGTTCAAAGGAGATCATGATTGTACATACTTTATAAGCCATAAAGTACAATGTAAGTAGAAGTGATTATGGCCGATGACTTTAGTTTACGTATTGAATAAGAATCTATCCTGAGACTGGCCTAAGTAACACCTGTTTTTATTAGCTTCTTCTATGCCGAATTGAAGTAGATTTGGAAGTTATATGAATAGATTTTCCAGAGGAGAGGAATTCAGAATGTTACCAATATTGGCCAGGTAACTGTCACAGTGGTTAGAGTGCCAGGCCTGGAGTCAGGAAGACCTGAGTACAAACCCAGCCTCAGACACTTACCAGCTGTGTGACCCTATGCGAATCACTGAACCCTGTTGGCTTCAATTTCTTCATCTATAAAATGAGCTGGAGAAGGAAAGGGCAAACCACTTCAGTATCTTTGCCGAGAAAACCCCAAACAGCATCATAAAGAATTGTGTATCATTGAAACAACTGAACAGTAAACATTGCTACCATTTGTGAAACAAGGTACCATTTTGGATAATTGGGATCTCACTAATTCACTGTAGCTAAATAATTGTTGTGACTGTAAATATTAAATGTGCTCTTAAAAATACTTAGCAAAAGGGGACTTGACAGCCCACAAAGCTCAAATAATGTATATATTACCTCTGAGTGTATAAGCTCAGAAAGCTCTATTTCTAAATATTTAAAATTGAGTAACAGGGATGTCCATTTACCTCTAAGTCTGAGAAATAACATCCTCCTTTCTCAGAAAGAAGTTTTACCTGACTTCCAGTGGCTCTGATATTCTGAGTCAGAAAAATACTTCCCCCAGCATATTGACGATCAATATGATGTGGACAAATACATAAGACAGTTATTTTTGTCAGGTTTCACTGAGAGAATATTTTTCAAAAAGTTGAAAAAGTGACTGCAGAGGAAGCCATGGGAAATTTTTATATTTTCAGCATCACGAATTTTCTGTCTTCATTCTCTGTTGGTCACTGAAATAAAGAAATATCAGTGTGGCAACATGTGGGTAGGAGGCATAAAACAGAGCTCTTGATGAATCCGGACCTGTCTTAGAGCTGAGCTAATTTCCTAGAAAAACAAAATTTTCAAGTCCAGTTCTTTACAGTGTTTCTGTCCATTTCGAGTTCCAGATCCATTCTCCAAAGGATCAATTGTTGGAACCAAAAGTAATTTAAATCCCTTGTGTTGAGGGAAAGCTCTAATCCCTGAGGAAATTTAAAGTTTATAGAAAGGAAAAGGCAGGGAGTCCCACAGACCCAATTAGAGTAAACTCACTACTTTGTTTTAATTGAAGTCGAACTTACATAATAAGAAACTCTGTGTCTACGGAGTCATTTCAAAGTGGAAGCATTGTTCCCTGACCTCTGGATGAGAGCCAGAGCTAGCACATGGGGACTTTGCCTTAGGTGAGGATACTCACCTAAGATAGAGGGATAGAGGGATGGCAGCGTTTTCTCCTTCTGGGAGATCAATTAGACTAGTCCACCTCCTCATTTGGCCCCTGGGGCCATCAGATGCTGTGACCAGCTAGCCCTCTCCTTGGCCCAACTTCCATCTTTAGCTGATTGTTCCTGACCTGGGTACCCCTGGGTCGGCATGGCCTGGAGTGGAGGGGCAGGGTGGTCAGGAAAGATCTACTGTGGAGGCAGTATGCAACGATAGCTGTTTCTCCCCTCCCAATAACGTACTCAGCCCTAGGCCTTCCCTTCATCACTCATTCTTTGCCTTCCTTTTCTGTTGTACTGTCTGGAATTCTCCTCTACTGGTAATAAGAAGGGCAGCATGATGTGACAGAGAGTATTTATTGGATTTATAGTTAGAAGAATCAGATAGGGGCAGCTAGATGGCCCACTGGATAGAGCACTGGCCCTGGAGTCAGGAGGACCTGAGTTCAAACCCAGCCTCAGACACTTACTAGCTGTGTGACACTGGGCAAGTCACTTAACCCCGCTTGCCAGAAGAAGAAGAATCAGAGGACTTTGGATCAAATCCTGCTGCTTACAACTTGTGTGAGCATGGGCCAGTCATTTAGATATTTGTGGGTCTCAGCTTCCTTATCTGTGTGGTCCATATGTATCTTCTCAAGCTGCTTTCCTTGCCCACACTGGCACTAGCAGGTCAATCTCCCAAGCAAGGTGACTATTACTCTATCTCTTCTCAAGATTGTAGGGATACACAAGAGGGGCTATGTGGTTTATCTAATGCTGACATCAAGCCCCCACACAGCAAGTTCTCCCAAGGCTTTGTCATGGGATGGGGGTAGGGTGGACATACTTGCTCTCTAGAGAAGTTCTCTGACCTATCACTGCCATGCCTCATGGTCCTCTACCAGTTCATGTCACGTGAGTCTAGGAGTCCCAGGGTCTTACACCATGGCATTGCTCTTGGAGTGACTGCCTTTCCATTGCTATTGATATTCACCTTTCTGCCACTTTCCCAGGGATGTGCTGTAGCCAGCTTGTACTGGCTCTTTTGAACCGGGTGAAAGTTTTCAGTGTGAGCATTTACACCTTAGAATTGGGCAAATGCTATATGTCACAGCCTTATTTATTATTTTTTTAAAATTTCTGGACTTTAGAAAGTGATGAGAAAATGTTAATAATGCAGATTAAATTTATAAATGGGTTATCTGTAGCCCCAATCCAACTCTTTACTCTCCTGGGATCACAGACTAACTCCTATAAAATTTCTAGTCTCTTTTGGACTACAGTACAATTCGTGGTAGGAGACCCTCCTGTTAAACCACTTCCATGACTCTATGTAATGAAATGGCAGTTTCTTTATGGAGTTCTTTTCTTATAAAAATCCTTAGTGACTTTTTGCTTCCAAGATATTGTCCCTATGTGTATTAAAACAACTGATGGTTTTCTATCAATAGATGGACCATCCATTGGTGAAAAACTTGGGAAGAATTGACCTAGGTACATTACAATTTATAATGAGAAAGGGGCGAGAGAAAAATATTTTTAAAAAGAAAACAAATTTATGTTGTAAATCAACATTTTCTTTGGCTTCTGTGCAATTCTCTTCTTGGTAAGGCAGCTGAGTATTTTCTGGCTGAAACTGTTTCTATATTGTTCTTTGTTCATCATGGAAACTGATTTCTATTGGTTCAACTTTTCTAGCAAGTAATCATAACAGAGTGAATGTTGATACACAAACAAATTCTGTTACCTTTTTCAGCATCTATATTTTTGTTTAATTAGGTCATATTAGAGTTGTTTTAATCATATGACACATCTCATATAATTATTTCTTCTACTATGTCCTTGATGTTAATTTTTATTTTAACAAACTGATGATGAATTCTCTGTGGATAATTGATTTAGAAAGGATTCCCAAATTAGCATCCTACAAATGTATGTATTTTCTCATGTAATCATTTCTTCTTATATGTTATTGATTTTCATCTTTGTTCTAACAAGTCAGTGACTGTCAGTATTTGGGTAATTTATTTAGAAAGGTCTACCACATTTTTCTTTCTACTTATGTATATATTTTGTTAAAGTCTAACCCAGCCATGGATATTCCCTCAATGTCCACTTTGGTTTCTTTAGACAGCTTACTGTTTTAAAAAAATCCCATTTTAATAGTTTCTATTTCCGTCATCATAATTTAATTTTTGAAGCTATCTATCTCATCCGTCTTGGAGTGATTTCCATTTTAGAATTTTGAAGGAACCACATATGGAAGAATGATAGCTTTATTTTGCTTGACCCTAGAGGACCAAGAATTAAAAGGTACAGAGGCATGTTTTGGATTAGTAATAGAGATAGTCTCCTAATGATTAGAGATATCCAAAATGGAAGTTTTCTGTCTATCAGTCTTTAGCTGAAGTCTAGTTATTGCTATTGCAGAAAGAAATTACCGAAGTGTACGTGTATGAGGAGGGTAGTTTGGGGGTGGGGATGGGGGGAGTTTCCTGGCCCTGATGGAACTATAGGAGAATTCTGTCAAACCTTTAAAGACAAATTAATACAAATACTACATAAATCATTTTCAATTACTGAGAATACGATATCAAACTAATTTTTGAGACATATATAGTCTAGATGGCACAGAATGATGGAGCAAAGAAGGAGAATTATACACCAATATCATTAATGAACATGGATTTAAAGAGTTTAAATAAAACCCCATCAAATAGACTTCAGCAATTCATTCAGAAAATCATTCACTAACAACCAAGTTGGATTTATACCAGGGATGCCAGGATAGTTCAGCATTAGGAAATCAAACAAAAGCACTTGAAATTATGTAATTATCTCACTAGATGCAGAACAAGCCTTTAACAAAATATAAGGTTCATTTTTGCTAAAAACAAAGTGAGAGTTGCAAAATTGCAAAGAACAGGCATGTACTCAAAGAAGAGAAGACACTTTCCCCACTGGGAGATGGTAGAGGTTGGAGGCCTTTGAGTGTAGAGCATTGCATATGTTTTCAGAGATTTTTCATTGTATCGATGACTTTTGGTAATTATTTTTCAGTTCCTTTTTTCATTTTTTCTTTGAAAATATTCTTTGTTATATGGCATTGCTCTCTGGGTGGTGGTGGTGGAGAAGGGAGTGTTCAGGGGGATATTTAGGAAAACAAAAAAGCCAAATACATTTAAAAATATTCAGCAAATGTGTCTTCTCAGGTAAAAGTCGTCACTGAATAGGTTGGCTTTCACATCTTCTCAGAGAAGCATTTTGGAGTCAACATATTCTTTACAGCTGTCTTTACGTCCTTGTTCCTCAGGCTATAAATGATGGGGTTGAGCATGGGTGTCACCACACCATAGAAGAGGGAAATGAGTTTGTCTGTAATATCTTGTTTTTCTGCATTAACTGAATCTTTGGTTTTGGGTTTCGCATACATGAAGAAGATTGTTCCATAGAAGATAGTCACCACAGTCAGGTGGGCTGAGCAGGTAGAAAAGGCTTTACGTCTCCCCTCTGCTGAAGGGATCCTCAGAATTGTGGCAAGAATGAAAATGTAAGAGATGGAAATTGATATCAGAGGAATAACTAGAAAGATGAGGTTGGATCCTGTCATACTAAGCACATTAATGGTAATATCTCCACAGGCCAATTTCAGGACAGCAAGAATCTCACAGACAAAATGGTCAATGACATTAGCCCCACAAAATGGCAACTGGACCGCAAGGGATGTTTGTACTATGGAATCCACAGCCCCTGCTGTCCAAGACAAAGCTGCCAGTGACACATATGCAGTCTTCCTCATGATGACAGCGTATCTCAGGGGGTTGCAGATAGCCACATAGCGGTCAAATGCCATCATACTAAGGAGCATGCACTCAGTTGCTCCCATGGCAAAAGACAGAAACATCTGTATGGCACAGCTGGAGAAGGAAATAGTTTTCCTTGGAGTGAGGAAGCTGTCTAGAATTAGGGGTACAGAGGAGGTTGTGTAGCAAATATCCAGGAAAGAGAGATTACTGAGAAAAAAGTACATGGGTGTGTGTAGGTGGGAGTCATAGATGGTTACTGTGATGAGGGCTCCATTTCCCAGCAAGATTACCAGGTACATCCACAGGATCAGTACAAACAAAATGGTCTCCAGCTTTGGGTGGCCAGAAAGGCCCAGCAGGATGAATTCTTTCACAGTGGTTTGATTGGTCTCATTCATTTTTGAAGTTCTCTTTCAGTTTCAAGGATTCTGAGGCAAACAGAATAGATGGTTTTATTCCATAGGTGCTAGTAAGTATGTCTCTGAAGATATGTCAAGTAAACTATAATCCCATGTGTGTGAATATGGGAATTTATTACAACACATAAGATCAAGAGACAATCTACAGTGGATTGCCAAAAGACATGAATAAGTAGTTATCAAAAGAATAATTGCAAACTATTAACAATATTGAAGATTTTCTCAAATCACTAATTATAGAAGAAACGCAAGCCAGAACAGCTTTGAGGTTTCACCTTACAACCAGTAAATTGTCAAATATGATGAAAGACAGGAGGATTCATTGCTTGATGGTGCAAATGGTGGAGGGGTGAATTTGACCAATCATTCTGGAAGGCAATTTGGAATGATACTTCAAAAAATGAAAAAAAGTCCTTATTCAATGCCATATCAATCAAACAACAGAAATGAAAAAAAGAATAACAAAATCCATATGGATGGAAAAAGTTCAGTAATCTCAAGAAAATAATGAAAATGTTATTAAAGGGTAACTACTCCTGCCGGATCTCAAACCATATTATAAAGCAGTAATTATTAAAGCAATTTGCTACTGGTTAAAAATATTAAGAGATCAATCAGTGGAACAGATTAATGAAGCAGATTCGTCAAGCAGAAAAAAAAGTATATCTAATACCCTAGTGTCTGGTAAATATGAAGACCCTAGTACTGGGATAAGAACTCGCTGTTTGACAAAAACATCTGGGAAAACTGTACAACAGCATGAAAGAAATCAGATTGAGATCACATCTTATGCCAAAATAAGCTCCAAATGGGTATATGACCTAGGTATAAGAGGTCACATCATAAACGAATGAGAGAAAAGTAGAAAACACTATGACATCTATGAGGAGAAAAGTTCATGACCAAAAAAGGAACAGAGAGGACTACAGAAGACAAATTACATAACTTTGATTGCATGAAATTTAAAAATATTTTTTGCACAAACAAATCTAGTAAAGCCAAGGAAAAAAGGAAACAATTCCCTGGGAAAAAACTTTGCAGTAAATTTCTCTTGTAAATGTCTAATTTCCAACATATAAGGAATGAATTCAAATTCATAAGAATGAGAGCCATTTCACACATAGTCTAAGAGCATGAGCAAGCAGTTCTTAAGGGAGAAACCTAGGCTATAGTCACGTGAAAAAAATGTTCTGAATCACTACCAATGAGAGAAATTAAAATTCAAACTTTCTGAGATTCTACCCCACACCCATCAGAGTAGCAAAGGTAACAAGAAAGGAAAATGATCAATGTTGGAGGGGCTGTGGGAAAACAGGCAAGAGAGATTGCATTGTTGGTGCAAGTATGAATAGGTACACCCATTCTGGAAAGCAAATCCAGAAAAATTACTGAATAGTGCATGCCCTTTGACTCAGCTATGTAACTGCTAGGCCTATACCCAAAAACGATAAAAGAAATATTGAAAGGTGTGTTATGCACAGAAATTTATAGTAGCTTCTTTTATGTAAAGGCAATAAAACTGGAAATTAAGGCGATATCCATCAAGTGAGGAATAACAGAATAAGTTGTGGCATAAGGATATCATGGCACACTAATGCTGTAAGAAATGAAGAAATAGATTATTTCTAAGAGATCCGAAAAGTTCTATAAACTGATGCTGAGTGAAGTCACCAGAATCAGAAGAACCATTTATACCATAACATCAATACTATAACAATGAAAAATTCCAAGGACCTTTATAAACCAAAGAAGATGAAATTAGCAAAACCAGGAGAACGATTTATGTAATAACAACAATATTAAATGAATTACTTTGAGAGTTGTGAGAACTATGATTAACACAATGACCATTCATGATTCTAGAGGATCAATGATAAAACACATCATGTATTACGTGGATTTTGGGTGAAGAATGAGACATGCATATTTTGTATATAGCCACTGGAGGAATTTGTTTTGCATGACTAAGTATGTTTGTTACAAAGAATTTGTTTTTTTTTCTTTTTCAATGAGTTAGGGAATGGGGAGAGGAGAAAATAAATTTCTATTAATTAAAAAAGAGGTGTGGTTAGAGCGAGTTTAAAACTCCTATACCATTGCTGAGTTGAAATGTCACAATTACAGTTTCAATTTCAATTTATCATAATTTTGATGGCAACTTGACTAATAAAGTTTAGATTAAAATCAGGATAGATGAGGTTCCAATAGACAGAACCCAGATGAGATTCAGAGAGCACCTGGGTCCAAGTCCTGGTTCGTCTGCTTATTCTCTGTGTAGCCTTGGGCAAATCAGATCCACCTCTCTGGGCCTTATTTTCCTCTTCTATAAAGCAGAAAGTTGAATTCATCTCAAAAGCTCTAATTTTTTCTATGATCTATGATAACAAAAAATACAAAAAAGCAACTGTGGCTGATGATTTTTTCCATTCAGATAACGGTGTCTCCCAAATATTGATAACAGAATAGGACATGTCTCCTAACCAGAGGTTGCTTCAGCACTGAGGTTCCTATTAATTAAGGAATCACAGAAACAACTCCTCAGTCAGGAAAATAGACTATTAAGTGGCATGCCTGTCCCTGAAGGATAGGTGGTGGAAACAGGAATGGATTTGGAGTCAGAGACTTGAGTTAAGAATCCGGACTCTCCCAGGTGCTATCTGTGTGACCTGGGTTAAAAGCTTCTCTAAAGCTCAGCTTCACACATAGTTATATGTAAAACCCAAATTATAAAATTATAAAATAATTGACTTGTGAGACTCAAATGAGATAATTGTTGTACACACTTTATCATTCATAAAGTACTATGTAAATGGAAGTACTTATGACCAATGACTTTAGATTGCATCTTAAGCTAAGATCTGTCTCCGTAAGAACCCTACAAATAACATCTATTTTTATCAATTCATTTTGTACATATGAAAGCAAAACTGGCCTGTTTTCCAGAGTCTTATAACTCAACACCTCACTAATATCTGTGGAAAAATGGAGCCGTATCATTCTAGAGAATTGTGGTTGCCTTACTTCTTCAACAAAATCCTTTCCACACTAACCAGGTAATTATGGTGAACCAGAAAGAGTTCATATTCCTCCTTAAACGTTGTATCAGAAGTAGATGACCTCTGAGATCATCTGGCTTACTTAATCCCAGCTAGGTATGATCTCCCTTTGAGTGCATAAACTCAGAAGGCTCTATTTCCAAATATGGAAGATTCAGTATAACAAGGATGTCCATTTACCTCTTTATCCTCTAAGAAATAGCTTCCTTCTTGATCAGAAGAAATTTATTTTTCACTTCCAGTGGCTCTAAAATTATGTCAGGAAACTGTTTTTGCTAGCATATAGAGCAGTGATCAGTATAATGTGGGTAAATATTTTTGGTATTTTTTTCAAGATTCACTGATAGAATATTCATCTAAAAAGTTGAAAATGTGGCTATATGGGAAGCCATTTGAGATTTTAGTACACTCAATTTTATGAATTTTCTGTCTTCATTCTCTGTAAGTGAATGAAATAAAGAAATACCAGCGTGTCAGGCTGCATCAGCACATACAGAACTATCCACCGACACAGATCTCTATTAGAACTGAGCCAATTTCCAGGAAACAACAGTCTTGTTCTCTATAGCATTTCTGTGCTTTCCAAGTTCCAGTTCCATTCTCCAAAGGATCAGCTCTTGGAATTTAGGAAATTTAAATCCCTCTTTGCTTTAAGGGGAAGTTCTAATCCCTGAAGCAATTTAAAGTTTATAGAAAGTGAAATGGGGAAACCTGGAAACTTTGTGATGCTTCAGGGACAATGTCCCACAGACCTAATTAGAAGGAAGTTACTATTCTACTCTAATTGAAGTCTAACTTGGAGAACAATTTGTCTATATGATCCTTAGATAGTGGAAGTATTATGTAATGTTCACTGACTTTAGGACCAAAGTTCTAGCACGGGCCACTGGTCTTTGTCCCAGTTAACATACTGACTTTCAGGGGTTAGGGGTAGGGTCAATGACACTTCTGCTCCCTGGTGAATTTAATGTTTTGGCTATTCCTCTCCCTTACCTGAAGTCATGAGGTATTGTTGCCAACCAGTTCCTCTCCTTTCCCAACCTCCAACTTTGGCAAATTGGCTTGACTGGGTTCAGGCTACCTAGTACACATGGGTTTGAGCATGGAAGAAGGGCGAAGGAAAAGAGTCAATGGTGAAGGCACCATGCACCAGTATTTACTTTTTTGGCCCTCAGATTTCTCTTAAGGTATCTGTATTTAAGGATAATGTTTGCAAAGGTAAAAACAACCCCTTGTAGTAGGAATGGGCCTAGAATTTTGGTGTTCTGGGATCAAGCAAAGGTTATAGACCATTTACTAGCTTTGTGAACATGGAAGGGTCGGAACAGTACATTTGTGTGGTAGCAAGGAATGGGTAAAAAAAAGTAGTTGGCCATTGGTTTGGGGATGGCTAAGCAAATTATACTATATGAATTTAACAAAATGTTATTGGACTATAAGAAAAGAGGAAAATGAAATCATGAGAAGTCTTATATGAACTCATGCAGATTGGAGGAAGTAGAACCAGGAAAACAAGATACGCTAGAATGATTGCATTGTAACTGGAAAGAACAACTAAAAAAATCCAAAATTGAACACTGCACATAATAATCAAGCTTGGCCTTAGAGAAGAGCTGAGAAAATGTGTCTTTTTTTCTTCATTGCAATAGTGGTGGACTGTGGGTACAGAATATTGGTTATGCATTAAGTTGTCTTGTAGAGAGACTGTGAGATAAAGTGAAAAAGAACACTCATCTTGGAGATGCTCATGAGAAGCTTGGTTTCAAGTCTGTTCTTACATTACCAGGTACATGACTTACGTGATTTCTGTTCTCCAGGTATCACTTTCCTCTTCTGCAAAAAGGGATGTTCTCTGGATTCTACTCTTGACTCTCTGGACTTATATTGTTTTTTTTTTTTTAGTTTACAACACATGGTTCAACATAATTTTGAGTTCCAGATTTCTCCCCTCCCTCCCCCTCCCTCCCCAAGATGGCATGGAATCTCATATAACTACCATGTATAACTTTGCATTGAATTAATTTACACTAGTCAAGTTGTGGAGAAGAATTATGACCAATGGAATGAATCATGAGAAAGAAAAAACAGAACCAAAAAAAAACAAAAAAAAACCCCCAAAACAAAAACAAAAGAGAAGAAAAAAGGGGGGAAAAAGGCGAGCATGAAGTGTGCCTCAATCTGCATTCAAACTTCATAGTGCTTTTCTGGATATAGATAGCATTCTCCATCAAGTCCTTTGGAGTTGTTTTTGTACCTTGTGTTGCTGAGAAGAGCGAAGTCTGTCAGGGTTGGTCCTCACGGAATCCATATATCTGTGGTTGTGTATAATGTTCTCTGGCTGCTCCGCTCACTCAGCATTATGTCGTGTAAGTTTTCCATATGGCACAATAGTATTCCATTACCTTCATTTACACAGCTTGTTCAGCCATTCCTAATTGATGGGCATCCCTTTGATTTCCAATTCTTGGCTACTGCAAAAAGAGTCGCTATAAATATTTTGTACATATGGGTCCTTTTCCCGCTTGTGTGTGTTCTTTGGGATACAACCCTAGAAGTGGTATTGCTGGGTCAAAGGGTATGACTACCCAGCAAAACTAAGCATAATTTTCAGGCAAGGAGATGGACATTCAACAAAATAAGGGAATTCCAGACCTTACTGATGAAAAGGCCAGAACTCAATGGAAAATTCCAAATACAAAACTCAAGAGAGACATAAAAAGGTAACCAGGGGAAAACCCCTACAAACCTTATTAACCAATAAGGGCAGGTGTTTGCATCTTTATGTGGGATTATATCATCTTATGTATGTTCTTCATTGCAGTAGTGGTGGACTGTGGGTACAGAATATTAGTTATCCATTAAGTTGTCTTGTAGAGGACTGTGAGATAAAGTGAAAAGAACATATATAGTGTATATATATATATGTATATATATATACATATATATACATATAACATATATATGTCAGTCTTGAGAATGGTACAGCTATTATGACAATTGAAAGGGATACACATAGATTGTGAATGCCTGTATAAATTAACTGATGTAAGGATAAAAAACGTAAGTAAGAGATGTAAAGGGAGGGCTATGAGAGAAGAGGTAAGGAGGTAGTAGAAAAGGGTAAATTACACCAAATGAAGAGGCACAAAAACATATTATAGTAGAAGGAAAGAAGGGAGGGAGAAGAGCAGTATTGAGCTTTACTGTCATCTGATCTGGTTCAAGAAGGGAATAACATACCCTGATAAGTTTAGAAATCTATCTTGTCCTATGGGAAGTAGGAGGAGAAGGGGGGAAAAAAGGGAGCGGGGGTGGTCAGAAGGGAGGGGAGAAGTAGCAAGTGGGAAACAGTAAGATAAAGGAGGGAATAAAGAGGGAGGCTAAACTGAGGAAGGCGGCGGTCAAAAGCAAAACTTTGTTGAGGAGGAGAAGGGGAAAGGGAGAAAAAAAAGCATAAACGGGGGAATAGGATGGAGAAAAAGACACAGACGAAATTATAACTGTGAACATGAATGGGATGAACTCTCCCAAACAGAAGCGGATAGCAGAATGGATTAAAACCATAATCCTACAATATGCTGTTTACAAGAAACACATTTGAAACAGGGGGATACACACAGGGTAAGGTAAAAGGCTGGAGTAAAATATATTGCGCCTCAGCTAAAGAAAAAAAGCAGGTGTAGCAATCCTAATCTCAGACAAAGCGAAAGTAAAGATAGATTCAATTAAAAGAGATAAGGAAGGACATTATATCCTGCTCAAAGGCACCAAACAATGAAGCATATCATTGTTTAACATGTATGCACCAAGTGGTATGGCATAAATTCTTAGAGGAGAGGTTAAGGGAGTTACAGGAAGAAATAGACAGCAAACTATAATATTGGGAGACCTCAACCTCCCCCTTTCTGAACTTGAGAAATCTAACCTCAAAATAAATAAGAAAGAAGTTAAGGAGGTAAACAGAATTTTAGAAAAGGCAGATATGATAGACCTCTGGAGAAAACTGAATGGGGATAAAAAGGAATAATTTCTTCTCAGCAGTACATGGCACATACTCAAAAATTGACCATGTGCTAGGGCATAAAAACCTCACAATTCAGTGCAGAAAGGCAGAAGTAGTGTTGTGTTGGTAACCAAAAAATGGGCTCCTTAGCACTTAGTCAACAAGTGCCCTTGACTACTTTGGCTTTTTCCCCTGAACTGAATGCTGTTTGTATGTTGGATTGGAGTAAGCTTGTCGGCCCCTTCACCTTGCTTCCCTTGCTTAAGCTGATCGAAAGAACCTGTGCTTTCCCGGTCAACCCCTTCACCTTGCTCAAGCAGTTCGAAAGAACCTGTGCTTTCCCTGGCGTACCTTACACCCGCAGAAGCCGGATGGTTAAAAACAGCTTCCGGAGCCAGAGGCTGCTACAGCTACAGCCACAGCCAAAGCCGAAGCAGGAGCTGCCGGTAGCAGAGCTGACTTACAGGAGGAAGCTGAACAAGGACTTGAGGCCAGTGGGTAATCTTTTTACCATAGAGGGGAAGCATGTATATGATTTTGCTGTACACCATCATGCTTCTCTGTGGCCTCCTGGTTACTCTTGCGAGGTGTACTTACTGGGCCTGGAAGCTTTTGATCAATATAATGGGCATGCTGGTTCATGGGTTGGTTACTGTGGAGCCTAAATATATGCTTTGATTCTTTGCCTTCTACTCTGAGAGTTTCTTATATCCGGTGGTTCCGAACCTTTCAGACATATATTGATCCTCTTTGAAATTATAAACTCTGCCCTCCTAATACAGTAGTCAAAGTACACTTTTCAGATCATGATGCAATAAGAATTATTTGTAACAAAGAACCATGGAAAAATAAGCTAAAAATTAATTGGAAACTAAATAATCTAATTCTAAAGAGTGAGTGGGCCAAAGAACAAATCAGAGAAACAATTAATAACTTCATTCAAGAGAATGACAATAATGAAACAACATACCAAAACTTATGGGATGCAGCAAAAGCAGTTCTTAGGGAAGAGTTTTATATCTCTAAATGCCTACATGATAAAATAGGGAAAAAGGAGATCAATGATCTGGGCATACAGCTGAAAAGCTAGAAAAAGAGCAAATTGAAAATCCCCAATTAAATACCAAATTAGAAATACTGAAAATCAAAGGAGAGATTAATAAAATTGAAACCAAGAAAACTATTGAATTAAATAAAAAAAAGAGCTGGTTTTATGAAACAACCAATAAAATTGATAAACCTTTGGTCAATTTGATTAAAAAAAGAAAGAAGAAAATAAAATTACCAGTATCAAAATGAAAAGGGCGAGTTCACTTCTAACGAAGAGGAATCAAAACAATAATTAGGAATTATTTTTCCCAATTGTATGCCCATAAATTTGACAACCTTAGAGATATGGATGAATATCTACAAAAACATAAACTGCCCAGGCTAACAGAAAAGGAAGTGAAATTTCTTAATAACCCCATCTCAGAAAAAGAAATTGAGCATGCCATCAATGAACTCCCTAGGAAAAAATCTCCAGGGCCAGACGGTTTACATGTGAATTCTATCAAACATTTAAAGATCAACTAATTCCAATACTTTGTAGACTATTTATATTGTTTTTTAAACAATGCCATAGTGACCTCTTCCCCATACTTCTCATACTAGAATTTTACTCCACTCCACGGTTCTTCCGATTGTCTAGTTCTTCCTAGAACATCCATTTTAGGTAAAGCGACCAATTCCTCTCTGGGATCCACTACTGAATCTCTGCACTTTCTCTACCATTCCTCACCCCTTTGTCATTGCTCCTCACTTTTCAGCTTCCTTTTATGTATTTCCTCCCCCATTAGAATGTAGACTCCTTGAGGGCAGGGGCATCTTTCTCTCTCCTTGTATTTGTATTTTCAGTGCTTAGCACAGTTCCTGGAGCATAGTAGGCGGTTAATAAGTTCTTGTTCGCTTGTTGACTACTTTATGCATATTGGGAAAGAGTGCTATAAATCCTACATGAATGTGAGTTGCTACTATTACTGTGATTTCCATTCCATTGAGTATTCCCATGCACAATTTATTTTTTAAAAGAAAGTTCATGATGGAAGCTCAAGCAGCTTCCAAATGAGTTTAGTGACAAATGAGTTCTTGTCTCCCCTGTCATGGGGAGTTGTATTGATTAATGGATATCTCCAATGGAGTCCAGAGATCTATGGTCTGAGCCCTCTCCTATGGCTTACACATTGTAGGCATCTCAATAACTTTTTTCTAAAGTAAATTGAATTGACATTTTTACTAACAACTGCATTACACAGTCAACACTTGTATAGAACACAACACTTGAGTGATTAATAATAGAAGCTAGCATTTATATAGCACTTTAAAGTTTGTAAGCACTTTACCTATGTTATTTCATTTGATCCTCATAATATCCCTGGAAGATTGGTGCTATTATTACCTGTATCTTACAGGTGAAGAAACTGTGGCAGAGAGAGGGGAAGTGGCTTACCTCTGTCGCTAACCAGCTGAGGCAGTATTTGAACTCAGGTCTTCTGACTCCAAGTCCATATTTTACCCGCTATACCACCTAGCTGCTACTAATACATTAATTGACAGAATCAGGATTTTAAAAAATCAGTGAGCCAAACTAACCTAAATCATATACAAAGTGGCAAAGCATTAAAAAAAAGACCTTGGAGGTTGGTGGACCAAAAGCTCAAGACGAGTCAACAGTGTGATGTGGTTACCAAAAAAGCAGCCAAAACTTTGGTCTGCATGGACAAAATAGACCTCCCGCATAGAGGAAGCAAACACGCCTGATGCACGCTTCTTTGTTAAGACACTATCTCTATGTTGTGCATTTCTCAATGCATGTTTATTCAGGGTTAACAGAAGAGTCTCCTGCATTCAGAAGACACTGATACTTTAAGAAGGGACGTCAACAGGGTTAGATGTGTTTAGGATTGTGGACTCAATCTATCTGCAAGTGTATTGTTTAGAAGCCCCTCACTATTTTGCTTCAACTCCTCTAGATAATTCTAGTTCATAATTCTTTAAACTGTGCTGCTCAGACCTGATGTGTCTCACTGGCATAGAATAACTGAGTCTACTACTTCTTCCTTCCTTCCTTCCTTCCTTCCTTCCTTCCTTCCTTCCTTCCTTCCTTCCTTCCTTCCTTCCTTCCTTCCTTCCTTCCTTTCTTCTTCCTTCTTTCTTTCTCCTGCCTTCCCTTCCTCCTTTCCTTTTTTCCTTCTTTTTTAAACTCTCTCCCTCCTTACTTCCCTCCCTTCCTTCCAAAAACACATTAAGGTACGAACTATATGCTAATCTGTGCTATGTATAGTGAGATGTCACATAAATAATACAATCCTTATCCTTAAGGACTTTACAATTTACAGGGAAATCACACAAGTACATAGGTACACATACATAAACATACTCATTTATATCACAAATTTGAAAATGGTATTTAAGAAGAGTACAAAATACTACGAGAGATGAGATGGGGGAAAGATCAATTCTAATCATAAGGAATCATTTAGGTCATAGGAGACTTTGAATGTCAACTAAGGAATTTGGACTTTCTTCTGCAGACAACTGAGAACACTAATAGGTTCTTGAATAGAGAAGCGAGATGATTAGCTATTAAGGAAATCAATTGGGCACATGTAGGGTGGTCTAGGGCAAATCAAGAGGTAGAGGGGGACTACTAAGAAGTGATTGCAAATGAACAAGAGATGAAAAGAGCCTGGACTAAAGTGGAAGCAATGGGAGTTGATAGGAAGAAATAAATACAACAATATTGTGGAATCAATATACTTGGCAATGGAATAGATCTGATATAAGGAAGACGGAGAAATACAATATGAATCTGTGGTAAAATGTCTGCATGATTAGGAGAATAATGTCCCTATTGACAAAGATAGGGAAGTCAAAAAGAGGATGAAGTAGCTTGAAGGGGAAAGACTTGACTTCAAATATGCCTAAAATTGCATTCGTTGAAAAAAATTAACTACAGCAAACTACTATACTGGCTTGTACAAAGATTGTGATCTACTAAGCTGCCTATCCCTAAAATTTTTTTAAAGATTTTTATTAATAGTTTTTGGTTTTGTGTTATCTCCACTTCCAAATATGTCCCTCCCCTAAACCCTACCTATACAGTCAGCCTTTGCAATAAAAATCGAAAAGCAAGCCAGTAAAATTAACCAACGTATTAACTAACTCTGATAGTAAATGTGATGTTCAAGATCTATAGTCTCCCCACTTTGCAGAGAAGGGAAGGAGGTACATTTCTCTTCTTTGGGGCCAAGACTGGCCACAAATTATAATCACACAGCAGCAAGTTTGTTTCTCTTAATTTTTCTTTCCATTTACTTTTCGATAGTCATTGCATATGTTGTTTTTCTGGTTCTTATTATTTCATTTTGCATCAGCTGTAAGTCTTCTCCTATCTTCTGTATTCTACTCATTGTTTCTTATGGTACAGTAACATTCTATTTATTATTTCACGTACTATAATTTATTTAACCATTCTCCAATCAATGGACATCTACACCCCGCCCCCCCCCCCCAGTTCTTTGCTATTACAGAAGGTGCTGCTATAAATATATATATCTGGGACCTTCCTTTTTATTATTAACTTCCTTAGGCCACATACCTAGTGGGCATCCCTAGGTCAAAGGATATGGACATATTAGTTGCTATTTTAGAAGCATTATTACAATTTTTTTAGAATGGTTGGATTAACTCACAGCTCTATAAATAGTGTATTAATATACCTGTATTTCCACAACCGCTAACATGTGGACTATTCCTGTCTTTGCCCAGTTTTGCCAGTTTTCTGGAGAATACAATAGGAGTTTGGGTGATGGTTGGTGGAAGAGGATTCTTTGTAGAGACACTTAACACTTTTTCTTAGGAAGACTCAGGAGTCCAAAGCCCAGTACAAGGACACCTGCAACACATAAGAAAGAAAATCAAGCCAATTTCATTGAAGAAACAATTAAAATATGAAAGGGAGTCAGGGAAGATGGTACAAATGCTTCAGGTCCACTGAAGTCCTGGGTAGAATTGGGTGTACTTTGTTTCAAGGACCCTGGATGGAATGGGATACCCCAAAGCAGCAAAGTCTGGTGGGTTTTACAGTGTTATTATTTGGGTCTAGCAGGGCCAGGAGGTCAGCTAGGTGGTACAGTGGATAGAGCCCTAGGCCTGGAGTCAGGAAGACCTGAGTTAAAATCTGATCTCAGACACTTATTACGGGTGTGACCCTGGGTGAGTCACTTAATATGGTTGCCTCAGTTTCTTCATCTGTAAAAATAGGATAATAATAGCTCCTAATTTGCAGAGGATCAAATGAGATATATTTGTAAAGCACTTAGTGTAGTGCCTGGCACATATTAAGCGATATATTAATGTTACCTATTATTAATGATAATGTCAAGTATAGTATTAATGTAGCATTAGTATATTATAATATCACACATTAGTAATATTAGCATATATTAATATTATATTAGCTATATATTAATGGCAACAGGTAGCATTTATACAGTACTATAGCACAGTAATATAACTAACATTAATAATAGCTAGCATTGATGCAGAACCTCAAGACCTGCAAAGCAATTTACAAATATCACCTTCTCATTTTATCACCTCCAACCCCCTGAGAGGTAGGTGCTATTACTGTTCTCACTTTATAGACTGAGGAAACTGAGGAAGACGGTGGTGAAGTGACTTACCCAGGGTCACCCATGATGGTCAGTATCTAAAGCTGGGGTGAACTTAGGCCTTCCTTATGACATGTTCAGGGCTCTATTCACTAGGATGGTGAATCAGTTGTTCAGTTGTGTCCAACCAGGTTTTCTTGGCAAAGATACTGGAGTGGTTTGTCATTTCCTTCTCCAGCTTATTTTATATGAGGAACTGAGGCAAACAGGGTAAAGTGACTTGTCCAGGGTCATACAGCTAGTGTATATCTGTGGCTGCATTTGAACTCAGGTCTTCCTGACTCCAGGCCCAGTGTTCTATCTACTTAGCCATCTAAGCTGCCTCTCATTCACTGTACCATCTGGCAAAACTTATGGCACAATAGAATAGAATAGAAATCTGTTATTCTCTCTTTGGCCATCATTGTGACATGTATATGTGGGTTTGAGGCCACGGCTTATCCTGCTTCAGAGTCTATACATGGTGTGTGCCAGAACTGGGGAGGTAAACCTTGATGAAAGCTCTGGTGAAAATACAACCCAAAGGAGCCTGTCTGATTTGCATTTCCCATCTCCTAGCTCCAAAAGAAAAGAGTATGGAAAGCGGATGGTAGAAGTAATATAGGCGCGGGTTTGGCAATGAATGAATGGGTCTAGCACAAAAGGCCAAAGGATTCAAAATAGAGGACAGTGTGGAGTCAAATTGTTAACTATAGGGTCAAGGTTGGGAAGAGGAGAGTAAAGTCAGAGCGTAGACAATGGCCTGAGAAATGACTGAAGGGGAAGAGAGTTTGAAGGTTGTGATTAGGAAAACAATAGGTTTGGGAGGGTAAGGTACAGGGAGAAATGGAATGATAACTTTATGGCCAAAATAAGAAATGTTAGAACTAAAAATTTTTTTATTAGAAAATAGAAAACTTGTGGGTAATGGCACATATAGGGTATGACCGTACATCTCTGTGTATTACTGAGGTGGAGTGGAGGAATAAATTACGGGATTTAAAGGAGATTGAGGAATTTGGAGGTTAGGAAGTAGAGAACTCCATCATGGATGCTGGAATCTTCTAGTATAAGGGCAGAAGTTGAGGACAAGAGGAAACAATGAACCAGGTACCGAACGCCATGAGAAAGGAGCAAGAATCACCCGGAGGCTGGTACATAACATCCATCACGATTTGAAATGGTAGAAAATTTTAATACAAGGAGGAGAGATTGTTCAATGATGGCAGCAAAAGGAGAATCAAAGAATTCTGAACGTTCTGAAAGAGGTGGAAGAAGCTGTATTACCATTCTCCTTACAGTACTAGTGTGGTGTTGATTGTGGTGGCGGTGGGGTGAATGAAGGTAGAGCCAGAACTACAGAAGGAGGTAAGAAATGCAATGTTCTTTGGGGGGAACCAGGAAATATATGGAAAGAGTATGGGAAAAGCTCAAGAATGGACAAGTTTGTTCACTATGGCATGGGAATTCCAAAGGGCACAGTGGAGGTGTGGGAAGAGCTGGAGTGGGCCATGGGTCAAATAGGGTTGAGGAGGATGGGCATGAGGATGGAAGTGGGGGTTGGAATTTGCTCCTATGTAATTGGTGATTTAGTAAGGCAGAGAGAGGAGAGTAACAAGTGTTGAGAATTTGCCAGCAATAGTTTGCTGGAAAGGTGTTGGTGGAGGCAGATGAATTATAATGGTTACAGTAATGAAGGCACATTGTTGCTGGGCAAGGGTAAGAGGTTACGTGCTGTAGATATTCCCAATTGTTCCTCCTGACTCAGACTAGCTGGGGTTGGTGGGTGGTATTGTAGCAAGTCCAGGGTTGGCAGAGCTCTCTGGGCAAAGACTTAGTCACCTAGCCTGTGCTTCCAGGTGAGTGGTGTAGCTGGGTGCCCCTGGCCAGCGTTGGCCACTAGGAAAGGTCTCAGTCTGCTTCCTCTCATTGTTTGGGCCAGTGGGGTAGTTATGTTCCTGGACCTGCTCCATCTCCTCCATAACTGAACAGGCAAGAGTACTGAAGCAGCAGTAGACTGGCACACCTATGTCTTCCATCCCAGGCCTTCGTCTACCCCAAAGGTGGCTCTATGCTTATCCATGTAGGAACTTAGAGAAAGGTAACTGTACTTGGCCAACAGAAGCTGTGGGATTAGTTAGAGAGTAGAAAGAGGACATGTTATGTCATGCATGGTCATGGATGCGTGCACTTTAGAGGGAGTTGTAATGGGGAATGGCACTAATATCACAATAAAAGCCTGTCTGTTTGAGGAAAATGATTTTAATAAGTGTTTGTTCCAATAAACTGGATTACTCATCTCACCTTGGCATCTGTAGAATGACAACCATGGAAAGTGACAAATTTGAACATATTTACTCTGATTGCTTGTTGAGTAACAGGTAAAGTTCCCAGGGTAGATTTTTGATTAATAAAGATATGAATCTTGATGTTCTGGGTAAGTCCAGGGAGAGAAGTCTCTTGTTTACCTTACTTGCATCTATGGGAATAATACCTCAATATACATGAGAGGAATTGGTTTTTACTTCCTCTTACTCTTCTCTGAAAGGGCTTTGTATATTGCTACTGGATAGAAATAACTGGTGGAGAATGAATTTCCTCCCTTCCTTAGAGTGATCATGCATCACTGCTGATCTTTTGGACATTTTGTTTGTCCCACAGACATCTCAAAAGCAATATTTCTTAAACCGAAGTCATTATATCTCTACCCCTCCCCCCAACACTCTTCTGTTATGACCTTCCCTGTTATTTTGAGGCCAACTTCACAGTCATCCAGGCCAGCAGGCTTGGTATCATCTTTATTCACCTCTCATATCTAATCTGTTAACATATCTTGTCCTCTCTACCTTCCTACTATCTTCCCTTCTCTCTATTCTCATGGTTACCACTTTAGTTCAGAGCTTCCATTATCTCTCACATGGGCTATTGTAATAGTTTTCTAACCTGCCTCAAGCATCTCCACATTCCAACCCATCTCAGCTGATCATGTCATCCCCTCCCCCCCACTTCTATTCAATGAACTCTCACGGCTTCCTATTGCTTCCAGAATTAAACTTCTGTGTTTTTCATTTAAACTTCTTCCCAACCTTGCCACTCCTACTTTCCAGTCTTCTTACACTTTACTTCCTCCCATGTGATCTATGATCCAAGTACTCTGGCCTCCCTGCTGTGCCCGGAACACGACACTTCATCTCCCATCTCTGTGTGTCTGTGTGGCTAGCCCCCATGCATGGTATACCTTAGACTCTCGCTTTTGTCTTGTAGGCTCCCCTGGCTTCCTTCAAGACTCAACTCAAATTCTGTCTTCTGCTGGAGGTGTTTTCCAGTGTTCCTATCTGAGATCACCATCTACTCTCAATCTTTCTCTGTCAAAGAATATACACACACACGTGTGTGTAGGTATATATGTGTGCATACATATATACCTATCTGTATATATACACATATGAATATATATACATAGATCTCCATCTCGAGTCATTCTGATCTATATCTTGCCATTGGACCCAGATGTTCTGAAGGAGAAAGTGAAGCTGGTGACCTTGCAAAGCCCTCTGTCCCTTAAATCCAATTCACCTGCATGTCATGGCATCATCTTCCTGATGTCATGGTCCTCTTCAAGAATGAAGGATAAATAACAATAATCTGTATATATACATGTATTACACATATGTATATAATCACATATATTTATACCTAATTATAGAATGTTGTATATACCAGTATAATGCACAATGTTGCATATAGCTGGTTATATAAAACTGATATCTCTCCTAGTAGAATACAAGCTCCTTGAGGACAGGGATAGCGTTTGCTTTTATTTGTTTCTCCAGCACTTAACCCAGTGCCTGGCACCTCATAAGTACTTCATAAATGCTTGCAGACTAACATGTTTCCTGCTCTTTTCCTTTCCTTAAATGGCAGCTGATAAATAGAT
This sequence comes from Trichosurus vulpecula, assembly GCF_011100635.1. Classification (NCBI taxonomy): domain Eukaryota; kingdom Metazoa; phylum Chordata; class Mammalia; order Diprotodontia; family Phalangeridae; genus Trichosurus; species Trichosurus vulpecula. The sequence continues at coordinate 7,375,310 of NC_050581.1, read as the reverse complement.
CATAGGAACACAGCATCATAAATAGAGTTGGAAGAGAGCTCAGAGGCCATCTAACCCACCCTCATTTTACAAGGGAGGATAATGAGGACAAGGGAGGTGTGGGGTTTGCTCCAGGTCACACAGTTAGTAAGCATCCGAGATGAGATCTGATCCCAGGTCCTTGGACTCTGGAGATACCTTCCCCGCCTCCCTCCATCACTCTCCAGGAAACTTGTTGAGGATGGAATTTTTCCTGTGAAAAAGCTTAACAATCCCACTGTAACCTATTTCACCTCTACAGTAGTGTGTAACGGGGGTGCCGTTTTTTAATGATGCCCTGTGAAATTAGGTTCCCTTCTACAGAATTAGCATTAGAATGTGACTCTGTATTCCCGTGGGAGGAACTGAGACCGGGATGATGAAGAGAAAGTAAATAATCATGGCTTTCTTGATTTGGGTGCCCGTTGGAGGCTTTTAGGTGCCACACATGAGTAGTTAATTTGTATGAGAGTGGTAGACTTTATTTTAGGTGTCAAAAATCTTGTAGAAAAAGTAGTAGTAATAGTCCCCCCCTTTCTAAAGAGCTTTGAGGCTTACAAAGTACGAAACCTTTGGACAGAGGTATATGTGTCTTGCTATCCCCCCTTTTTCTGGAAGAGGAAACTGAGTTTCAAAAACTTGCCTAAAGGATAGGGGATTATCACTTTGGAGTTAGAAGGTGATCTAGTCCAGCTCCCTCATTTTATAGGTGAGGTGAGTTCTGAGACATTAGGTAACCTGTTATTCCCACGTGGCTTTCCAAACTCCCATTTCTGTACCTTTACGTTGGTTGCCCACTCCCTCCACCCCACCCCCATGCCTAGAAGAGTTCTCACATCTACCTTGTAGAATTCCTCTCTTCCTTCAAGATGCTGCTCAAGCACCATCTTTTATATGAAGCCTTGCCTGATCCTTCCAAATGTTACTCTCTCCTTCCCTAATTACTTCCCTATCTTATATTCATTTTGCATTTATTTATTCTGTATGTTCTTATATATGCCTGGTGATATCCCCTGATAGAATGTAAGCTCCTTTGTAGTAGAGATTGTTTTATTCTAGTGACCTCCTACCATTCTAGTCTTCTCACACCTTATTCTCTTCCATCTACTCTTCGTCCAGTAACACTGGCCTCCTTCCTGTACTAAGAGCAAGGCATTCCATGTTTTAGCTTAAGGAATTTTCTGGCTGTGCCCCATTCCTAGAAAGCTCTTGTTTCTCATCTCTACCTAGGACTTCATTTAGGCCCAGCTAAAATCCGTTCTTCTAGAGGAAGCCTTTCCCAATCCCTCTTTCTTATTTATCCTGTATATGGGCTATTTGTATATATTTGCTTCCTTGTTGTCTTTTTCCTGGATTGTCAGCTCCTGAGACAGTGGACTGTCTTTTGCCTCTTTTTGTATCCCCAATGCTTAGCATAGTATCTGGCACATAGTAGGTACTTAATAAGTGTTTATTGAAGAATAGTCTTTATTTTATATCTCCAGTGCCTAGTACAGTGGCTAGCACATAGAAAGTGCTTAAAAGTGTTTATTTTTTCCTCAACAATTAGTAATAGAACTGCATTTAAACTCATGTCATTAGACTTCAAAACTGAGTGTTCTGATAATTAGGAAATACTAAGTGACTAACATATTTAGTGTTGATCATGACATCTGAATTGGACTGAGAATCTCTGGTTGTCTGACCTTGCGTCCGAGCCCTTGGAGAACACCATACAAGTTATTGTTTGTGTCCATAGCTAATTCATCCCATCTAACTTCGGCTGAAGCTTTATGGGTGCTTTGCTTCACCTTTTTTTGCTTCTCTATTACATTTGTCACAGCAGGTATCTAAACCTTTTCTACCCTCTCCTGTCTTTCTAGCCCATCCCTTCTGTTGCAGCAAAAGATCTTGTCCTCCTTTACCAAGGTCAAGGCCACCTTGAGAAAACTCCCTAGAATTTCTCCTCTCTTCCTCAAATATCTCTGCTTCCACACCTCCTCATCCACAGAAAATCACCCTGTGTCTTTAGCCATTCTTTTGTTCTTTCTCAATAGTGTGATTCTTTCTTTCCAAGGATCCTGCTTGCCATACTTAGTTGGCTTCCTCAAAGATCTTGTATAGGCTAACAAACACCTCTGCTATTTTTGGAAGTGCTTATTTATTTATTTATCTATTCATTCATTCATTCATTCATTTATTTATTTATCTATTTATTAATTTATTTATTCATTATTTATTTGTTTGTTGTTTGTTTGTTTGTTTGTTTATTTATTTATTTTTACTAGCAATTAGTGTCCCTTTCACTGCCCCTTACCTTGACTGATAAGAAAATTAAAAAATACCTCACAACAACACGCATAGCCCAGCCAAGCAAATTCTTGCATTGGTCATGTCCGACAAGGTGTAGCTCAGTCCGGATTTCAAGGAATCACTTTTTCTGACAAAAGGTAATACGGCATGATTCATCTTCAGGCCTCTGGACTCATGGTTTATTCGTGCATTAATCGGAATCCTAAAGCCTTTCAAAGCTGTTTTTCTCTCTCTCCCATTTTTGCCATCAAACACCTGTGTTCTTGATCCTACCCCTTCCTTATTCCCCTAGGACCAAGTATCCCCTTTTATTACATAGTTAATCTTTTGTCCCCTCAACTTGTTCTTTCCTCTCAAGTTATCACCCTATGCTTTTTCTTTCCTTTCACCTTCAACATTCTCTAAAGAGTTGTTTGTACAAACTGCCTGACTAGAGGCCTAGATCTGAATCCAGAGGATCTGCTGTTAAACCCTGTCTTTGCCACGGACCCTCTATAGTGTGAGAATGAAATTAAATTATATAAAACATGTATTTACATATAAACATTTATACAAACATGTATGACATACACATATATGTATATGTATGTGTCTGTCTGTATGTATGTATAGGCCTGGCACATTTTTGTTGTTGTCTCAGTTGTGTCTGACTCTCTGTGAACCTATTTGGGGTTTTCTTGGCAAAGATAGTGGGGTGGTTTGCTATTTCTTTTCTTCCAGCTCTTTTTATTGGTGAGGAACTGAGGCAAACAGGGTTAAGTGATTGTTCAGGGTCACACTGTTAATAGTGTGTGAGACTGGATTTGAACTCAGGTCTTCCTGACTCCATGCCCTGTGCTCTATCCACTGTACCACCTAGCTGCCCTCAGTGGCACATAGTAGGTGCTTAATAAATGTTGACTGATATAAAAAGTTCTCTTCAAACTTTAAAGTTTGCTAGCTCTTAAAAATCATTGTTAACCATCATTTTGTTCAGGTCCCTCATACCCTGAGACCCATTCATTCTTTGGCACATTATTTTGAGGGATTTAGCTCACTTGGTCTAAAGGGAGAAAGCTCACCCATTGTTCCCAGAGTGACCCATCACAGACAGAGAGGGTAGAGGAAAAGCCAAATGCTACAGAACTTTCATGGCGGCTCCTTTCTCATGATATTCCATTCTCTCCCGTCCTTTCTGGGATACGTTTGATTTGTGAGGGGAGGAAAGGATGCTGCTGCTGCAGAGTGCTTACCGTGGCAAGGTGGATGCATCGATGAAGGAGGACTCAGAAATTCCTGGCTTTCCTTTTTATTTCCTAGTTGCACAGCTTCAAGTGGCCAGGACTGCAGCTGTGTGGGTGAGGCTGATGAAGATGGGCTATGACAAACACACCACTCTATAAAAGAATGTTGTCTTAGTCTGTGAGGGAAAAACGTCAGTTGCTGACTCCTTGGGCTTGCCTCCATGGTGTTTCCCTGACTTTTTTCCCATGCAGACCCACCTCAGACTTTATATAATTTGTTCCCTGAATGGCCTTCTGAGTTAGTTGCCTTTATAAGCTCCTGGCTTTGACCACCATTTTCTTTATTCTGTTGAGTTGTGCCTTTTTATCCCCAGTTATTCAGCTGCTTTTTAGTCATGTCTGACTCTTTATGACTCCATTTGGGGGTTTTCTTGCAAAAGATACTGGAGGGATTTGCCATTTCCTTTTCTAGCTCATTTTACAGATGAGGAAACTGAGGCAAACAGGGTTAAGTGACTTACCCAGAGTCACATAGCTAGTAAGCATCTGAGACCAGATCTGAACTCAGGAAGATGAGTCTTCCTGATTCCAGGCCCAGCTTTCTATCCACTATGCCACCCAGCTGCCTCTTTCACCCCAGGCATGTATTACTTATTCCATCTGAATGCTGGTCCCATTAGAGCTGGTGAGGTACTGTGGCTCAGCAGAAAGAATGCTAGCTGTGGGGTCACAGGACCCAGGAATTTATCTCTGCTCTATCACTTTTCATGGACCATGGATGGACCACTTCTGCACCTCAGTTTTCCCATCTTTAAGATAAGTAAATTGAATTAACTGACACATTAAGGCCTCTTCTAGCTCTAAACATTTATAATATCTCCAAGCCTGTTAGTTATTCTGAATTATCGTTAGCTATTGTCAGAAGTGTACTGGAGCCAGATCGAAAAAGGCTAGAGAGAGATGACTGGTTAATTTTCAGCGTGAGCATTTCTACCATAGAAATTGGCAAATGCTTCAGATCAGGATTTGGTTTATTTGATGTTTTGTTGATTGCCTAGACTTAAGAAAATGATGGAGAAAGTGTTAATAAAGCTGATTAATCTTAGAAATGAATCCTGAGTACATTTTTTTTTCCTGGAGAGGCCAGTAAAACACTTACCAGCACATTCCTGCTTACATGTGTCACAAGTGAGGGCACACAACTAGATGGTTACAATCCTAATTATTCTCAATTTTCTTATCTGTGAAATGGAGATAAAAATGTAATCTGCTATTTGACCTTAATTATTCCCCACTTTCTATCTGTGAAATGGGGATAACAAGATAACCTGTAATTTAACCCTAATTATTCTCAATTTCCTTATTTGTAAAAGAGGTAATGTCACCCATAATCTAGAAAAATGTAACGCAATCTATAAAATGGGGATAATAATACATGTCTTTTTGACTTATAAAACAATTATAAAAATCAAATGAGATGATGTACATCTTAGGAGTGGTTGCTGTGTTTGTCCTTCATTCTCAAAGAGGATCATGACATCAGGGAAATGACGACGTGACTTGCAGTTGACTTTGATTTGAGTGAGGGGGGCTGTGCAAGGTCACCAGCCTCACTCCTCCAGGGCCATCTGGGTCCAGTGGCCAGATATTCATAAGGATGACTGGAGATGGCCCAGAATGCAATGGGAGACCCTGGCCCTTTTAGGCTAAGGCCTTTTCAGGTTCTTACTTTGAGTGAGGTAACGACCATTCGGTGAATAGGCCACTTTAAGAAGTGAGTCAAGGGGTGGCCCCTTTACAGTATGGAATGATGAGCTCCAAATTTGAAAGGCAACCAAGAGAATGAAAACGCTCATGATCAGAGAGACGGAAAGTTCTGTGATAGTGATCATCCAAACAGTCAAGATTCTTCTGAAAAAGTCAGAACGTAGACTTTGTCCATTCTGACCTTGGCAGCTCTCGTGTTTCTGATTTTGAATTTGACCGAACTTCTGACTTTGAAGTTTGTGATTGCGAACAAGAAGTCATACATAGGTAATTTATGTGGTTATTTTGGCTGGAGGACAAATCTCACCAGTCTTCTTCAAAGACTCATTGTAGTCAGGAGGTGACTGTGACCCCTAAAGTTAATATGGGCAGAACAGAAACTATGGCAGCTTCTGCAAAGCTGGAAAGGCTTCAGATCTAAGCCCCATAGGAGACTCTTCCTGTTATCTGAGGACCAGCTTAGCTAAAATTGAAGAGTCTGAACAGCAGATGAATATAAGCTCTGGCAGAAAGATGACACCTCGAAATCAGGGACTGTTTCATTTTTGCATTCATTTGTATTCTAAGGGTTTAGTACAGTGACTAATACATTAAAATTATCTGTGATTTTGTCAGTATAGAGTTGAAATCCCCATGCTTAGAGGTCCCAGTGAGGGAATCGCTCCATCAAGGCAGCTCAGCAACTGAACTACAGTTTGTAGACTTAGAGAGAGTCTAAATGAGCTGCCCAGAATCACCCAATCAGTGTATGTCAAGAGGCAAGACTTGAATCCTGACTCTGAGGCTGTCTCTCCATCACACCATGCTGCCTCCTTTTAGCAGGAGCTTAATAAATGTTTGTTGGATTGAATTCATTGACTTGAACCAGTTAAAGAATTTTTGCCTACCAGCTCATAAAACCATCCATATATAAAACCATCATAAAACCATCCATGAATATGTGGAGGAGCTTAACCTGAGTAACCCGCATTGATAAAATCAGCTTTTTTGAAGCATTAAGGTAAGAAGAAAGAAAACTTTATATGGAAAAATACGGTTTTTTTAAAAGATTAAGGTTAGAGTAGTGTGACAGGACTTTTGAGTAGAAACATATCATAGAAGTAATTATTTCAACCCCCTCATTTTACAGATGAAGAAACTGGGGCCGTATTGGGTAAAGTGATCTGCCCACAGTAATATAACTAATATGGGGCACAGCTGGAATGATCAACAAACCTTGGTCTTCTGACGCTACATCCAGTGATTTTCCCAGGATTCCTCTTTAAGGAGAAAAATTTTTCTAGACTGTTTCTTTTGGTACAATTCTTGCTATTAGTTTACTCAATTAAATCATCTGCTTCAGGGGCCATATTTTTCCCCCGAAGACATGACCAAATATGGGCATATCTGCTTTATTAAACTGTTGGCTTTTTGACCCCAGTTACCAGATGTAATCTTATCAAAGACTATCTGAGCCAGGTACAGTGAAAAACTTGTGTTGTGTTTGTGCTTGAAGCTTTAAAAGGTCCCTTTGAGCCCCTAAGGAGGGACATTTAATTAACAAACCATCCCAAAAAGGCACAATGTACTCATTTTCTGATCCACATCAGCCAAAGTGTAAGCAGGAAGCAATTTGTATTTTTTATACTCACATCAGCCAACTTTAATTTAATTATGTTGGGCATGTGCGAAGTTCACATCCCTCCTCCCAGCCCCCTGAATTTAATTGAGAGAGATTGATGGTTATGAGGTAGTAAAAATGATCTAAAGTTCTAGGCCAGTCTCAGCTAGTCTCAACTCAGTGAGATAAGTGGAAGTTTTCTGATGATGGCCTCCTCCCTGGAATTTCCTCATGACTTTTGTATTGCTGCTGGTGGTGTCTCTGTTCCATAAAGGAGTGGTCTCAGACTCAAAGTACGTTTGTTTTAAGTTTATAGCACTCATTTATTGTGCCAGTACTATGCAAATCTTTGTTTCCCTGCATACTCAACCCACTTATATCCATACATATACATGTGTATATATATATATATATATATATATATATATATATATATATATATATATATATATATATAAATTTTTTTTCTTAACAAAGGGCAGAGGGTTACATAATATGCAAAACAGGTCAGTGTGAGATCCCTGACAAGGAACATGCTGCAGACATTTCACTGAGAAGGCTTATGACTGAGCAAATTTCTTACAGCACTTTTTACGTCCTTGTTCCGAAGGCTATAGATGATGGGATTCAGCATGGGGGTGACCACTCCATAAAACATGGAAATGAGTTTGTCTGTTGCTTGCAACTTGTCAGCTCCGAGAGGGTCCTGAGACTTGGGTTTTGCATACATGAAGAAGATGGTCCCATAAAATATGATCACCACTGTCAGGTGGGCTGAGCACGTGGAGAAGGCTTTGCGCCTTCCCTTGGCTGAGTTCATCCTCAGAATGGTATAGAGGATAAAAATATAGGAGAAAAAAATCACCAGCAATGGTAGAACCAGAAAGACCATGTTGGAGACCACCATAGTAATCACATTGAGGGATATATCAGCACAGGCTAATTTTAAGACCGCTAGGATTTCACAAGTGAAATGATTGATGACATTATTTCCACAGAAAGGTAACTGCATAGCAAGAGCTGTTTGTACCACTGAATTGATCCCTCCTGACAGCCAGGACACTGAGGCCATCAGTACATACACAATCTTATTCATGATGATGGGGTATCTTAGAGGGTTGCAGATGGCCATGTATCGGTCAAATGCCATCATGCCCAGGAGTAAACATTCAGTTGATCCCATGGCAAAGCCAAGGAACATCTGTAATGCACATCCTGTGAAGGAGATGTTTTTTTTCTTAGATAAGAAGCTTACCAGGGTGGAAGGTATTGAAGTGGTTGTGTAACAGATGTCCAGGAAGGAGAGGTTACTGAGGAAGAAGTACATAGGGGTGTGAAGGTGAGAATCACACATGCTTGCTATAATGAGGATGCTATTGCCAAACAGGATTACTAAATACATCACTAGAATTAGAACAAAAAAAGTGATCTCAAGCCTTGGATAGCCAGAAAGTCCCAGAAGAAGAAATTCTGTCGCAAAAGTTTTATTTATTCTTTCCATTTCTACCCCCTTGCAGGAATTCATAGGAAGAGATAATGCGAAATGCTTTTATTCCTGACTCACATGTTGTAAAGATCTCCAGCAGTCATGTTACTAGGTTGTCACCAAGGAGCTTGGTTGGAAATCATTTTAATTTCTGATCACAACGAAGAGTTTCTTTTCTTAGAGGAAACAAGATCAGAAGTGATCAAAAGACTCTGTTTTCCTTCATCCTTCTGCATGATTCCAGGAAGCCTAGAAGTGCTGTTTCTGCTGTTGAATTCAGTCTTCAGGAGTTGTGGGACTTAGGCCTTCCATGTCTTTCAAACAGCAATGTCTAATTCTGTTCCACCTGTGCAGACCTAGCTAGGGCATGAAGGAAAGGGTGACAGATCAAGAAGTGAATTTTTCAGTGATTTTGCAAATGTCTTCCCTTGCCAATTTGTGAGCTAACTAGTATGAAAAATACAAATTCAACATATGTTTATTAAGCACCAGCTATGGGCAAAGTACTGTCCTAGGCACTGGAGATACAGAGGCAAAAATGAGACGGTACCTGCTCTCAAGAAGTTTATATGCTACTGAGTGGATACAATATATACAGAAACAAATACAGTCCAAGGAAAATTGATAAAAGGGAGAGCACTGCCAATTTTGAGGGGCTCTGTAAAGGCTACAAAGGTGGTGACATGAGTTGAGCTTTGTGAGAAGAGAGGGATTCTAAAGTATAGAGGAGAGGAGGGAGTGTTTTCCAGGGATGGGCATGTGTCATTTTATACCAAATTAGAAAAAATGTCTAGAATGAGCGTAATGCTTGAGTTTATGGGGCAGCTTTATAATTGTTTTCTCATCTGAGACACACAACAACCCTGCAAGGTTGTTGCTGTTCAGTTGTTTCAGTCATGTCTGACTCTTCATGACCCCATTTGGGGGTTTCTTAGCAGAGATACTGGACTGGTTTGCCCTTTCCTTCTCCAGATCATTTTACAGATGAGGAAACTGAGGCAAACAGGGTTAAGTGACTTGTCCCGGGTCACATAGCTAGTAAGGGTCTGAGGTCAGATTTGGACTCAGGAAGATGAGTCTTCCTAATTCTAGACTCAGCACTCTATCCGCTGCACCTCCTAGCTGCCTGTGTTACTGGTTACAAGGGGACAAAAAGAAAAGGGTCTGAACCACTGAAAATCACAAAATACGGGACCTATCTAGAGAGGGCAGTCAAGTGTAGAATAATAAAATATTAGAGATTGGCAAGGGAAAGAAGGGACAGGTTGAAATTCATATGGTCCAACACCCTCAGGTTAAAAATTAAGTAGCCGGCCGCTTCTAGCTGTTCCCAATGAAGCAGCAGCAGCCGCTGCCGCCGCTGCCGAAGATGGGGGATTTCTATGACCCTGAACACCCCACCCCTGAAACGGCAGAACCCACAGAACAGCAGACGGAAGCAGGGCTCCAGCCCAGGATAGCCTGGATGGTCTCTGGGTGAGGTCTATTCCACACGGAGCTGGGAGCTGGGAACGGAGTGGAGCAGAGCCCAGCCTGAGCGGTGTGGAACAACCAAACCTGGAGTCGGGCGGAGGGGGCCCTAGCGCCCTGAATATGTGAGCTGCGGCAGTTACCGGACTCCTCGACCCACAAACACCAAAGACTGCGGAGAAGGTTAGTGGGAAGAGCTGCGGGAGTAAAAGGAGTTCGCAGTTCGGCTTCCAGCCCCGGGGGCAGCGGAGGTGGGGCAGCTACAGCTGTTGTTACTTCCGGCTCCAGGTCCACCTGGTGGGAGGAATTAAGTGGCGGATCAGAGCAGGGGTGCACAGCCTGCCGAAGACCTAAGCCCAGTTCGGGTTGGGGGTTCTTGGGGAAGGAGCAGTGCGGGTCTGACAGAGCTGGCACCTCCCCCCCAAACGTGGAACATAGAACTCGTTAGTCTACAAGCAGTCATACCCCACTGAAAAACTCAAGGGTCAAGTTAGTTGGTTGGGAATATGGCCAGGCAGCGAAAATGCGCCCAGATTCAGTCTCAGACTTTGGATTCTTTCTTTGCTGACAAAGAAGACCAAAACATACAGCCTAAAGAAGACAACAAAGTCATAGAGCCTACAACAAAAGCCTCCAAGAAAAACATGAACTGGCCCCAGGCCATAGAAGAGCTCAAAAAGGATTTGGAAAAGCAAGTTAGAGAAGTAGAGGAAAAATTGGGAAGAGAATATGAGAATAACGTGAGAAAACTATGAAAAACAAGTCAATGACTTGCTAAAGGAGACCCAAAAAAATACTGAAAAATACACTGAAGAAAACAACACCTTAAAAAACAGACTAACTCAAATGGCAAAAGAGCTCCAAAAAGCCAATGAGGAGAAGAATGCCTTGAAAGGCAGAATTAGCCAAATGGAAAAGGAGGTCCAAAAGACCACTGAAGAAAATACTACTTTAAAAATGAGATTGGAGCAAGTGGAAGCTAGTGACTTTATGAGAAATCAGGATATTATAAAACAGAACCAAAGGAATGAAAAAATGGAAGACAATGTCAAATATCTCATTGGAAAAACCACTGACCTGGAAAATAGATCCAGGAGAGAGAATTTAAAAATTATTGGACTACCTCAAAGCTATGATCAAAAAAAGAGCCTAGATACCATCTTTCAAGAAATAATCAAGGAGAACTGCCCTGATATTCTAGAGCCACAGGGCAAAATAGAAATTGAAAGAATCCATCGATCGCCTCCTCAAATAGATCCCAAAAAGAAATCTCCTAGGAATATTGTTGCCAAATTCCAGAGCTCCCAGATCAAGGAGAAAATACTGCAAGCAGCCAGAAAGAAACAATTTGAGTATTGTGGAAACCCAATCAGAATAACCCAAGATCTGGCAGCTTCTACATTAAGAGATCGAAGGGCTTGGAATGCGATATTCCGAAGGTCAATGGAGCTAGGATTAAAACCTAGAATCAACTACCCAGCAAAACTGAGTATCATATTCCAAGGCAAAATATGGATTTTCAATAAAATAGAGGACTTTCAAGCTTTCTCAGTGAAAAGACCAGAACTGAATAGAAAATTTGACTTTCAAACACAAGAATCAAGAGAAGCATGAAAAGGTAATCAAGAAATGGAAATTGCAAGGGATTTAATAAAGTTGAACTGTTTTGTTTGCATTCCTACATGGAAAGATGACGAGTATGATTCATGAGACCTCAGTATTAGGGTAGTTGAAGGGAATATGCATATATATATGTACATGTTTATATATATATATATGTGAATGTATATGTATGTATATATCTATGTGTATATGTATGTATGTGTGTATATATATATGTGTGTGTGTGTGTGTGTGTGTTTTTATATATACATATATATATGTAAAAGAGAGAGAGCAGACAGGGTGAGTTGAAGATGAAGGGAAGATATCTAAAAGAAATGAAATTAAGGGATGAGAGAGCAACATACTGAGAGAGGGAGATAGGGAGAGATAGAATGGGGTGGATTATCTCGCATAAAGGTGGCAAGAGGAAGCAGTTCTATGGGAGGAGGGGAGAGGGCAGGTGAGGGGGGAATGAGTGAACCTTGCTCTCATCAGATTTGGCTTGAGGGGGAATACCATACATACTCAGTTGGGTATCCTACCCCACAGGAAAGAAGAGGGAGGAAGATAAAAAAAAAATAAAGGGGGGGGGATGATAGAGGGGAGGGCAGATGGGGGTGGAGGTAATCAAAACAAACGCTTTGGAAAGGGGACAGGGTCAAGGGAGAAAATTCAATAAAGCGGGATGGGTTGAAAAGGAGCAAAATGTAGTTAGCCTTTCACAACATGAGTATTGTGGAAGGGTTATACATAATGATACACGTGTGGCCTAGGTTGAATTGCTTGACTTCTTAGGGAGGGTGGGTGGGAAGGGAAGAGGGGAGAGAATTTGGAACTTAAAGTTTTAAAATCAGATAATCAGATATTCAAAAAAAAGTTATTGCATGCAACTAAAAAATAAGATACACAGGAAAAGGGGCGTAGAAATTTATCTTGCCCTACAAGAAAGGAAGGGAAAAGGGGATGAGAGGGGAGAAGGGTGATAGAGGGGAGGGCTGACTGGGGAACAGGGCAACCAGAATATAAGCCATCTTGGAGTGGGGGGGAGGGTAGAAATGGGGAGAAAATTTGTAATTCAAACTGTTGTGAAAATCAATGCTGAAAACCAAATATGTTAAATAAATAAATTTAAATAAAAAAATAAAAAAAAATTAAGTAGCCATGGCCTAGAGACAGGTAATGAGTGTGCAATGGTCACATTACTAGTGGCAAGACCAAAAGTAGAACCCAGGTTTTCAGGACCACAGGCCAGGACTCTTTCCACCAATTACCTCTCTCATTGACATTATCATATCATTTTAAGGGCAGCACATTTTCATTTTGACTCTCCTGCTTTTCAATCTCATGAGAAACTGAGTGGTCTAATGTATTTTCCTTTCCTTCAAACAACTTCTCAAAGTACTTTGACGTCTATTGAAATCTGTTTATTAGCCAATCCTCTTGCTCTTCCAAACTCATACCTTGGGCGGAAGAACTTTTCACTCTCACGCTGAGACATCTTTCAATTTCATTTAATCTGATCCAGACCTGTTATCAAATCTAGATTTTTTTTTTGGTGTCTGAATTGGACTCGTTGCACCATGAACAAAGCCAGGAGGATTCTGAACCTACTTTAGATTTAACAAAATTAATAATCTTAACTTCCATTTTTCTAGCCTCAGTTTTTTAGCCTCTCTCTTACCTAATGGTTGGATTTTTGTTGAATAATTTCTGATTTAAGTCCAATTCAACAGAGACTTACTGAACAGCAGCTGCACACAGAGACCTACCTGTGCCAGATGCTGGAAGAGCTGCAACGTGAGTGTCTTATTTCAGGTAACTGTTTAGAATGTGTTCTGAGTCCCTTAATTCTCTTGTTAATTCTTCATACCATAGATGAGACAAATCACACTCTGCCTTATACTATTGGTTTTTGTGCGTTAAAAAATTCATTCCCTCTATTAGATTGCAAATGCTTTGGTTCCATCTTACTTTTGCATTCTCCTTCAGCGCCTTTCACATTTCTGTTGTTGTTTAGTTATTTATTAGTTGTGTCTGAGTCTTAACAACCCCATGTGAGGTCTTCTTGGCAAAGATACTGGAGTGGTTTACCATTTCCTTCTCCAGCTCACTAAAAGTTGAGGAAACTGAGGTAAAGAGGGTTGTGTAGGGCCACACAGCTAGTAAGTGTCAGAGGCTGGATTTGAACTCAAGAAGATGAGTCCTCCTGTCTCTGGGCCCAGCATTCTATCCAGTGTGCCACATTGCTGCCCAGAGCTTTTTATATAATAGATGTTTAATAAACACTTGTTTTCCTATAGTTTAGTATTTCAATGGTACAGTATTTATAACATCTAAATCTACTGTTTCTTCAGCTACATGATACAGTGGATAGAACATGGAACTGGGAGACGGGAAGATCTGAGTTCAAATCCTGCCTTGGAAACTTACTAGCAGTGTGACCGTGGACTAGTCACTTAATCTCTCTCAATCTCATGTCCCTCATCTGTAAAATCAGGACAATGTAGCCCCATCTCAATGGGTTCTTATGAGGATCCAGCAAGTTAGCTTACGTACAGTACTTTGTAAACCTTAAAGCACTATATAAATGCTAGTCGTTATCACTTTAATAATGGTTATATTTTTATATTATAGTATTACTTTATTATATCATATCTCTATTATGTTTATATCATATTACCATAATGATTATTGTATATATAAAATTAATAATAATTATTATCAGTTCCTGAGTTTTGCATGAGATTACATATCGTGTGGAGCGACAATGAATTCCTGCTCTAAGCCTTTCTAAACAAATCACTCAGGGTGGGAAGTAGCTACAATTCAGGAAAAGTACCAAATAATACTTGACTACGGTCAAGTATTGATGTCTAAAAGTCATTATAGGTTGGAATATTATAACTCATGCTATTCATAATCCATATAACCAAATTCTGGCATAGTTATCATCAGAAATTGAAAAATTCCAGCTTGGCATCAGGTCATTATATTCAAGGTTTACCTGCAGGGTGGAGAAATTATTTCCATCTCTTCAAAGAGATGCTCTAGTTCTTCCAAAACGTCACCAAACAATTTCTGACATTATGATAGTCTGCATATATTTCATAAACTGCCAGACTCTCACGGGCGGATCACAGTAAATATCTGTTAAGCAGCCATTACCCAACACACTCGAGGATAATCCCCAGAGCAATTTAAAGTTGAACAGTGAAAAGTGCCAAATTTAGAAACTTTCCGGTGCTTCAGGGACAAGGCCCACAGAGCAATTAGAAAGAAGATGTTAATGCATTTTAATTGAGGAGGAAGTCAAAGGAACAAGAAAACATCTCTTGCTGATAGAGTTTTGGGGAAGGAGGATTTTGAAGAATAGCTGACAAATTTAAGACTGTGGGTCAGGCAAATTGGACAATTAAGACAGAGCTTTTAAATTATGTATCTATCTGTCTATCTATCTATCTATCTACCTTATCTAACTATCATCTATTATCTATCTATCTATCTATCTATCTAAATATCTATCTATCATTTATCATCTATCTATCTCCATTTATCTACCTACTCATCTGTCTATCTGTCTCAATTTCTTTCTATACACACATATATATCAGAAGATACACAGGTACATATACATGTTGTTGTTTGACCTTCGTTCTTGAAGAGGACCAATGACATCAGGAGGGTGATGTCTTGACTTGCAAGTGAATTGGATTTAAGTGAGGCAGGGCTGTGCAAGGTCATCAGCCTCACCCTCTCCTCTAGTCATTGGAGTCCAATGGCAAGACTTAAGTCATGTTGACTGGCGATGGCCCGGGATGCAGTGGGAGAGCTTGGGCTTTTTAAGCTAAGGTCTTTCCCAGGTCTCAGTTTGCCAGAGGCAACACCCATTCAGTATTAAAGGCTAGGTTAGAATTGAGACAAAAGATAGCTTACTTTGCCTTCCCAAAAGAAACAATCTGGGAGGGGAATAGCCTCAAAGTTTGTGGCCAGGACAGAAAATAACTGAGATTAAGTGATTCGTCTATGGCTATATAGTTATTAAGTGAGAAAGATAAGATTTGAATCCAGATCTTCCTAAAGTAAACCCCATAAAACTAGTGGTGGAAAGAAATGAACAGAGTGATTCAAAGTAAAATTTTTTTCAATAGTGTTTTTAGGGAAAAAAAAATTGTTTTTGTTGTGAATTAAAGAAGTGAGTTGGATTAGATAAATTCTGATTTTGTATGAGCTTCTGTTAAACATTTTTGCTTGGCACCCCCTTCCCCTCCCAGTTCTGTACTTAGTCAAGTTTATAAAGGAAAAAAAAATAACACAAATGAGTTAGAGGATTCAGTCTTCCAAAGCTACTCCTGAGGACCATAAATCCAGAAATGCTTTCTTTGACCTCTGAGAGGCTTCTACTCAGAATTTTTTGTGGGCCTGAATTCTGGAGAGGAAAGAGATGCCAGCTTTGGGACTCCATGTTAATTGTTTCTGCTAGGTAGCTGGGAATGGGGTGGATGACCCAGGAGCTGCTGTCTGTCTGTGGAGCAAGGTCATGCATGGACTCAGAACAGCCTGGAAGAAGGAGGAATGGAGTAGATTAGAAATGGGTACTGGATTGGTACAAAGCTAGCAACTGCTGCCTAACTGAAATCGAGAGGCAGCTTGATGGTACAGTGAATAGATTACTGGGCCTGGAGTTAGGAAAACCTGAATTCAAATCTGACCTTAGAAATTTTCTAGCTGTGCGACTCTGGGTAAGTCACTTAAGTTCTCTCTGCCTCAGTTTCTGCATCTATAAAATGGGGGCAGATAGCTGGCACAGAGGACCCTGGAGTTAGGAGGACCTGAGTTCAAATTAGGTCTCAGACAGTTATTGGCTGTCACTTAACCCAGTTTGCCTCAGTTTCCTCATCTGTAAAATAAGTTGGAGAAGGAAACTACTCCAGTATCTCTGCCAACAAAACCCCAAATGGGGTCACAAAGAGTGGGACATGACTAATCGACTAAACAACAGCAATAAAATGCAGATAATGTAATAACACCTGGGTCCCAGGGTTGCTGTGAGGACCAGATGAGATGTTTGTAAAGGGCTTTGTAAACCTTAGGATGCTATAAAAATACTAACTGTCACTATTATTCATTCTCTAGTTTCTTCTTCCTCTGTCTACTCAGAGCTCTTGCTATAGAAGCTCCCACTAGATTTTATATAACTAGTCCTTTTCCTTTTCATCTCTTAGATCAGCTATAAGGAAGGGAATGGAGGATAGTCTATCTAATAATATTACCATACATATATTTCATTAGGGGAACATTTTTGTAGATTGTAACCCATCTACAACTTAGTAGATCATTCTGAGAGAGTTGGCTGGGTTTTAGGGAGGTTAAGTAACTTGCCCATGGTCACAGAACTAGTAAATGGTCAGGCATTATTTAAAGTCAAGCTTTCTTGACTCCAATTACATCTATCTATCTATCTATCTATCTACCTACTTATCTAATTATACATGTAATATATGTATATTGTAATGTGTATAAGTATATATATATATATATATATATATATATATATATATATATATATAAAGTCCGCTATGCTATCCTGCCTCTCTTCAACTAGAAAATACTCAGTAAATGTTATTGACTTGCTTCAGAACCTCGAACACACAAAGGAGCAAGCATTTATTAGGCTCCTTCTAAGTGCTGTTCTATGCACATTACAAATATTATGTCATTTTAGAGTATACTTTTATTCATCTCAGAAATGGGATCAGAGGGAAGCATGTGGACACTGAATGTAGATAACTGAGTCTCATAATCTCTTATGAAAAATTCCATAAATGCAAACCTGTTTTAAAGATCATGTAGTTGTTGCTGTTTTACTGAGTTGCTGTGGCCAAAAAACCTCTCCAACCACCCCAAAAGACGATGAAAAGATGAATCAACAGGCTATAACATGTTACCAACAAAGGCTTAAATGCAAAAAAGTGTAAGGGACGCTATCAAATACATAGGTTCAGAAAGGGAGGCAGGAGGGTTCTATAGTGAAAATGAAATAATAGATGGACGATCCAAGTTATACGTTGATATCTTCGTGGTACTTAAAAAAATAGAGTAAGGCCTCAGTTGTATTGGATGGAATATCTGCCGAGAATTTATCAGAAAACATGGACCAGAATTCTACAAAATGGGATAAATGGAGAGAGGGATTGTGATCTTCTTTGTAGGAGAATGTACCCCCAAATGAGGAATTCAAAGTATCCAAGTAAGTTGTTGCCCTATGAAGCAGACCTGTAAGCATGGGGCCAAACCAAATCTGTCACAGTTTCCCTAAGGACAGATTTCTGCTCAGCACTTTTTTCACTGCAGCATTCACATCCTTGTTCCTCAGACTATAGATGATTGGATTGAGCATGGGGGTGAAGATCCCGTAAAACATGGCAATCAGCTTATCTGTGGTCAGAGAGGCTTTGGACTTGGGCTTCATATACATGAAGAGGATAGTCCCATAGAAGATGATCACCACAGTCAGGTGGGCTGAACAGGTAGAGAAGGCTTTGCTTCTCCCCTCAGCAGAGCGGATCTTCAAAATGGTGGAGAGGATGAAGACATAAGAAACAACGATTAATAGGAGAGGGGTCAAGGTGAGGATTATAGTTGCTACCAGCATGATGAGTTCATTTAGGGAGATGTCGGCACAGGCCAGGTGCATGACAGCCAGGATTTCGCATGTGAAATGGTCAATGACATTTTTCCCACAAAAAGGTAGCTGCATAGTAAGAATGGTTTGAAACAGAGAGTTAAGACCACCTATTAGCCAGCACAAAGCTGTCAGGTGCACATAAACGGTTCTGTTCATGACAATGGGATACCTTAGAGGGTTACAGATAGCCACATAGCGGTCATAAGCCATCACAGCCAGTAGGACACACTCTGTGGTTCCCATGGCAAAGGAGATTGACATCTGGGCAGCACATCCTGAGAAGGACAAGGATTTTCGGGTTGATAGGAAGTTCACCAGCATTTTGGGCACAAATGAAGATGTGTAACAGATGTCTAAGAAGGAGAGGTTACTGAGAAAGAAGTACATGGGGGTGTGAAGATGGGAATCCAGAATGCTCAGTATGATAATGACACTATTTCCAAATAGGATGACTATATATATTGTCATGCATAACACAAAAAAGAAAATCTCAAGTTTGGGGTATTTGGAAAGTCCCAGTAGAATGAATTCAGTTAGAACTGTCTTATTGGTCCCTTCCATTTCTTTCTCCTTTCAGCTGCAGAAAGTGAAAGGAGAATATAGAACAAATTACTATCAGGATTTCAACAAATATTTGAGCCTTACTATAATGCTATCCATGGGTTATGTTATGGGAGAGAATTCTGGTCTTGGAGCCAGGAGGACCTGAGTTTAAATCCTGCTTCAGACTCATGCTTTGTGACCCTGGGAAAGTCGTTTAACCTCTGTGTCTGCCTCAGATTCCCATCTGTAAAACTGGGATAATAATAGCATCTACCCCATAGAGTTATCGTGAGGGTCACATGAGACAACATGTAAAGCATTTTGTAAAACTTTGGTTCCATTCAAAATTCTGTATTCTTTTCTCTATAAAACCATCCGTATGAAGTCACTGATTCTAATGTTGTCCATATTCTGACCCATCAATAGCAGAAATAATCACTAAAAACAATCTTAGACAAGCTTAGAAACCCAGTGACTCAATTTCTATGTTTAATCAAAGTCAGAAGTAAGTTCTCACAGGCAGAGAGAAAAGCGTACACACGTAAAGCACTTTGCAAAACTTTAAGCACTGTTGCTAAGTAATTCTGAGACATGTGTGGAGTTAGGGAAGAGGTAAGGTTGTCTTATAATAAGGGTTTTTTGGGAGGGTACCTCCTTAACTAAACTCACTTGGCTGAGGTACAAGTTAGACTCATCTTATACAGAAGGAAGGGTGTTTGGAATACATTTTATTCAATAAGGACATTTAAAAAAGTTTGCATGTGTATGCTTCTAAAAGTCTTTTAAATTATTGTTTCCTTCTAGGAAATCTAAGATGCTAGCAGTATTAATGAAAGTTATTAATGTTAATCACAGCTCAGTAAATCCCTTTCTTCCATTTTCAAATATGCCAAATAAAAGTATTTTGCTTTGTTGATATTTCTGGCTATCCCTTATAGATTCACATAATAAAATCAGAGCTGGATTGGACCCAAGTCCTCTAGGATTTTACTCTAGGAGATTCTTAACTTTTTCTCTGTTACGGACACCTTTGGCAGCCTGGCGAAACCTAAAGACCCCTTCTCAGAATAATGCTTTTAAGTTAATAAATTAAAATGCATAGGATCACAAAAGAAATGAATATATTGCAATATAGTTATCAAAATATTAAAAAACCAAGCTCACTGGCCCCATTCAGAACTCCTCCTTTACTCTTTTTTCTTTCTTCCTTCCTTCCTTCCTTCCTTCTTCCCTTCCTTCCTTCCTTCCTTCCTTCCTCCCTTTCTTCCTTCCTTCCTCCCTTTCTTTCTTTCTTTCTTTCCTTTTCTTTCCTTCCTTCTTTCTTTCTCTTTCTTTCTTCTTTCTTTCTTTCTCTTTCTCCCTTTTTCTTTCTCTTTTCTATCTATCTATCTATCTATCTATCTATCTATCTATCTATCTGTCTGTCTGTCTCTAGACCACTTAGGTGGTTTAGAATCAATCCATAAAATGATGAACTAGGAGTCAGAGAGAATATGAATGAGCATAGAACAATATAAATATTTATCAAAGAACCTATAGTATATCAATCCTTTATTTCCAAGAAATAAAATAAAAGAATAGTCAGGAAGCTTAGGTTGATAAGGAAACAAAGTTATTTACCTCCATTTTTTTCTGATAAGAGAGAGCTAATTTTCTGCACAGGCCTTGGCAGTTCTGTGTGGATTCATGATAGTCACATGGTTCATCTAGTTTTCCTCTTATCTGCTGTCTGTGTGAAATGGGAGACAAGTTTCACTTAGACTCTTTATTATTGTATTGATCATGAAACATTTTATTTTTATTTGACCTTCATATAAGCCTGTGCTTCATGCATAGTAAGAACTTAATACATGCTTTTTTCACTCATTCATTAATTCCTTCAATTATAAAATGCAGATAATAATATCACCTACCTCATAGGGTTGTTGTTGGTGTGGTTGTTAGCTATGTGACCTTGAATATATCATTTGCATCTCTGGGAGTCAGTTTATAGTGTTCAGTTGTGTCCCACTCTTTGTGACCTCATTTGGGATTTTCTTGACAAAGATCCTGGAGTGGTTTGCCATTTTCTTTTCCAGCTCATTTTACAGGTGAAGAACTGAGGCAAACAAGGTTAAGTGACTTGCTCAGGGTCACACAGCTAGTTAGTGTCTGAGGCAGGATTTGAACTCAGGAAGATGAGTCTTCCTGACTCTTGGCCTATCTACTATTTACTATGTGTACTGTACCATCTACCTGTCCTGTGGGAGTCAGTTTACTGGTGTGTAAAAACTAGCAATCCTAAGTTTAGGACTGGAAGGGACCTCAGATTTAATCTGTGGATGGAATATCCAAAAAAGGACAAATACACATGAAACCTCAGATCTGAGTCTTTTACCAATTGGAGGAAAGAGAGGAGTCTAAGAAAAGGATTCAGGGTAAGTTATAAAAGAGCTTTTTAGATCAGGCAAGTGGAATAAAACCCAGATTAGGGTCAGCCATGATTTTTCTGTTGTCTTTAGCGACGTAGTCTGCTTGAATACAGATTTTGGCTAATGCTTCTGCTTTGTATTTAGCACCCATGGGACCATAGATTTAGATTGGGGAAGGACCTTAGAGGTCACTGGGTCCAAGACTCTTCACTTTCCAGATGAGGAAATTGAGGCAGAGAGAAATTCTGGGATTTGCCCAGGGCCAAACAGCTATTTTGTATCTGAAGGAGTATTAACACAGGTTTAGCAGGCCCTCCCTCCCTTCCTTTCTTTCTTTCCTTCTTTCTTTCCTTCTTTCTTTCTTTCTTTCTTTCTTTCTTTCTTTCTTTCTTTCTTTCTTTCTTTCTTTCTTTCTTTCTTTCTTTCTTTCTTTCTTTCTTCCTTCCTTCCTTCCTTCCTTCCTTCCTTCCTTCCTTCCTTCCTTTCTTTCTTCCTTTCTTTCTTTCTTCCTTTCTTCCTTTCTTTCTGGATATCAGGTCAGGGGAATCCTTTCGATATCATGTCACTTGGAAGATTTATGGAGTATAAATTCTGAACCAGGTGAAGGGAATATACAGTGTGAAGAAGAAAAGAATTTAGGAGTATGTGTCAGGGAAGGGAGGATGATAGTAATCTTTAAGTATTTGAGGACAGCTAGGTGGCACAATGAATAGATTGCTGGACTTGGAGTCAGGAAGACTTGAGTTTTAAATGCTATCTCAGACCTAGCTGTGTGATCCTGGGCAAGACACTTAACACCTGTCCGCCGCAGTTTCCACATATATAAAATGGGGAAAATAATAGAAGGAAAGTAAACACATAAAGTGCTGCACAAACCTTGATGTACTATATAAATGCTAGTAGTTATTATTACTATCGAAGATGGATTAAATTCTCTACACGACTCTAGAGGGCAGATATGGGATCAATAGATAGGATTTTGTTTTTTTAAAAAGGAGGGTTTCAATTTAATTTAAGAAAGACCTTTTAACAATTA
Organism: Trichosurus vulpecula; assembly: GCF_011100635.1. Lineage (NCBI taxonomy): Eukaryota > Metazoa > Chordata > Mammalia > Diprotodontia > Phalangeridae > Trichosurus > Trichosurus vulpecula. The sequence goes on along the minus strand of NC_050581.1, from coordinate 7,353,174 downwards.
AAGTTGTAAGAAAATGGAATGGCTTGCCTTATGGATTTGTGAGTGGTTCTCCGGCAAGTTTTTCAGGAAGAGCCTGGTCGATCGCTTATCGAGGCTGTTGTAAGAAGGGCTCATGCTTTTGTGTAAGGGCTTGGCTAGCTGACCGCTACGTTACCTTTCAACACTGAGGTTCAGGATCAGAATTTAGGACCTTTTATGAGTAATGGGAGCAGCAGCAGCCATTGAGAAATATGCGTGGGATTAGAGTGGTAGTAGGGGGCTATTTAACTCAGGTCAGGGTAAGAATCAATATTCACAGCTTGAAAAGGTTGAGGTAGAGAAGTCCAGTCTTCATCTGCAACACAAGGGGACTGAACTTTAAGACAGTGGTGTCAAACTCAAGTAGAAACAGGAGCCACTAAACTCTACATAAGGATGCTTGTGGGTTTATATTAACTTAGAATGTAACATATTAATATTATCTTTATTCTATTGTATTTTTGGTCATTTTGTTCAATATGTCCCAATAACATTTTAATTTAGTTCAGGCCACAATCTGGAGCACTGTGGGCCTCATGCAGCCCACAGGCCATGTATTAGACGCCTCTGCCCAAGATCTCTTGACTTTATGGAAAGGAGGGCTGGTTTTTCTAGCTGGAAGAGCTGTGATAATGAGAAAGTCAATTTCCATCAGCTTGAAGCTGGGGGAGGGAAGAATCATGGTGCTGTGAAAAGCACAATGGATTTGAAGTCAAAGGATCTGAGTTTCAATTCCAGCTCTGATCTTGATTCAGGCACTTAATCTCCAGGATCTCAGTTTCCTTACCTGTAAAATGAGGGCATTGAACTAGATGGCCTTGAAGGTCACATTTAGCTCTAAATCTATGGTCCTTCCATCTCTAGATCCTGTGATCCTATGGAATGGTTCTTGTTTTAGTAACAGGCGCAATGACTCAATGAATGATTCTGACAATACTGGTTAACACTTGTGTATCCTAGCTCATAAGATTTTCTTCTATGGACTCTGCAACTTTGCTTTGTAATCCTTATTTTAAAACTAAATAATTGTTAATTATTTTGTTAATATTGTTAATAATATGTAATTAAAGCACAATCTAAATTTTTAGCATTGAGGATTTTCCCTTTGGAAAATAAATTCAGTTATGCTCTGTATATGGTTGCTCTATTTAGGGTTTTATAACAGTGTGTGTGTGTGTGTGTGTGTGTGTGTGTGTGTGTGTGTGTGAGGTGGTCTCAGATTTGTGATTTCAATGGTACAGGGAACTCTGATGCAGAAAATCCTTCCATTAAAACAGATCAGCCACTGGACTGTAACCTGGGGGGCACTTAGAGAATGACTCACCAATCCAAAAGGCAGACCGTTCCATTCTTGAATTGAAACCCTTGCCCTTTGGTTCCATATCTACCCTCTAGAAGTCCAGCAGAAAAAGTTTTATCAAAAAGATAAGATTTTTTTCTAAATAACATTAATATTAATAGCAACAATGATGATGCTGATGATGTGACCTGCCTGCAGTCACACTGCTAAAATACATCAGAGATAGACCTTGAAGCCATATCTTTCCAAAGCTGACCATTTTCACACTGTACCACATTGCCTCCTATGAATAAATAAGAACCAGATATTCATAAAGTCATGAAATCCCACTGTAATATCACTGCTGTTCTCTATCTACATTAAACAAAACCTACAGGATGAACTGAGTAACTTAGTTAAGTCCAATGGTCAAACCAGTGGTACATGTGGACAGAGCCTCTTTTCTGAATATCTATGTTAAGATGTGCTTGATGAGATTTCTCCTTCCCTAACTCAAAATGTCTGAACCTGATCTGTCCAATTCTTACACAGTTCAAATATCTATGACGTCATTGGTGTGAGCATTACTTCCACCAACGTAGATGACAAGCCCGCCATAGCACACAAGATGCCCCACGATAATTGCTGTGGCCAACTAAGTCATTGCCCTGTGCCATGACCCTCTCCAGATTTAACTAGGATGTTCCGTGGATGGAAACACTGGCTGGACTGGCTGCCTGGTGAAGCAGTGAGTTTCCTGTCTTTGGAAATATTCATTCAAAGGCTAGATAGTAATTTTTTGAGGATATTGTATAGAAGACAAATGCTTTCAATAAGGGTTGGACTAGGTAACTGATGAAATGCCTTTCAATCTGAGATTTTATAATTAACCTCCAATATCATGTTCTAGCCTCAGAAACTTTGGTGAGCAACATCAGTGACCATTAAGAAACAAGGAGGGCACTGAGATGTCACTAGACTGTAGCTCCAGTTGAAACAAATTTATTAAATATATTAAATATATTATATATATAATATATATTATATATAAAATATATAATATATATAATATATTATATATTAATATATTTATATATATAAATATATTAAAATTCATAAAACAGTAATAATGCTAGGATGAAACCACCAACACTGAGCTTTAATTTACAAAACAATGAATCATAATTTTAATTTATTTCTAGATATTTCTTTCTTGTAGATCAGAATTAAATGGTTTCTTTCCTGGTTCCTCTTTTGCAGAGGTGGGGAACCTGCAGCCTCACATGTGGCCCTCTAGGTCCTCAAGTACAGCCTTTTGACTGATTCCAAATTTCACAGAACAAATCCCCTTAATAAAAGGATTTGTTCTGTAAAACTTGGACTTAGTCAAAAGGCCACATCCAAGGACCTAGAAGGCCACGCATGGCCTTGAGGCCAGCCGCAGGTTTCCCACCACTGTTTTAGAATCTCTAATTCAAGTTATGTTGATTTTTTCATAGATATTTGAACATGAAGTGCTTTGTTTCAGAGTCCTATTTCACCATAGAAGGGCTGATATAAACTCAGCATTGCAAAGAAATTTCTAATACCTCTTTAACAAAATACTTTTAAGAGAGATATTGGAAGAGAAATTTTCTGGTACTTACCTAGCAATGATGAGATAAAATCTAGTGCCTTTCAACGAATTAAAAGTTTCAGCTTAAGAGACAACTGAGAGTTGGGAGACCTGGTTCCTGGCTCCTGGCTCCTGGCTCCACCACTGATTACCCATGTGATCTTAATGTACTCATTTGCCCTGTTTGAGACTAGTTTCCAATAAGAGGTTTGGTTCAGATGTTTGGTCCTCTTCCAGCTCCGACGTTCTAAGATTTTATGGACTTCCAAAGCTAAGTTCTTAAGTGTCAAATCATCTCATATGCAAACCACATGATAGGAGTTTTAGTTGATCCACAACCTCCAATTCTAATTTGTATGCAAAGAAATTTTCTAAAAGATCAGGCACTAGGGGCAGAAGATAATTTAAATCTCTTGTCTCTTTAAAAGACCTTTTTTTATCCTAGCAGCAATTTAAAGTTTTGACATGTGAGTGTTCAGAAGTGAAGAAATACACACGAATGCTTAAGGGATCATATGTCCCCAATACCCAATTATATGAAACTTAAAATAAACTTTAATTAATATAGAATTCCATGGACCAAAAAAAAAATCAACCACAAAAAAAGTCTTCCCTCAGAGAATATAGAGAGGGGCATTTCTTACCAGTGCAGGAGTATTCTCTACTCAGCTCTTCTGGCCTGGAAGAAACTAATAGGTTCTAAAGCTACAGAATGTGTTCAAAGTATGAGGATGCTTAGAAAAAAGCAAATTGCGTTTACCTCTGGAATAGAGGGAAGGCCTTTAGTTAATCCCATGGGAAAATTGAAGTTTGGGGTGATGAAATCTTAAGATAGAAATAGAAATGCTTAGCTTTTTTCATTGTTGAAGGTGTCAGAAATTCAGGACACAATCTAAGCTAAGAGTCTTGAAAGGAGAATTCCAAGGGAGGCTGTATGATACAATGCAGAGAATAGGATTTACTTTGGGAAGATCTGGATTAAGTCCCATCTTTGTCATTTATTAGTTATATAGCTGTAGACAAGTCACTTAAAATTTCAATAAATACCAGTAGTTCCTATTTCATAGAGCTGTTAGGAGACTCTAATAAGAGAGTGAATCTAAAGCAAACTTAAAATCACTACACAAATATAAATTATTGTTATCCAAAAAGAGGATGGGCTGGTCACATTGTGTGATGGGAAGGGACAGACATTGGTTTGAATATTTCATTAGTATTCTTGAAATTCCAAGGCTAGAAGCCTTCCAACTTTTCATTGTATACTCCTTGGCATTTCAAGAATACCAATGTAGTATACAATGAAAACTTGGAAGACTTCTATTGCTTTGGGGTGGACCCCTTCTGTAATAAACTTATGAAAGGCCAAGGGCAAGAGTCATGCAATACAGGCAGGGTGGAATGAGTTGTAATCTCGATCATGGGAGGGAGTAATCACATCAATGAGATGAAAGATCTGTTGGAGTAAAACCCTGTTTTTGTTGAAGATACCATCATCTTTCTAGTCATTTACCAATTAATTTTGCCTTTTCACTTAATTAGGTCCTCTACCTGGAAGTCCTTCCACAGTCAGTTAGAGTTATTGTTTGCATGTATTGTCATTGTTCACCCTTCTGACACAAAGAAGACCAATGACATCATGATGTTGAGGTCAAGGGACAGTGTGTTCGATTATGGCTGATCAGTCCAATAGGAGCTCACAAGGCTCTACCATAGGTTGGGCACAAACAGATAGTCCATTTGAACGTTTGGGATGGAGATGTCTCTAGATTTGCACGTCTCATATTTCCTTTGTGATACTGTGATTCTGCTTTGCTTGTAGAGCACAGTGCCTTCTTTGATGCAGGCATGCCATGCTGGGCGGTCCTGTGCCCAGTGTCTCCCATGTCTCACAACTGATATCAAAGTTTTTCAGAGAGGTCTTCAGAGTGTCCTTGTACTGCTTCTTCTGACCTCTGTGTGAGCTCTTGCCTTGTGTGAGCTCCTCACAAAATAGTCTTTTAGGTAAATGTGTGTTTGGCATTTGGGGTAGATGGCTAGCCCATCAGAATTGCACTGTCTATAGTAGAGTTGGAAGGCTTGGCAGTTCAGCTCTAGAGAGGACCTCAGTGACTGGTATTTTATCTTCCCAGGTGATCTTCAGAATCTTCCCAAGATAATCCAAATAGAAGTGGTTGAATTTTCTGGCATGGTGCTGGTAGATTGTCCAGATTTCACAGGCATACACAAAGGAGTCAGCATAATGGCTGCGTCAAACCTCATTAATACCTCTTCTCTCCTCCACTTTCTTTTGGAGCCTCCCAAATGCTTTGCTAACTCTGACAATGCATGCATCAAACTCATCATCCATGTGGACATCCCTGCTCTGCTTGTTTGTTATGTTGTAAAGCTGAAGGTGGAGACCTTTTGTTGGGTTTTCATGGGATCCTCAAATCTCAGAACTCCAAGGAGCTCAAGAGAAATTACCCCTTTAACAATACTGAAAAGTGATCATCCAGTTTCCACTTGAAGACCTCCAATGAGGGAAAACTCATTACCTTCAAAAATAGTCCTTTAATTTTTTTTGGATAGCACTAATTATTGGGAAGCTTTTCCTTATATTGAGCCTACAGGACAATCAGAATGAGCCTAATGCCATTTTACGATGGCTGTTCTTCAAAGATTTAATAGCTATTCTGTCCTTCTTAAGCATTTTCTTCTTCAAGTTAAAGGTTCTTCTTTCCACCGGGCCTTATGTGACATGGTCTCATGTAAGCTGGCTCACCATTCCAGATTTTTCATATCCATCAATGGTGAGCATGTGTCTTGCAACACTATGAACTTAATTCTTCATTTTTACTAATTTCTAATGGTATGTAACCCATTCATCTATATGAGTAAGATGAAATGATAACAAACGCTTTCTGGATTTTGTAAGCACCTTATAGTATATGAGTATATTCCTAAGAAATATCTCATTACTCTAGATGGGGCCACTGAGGATCAGAAAGACTCAGATCACACATATCAAAATAGTATCGTATAGAATCATGGATAAAACTGAAAGGTACTTTAAAGGCCATCTAGTCCAGCACATTCCTTATGCAGATCAAAAACCTGGGGCCCACAAATGTTGAGTGGCTTCTCCAAGGTCACATAGGTAGTAAATAGATCTGAATTTTGGGCTGGGATTCTAAGTTCAGTAACTCTTTCCACTGTACCACATGGGATAATAGAGTGATCTTTAAATGGGAGACTGAAGGACTGACCAAGAGTTGACGTTTTCCTAGAGTAGTCAGTGGTATAGGGAGATCTTCTGAGGTGTAGATTTATAGGAGAATGCTTGATACTTTTATTCTTTAAAATAGTTCCTGTGACCCTATGGAGAGTATTTTCCCTTCTTGCATAATTTAAAATTATTCATTTGGTCTGGGTTGTTGGAAATCAAACACTGGGGTGGTGGTGGTGGTGGTGGTGGTGGTGGTGGTGGTGGTAGTGATGGTGGTGGTGGTGGTGATAGAAATAATACTGCAGAAACTGGAAATAAAGAAGACCTCTTTTAACATGTTTTCTTTCCACAGACACCTCTTTTACTACCAAATAGCAATGTCCCAAGTGCTTCAAGGCCATTAGTATACAATGACAGGTGAGCCCCGTGGGACTTACATTAACAGACAGACCATCAGGAGGACTCAATCAATTAAAAACATTTGTTAAATGCCTTTGTTAATAGAAGAGTATCTATTTGCGAAGCAAGCATCCAAATGGGGTGAGCAAACATCCAAAACAAACGCATATATAAATACCTAAAGGACAAATATAAAGTGTGTAAATGCAAGTATATACAAAGTAGTGAAAAATCAGATATTTTGGGAAGGAAGGCCCTAGTAGTTGGGAGGAATCAGGTAAGGATTCATGTAGAGGTTGGCCCTTGGGCTGCCTCTTAAAAGAAGAAAGGGACTCTGAGGTGGAAATAATGAAGGCATTCATTTCAGTTGTGTACAACTGCCAGAGCAAAGGTTTGGGGACAGAGCATTGTATGTGAGGAAAAGAGAGAAGATCAGTTAGCTGAATTGCAAAGTGCAGGAGAGGAGTCATGTTCATGGAGGGTGGAAGGATAGTCTGGGGCCAGGCTGTGAAGAGAGGCAGGGTGGTTGTGGTGGGGTGTGCACCCCTTTCAAGAATTAATTAGATGTATGAAAGTGGAATGGATTAACTCAAGAGTGAATTGACTCGAGTTAACTCCTTGTAGGTCTTTGAGAAGAGGCTGACTGTTGTTGAGTTGTGCCAGACTCTTTGTGACCCCATCTGAGGTTTTCTTGGCAAAGACACTTGAGTGGTTTGCCATTGCCTTCTCCAACTCATTTTACAGATGAGGAAACAGAGGCAAACAGTCAGGGTCACACAGCTAGTACGTGTGTAAGGCCAGATTTGAACTCGGGAAGATGGATCTTCCTGACACTCTATCTGCTGTGCCCCCTAGCGGCCCCTAGGTGGAATACCTTCTTCTCAGGTGTAGTATGTTTTTGAAAAGGCCTCAGGAAGTAGTCTTATAATCCAAAGCTTATCTGAAAGAAATTCTCTCAAAAACATATTGTAGATGACTACTATTTCTCAGGTACAGGATGTTTTTGTGGGAATTTCTTACAGATAAGCTTTGGATTATAAGACTACTTCCTGAGGCCTTTTTCCAGCCCTCAGTTTCTATGATTCTGTGATTCTCCATTTGTCTGGAGCAGATGGCCTTAAATTATAGAATTACAGAAGCGACCCACTGGTGGCAAAAGTGCTGGGATATGAATATAAAACCTGCTGGTGGGCGCAGTTTTAACCATTTTTCACATGGAAAGAATAAGGCACCTATCATCTCCTGCCTTTATTTTAAACATCTTTGCAGACAGTTCTGATATTTATCTTTAAGCACTTGATGCTCAAATGCAAACATATCGGTTAGTGGTGTTGACCCAATGCAATTCTTGGAGTGCCACGCTCTTGGAAGAATAAAGTTATAAATGGCCCAAAGGTCAATGGAACTTGTGTATGATGTTCATAAGCAGTTGAAGTATATTTCCTATGATGACTTATATGCACAATGTGGTGTAAAGGATACCACTGAGGTCATGTCTGACTAGAGGAGGTGGGCATGTAAGGTATAAGCAAGAGTGTGCTGGAGTTAGCTTGTGCCAGCTTACAAGAGTTAATAGTAACATTTTCAGTGTGAGGAATTACACCTGGGAAATAAGCAAAATACTACAAATGAGGGGTTAACTTGGAGTTTTGTTGGTTGTCCAGGGTTAAGAAAATGATGGTCAAAGAGTTACTAATATAGATTAAACCTAAATTTTTGTTGTGTTTATGGTTTCTTTGAGCCAGTTGACAAATATTTACTAGTACATCCCTGTGTATAAGAAAACTACAAAATCTCCAAATTAGAAATTATTCTAAGTCATCTAACTTGTCTTTGCCTGACCAAGAATCTCTACAACTTCCCCTGAAAGTGTTCATCTAGCTTAAGGGCATGTAGAGAAGAATTCATTTTCTCCCAGGTCAGCCTATTCAATATTTGGATAGCCCCAATAATGAGGGAATTTTTCCTTATACTGAGTGAGAGTCTGTGTCTTGGCTACCTCTGCCTTCTTGGTTCTGCCCACTGGGGCCAAGAAAAACTATTCTTATTTCTCTTTTCTATCACAACTCTTCAAATATATGATGCCTTGAGAATAAAGGCAACATATTGGTATAGTGGGACCTCTGATAAATGTATATATGTATATATATATATACACACATATATATGTATCTGTGTATATCTATACACACAATCTATATCTATATTTATATCTGTTTCTGTATCTGTATTCATATATGTGGAGCAGCTAGGTAGGGCAGTGGATAGACCACCAGACCTGGAGTCAGGAAGACTAATTTCTGTGAATTCCAATATGACCTCAGATACTTTCTAGCTGTGTGATCTTGGGCAAGTTACTTAAACCTGTTTGCCTCAGGTTCCTCATCTGTAAAATGAGCCGGAGAACAAAATGGCAAAGCACTCCACTATCTTTGCCAAGAAAATCGCAAATGGGGTCATGATGAGTTGGACACGACTGAACAATACACATCCACACATACATATGCATATATTTTTATACATCCATCCATACATATGCATATGTGTGTATACACACATACACCAAGAAGCAGATTTCTAGCTCATTGTGCAAATCTATTTATGGGAAAATATACGACCTACATCTGTGAATAGAGGATCACAGAGTTCAAAGTAAAAATATTTTAAAAACCAAATTTTTGAGTTCACAGACTAACAAAATGAAGGCTACTAGGTAATGATGTCATTGATTCCCGAATATATACTGTGTAATTTTCTTATATTTAGTATCTATAATAAAAACAGTGGTATGTGCTTCATGTTCTTTTAGAGAACATCACCTTTTTCACTGCTGCCTTCACCTCCTTGTTCCTCAGACTATAGATAATGGGGTTTAGCATGGAGGTCACTGCACCATAGAATAAGGCAATCAGTTTGTCTGAATCTGGGTCTTTTGCCTTGGGTTTCAAGTACATGAAGAGGATAGTGCCATAGAATATGATGACCACGGCCAGATGTGCTGAACAGGTGGAGAAGGCTTTCTTCCTTCCTTCAGTTGAGTTGACTCTCAGAATGGTGCCAAGGATAAACACATATGAGATGAAAATGAGCAGCCCTGGAGTCAATGTGACCAATGTAACTGCTACCATCACGACAAAAGCATTGAGGGAAATGTCCACACAGGCCAGTTTCAGGACAGCCAGGATTTCACAGAAGAAATGATCAATGATATTATTTCCACAGAAGGAAAGCCTCAATGCCAGGATCGTTTGCAGTAATGAATTTACACTCCCAACTATCCAGCTCACAGCTGCCAACTGCACACAGACTCTGGTATTCATGACGATTGTATATCTTAAGGGATTGCAGATGGCTACGTACCGGTCATAGGCCATCATGGCCAACAGAACACTCTCTGCTGTTCCCAGGGCAAGAGTTAGGTACATTTGTAATGCACATGCTGGGAAAGAGATGGTTTTTCTGGCTGATAGGAAATTGACCAACATTAAGGGAACAAAGGAGGATGTACCAAAGATGTCCATGAAGGAGAGGTTACTAAGGAAGAAATACATGGGGGTGTGAAGGTTGGAATCCAGAATACTCAGAACAATGAGAGAGGAGTTCCCCAGCAAAATGACCAAATATATGACCAGGCACAACACAAAGAGGACAATCTCAACATTGTGATGCTTAGAAAGCCCCAGCAGAAAGAATTCTAGCACAACGGTCTGATTTGCCCCATTCATTCTCTTATCTCTTGTTTCTAGCATTAGCTACTTTGAGAAGCACAGAGTAAATTCAAATACTCACTGCTCCTTGCACTGTTAAGTAACTGTATAAAACAGGGATGGCCCTTCTGGTTGCATTTCACACGTTCATTTAAAGCTATACAAATGATTTTTATCTGAAATTACAGGATATGTTCTAGGCTACCATTTAATTCTGCAAGATGATTCCTGTGTACTACCTGATGCTGCTTTATTCCCAAATACTAAAACTTCTAGGAATGCAGTGAAATTGTAAAATAGATGCTCATTTTCCCCAATCATATTGCCAAATATTTAGGTGCTTTCAATTTTTGTCCAAGTTTACTTGCTTATTACTGGTGGATGTCAGCTGCTATATATTACTTGAGGCTAAAGGGGAAGGGGAGAAGAAACAATTTGCGGGGCAAGAATGAATAGTTTTGGTTTTAGAGAATGACTGACTCCGTATGGGTTTTTTGTATATACAAGTTCTGTTTGGCTGCACATGTATTTACTTCCATTGGGTAATACAGATTCCTTACTCTTCAGATCTTGGATCTCCTCATCGTTGCAGTTAAGGGATGGCAGGCAACAGAATCTTAAGAACAATTGATGGAATTCCACATTAACTTTTTAGGAAAATGAGTATTGTCTCTGTAAAGAGAAAAGAGAAGTCAGGATTTAGTTTGTTAATAAAATCAGAAGTTAACATACTTTATATCACCTTCTCCCACATGACCAGTGAAGTTAATGGCTTGAAATGCCGTCAGGATTCTTAGTGTGCACTTTGTGTATACTAGCCTTATTCCTTCTTTCTCTATAGCTCAGTTTATGACTATCTATAAATTCTGCTTACATTACTCTCGATAGTATCTGTTTTTATTCTTCCTACCTTACCATAGGCATGATTGTAATTGAAAATTATGTTTATTGTTTCTACTCTACTCCCAACCCGCTTCATAAATTCTCAGTGATATCCTTTGCCTTCTGAATAAAGCCAGGTATTGAAGGCCTTCTTCAACCTAGAACCAAACCTTTCTTTTAATCAATTAATTATTTATTTAAAATAGCATTTTTCCAATCATATGTAAAGACAATTTTAGAATTCATTTTTATAAAATTTTGAGTTCCATTCATTGTTCTGAAACACTAGTCTTTATCTGTACCTCTGATAATGATAACATACTATTTTCTGTTATGAGACTTACTGCATTCGGTTTTGCATAATGGAGTCATTGTTTTTGTTTTGATTTGTATGTCTTATTTCCCTGATTAGATTACTCATAAGTACCAGGGATTGTGTCTTATTCATTTTCTAAACTGTTCCTTCTGCACTCAGGCTGATCTCCTTATGTTTCTCCCATCAGAATAGGGGCTCTGCCATTAGGACTCTGGGTTCTGATTGGTAAGCTTTTGTCTTTTCTTTCCCAGAATCAGACCACCCAAGTGACCTGCTTCCAAACCATACGTCTGTGTGCATCCCCTCCCCCCCTGCAACTTCTAGCTCCCATTTTGTATGTTATCTTCTTGTATTAGAGTATAAATTTTGGGAGGTCAGGCTAATTTGTATTTGTGTTTCCATAACTTAGCATAGGGCCTAACACATGGTAACTACTTAATAAATGCTCATTCATTTATTCATTTCTATATCCTTCCATCTCTAGTCCTTCTTCCCTGACCACCACAGTGGTGGTAGACAGTCTCATTAAATAACAGGACTCACTGTTTTTCCTCCCAAACTCACCCCTCTCCCGAACTTTTTTGTTGAGAACTTCCCCATCTTTCTAGTAAAACGGGTTTGTAATCTCAGGATTCTTTATTTTCTCCACATCCAGTCAGTTCCAAATCTTAGCATTTTCACCCCCATATTATTTGTGTCACAAAAGGAATTTGGTAGGATTCATTCTTTTGCTATTTTTGCAAACAGTTTGTGTAATGCTGGGATTAATTGTTTGAATATCTGATAGAATTAACTTGTGAGTCCATCTAGTCCCCAGTTTTTTCTTTGGGAGTTCTTTTATGTCTGGGGAAGAAAGGAAAGAAGAGAGGGAAGAAGGGAAGGGGGAAAGGAAGGATGGGAAGGAAGAAAGGGAGGAGAGGTGGAAGAAAGGAAAGGAAGAAGGAAAGGAGGAATGAAGGAAGAGAGGGAAGATGGGAAGGAGGAAGGAAGAAGGAAAGAAATAAGGAAAAGAAGAAGGAAGGAGAAGAAGGGAAGAGGGAAGGAAGGAAAAGAGGAAGAGAGAAATCTACGAGAGAAAGTAAGAATCAAAGAAGAAAGGAAGAAAAGGAGAAAGAAAGGAGAGAAGAAAGAAGGAAAGAAAGAAAGTAGTCTTTGACACTGTTGCTTTGCTCTTATCGTCAGTATTACTGCTGCTGATGGTACCATGACTAGCTGACATTCCTATCACACTTTGAGCATTACAAAATACTTTACCTCATTGATCTTCCCAACAATCCTGTGAAGTTGGTGTTCTTATTATCTCCATTCACAGATAATGACGTTTAGAGAGGTTGGTTCCTGCCAAGATCGCACACAGTTAGTTAGTTGGTGAGTCTAGGAGGAGATGTGAGCATAGGCTTTCTTGATTCCAAATCCATTGTGCTCTTTGTTGCCTCCTGCTGTCTCTCATACTAACTCCATCCCTTTTCAGTCTCAGTTTACCTCATCTGAAAAATAGGGTACTACTTTGATGCTTTGATTGTTAATAATAATTGTCATTATCATTAGAGCTACCAGAAATGGGATGAACTGCCTCTGTGGGGAAAGCATTCCCCATCATCACAGGTTTAAAGTGGAGGCTAGCTGACCACCCATTCAAGAATGTTGTGGAAGGGATTCGATTTTTTTTTCAACTGAATGTTTTTTTTTTTTTTAAAGTCTTGAATCAGCGTTTCTTACCTGAATTTCGATGCTACTTAGGATCAGAGACAGGTAACTGCCATGTTCAAGTTAGAGCTAGAACTCGTTTAGTCGTCAGGAGGAGCTGCTTTTCTTCATGTTGTTTTTGCCTAAAGAGATAAAATAGGAGAGTGTGTTTGCTGAGGGTGTTAAAAGTTGGATTAAAAATGCAACCATGCTGATTGGCATGACTTACGGACTCCCAGGCACAGGCTCCACAAGAAACCAGGAGAATTCATGATGGAACAAAGCTATAGGGAAGGGAGAGTTAGTAACCACTGGGAATATGACCCATGGCTGCACTATACTTCTATCTCATGCAACATTACTAGCATACATCATAGCCATGGGATAGGTTGGCATCCAATTTTAAGGCCATTCAAATAAAATGAAGACGTCATTAAGGGTGTGAAATGTCTATATGAATGTGTCCTGTCCAAAAATAATTATGTATCATTATGAAATAAAGATGCCTGATAATTCCCTAATTATATTCACCATACTTTGCCTACCTTAAATTAAACTCCTTTGAATTAGCCATTACAATTACTTTATTTATAACTTCTCATGCTCTTAGGGACTTCTGTAGTCCCTGAACAATTTAAAGTTGGAGTTCTGAGAATGTAGAAAGTAACATTTTGGCACTTTAGGAATATTGTCTCAGATACCCAATTAATCTCACTTGTTTATTGGGCTATTTTTCTCCAGTATTTTAATTATTCCTTCATACTAAGTTACTGCTTCTAGGAGGTATGTTGATACTAATTAAATGTTTTGTTATATTTACTCCTTCAGGAAAAGATTTTGTAAGGTTTTAGGGAAAGTGTTTCTTAAGTCTTTTCTCTTGGCCCTCCCATGACTAAATTATTCAGGGACTAAAATGTATTTAAGCACAGTATACAACTGTGAATTCGAGGTCAGCCCTCCCTTCTGTCACCCCACTCCCCTCCCATCCCCTTTTTCCTTACTTTCTTGTAGGGAAGATAAATTTGTATGCCCCATTGCCTGTGTATCTTATTTCCTAGTTGCAAGCAAAAAATTTTTTTTGTTTTTAAACATCTGTTTTTAAAACTTTGAGTTCCAAATTCTCTCCCCTTTTCCCTCCCCCCACCCTCCCTAAGAAGGCAAGCAATTCAACATAGGCCACATGTGTATCATTATGTAAAACCCTTCCACAATACTCCTGTTGTGAAAGACTAACTATGTTTTGTTCCTTCCTAACCTATCCCCCTTTATTGAATTTTCTCCCTTGACCCTGTCCCTTTTTGAAAGTATTTGTTTTTGATTACCTCCTCCCCCTATCTGCCCTCCTTTCTATCATCCCCCCTATTTTATCTTCTTCCTCCTTCTTTCCTGTGGGGTAAAATACCCAATTGAGTGTATATGGTATTCCCTCCTCAGATCAAATCTCATGAGAGCAAGATTAAATTATTCTCCCACAGCTGCCCCTTCTTTCCTTCCTACGGAACTGCTTTTTCTTGCCACTTTTATGTGAGATAATTTACCCCATTCTATCTCTCCCTATCTCCCTCTCTCAATATATTCCTCTCTCATCCCTTAATTTGATTTTATTATTTTAGATATCATCCCTTCATATTCAACTCACCCTGTGCCCTCTTTATATATATATATATATATATATGTATACACACATATATATACACATACATATATGTACACACACAGACATATATATATATATATATGTATATACACACATGTATATTCCCTTCAGCTACCCTAATACCGAGGTCTCATGAATCATACACATCATCTTTCCATGTAGGAATGTAAACAAAAGAGTTCAACTTTTGTAAGTCCCTTGTGATTTCTCTTTCTTGTTTACCTTCTCATGCTTCTCTTAATTCCTGTGTTTGAAAGTCAAATATTCTATTCAGCTCTGGTTTTTTCACTGAGAAAACTTGAAAGTCCTCTATTTTGGTGAAAATCCATATTTTCCCTTGGAGCATGATACTCAGTTTTCCTGGGTAGGTGATTCTTTGTTTTAATCCTAGCTCCATTGACCTCCAGGATAGTGTATTCCAAGCCCTTTGATCCCTTAATGTAGAAGCTGCTAGATCTTGTGCTATTCTGATTGTGTTTCCACAATACTCAAATTGTTTCTTTCTGGCTGCTTGCACTATTTTCTCCTTGATCTGGGAGCTCCAGAATTTGGCGACAATATTCCTAGGAGTTTTCTTTTTGGCATCTTTTTGAGGATGTGATCGTTGGATTCTTTCAATTTCTATTTTACCCTCTGGTTCTAGACTATCAGGGCAGTTCTTCTTGATAATTTCTTGAAAGATGATATCTAGGTTCTTTTTTAGATCATGGCTTTCAGGTAGTCCAATAACTTTTAAATTATCTCTCCTGGATCTATTTTCCAGGTCAGTGGTTTGTCCAATGAGATATTTCACATTGTCTTCCACTTTTTCATTCCTTTGGTTCTGTTTTATAATGTCTTGATTTCTCACAACGTCACTAGCTTCCACTTGTTCCAATCTCACATTTAAGGTAGTATTTTCTTCAGTGGTCTTTTGGACCTCCTTTTCCATTTGGCTAGTTCTGTCTTTCAAGGCATTCTTCTCCTCATTGGCTTTTTGGAGCTCTTTTGCGATTTGAGTTTGTCTATTTTTTAAGGTTTTGTTTTCTTCAGTATTTTTTTCAGTATTTTTTTGGGTCTCCTTTAGCAAGTCATTGACTTGTTTTTCATGGTTTTCTCACATCATTCTCATTTCTCTTCCCAATTTTTCCTTTACTTCTCTAACTTGCTTTACCTAATCCTTTTTGAGCTCTTCCATGGCCTTAGACCATGTTTTTCTTGGAGACTTTTGATGTAGGCTCTTTGAGTTTGTTGACTTCTTCTGGCTGTATGTTTTGGTCTTCTTTGTCACCAAAGAAAGATTCCAATGTCTGAGACTGAATCTGAGTGCGTTTTTGCTGCCTGGTCTTGTTCCCAGCCAACTTACTTGACCCTTGAGTTTTTTATTGGGGTATGACTGCTTGTAGAGTAAAGAGTACTTTGTTCCAAGCTTGAGGGGATGTGTTATTGTTTTCAGAGCTATTTCTATACAGCCAGCTCTGCCACACCAGCACTCCTCCTCCCCAAGAACCACCAACCCAGACCGGACTCCTGATCTCAAGCAGGCTCTGCACTCCCACTCTGATCCCCCACTTAATTCCTCCCACCAGGAGGGCCTGGGACCGGAAGCAACTGCAGCTGTAGTTCTGTAGCTGAACCACCCCCAATGCCCCCGGGGTGGTGGCTGAACCCTGAACTCCTTTCACTCTGTCCCCTGCAGCTTTCCCCACTAATCTTCTCTGTTGTCTTTGGTGTTTGTGGGATGAGAAGTCTGGTAACTGCCATAGCCCACTCCTTAAGGGCACTAGGGCCTGTTCTGCCTGGCTTCTGGTCTGGTTGGTTCTGCCACCGACAATCCTGGGCTCTGCTCCCCTCTGCTCCCAGCTCTGTGCACAATAGACCTCACCCATCAACCATCCAGGCTGTCCTGGGCTGCAGTCCTGTTTCCCTCTGCTATTTTGTGGGTTCTGTAGTTCTAGAATTTGTTCAGAGCCATTTTTCATAGGATTTTGGAGGGACCTGGTGGGGAGCTCATGCAAGTCCCTGCTTTCCAGCTGCTATCTTGGCTCCACCCCCTCCCCCAAACATTCTCTTTTTTATTCCATCAGATTGAGGATTTATAGATTAGGGTCCAAAATATTTCAAGTTTATTGATAGCCAGCAAGTAGTGGGAGGCCTTCTGGATAAGTACATGGTAATGGATAAATAAGAAAAGACCAGTGCGCTTGGAAGGAAGTAGAGGAGTGGGAGCATCACTTTTAGGCACTCCCTGTTGTCTGGAGTAGGGGCCTTTGTCCTAATGAAAAACTCCTTCATGGGCAGAAGTACAGGAATTTTGAGGTTTAAAGGGAACAGGTGGAGAGTCTGATGGCCACATTATCCCAAAATATTTAAAAATATGAGGAAAACTATCAATCCATTGTGTAAATATTCTATATTGGATTTTGGGGAATATGTGGAAAAGAATCCATCAGTGAGCATGTACTAAGCACCTTCCATGAATCAATTAGTATATTAGGTTCTGGAGATAAAATTTCTAAAGATACCTACTCACAATGCTATCTTGTATAAAGACTTTTTCTAAAGAATTCCAAGATTCCAAAGAATTCCTTAAGGAATACCAAAGGAATTCTCAAAGAATTCCAAGAATTCTATTTAATGAATAACACAGGACAAGGGAGATACCATGGTGGGGTGGAATGGACACAGATGGAGGGATGGATATCAACACTGATTATAATGTTGAAGTGTGTATTCTCTATTCTTATATTGGAAGTATAAAATAGAGAACAATGGTTTGTGCTTCATGTTCTTTTAGAGAACATCACCTTTTTCACTGCTGCCTTCACCTCCTTGTTCCTCAGACTATAGATAATGGGGTTTAGCATGGAAGTCACTGCACCATAGAATAAGGCAATCAGTTTGTCTGAATCTGGGTCTTTTGCCTTGGGTTTTGAGTACATGAAGAGTATTGTTCCAAAGAATATGATGACCACGGCCAGATGTGCTGAACAGGTGGAGAAGGCTTTCTTCCTTCCTTCAGCTGAGTTGACTCTCAGAATGGTGCCAAGGATAAACACATATGTGATGAAAATGAGCAGCACTGGAGTCAATGTTACCAGCACAAGTGCTACCATCATGACAAAAGCATTGAGGGAAATGTCCACACAGGCCAGTTTCAGGACAGCCAGGATTTCACAGAAGAAATGATCAATGATATTATTTCCACAGAAGGAAAGCCTCAATGCCAGGCTCGTTTGCAGTAATGAATTTACACTCCCAACTATCCAGCTCACAGCTGCCAACTGCACACAGACTCTGGTATTCATGACGATTGTATATCTTAAGGGATTGCAGATGGCCACGTACCGGTCATAGGCCATCATGGCCAACAGAACACTCTCTGCTGTTCCCAGGGCAAGAGTTAGGTACATTTGTAATGCACATGCTGGGAAAGAGATGGTTTTTCTGGCTGATAGGAAATTGACCAACATTAAGGGAACAAAGGAGGATGTACCAAAGATGTCCATGAAGGAGAGGTTACTAAGGAAGAAATACATGGGGGTGTGAAGGTTGGAATCCAGAATGCTCAGAACAATGAGAGAGGAATTCCCCAGTAAAATGACCAAATATATGGCCAGGCACAACACGAAGAGGACAATCTCAACCCTGTGATGCTTAGAAAGTCCCAGCAGAAAGAATTCTAGCACAACAGTCTGATTTGTCCCATTCATTCTCTTATCTCTCTTCTGTTTCTAGCATTAGCTACTTTGAGAAGCACAGGGTAAATTCAAATTCTCATTGCTCCTTGTATAAAACAGGTAAGGCCCTTCTGGTTTCATTTCATATCTTCATTTAAAGCTATACAAATGATTTTTGTCTGAAATTCGAGGATATGTTCTAGGCTACAATTTAATTCTGCAAGAAGAGTCCTGTGTTTCACGTGATGGTGCTTCATTCCCAAATAATAAAACTTCTAGGAATGCAGTTAAATTGTAGAATAGATGGTGATTTTCCCCAATCATATTGCCAAATATTTAGGTGCTTTGAATCTTTGTGCAAGTTTGCTTGCTTATTACTGGTGGATGTCAGCTGCTATATATTACTAGATGCTTGAGGCTAATGGAAACAATTTGGGGGGCAAGAATGTATAGTTTGGGTTTTGGAAAATGAGTAACTAGATATGTGTCTTTTGTATGTATAAGGTCCTTTTGGCTGCACATGTATTTACTTCCATTGTGTAATACAGATTCACTATTCTTCAGATCTTGGATCTCTTCATCTTGTCATTAAGGGATGGCAGGCAACAGAATGTTAAGAACCATTGATGGAATTCCACATTATCTCTTTAGGAAAATGAACTTTCTCTCTATAAAGAGAAGATAAAAGTCATGATTTAGTTTGTTAATAAAAACAGAAGTTAATGTACTTTATCTCACCTTCTCCCACATGACCAGTGAAGTTAATGGCTTGAAATGCCCTCAGAATTCTTAGTGTTCACTTTGTGTATGCTGGCCTTATTCCTTCTTTCGCTATGGCTTCAGTTTATGAGTATCTATAAATTCTGCTTATGTTACTCTCGATCATATCTGTTTTTATTCTTCCTACCTTACCACAGGCATAACTACAATTGAGAGTTATATTTATTGCTTCTACCCTACTCCCAACCCACTTCATAAACTCTTAGTGATATCCCTTTGCCTTCTGAATAAAGCCAGGTATTGAACGCCTTCTTCAACCTAAAACCACACCTTTCCTTTAATTAATTAACTTTGTGGGATGAAAGACCCTCATCAATTAAAAGTTAATTTATAATAAGGAGCCATCTCAGGGTGGGAATAGAAATAAATTGTATTCCATTCTTGAGAATAGGGCATCCCCTGCTAGCACAGAGCAGAACCATGAAAGGAGGCAAATTACAAGAGGCAAAGCACCAATAATTATTCCTAACACAAGAGAATTCCCGCCCACCTCTGACCCTTCTCAGCATTGGCTGGGAGGCAGGCTTACAATCTGAACACAAAAGCTGGACAAAGAACCGGGAAATCGAGGCACAGAAACTCCAATTTCCATTCCCTTAGTTAATGATTACAACTGAGGTGACATCTATAAATCTAAAGAAGGAGAATAGGATAAGGGGAGGGGGAGACCCTCTCCATTCTTTTACAGTAATTTTACAGTAAAGGAAAGCAGGTCACAGTGACCGTATTCTTACTGAGCAAATCTTTAAACCAGAACCAGAAGAAAGAACAAAAAGTTTCAGGGTAAACTTTCCCAGAGGCTGAGCCATCAGACTCTCCTCACGGCCTCAGAATTTTTCCACTTCCCTATTTCCCTGTTTCTTGATTTTTAAACATTTCTTTATATGCGTATATATATATATATATATATATATATATATATATATATGAATGTATATATATATATATGAATGTATATATATCTTCCTTGTGAAGTCTTCACATTTTATTTACCTCACACATTAACTAATTAATTAAAATAGCATTTTCCCAAGTATATGTAAAGACAATTTTAGCCTTCATTTTTGTAAAATTTTGAGTTCCCAATTTTTCTCCTTCCCTCCCAAACCTTTCTTTATATCATTGTCTCCTACTACCAGATTCAATTCAATAGGCATGTATTAAACACTGTATGCCAGGCACTAGGCTAGATGCTTGAAATAAAAAAGAAAAAAATAGTTCTTGCTCTTCAGGAGCATACATTTGACTACTTACCTTTATATGTCCTAATCTTCAGAAGAAAAAGACTGGACTGCTTTTTCTGGACTTTGGGACCTCTTCCTTCCCAGATCTAAATCTTTGCTTATGCTGTTCCATCCTTTTGGAATGTTCTCTCCCCAGTCCCTGAACTGTCTCTTCTCCTGTCTTCATTGTTGTCCTTCTAAATCCTGTTTGTCCTTTAAGGTTTAGTTCAAATACTGTTTTCCCAATGAACATTTCTCTGGTTTCCCACCCACTCCCCTCTGATGAACAGTAATGTGTCATTGTTCTGAAAGACTATTCTTTTTTTTTAATTAGATTTTTTATTTTTAGTTTACAACACTTAGTTTTACACGTTCTTGAGTTTCAGATTTTCTTCCCTTCCCTACCCTCCCCCTTACCCTCCAAGAGAGCATGCCATCTGATACAAATTCTACATAAACCTTCGCATTAAATTTATTTACACAATAGTCAAGTTGCAAAGAAGATTTTTGACCAATGGAATGAATCATGAGAGAGAAGAGACAAAACCAAAGAAAAAAAAAGAGAACAAATAGTTTGCCTTAATCTGCATTCGGATTCCACAATTCTGAAAGACCATTCTTTATCTGTACCTCCGATAATGATAACATACTATTTTCTGCTATGAGACTTACTGCATTCCGTTTTGCGCAATGGAATTATTGTTTTTGTTTTGATATGTGTGTCTTATTTCCCTAATTAGATTATTTATAAGTACTAGGGATTGTGTCTTATTCATTTTCCAAACTGTTCCTTCTACACTCAGGCTGACCTCCATACATTTCTCCCATCAGAATAGGGGCTCTGCCATTAGGAGTCTGGGTTCTGATTGGTAAGCTTTTGTCTTTTCTTTCCCAGAATCAGACCCCCCAAGTGACTTGCTTCCAAACCATACTTCTGTGTGCATCCTCCCCATCCTACAACTTCTAGCTCACCTTTTATATGTTATCTTCTTGTATTAGAGTATAAATTTTGGGAGGTCAGGCTAATTTGTATTTGTGTTTCCATAACTTAGCAGAGGGCCTAACACATGGTAACTACTTAATAAATGCTCATTCATTTATTCATTTCTATATCCTTCCATCTCTAGTCCTTCCTCCCTGACCACCACAGCAGTGGTAGACAGTCTCATTAAATAACAGGACTCACTGTTTTTCCTCCCAAACTCACCCTTCTCCCCAACTTTTCTGTTGAGAGCTTCCCCATCTTTCTAGTCATACAGGTTTGTAATCTCAGAGTCACCCCGGATTCTTCATTTTCTCCACATCCAATCAGTTCCAAATCTTAGCATTTTCACCCCATATTACTTGTGTCACATAAGATATTTGGTAGGATTCATTCTTTTGCTATTTTGGCAAACAGTTTGTGTAATGCTGGGATTAATTGTTTGAATATCTGATAGAATTAACTTGTGAGTCCATCTAGTCCCCAGTTTTTTCTTCGGGAGTTCTTTTATGTCTGAGAAAGAAAGAAAAGAAGGGAAGGAAGAAGGGAAGGGGTAAAGGATGGATGGGAAGGAAGAAAGAAGGAGAGGAAAGGGAGGAGAGATGCAAGAAAGGAAAGTAAGAAGGGAAGGAGGAATGAAGGAAGGGAAAGAAGAAGGGAAGGGGGAAGGAAGAAGGAAAGAAATAAGGAAAAGAAGAAGGAAGGAGAAGAAGGAAAGAGGGAAGGAAGGAAAAGAGGAAGAGAGAAATCTACGAGAGAAAGTAAGAATCAAAGAAAGAAGAAAGGAAGAAAAGGAGAAAGAAAGGAGAGAAGAAAGAAGGAAAGAAAGAAAGTAGTCTTTGACACTGTTGCTTTGCTCTTATCATCACTATTACTGCTGCTGATGGTACCTTGACTAGCTGACATTCCTATCACACTTTGAGCATTACAAAATACTTTACCTCATCGATCTTCCCAACAATCCTGTGAAGTTGGTGTTCTTATTATCTCCATTCACAGATAATGCCGTTTAGAGAGGTTTGTTCCTGCCAAGATCGCACACAGTTAGTTAGTTGGTGAGTCTAGGAGATGTGAGCATAGGCTTTCTTGATTCCAAATCCATTGTGCTCTCTATTGCCTCCTGCTGTCTCTCATACTAACTGCATCCCTTTTCAGTCTCAGTTTACCTCATCTGAAAAATAGGGTACTACTTTGATGCTTTACTTCACATAAACTTGTGAATGTACTTGGTAAAACTGAAATAAAATTTAGTCCTGAAGGAATTTGAGTTAATGCAATTCTAACTGTTGTCATTAATGAAAATTTCCAGCAACACCCAGATAGAAATTGCTTTTAGGAGGACTCTAAATCTGCTGCTGATTAGCTCATGATGCTGATTCAGTCATTTCCTTCTCTGGACCTCAATAATCCCCTCTGCAAAATCACTGGTTCGTGCTTCATGGACTCTAAGACCTTTTCTAGTTCTGTTGTAACATTCATTTGTGAAATACAAACAGTCTCAGACTTGGCCACCAACAGTCTGTCAAGGATGGTAGGATTTTGGCATGTGATCTTTTCAACCCTGGGTAAGGTCTCTAAGTAGAAAAACAAAAACCTGAGTCAGGGGAGGCCTGCAAATGCCTTTAAAACAGGAGAGAAAATTAGAAAATACCTGAACAAAAGTTCGTTTTCATCCCCAGTCATTCAGAGGCTAAGAAAAAGAAGACAATGGGAGTCCAACCAAATGAGAATTTCCAAGACTTTGCCCCCACTTCTTGGTGTCATCAGTTTGTACCGCTGAGTCCATGGAGCTCTTTGGGTGTCTAAAACCTTTACCTTATGAATCTATAAAAAGTTATTCCCTGAGAAGGAATTTTGGATTCAGTCTAGGGGATGTGAAAAATTAGCCTGCTCCATTTTCTAAAAAAACAAACAAACCAACAAAATTTGTAGCATTTTACAATGCTTTCTTCATAAACCTTCCCCTGATATGGGCCATACAAGTGTCATTATTCCTACACTACCTATGAAAATACTGGTAATTGGAGAAATTAATGGAATTGCTCAAGGTCACATGATTAAGAGTGATCATTCACATATACTGTCATATCCTATTTCTAAAGCTTGTCCTGTTACTTCATGGTACTACTTTGAGTGTATACAAAAGCTGTGTTGCATCTTGAAACAAAGTTGAAAAGGATGCTAATCTAAATATTGCTGGAAATGAACTCGATTCAACTATTGAGTTTTTGAAAAAATTAAGTTATTAGCTGTATGGGTTGATTAATGTCAGAGTCCACATTCAAACCCAAATCTTTTAACCCCATGTGCAGTGCTCCTTCCCCTAGAGTGTAAAATGAGGGGAGACTTCCTAAAACAGAGAAAATTTAGTATATTGGAAAGGATGTTTGACTAGGAGTCAAAAAGACCTGGATTCAAATCCTGGCTCTCTACCAAAGGCATCTTTAAATTACTTTAAGGGATGCTGAGTAGTGAGGGGGAAAACACTGTCTATGGAGTCAGAGGACCTGGGTTCAAATACTATCTCTTTTTCCTACTGCCTGCCTAGATAGTGCAGTGGAAAGAGCACAGGGCTTAGAGTCATGAAGATCTGAGTTTAAATCTGTCCTCAGTTACTTAACAGCTGTGTGACCCCAGGCAAGTCACTTAACCCTGTTTGCCTCAGTTTTCTCACCTATAAAGTGAGCTGGAGAAGGAAATGTTAGACCACTCCAATATCTCTGTCAAGAAAACCGTAAATGGGGTCACAAAGTGTCAGACACAACTGAAATAGCTGACCAACAACAAACTTAGGTCACTCAGCCTCTCTGACCCTCAGTTTCTTCATCTATAAAATTAAGGGGTTCCACTAGACCACCTCCAAGGTCCCTTCCAGCTGTAGATCTTTATCCTATGATAGTCAGTTTGAGTGGAACATGAAGCATATATAGAGGGAGCATGATGAAATGAGCTAGAATATGTAGAGAGATAAGAAAACTGTGGGACAGCGTGGGGGAGGGGCTTTTAAAAGGGTGTGTGGATTGAGATAGTGTAGGGGGAGGGAATGTGGGGAACATTTGAAGGGGTGGGTGAAGTGGGAGGTGTGAGGAAAAGATAAGGTGAAAAGGATAGGGGAAAAGAAAGGCTGAGAAAGAAAATAGTGAGTAAACATAAGATGGAGGGAAATTCAGAAATAATAATTATAACTTGGAATGTGAATGGGATGTTTAGAGCAGCTCTCTCTGTGATGGCAAAGAACTGGCAATTGCAGGGATATCCATCGATGGGGGAATGGCATCTGCTTGTGATGGAATACTACTGTGCTATCAGAAATGGTGGGCTCAGTGATCTTGGAAAGGCATGGAAAGACTTGCATGAAATGCTGAAGAGCAAAGTGAGCAGAACAGAAAGAATGTTATAGACAGTAACAGCAATATTGCTGTAGGAAAGACTTGGAGTGACTAGGTCGTTTGACTGTTATAAATACATAAATTCAAAACAAGGGACGCGTGAAGAAAGATGCTATCTGTGTCCAGAGAAAGAACTGAGAAATAAAAGTATACATAGAATAACACACATATATGTGTATATATGCATGTATTTGTGTGTGTGTGTGTGTAATGGTAGCCATGTCAGAGGTGGAAGAGAAGAAAAAAAGGAAAAAATTCCATGATACTTTTGTTGTGTATTTGGAAGGAATAGCAAATTGAACGTGGTAGATTTGTAGTTTCATGTGTCATCATCTTTTTTGTCGTGTTATGGAAATGCTGCTTTGGTTTGAATTGAATATAAAATAAATTTTAAAAAAAGTCAGTTTTCAAAGAAGGTCCTCTGGAGATCATGACGGCTTCCTCATCGCAGTTATTTTGCAGATTGTGTGATCATATACATTGCTCGTAGGCATTGTTGTTATTATTAATAATAATAATCATTATCCTTAGAGCTACCAGAAATGGGATGAACTGCCTCTGTGGGGAAAGCATTCCCCATCATCACAGGTTTAAAGTGGAGGCTAGCTGACCACCCATTCAAGAATGTTGTGGAAGGGATTCGATTTTTTTTTCAACTCAATGTTTGTTTTTTTTAAAAGTCTTGAATCAGCATTTCTTACCTGAATTTCGATGCTACTTAGGATCAGAGACAGGTAACTGCCATGTTCAAGTTAGAGCTAGAGCTCGTTTAGTCGTCAGGAGGAGCTGCTTCTGTTCATGTTGTTTTTGCCTAAAGAGATAAAATAGGAGAGTGTGTTTGCTGAGGGTGTTAAAAGTTGGATTAAAAATGCAACCATGCTGATTGGCATGACTTACGGACTCCCAGGCACAGGCTCCACAAGAAACCAGGAGAATTCATGATGGAACAAAGCTATAGGGAAGGGAGAGTTAGTAACCACTGGGAATATGACCCATGGCTGCACTATACTTCTATCACATGCAACATTACTAGCATACATCATAGCCATGGGATAGGTTGGAATCCAATTTAAGGCCGTTCAGATAAAATGAAGACGTCATTAAGGGTGTGAAATGTCTATATGAATGTGTCCTGTCCAAAAATAATTATGTATCATTATGAAATAAAGATGCCTGATAATTCCCTAATTATATTCACCATACTTTGCCTACCTTAAATTAAACTCCTTTGAATTAGCCATTACAATTACTTTATTTATAACTTCTCATGCTCTTAGGGACTTCTGTAGTCCCTGAACAATTTAAAGTTGGAGTTCTGAGAATGTAGAAAGTAACATTTTGGCACTTTAGGAATATTGTCTCAGATACCCAATTAATCTCACTTGTTTATTGGGCTATTTTTCTCCAGTATTTTAATTATTCCTTCATACTAAGTTACTGCTTCTAGGAGGTATGTTGATACTAGTTAAATGTTTTTTATATTTACTCATTCAGGAAAAGATTTTGTAAGGTTTTAGGGGAAGTGTTTCTTAAGTCTTTTCTCTTGGCCCTCCCATGATTAAATTATTCAGGGACTAAAATGCATTTAAGCACAGTATACAATTGTGAATTGCATATTATTCTGTGGCATATCTTTTAAAAGTGTGTGTTTGGGGATTGTTCCAAAGCCTTTTTTGTCCTAGACCCTTTGGCAGTCTGGTGAATGTTGTTTTCACCTTCACAGAAGGATGCTTTTAAATGCATAAAATAAAGTACATGGGATTACAAAGGAAATCAGTCATATTGACGTAGTTATCAAAATATTTAAAAAAATAGGGAGTTCAGAGACTCCAGAATAAAGCCCCCCTTTTTAGAGTATTTAATTTAAAATACAGTTTAATTAGTGATTTAAAGTAAGCAATGGATGAGATTAGTTCATCTTAATGCTAGTGCCATTTCCTGTTTTCCTTTAGTGCTTAATGCTTTTCCTTAATTCCTTCTAAGAGTAACTACAACTTAACTTGTCTATGGTTTGTTTGTATATAATTGCTTGTTGTCTGCTCTATGTGACTGTTAGCTCCTTGAAAGCAAGGACTGGGATTTTTTTTTACCCTTTTTTGTTTTTTTATCCCTAGCACTTAGTACAGTACCTGGCACAGAGCTTGATAAATGCTCGTTGACTTGTTGTCTTGATTCACTTTTTCTGGGTATTTAATGTTAAACAAGGTTTTGTTTTCTATTGGTGAAATTTCAGCCTAACAGGAATTCTGAATTCCACCTCAGGCATACATAAGGCAATTGGAATTTCTGGATTTCTGGATGCTCTGAATCCTTCTGAAATCTGTAAATTCAGTTGTGCTTTTGAAATCACACTTGAATTTTCTCTCATTCAATGAAACAAGAAAGTTATCTCAATAATATCAAATCAGGTTTATATAATTCTTTATAAAGAATTTTCCATACAGTGCTTCCAGGAAATAGGTAATAAAGGGATTGCTATCTCCATTTTGAAGATGAAGCCACCCATTCAAACCCAGATCACCCAGTCCCATAACCATATCCAGTGCTTTCCTATGCTTTGTGAACCCTTTTTTTCTTAAAGAGAGAGATGCCTTGTCAGGCACAGAGATTTAAACTCAGAATGGGAAGAAACTGTTTCTGATCAACACGCAGTAAGTGGGAAAGAGGTACATATCTAGACAAAGAGGAAGTTTAGGATTCCCTACTGTTTACATCATAGGTTTGGTGGCATCAAATTTGATTGAATTGCCACTGGTATTCCCTATTGTTCATCCCTTGAGTTGTAAGGACTGAGAAAATGAGTCAGCTGTGAAAAAAACAAAATATAAAAAGAGAAAGTGAATTAAGTTTTAGAGCCATAGGGTAGCCACAAGCACACATGGGACTTCAAAGCAGAAATTATGTGGTACATTGCACTTTCAGAGCAACCATGTTGCATGCATATAGAAGACCATAGACAAACCTTGAAACATTGCAACTATGAACAAATCACTTGATTTCTTTGTTTCTCATTTGTAAAATAGGGAGACAGTGTGGTATGGTAGAAAGTGTCAAATTTGGAGACAGAGGACCCATGTTTGAATTTCAACTCTGAGTGACCTTAGACAGGTCACTACAGTTCTCTCGGTCTCCATCAAATGAAAAGATTGGACCAGATTACCTCCAAGTAGGAGTGTGCTGGAGCCATATTCAATATAGAGCATCATGTTAAATTTTAAGCATTAATATTTATCTATACCTCGGACATCTGCAAATCCTTCAAATCAGGGCTAGATTTATTGTTTTGCTATTGTCTCTAAATTTAAGAAATAATGGAGAAAATGTTAACAATGGAGATTAAATTTAACAGTGTAGATGCAGACCTTTCCCCCAAGAGAGCTGATTGTTAAACGTTTATTAGCATATCAATGCCTCTAAGGTTCCTTTCAGCTTTAAATCCATGAACTTACTTTAGTACTGACCTCACAATGCTGCTGGGAGGAAAGGATGCTGGCAATGTAAGCAATGACTAGTGTTGCAGTTTTTACAGATGACTTTTAGATGAAACCCTGTAAACAGGGAGAATTGTCTGGAGCCCTGCATGCAGAAGCCTGGATATATGGGTTATTGAGAGATGCAGCTTCAGGATAACAGCTCCTGTCCCCATCTTGTAAGAGCCTGGGAATTTCCTCAGCAGTGGGGACAGGGACTCCCTTTTGAACTTAGCACTACAGCTTTGCTGATCTTCATGAGGGGAGAGTTGGAACCCAGGAAAAAAGATATTGAGATCAAGCTTGAGACTTCATCCACAGGGGAAGAATGGATAGCTGCAATCAGAGTTCAGGGAATGTCAGGTTATTAGTAAAAAGTTTCTCCTGGCTCAAATTTATTTTTGCATTAAAACAGTTTATTTTCTCTCCCTCTCACCTCCCCAGTTCCCATTGAAAACAAACAAACCCTTGTGAGAAATATTCAGAGTTAAGCAAAACAAGTTCCCACATGGATCATGCCGAGAAATGTCTCATTCTGTACTCAGAGTCCATCACCTCTTTATCCAGAGGTGGGCAGTCCTCTTGAATTCTGGCTGGTCACTGCATTTGTCATAGTTTAAATGTGTTTGTCTTTATAGTGTCCTTTTGTGTAGTGCCATTCTTTTTTGTGTTCTATATTAGCTCACTTTACTGTGCATCAGTTCATAAAAGTTTTCTCAGGTTTCTCTAAAATCATCCCTTTCATCATTTCTGATGGCACAATAATATTCTGTTATATCTACATACTATATTTTATTCACCCATTCCCCAACTGATGGGCATTTCTTTAATTTTCAATTCTTCTCCACTATAAAATGAACTGCTACTAGTATTTTTGTTTATCTGGGTCTTTTTTCTCTTTCTTTGAACTTTTTGAGATATAGTTGGCTGAGAATTCAGGTAGCAATTGATGTGCTTTACCTTCAATTTTCTTCTTTTTCCACAAATGTTTAAACCCAGAGTTTTCTTTTAAGTTGTTTACTGGCTGTTTGGATTAGTATCAAGGTGGGGTCATTTGATATAAAAGAAGATAGTAAATTTCTTTTGAACTGTGTATTTCCTTGCGACTGAAAGGGCTGTAATAGGGAGAAGGTGTTTGGTAATGGTATATAAAGATACAGGAAGGATTTACTACAGAGGTAGAGACAGAGAAAGGTTTAAGCCCTTGTTCAAAAGTCCCAGGCTTTCTTGTGGCTGGAGAGTCAGCAGTTTGAGAGGGAATGTTATGATTTTGATTTATTAATATCATTGATACTTTTTGTAAAACATGCCAAAAGATAAAATTTTAAACCAGATCAGGGTTTTTCCTTTGCTTTAGACTAATATGAGTCACAATGTCATTTTGCTTTCTGAGACAAGGCTATGTCTTTAAGTCACTGATTCCTCATTAACTCCTTTACCCCTGCTGGCAAGCATGTATAGTGAAAGCTTTATGATGGGGTAAGAAACCAACAGAAACTTCCTAGTAGGAGGAGATAAGGTATTGGCTGTATTTGGCTGGTGATGCCCACAGTAGGGAAAAGGGAAGAGAGAGTAGTCTTTTTTTTTCTTCTAATGATCCTTAGGTAGCTTTTGCCTGGCATAGACCTGTCCTCAAATGACCTTGGCTAGTAGAGGCCTAGGAAGCTGTCTTGCAGAGGTCTAAGAGGCCTAACTACTAAGTCACTCTGTAACAACAATGCTGATAGCAGCTGCTGTGGGGGTTTAAGACCAATAACACCAGCATACAGGAGGGCTGCTAGCACAGGTTCTTTGACATGTGTTTCTAAGGAAAGGAACTTGAAGGGATTCACAATTTTACTTTAATTAAACATACATATACCATTCCCTTAGTTCAGGAGGAGAAGCCAGCACCCTGGACCTCAGAGAGAATACAAACAGAAATTACAAGCAAAAATTATGAACAGAGCAAAAGAAACACAAATTAACAGACAGGCTTCTAACTGTCTGACCAAGACATTACATACATAGTTACCAGAGAGAGAATCACCAACATCTGGGTTTTCAAAGTTGGGAAGCTCCTTAATGGCTCCCCAGGCTCCCCACAGGAACCCTTTTCCAATGAGTGAGTCCCCAAACCAAAATGCTAACCTCAGAGCATATGTACCCTGTTTAGGGCCCTGGGGCTTCGCACCTACTTAGCAAAAGGGTATGGGAAAGATTTTTATTCACTAGCACCACATCATATATATTTTTTCCAATCAATGACTCTTGATTCAAACAAAACTCAAAAGCACTTAATTGCCTTAGTCCTGAGAAGCACTCCAAAACAAAAGACAACAAAAAGTCCCACTTTACTTGCCATTACACACTCCTTCCCCCACTGAGAAGGCAAGCAATATGATATCAATTATTCTTGTGAAATTATGTAAAATATATTTCCATATTAGCTTACTACAAAAACATAAAGAAAATGAGGAAAATATACTTCAATTTGCCCTCAGAGTTTGTCAGTTCTCTCCTTGGAGGTAGATAGTATTTTTCCCTCATGAGTATTTTTGAATTAACCTGGATTATAGTCCTGATCAGAGTAGCTAAGTCTTTCACAATTGATCATCAGTACAACATTGCCATTCCTATGGTATATGGTATAGGCTATATATGGTATATAAAGCTTCTCCATTCTATCTCTCCCTTCCTTCTTCTCCCAGTGTGTCCATACTTCTCTCCTTTCATTTTTTGGAGATGATTTTAACATAATTGACTCGCACCTACATTCCTGTCTGTGTACAATCTTTTCACTGCACTGATAATGATAGTGTTGTTAGCAGTTAGATGATTCTTTTCCCCATATGGGAATGTAAACAGTTTAACCTTATTGCCTTCGTTAAGATTTTTCTTTTGAGGTTACATTTTTATGCTTCTCTTGAGTCTTGTGTTTGAGTATCAGATTTGGCTCTGGTCTTTTCATGAGGAGTGCTTGAAAGTTCTCTACTTCATTAATTATCCATTTATTCCCCTGTAACAGTTAGACTCAGTTCTGCTAGGCAGGTAATTCTTGCTTGTAATCCTAGTTTCTTTACCTTCTTGAATATCACAGTTCAAGACCTACACTCTTTTAAGGTGGAAGCTACTAAATCTTGTCTGATCCTGACTGTGGCTGTGTAGTATTTGAATTGTTTCCTTCTGACTGCTTGCAATATTTCCTCTTTGACTTGGAGCACTGAAACTTGGCTATAATGTTTGTGGGAATTTTCCTTTTGGGATCTCATTCAGGAGGTGATCAGTGGATTCTTTCAATTACTATTTTACCCTCTGGATCTAAGATATCAGGTCAGTTTTCCTTTACAATTTCTCGAAATATGATTCTAAGCTCTTTTTTGGACCATGGATTTCTTGTAGTCCAATAATTCTTAAGTTGTCTCTATTCTATCTATTTTCCAGGTCAGTTGTTTTCCCAATGACATCTCACATTTTCTTCTGTTTTTTCATTCTTTTGATTTCATTTTATTGTTTCTTGATGTCTCATGGAGTCATCAGCTTTCACCTTCCCAATCCCAATTTTTAAGGAATTATCTTCAGTGTCATTTTTATCGCTTTTTACATTTGGCCAAATCTCTTTTAAGGATGTTTTCTTCTTCAGTGAATTTTTGTGTCTGTTTTACCCACTTGTTAATTCTCTTTTTATAATATGAATTTACTGCTACCCTCTTCTCACAACCCAGTTATTTTGACCCCTTCTGAAGATTACATTTCGTCTGTCATAGGACAAAGATTCAATTCCTTTTAATAATCATTCATTAAACACTTAGTTTATACAAAGTATAATGCTAGGTACTCAAGATCCTAAAAGAGAAATAAATAACAGTACTTATCTTCAAGGAGAGTACTTCCTCCTGGGAGACATGAGGAAATAAATAAGAAAATGAAACAAGATTTGAAGTGGGGGAGAATACTTCTAACTGGGGGAAGAGGATAGGCTTCCCACAGGAGCTGTCATACATAACCTGAGCCTTGAAGGATGTAAGGGATTCTAGGAAGTGGAGGTGAGAAGGAAGACAAGAAGGGTAACCTCCTTAGAGACGTGGAGGCAAGAGATGCAATGGCAAGAAGCATCATGTTCAGGAGTGAGGAGCTCTTGAGCAGCAGATTCCCTCCAGGAAGTTCTACCCTCAAGGATCCCAGAACTGTTTGCTGTGTGCCACAATGGGATAGCAGTCTAGACTCTGAAGATAAGGGTCATCATCAGTGTATAGATGCTTCATCCCACCTCTGCAATCACCCACAGCTGGTTGGAGAGTCTTTTTTATTGTACAGAATAAAGAAATCTCTGTTTTTGTTCCTGGTTTGCATTTTAGAGTTAAGAATTTGGTCTGTGCTAATTTGAAAAACTTCATAAGGTTATTTTGCTTAATGGGCTTTGAACCTTCCCCTTTGGGAGAGTTTTCAAATCCGTGAATATCAGTCAATCCCCATGTCATGCATCCTTTCTCAATGAGCCAAAGTCTGTCTCAACATTGCAGTCCTGTTGAATCAATCAATGAATGATTTCATATAAACTGCCCCTTTCTGTGCCCTAACATGTCTCAGGTGTAATGAGTAATAGCCTGAAAAGAAATTGAGAATATTAAAATGAACCATTCTCTTTGCATGGGTGCTGTGCCTATGGAAAGTGAAACCTTGTGAATTTGGATTCAATTAATAACAATAACTAGCATTTATATAGGACTTTAAGTTTTCCACGGCACTTGACAAATATCTCATTTTGTCCTTGCAACAATTAGAAGTCCAGCACTCTATTCACTGCATTGCATAGCTATCTTGTTAGTTCAGATTGTGTAGTGATTTTATCTCATTTGCCTCCTAGAACTTGAACTAATGAACATGTTTGAAGTATGATTGACTCCAAGATTAGCACTCTAAGTATGGCATCAAGTTCCTTGAGTCCTGTGTTATATCTATCTTTATATTTCCAGAGGCTAGCACAGTGCCTAGCACTAGTAGGTACTTAAGTGTTTGTTGAATTGAATATGGTGAGTTATTTGAAAACACATTTCAAGTCAGTTTTCACTCATTCATATTGACTTGAGACTTAATTATTGTGTATAAATCAATTTTACTTTGGACACATTTTGTTGTACATATATATTTGTATAACCAGCTTTTGGGGGGTATTCTTAAACGGTGCCTCTAACTCGTGCATACTTCTGCCAAATGTGGGGGAAAGGATCTTTCCTTGAAGGGGCTACTAGCATAAAAGATCATCCAGTTAGTCATGCAATCCACTGAGTTCTGTGTAATGAAAAGAGAAAGATCAAATATTCTCCTGGAATAAGAATATTCTGCAGTAGGCAGAAAGACATGAGAATTGTGGTCTCATGGAAAAATGCTTAGTGGCTTCAATCTTTTAAAATGTTTTCAGTTGGACTTTGGATAGTAGAAAAATCATGTTTTATACTTGCAAATATTTAGTTTGTTCAGGTTTGTGGAAAATCAAAGGCAGATCTGAGAATCTGCAGACCAATGACACTTTTTAGTGGGCAAGTATTTCTTTTCAAACATTCTTTTTTTTAAAATGTTTACATATTTATGGTTCCGTTCTGAAATAGTCTACATGTAGTGAATTTTTGAATAAATTTTGTCACGCATAATTTTATTTACCACATGCTATTTCTCACCTAGAGTATTTCTTTTTTAAAAATTTATTTATTTAATTTATTTAATGTATTTAGTTTTCAGCATTGATTTTGCCAAGAGTTTGAATTATGAATTTTCTCCCTGTTACGGGCCGAGTTAGAGCTGAGCCCTGCTCTCCTCAGACCTCCAGGCCCAGGGGCCTGCTGAGATTAACTCAGGGCTTTGGGATGTGGGTGGAGCCAGGAGGAGGGGTCTCGCCTTTGTTGCCTCCCTAGGGATTCCAGGTCGGACCTGCCTGACCACGTGGAACTTCCGGCTCTCTGGCAGAGCATGTGGAACTTCCGGCTGCCTGACCACGTGGAGTTTCCGGTCTTTGCCTGGACTGCCTGCCCGCAGGGAGCTTTGGGTACTGTGGGAGGAGAGGGGGAGGAGAGTAGGCGGAGTCAGGGCGGTCCTAGGACCCAGGTGTATTAGCTTTACCTGTCTTTCACCGACGTAACCAAAGAGTGTACCTACGTCACTAAAGGTATAAATGTGCTGCTTGCTGAAATAATAAATGGAGTCATTTCACCATCTTGTTCGGCTCCCGCCCCGTACATTGTCCGCGAGATCAGGCCCTTTGCTTAGGCAGAGGCCTGGGGCTTGGGGGGAACCCCGAGCGTAGTCACGAGGCTTCGGAAGCCCGTGACATCTCCCCATTTCT
Organism: Trichosurus vulpecula; assembly: GCF_011100635.1. Lineage (NCBI taxonomy): Eukaryota > Metazoa > Chordata > Mammalia > Diprotodontia > Phalangeridae > Trichosurus > Trichosurus vulpecula. The sequence goes on along the minus strand of NC_050581.1, from coordinate 7,318,588 downwards.
ACCCTGCCGCCCACGTTGCCCTGTTCCCCAGTCAGCCCTCCCTTCTGTCACCCCACTCCCCTCCCATCCCCTTTTCCCTTACTTTCTTGTAGGGAAGATAAATTTTTATGCCCCATTGCCTGTGTATCTTATTTCCTAGTTGCATGCAAAAACCTTTTTTTTTGTTTTTGAACACCTGTTTTTAAAACTTTGAGTTCCAAATTCTCTCCCCTCTTCCCTTCCCACCCCCACTCCCTAAGAAGGCAAGCAATTCAACATAGGCCACATGCATATCTTTATGTAAAACTTTTCCACAATACTCCTGTTCTGAAAGAGTAACTATATTTTGCTCCTTCCTAACCTATCCCCCTTTATTGAATTTTCTCCCTTGACCCTGTCCCTTTTTGAAAGTGTTTTTGATTACCTTCTCCCCCATCTGCCCTCCTTTCTATCATCCCCCCTTTTTTAATCTTCTTCCTCCTTCTTTCCTGTGGGGTAAAATACCCAATTGAGTGTATATGGTATTCCCTCCTCAAGTCAAATCTGATGACAGCAAGATTCACTCAGTCCCCCTCATCTGCCCCCTCTTCCTTTCCTACAGAACTGCTTTTTCTTGCCACTTTTATGTGAGATAATTTACCCCATTCTATCTCTCCCTTTCTCCCTCTCTCAATATATTCCTCTCTCATCCCTTAATTTGATTTTAGTTTTTTAGATATCATCCCTTCATATTCAACTCACCCTGTGCCCTCTGTCTATATGTATATATTTATATACATATATGTATACACACATATATATATATACACATGCATATATGCGTACACACATGCACACACAAACACACATACATATATACATGTATATTCCCTTCAGCTACCCTAATACTGAGGTCTCATGAATTATACACATCATCTTTCCATGTAGGAATGTAAACAAAACAGTTCAACTTTCTTGTTTACCTTCTCATGTTTCTCTTTTTGGGATCTTTTTGAGGATGTGATTGGTGGATTTTTTCAATTTCTATTTTGCCCTGTGACTCTAGAATATCAGGGCAATTCTCCTTGATAATTTCTTGAAAGATGATATCTAAGTTCTTTTTTTGATCATGGCTTTCAGGTAGTCCAATAATTTTTAAATTATCTCTCCTGGATCTATTTTCCAGGTCAGTGGTTTTTCCAATGAGGTATATCACATTGTCTTCCACTTTTTCATTCCTTTGGTTCTGTTTTATAATATCTGATTTCTCACAAAGTCCTCTTGTTCCAATCTCATGTTTAAGGTAGTATTTTCTTCAGTGGTCTTTTGGACCTCCTTTTCCATTTGGCTAATTCTGCCTTTCAAGGCATTCTTCTCCTCATTGGCTTTTTGGAGCTCTCTTGCCATTTTAGTTAGTCTGTTTTTAAAGGTTTTGTTTTCTTCAGTACTTTTTTTAGTATTTTTTGTGTCTCCTTTAGCAAGTCATTGACTTGTTTTTCGTGGTTTTCTCACATCATTCTCATTTCTCTTCCCAATTTTTCCTTTACTTCTCTAACTTGCTTTACCCAATCCTTTTTGAGCCCTTACATGGCCTTAGACCAGTTCATGCTTTTCTTGGAGACTTTTGATGTAGGCTCTTTGAGTTTGTTGACTTCTTCTGGCTGTATGTTTTGGTCTTCTTTGTCAACAAAGAAAGATTCCAAAGTCTGAGACTGAATCTGAGTGCGTTTTTGCTGCCTGGCCTTGTTCCCAGCCAACTTACTTGACCCTTGAGTTTTTTGTCAGGGTATGATTGCTTGTAGAGTAAAGAGTACTTTGTTCCAAGCTTGAGGGGATGTGTTATTGTTTTCAGAGCTATTTCTATACAGCCAGCTCTGCCACACCAGCACTCCTCCTCCCCAAGAACCACAAACCCTGTCCGAACTCCTGATCTCAAGCAGGCTCTGCACTCCCACTCTGATCCCCCACTTAATTCCTCCCACCAGGTGGGCCTGGGACCTGGAAGCAACTGCAGCTGTAGTTCTGTAGCTGCACAACCCCCAATGCCACCGAGGTAGTGGACAAACCCCTAAATCCTTTCAGTCTGTCTCCTGCAGCTTTTCCTACTGACCTTCTCTGTTGTCTTCGTGTTTTTGGGTTGAGAAGTCTGGTAACTGCCACAGCTCACTCATTAAGGGCACTAGGGCCTGTTCTGCCTGGCTTCTGGTCTGGTTGGTCCTGCTGCTGCCCACCCTGGGCTCTGCTCCCCTCTGCTCCCAGCTCCGTGCGCGATAGACCCCACCCAGTGACCATCCAGGCTGTCCTGGGCTGGAGTCCTGTTTCCCTCTGCGATTTTGTGGGTTCTGTAGTTCTAGAATTTGTTCAGAGCCATTTTTATAGGTTTTTGGAGGGACCTGGTGGGGAGCTCATGCAATTCCCTGCTTTCCAGCCGCCATCTTGGCTCCACCCCCCCCCCCAAACATTCTTTTTTTATTCCATCATATTGAGGATATATAGACTAGGTTCCAAAGTATTTCAAGTTTATTGATGGCCAGCAAGTATTGGGAGGCCTTCTGGATAAGTACATAATAATGGATAAATAAGAAAAGACCAGCGTGCTTGGAAGGAAGTAGAGGAGTGGGAGCATCGCTTTTAGGCACTCCCTGTTTTCTGAAGTAGGGGCCTTTATCCTAATGAAAAACTCCTCTATGGGCAGAAGTACAGGAATTTTGAAGTTTAAAGGGAACAGGTGGAGAGTCTGATGGGCATATGGGCACACAATCCCAAAATATTAAAAAATATGAGGAAAACTATCAATCCATTGTGTAAATATTCTATATTGCATTTCGGGGAAAATGTGGAAAAGAATCAATCAGTTAGCACATATTCAGCACCTTCCATGAACCAATTAGTGTATTAGGTTCTGGAGATAAAAACCTACTCACAATACTATCTTGTATAAAGACTCTTTTTAAAGGATTCCAAGATTCCAAAGAATTCCTACCAAAGGAATTTCCAGAGAATTTCAAGAATTCTATTTAATGAATAACACGGGACAGGGGAGATACCATGGTGGGGTGGAATGGACACAGATGGAGGGATGGATATCAACACTGATTATAATTTCCAAGGGTGTATTTTCTATTCTTATATTGGAAGTATAAAACAGAGAACAATGGTGTGTGCTTCATGTTCTTTTAGAGAACATCACCTTTTTCACTGCTGCCTTCACCTCCTTGTTCCTCAGACTATAGATAATGGGGTTTAGCATGGAAGTCACTGCACCATAGAATAAGGCAATCAGTTTGTCTGAATCTGGGTCCTTTGCCTTGGGTTTTGAGTACATGAAGAGAATAGTTCCAAAGAATATGATGACCACAGCCAGATGTGCTGAACAGGTGGAGAAGGCTTTCTTCCTTCCTTCAGCTGAGTTGACTCTCAGAATGGTGCCAAGGATAAACACATATGAGATGAAAATGAGCAGCACTGGAGTCATTGTGACCAGCACAAGTCCTAGAATCATGACAAAAGCATTGAGGGAAATGTCCACACAGGCCAGTTTCAGGACAGCCAGGATTTCACAGAAGAAATGATCAATGATATTATTTCCACAGAAGGAAAGCCTCAATGCCAGGATTGTATGCAGTAATGAATTTACACTCCCAACTATCCAGCTCACGGCTGCCAACTGCACACAGACTCTTGTATTCATGGTGATTGTATATCTTAAGGGATTGCAGATGGCCACATACCGGTCATAGGCCATCATGGCCAACAGAACACTCTCTGCTGTTCCCAGGGCAAGAGTTAGGTACATTTGTAATGCACATGCTGGGAAAGAGATGGTTTTTCTGGCTGATAGGAAATTGACCAACATTAAGGGAACAAAGGAGGATGTACCAAAGATGTCCATGAAGGAGAGGTTACTAAGGAAGAAATACATGGGGGTGTGAAGGTTGGAATCCAGAATGCTCAGAACAATGAGAGAGGAATTCCCCAGTAAAATGACCAAATATATGGCCAGGCACAACACAAAGAGGACAATCTCAACCCTGTGATGCTTAGAAAGTCCCAGCAGAAAGAATTCTAGCACAACAGTCTGATTTGTCCCATTCATTCTCTTATCTCTCTTCTGTTTCTAGCATTAGCTACTTTGAGAAGCACAGGGTAAATTCAAATTCTCATTGCTCCTTGTATAAAACAGGTAAGGCCCTTCTGGTTTCATTTCATATCTTCATTTAAAGCTATACAAATGATTTTCATCTGAAATTTGAGCATATGTTCTAGGTTACAATTTAATTCTGCAAGAAGAGTCCTGTGTTTTACGTGATGGTGCTTCATTCCCAAATAATAAAACTTCTAGGAATGCAGTTAAATTGTAGAATAGATGGTGATTTTCCCCAATCATATTGCCAAATATTTAGGTGTTTTCTATCTTTGTCCAAGTTTACTTGCTTACTACTGGTGGATGTCTGCTGCTATGTATTACTAGATGCTTGAGGCTAATGGAAACAATTTGGGGGGCAAGAATGTATAGTTTGGGTTTTGGAAAATGAGTAACTAGATATGTGTCTTTTATATATATAAGGTCCTTTTGGCTGCACATGTATTTACTTCCATTGTGTAATACAGATTCACTATTCTTCAGATCTTGGATCTCTTCATCTTGCCATTAAGGGATGGCAAGCAACAGAATGTTAAGAACCATTGATGGAATTCCACATTATCTCTTTAGGAAAATGAACTTTCTCTCTGTAAAGAGAAAATAAAAGTCATGATTTAGTTTGTTAATAAAAACAGAAGTTAATGTACTTTATCTCACCTTCTCCCACATGACCAGTGAAGTTAATGGCTTGAAATGCACTCAGAATTCTTAGTGTTCTCTTTGTGTACGCTGGCCTTATTCCTTCTTTCTCTATGGCTCAGTTTATGGGTATCTATACATTCTGCTTACATTACTCTCGATCATATCTATTTTTATTCTTCCTACCTTGCCACAGGCATAATTGCAATTGAAAATTATATTTATTGCTTCTACCCTGCTCCCAACCGACTTCATAAACTCTCAGTGATACCCCTTTGTCTTCTGAATAAAGCCAGGTATTGAAGGCCTTCTTCAACCTAGAACCACACCTTTCCTTTAATTAATTAACTTTGTGGAATGAAAGACCCTCACCAATGAAAAGTTAATTTATAATAAGGAGCCATCTCAGGGTGGGAATAGAAATAAATTGTATTCCATTCTTGAGAATAGGGCATCCCCTGCTAGCACAGAGCAGAACCATGAAAGGAGGCAAATTGCAAGAGACAAAGCACCAATAATTATACCTAATACAAGAGAATTCCCGCCCACCTCTGACCCTTCTCAGCATTGGCTGGGAGGCAGGCTTACAATCTGAACACAAAAGCTGGACAAAGAACCGGGAAATCGAGGCACAGAAACTCCAATTTCCATTCCCTTAGTTAATGATTACAACTGAGGTGACATCTATAAATCTAAAGAAGGAGAATAGGATAAGGGGAGGGGGAGACCCTCTCCATTCTTTTACAGTAATTTTACAGTAAAGGAAAGCAGGTCACAGTGACCGTATTCTTACTGAGCAAATCTTTAAACCAGAACCAGAAGAAAGAACAAAAAGTTTCAGGGTAAACTTTCCCAGAGGCTGAGCCATCAGACTCTCCTCACGGCCTCAGAATTTTTCCACTTCCCTATTTCCCTGTTTCTTGATTTTTAAACATTTCTTTATATGCGTATATATATATATATATATATATATATATATATATATATATATATATATATATGAATGTATATATATATATGAATGTATATATATCTTCCTTGTGAAGTCTTCACATTTTATTTACCTCACACATTAACTAATTAATTAAAATAGCATTTTCCCAAGTATATGTAAAGACAATTTTAGCCTTCATTTTTGTAAAATTTTGAGTTCCCAATTTTTCTCCTTCCCTCCCAAACCTTTCTTTATATCATTGTCTCCTACTACCAGATTCAATTCAATAGGCATGTATTAAACACTGTATGCAAGGCACTAGGCTAGATGCTTGAAATAAAAAAGAAAAAAATAGTTCTTGCTCTTCAGGAGCATACATTTGACTACTTACCTTTATATGTCCTAATCTTCAGAAGAAAAAGACTGGACTGCTTTTTCTGGACTTTGGGACCTCTTCCTTCCCAGATCTAAATCTTTGCTTATGCTGTTCCATCCTTTTGGAATGTTCTCTCCCCAGTCCCTGAACTGTCTCTTCTCCTGTCTTCATTGTTGTCCTTCTAAATCCTGTTTGTCCTTTAAGGTTTAGTTCAAATACTGTTTTCCCAATGAACATTTCTCTGGTTTCCCACCCACTCCCCTCTGATGAACAGTAATGTGTCATTGTTCTGAAAGACTATTCTTTTTTTTTAATTAGACTTTTTTATTTTTAGTTTACAACACTTAGTTTTACACGTTCTTGAGTTTCAGATTTTCTTCCCTTCCCTACCCTCCCCCTTACCCTCCAAGAGAGCATGCCATCTGATACAAATTCTACATAAACCTTCGCATTAAATTTATTTACACAATAGTCAAGTTGCAAAGAAGATTTTTGACCAATGGAATGAATCATGAGAGAGAAGAGACAAAACCAAAGAAAAAAAAAGAGAACAAATAGTTTGCCTTAATCTGCATTCGGATTCCACAATTCTGATAGTGATAACATACTATTTTCTGCTATGAGACTTACTGCATTCCGTTTTGCGCAATGGAATTATTGTTTTTGTTTTGATATGAGTGTCTTATTTCCCTAATTAGATTATTTGTAAGTACCAGAGATTATGTCTTATTCATTTTCCAAACTGTTCCTTCTACACTCAGGCTGACCTCCATACGTTTCTCCCATCAGAATAGGGGCTCTGCCATTAGGAGTCTGGGTTCTGATTGGTAAGCTTTTGTCTTTTCTTTCCCAGAATCAGACCCCCCAAGTGACTTGCTTCCAAACCATACTTCTGTGTGCATCCTCCCCGTCCTACAACTTCTAGCTCACCTTTTATATGTTATCTTCTTGTATTAGAGTATAAATTTTGGGAGGTCAGGCTAATTTGTATTTGTGTTTCCATAACTTAGCATAGGGCCTAACACATGGTAACTACTTAATAAATGCTCATTCATTTATTCATTTCTATATCCTTCCATCTCTAGTCCTTCCTCCCTGACCACCACAGCAGTGGTAGACAGTCTCATTAAATAACAGGACTCACTGTTTTTCCTCCCAAACTCACCCTTCTCCCCAACTTTTCTGTTGAGAGCTTCCCCATCTTTCTAGTCATACAGGTTTGTAATCTCAGAGTCACCCCGGATTCTTCATTTTCTCCACATCCAATCAGTTCCAAATCTTAGCATTTTCACCCCCATATTATTTGTGTCACATAAGGAATTTGGTAGGATTCATTCTTTTGCTATTTTGGCAAACAGTTTGTGTAATGCTGGGATTAATTGTTTGAATATCTGATAGAATTAACTTGTGAGTCCATCTAGTCCCCAGTTTTTTCTTTGGGAGTTCTTTTATGTCTGAGAAAGAAAGAAAAGAAGAGAAGGAAGAAGGGAAGGGGTAAAGGATGGATGGGAAGGAAGAAAGAAGGAGAGGAAAGGGAGGAGAGATGCAAGAAAGGAAAGTAAGAAGGGAAGGAGGAATGAAGGAAGGGAAAGAAGAAGGGAAGGGGGAAGGAAGAAGGAAAGAAATAAGGAAAAGAAGAAGGAAGGAGAAGAAGGAAAGAGGGAAGGAAGGAAAAGAGGAAGAGAGAAATCTACGAGAGAAAGTAAGAATCAAAGAAAGAAGAAAGGAAGAAAAGGAGAAAGAAAGGAGAGAAGAAAGAAGGAAAGAAAGAAAGTAGTCTTTGACACTGTTGCTTTGCTCTTATCATCACTATTACTGCTGCTGATGGTACCTTGACTAGCTGACATTCCTATCACACTTTGAGCATTACAAAATACTTTACCTCATCGATCTTCCCAACAATCCTGTGAAGTTGGTGTTCTTATTATCTCCATTCACAGATAATGCCGTTTAGAGAGGTTTGTTCCTGCCAAGATCGCACACAGTTAGTTAGTTGGTGAGTCTAGGAGATGTGAGCATAGGCTTTCTTGATTCCAAATCCATTGTGCTCTCTATTGCCTCCTGCTGTCTCTCATACTAACTGCATCCCTTTTCAGTCTCAGTTTACCTCATCTGAAAAATAGGGTACTACTTTGATGCTTTACTTCACATAAACTTGTGAATGTACTTGGTAAAACTGAAATAAAATTTAGTCCTGAAGGAATTTGAGTTAATGCAATTCTAACTGTTGTCATTAATGAAAATTTCCAGCAACACCCAGATAGAAATTGCTTTTAGGAGGACTCTAAATCTGCTGCTGATTAGCTCATGATGCTGATTCAGTCATTTCCTTCTCTGGACCTCAATAATCCCCTCTGCAAAATCACTGGTTCATGCTTCATGGACTCTAAGACCTTTTCTAGTTCTGTTGTAACATTCATTTGTGAAATACAAACAGTCTCAGACTTGGCCACCAACAGTCTGTCAAGGATGGTAGGATTTTGGCATGTGATCTTTTCAACCCTGGGTAAGGTCTCTAAGTAGAAAAACAAAAACCTGAGTCAGGGGAGGCCTGCAAATGCCTTTAAAACAGGAGAGAAAATTAGAAAATACCTGAACAAAAGTTTGTTTTCATCCCCAGTCATTCAGAGGCTAAGAAAAAGAAGACAATGGGAGTCCAACCAAATGAGAATTTCCAAGACTTTGCCCCCACTTCTTGGTGTCATCAGTTTGTACCGCTGAGTCCATGGAGCTCTTTGGGTGTCTAAAACCTTTACCTTATGAATCTATAAAAAGTTATTCCCTGAGAAGGAATTTTGGATTCAGTCTAGGGGATGTGAAAAATTAGCCTGCTCCATTTTCTAAAAAAACAAACAAACCAACAAAATTTGTAGCATTTTACAATGCTTTCTTCATAAACCTTCCCCTGATATGGGCCATACAAGTGTCATTATTCCTACACTACCTATGAAAATACTGGTAATTGGAGAAATTAATGGAATTGCTCAAGGTCACATGATTAAGAGTGATCATTCACATATACTGTCATATCCTATTTCTAAAGCTTGTCCTGTTACTTCATGGTACTACTTTGAGTGTATACAAAAGCTGTGTTGCATCTTGAAACAAAGTTGAAAAGGATGCTAATCTAAATATTGCTGGAAATGAACTCGATTCAACTATTGAGTTTTTGAAAAAATTAAGTTATTAGCTGTATGGGTTGATTAATGTCAGAGTCCACATTCAAACCGAAATCTTTTAACCCCATGTGCAGTGCTCCTTCCCCTAGAGTGTAAAATGAGGGGAGACTTCCTAAAACAGAGAAAATTTAGTACATTGGAAAGGATGTTTGACTAGGAGTCAAAAAGACCTGGATTCAAATTCTGGTTCTTTACCAAGGGTATCTATAATTCACTTTAGGGGATCCTGAGTAGTAAGGGGGAAAAACATTATCTGTGGATATCAGAGGACCTGGGTTCAATTTCTATCTCTTTTACCTACTACCTGCCTAGGTAGTGTAGTGGAGAATGCACAGAGCTTAGAGTCATGAAGATCTCAATTTAAATCTGGCCTCAAATACTTAATAACTGTGTGACCCTGGGCAAGTCACTTAACCCTGTTTGCCTCAGTTTTCTCATCTATAAAATGAGCTGGAGAAGGAAATGGAAAACCAATCCAGCACCTTTGCCAAGAGAACCCCAAATAGGGTCACAAAGTGTCAGACACAACTGAAATAACTGGCCAACAACAGCCTCTCGGACCCTTAGTTTCTTCATCTATAAAATTAAGGGGTTCCATTAGACCACCTCCAAGGTCCCTTCCAGCTGTAGATCTTTATCCTATGACTAGTCAGTTTGAGTGGAACATGAAGCATATATAGAGGGAGTATGATGAAATGAGGTAGAACGTGTAGAGAGGCAAGAAAACTGGGGGACAGTGTGTGGGAGGGACTTTTAGAACGGTGTGTGGATTGAGATGGTGTGGGAGGAGGGAATATGGAGAACATTTGAAGGGGTGTGTGAAGTGGGGGGTGGGAGGAAAAGATAAGGTAAAAAGGATAGGGGAAAAGAAAGGCTGAGAAAGAAAATAGTGAGTAAACATAAGATGGAGGGAAATTCAGAAATAATAATTATAACTTGGAATGTGAATGGGATGTTTAGAGCAGCTCTCTCTGTGATGGCAAAGAACTGGAAATTGCAGGGATATCCATTGATGGGGGAATGGCATCTGCTTGTGATGGAATACTACTGTGCTATCAGAAATGGTGGGCTCAGTGATCTTGGAAAGGCATGGAAAGACTTGCATGAAACGCTGAAGAGCAAAGTGAGCAGAACAGAAAGAATGTTATAGACAGTAACAGCAATATTGCTGTAGGAAAGACTTGGAGTGACTAGGTCGTTTGACTGTTATAAATACATAAATTCAAAACAAGGGACGCGTGAAGAAAGATGCTATCTGTGTCCAGAGAAAGAACTGAGAAATAAAAGTATATATAGAATAACACACATATATATGTATGTGTATATATAAATGTGTGTGTGTGTGTGTGTGTGTGTGTGTGTGTGTGTGTGCGTGTGTGTGTGTAATGGTAGCCATCTCTGAGCTGGAAGGGAAGGAAAAAAAGGAAAAAAGTTCCATGGTACTTTTGTTGTGTATTTGGAAGGACTAGCAAATTGAATGTGGTAGATTTGTAGTTTTATGTGCCATCATTTTTTGTGTCGTGTTATGGAAATGCTGTTTTGGTTCTTTGAATTGAAAATAAAACAAATTTTAAAAAAAGACAATTTGGAAAGAAGATCCTCTGGAGATCATGATGGCTTCCTCATAGCAGTTATTTTGCAAATTGTGTGATCATATACATTGCTTGTAGGCATTGTTGTTATTATTAATAATAATAATCATTATCATTAGAGCTACCAGAAATGGGATGAACTGCCTCTGTGGGGAAAGCATTCCCCATCATCACAGGTTTAAAGTGGAGGCTAGCTGACCACCCATTCAAGAATGTTGTGGAAGGGATTCGATTTTTTTTTTCAACTCAATGTTTGTTTTTTTTAAAAGTCTTGAATCAGCGTTTCTTACCTGAATTTCGATGCTACTTAGGATCAGAGACAGGTAACTGCCATGTTCAAGTTAGAGCTAGAGCTCGTTTAGTCGTCAGGAGGAGCTGCTTCTGTTCATGTTGTTTTTGCCTAAAGAGATAAAATAGGAGAGTGTGTTTGCTGAGGGTGTTAAAAGTTGGATTAAAAATGCAACCATGCTGATTGGCATGACTTACGGACTCCCAGGCACAGGCTCCACAAGAAACCAGGAGAATTCATGATGGAACAAAGCTATAGGGAAGGGAGAGTTAGTAACCACTGGGAATATGACCCATGGCTGCACTATACTTCTATCACATGCAACATTACTAGCATACATCATAGCCATGGGATAGGTTGGCATCCAATTTTAAGGCCATTCAAATAAAATGAAGACGTCATTAAGGGTGTGAAATGTCTGTATGAATGTGTCCTGTCCAAAAATAATTATGTATCATTATGAAATAAAGATGCCTGATAATTCCCTAATTATATTCACCATACTTTGCCTACCTTAAATTAAACTCCTTTGAATTAGCCATTACAATTACTTTATTTATAACTTCTCATGCTCTTAGGGACTTCTGTAGTCCCTGAACAATTTAAAGTTGGAGTTCTGAGGGTGTAGAAAGTAACATTTTGGAACTTTAGGAATATTGTCTCAGATACCCAATTAATCTCACTTGTTTATTGGGCTATTTTTCTCCAATATTTTAATTATTCCTTCATACTAAGTTGCTGCTGCTAGGAGGTATATTGATAGTAATTAAATGTTTTGTTATATTTACTTATTTAGGAAAAGATTTTGTAAGGTTTTAGGGAAAGTGTTTCTTAAGTCTTCTCTCTTGGTCCTCCCACGATTAAATTATTCAGGGACTAAAAATGTATTTAAGAACAGTATGCAATTGTGAATTGCATATTATTCTGTGGCATATCTTTTAAAAGTGTGTGTGTGGGAATTGTTCCAAAGCCTTTTTTTGTCCTAGACCCTTTGGCAGTCTGGTGAATGTTGTTTTCACCTTCACAGAAGGATGCTTTTAAATGCATAAAATAAAGTACATGGGATTACAAAGGAAATCAGTCATATTGACGTAGTTATCAAAATATTTAAAAAAATAGGGAGTTCAGAGACTCCAGAATAAAGCCCCCCTTTTTAGAGTATTTAATTTAAAATACAGTTTAATTAGTGATTTAAAGTAAGCAATGGATGAGATTAGTTCATCTTAATGCTAGTGCCATTTCCTGTTTTCCTTTAGTGCTTAATGCTTTTCCTTAATTCCTTCTAAGAGTAACTACAACTTAACTTGTCTATGGTTTGTTTGTATATAATTGCTTGTTGTCTGCTCTATGTGACTGTTAGCTCCTTGAAAGCAAGGACTGGGATTTTTTTTTGCCCTTTTTTGTTTTTTTATCCCTAGCACTTAGTACAGTACCTGGCACAGAGCTTGATAAATGCTCGTTGACTTGTTGTCTTGATTCACTTTTTCTGGGTATTTAATGTTAAACAAGGTTTTGTTTTCTATTGGTGAAATTTCAGCCTAACAGGAATTCTGAATTCCACCTCAGGCATACATAAGGCAATTGGAATTTCTGGATTTCTGGATGCTCTGAATCCTTCTGAAATCTGTAAATTCAGTTGTGCTTTTGAAATCACACTTGAATTTTCTCTCATTCAATGAAACAAGAAAGTTATGTCAATAATATCAAATCAGGTTTATATAATTCTTTATAAAGAATTTTCCTTACAGTGCTTCCAGGAAATAGGTAATAAAGGGATTGCTATCTCCATTTTGAAGATGAAGCCACCCATTCAAACCCAGATCACCCAGTCCCATAACCATATCCAGTGCTTTCCTCAACTTTTTTAATCTTTCTTTTTTTCTCAAAGAGAGAGGTACCTGAGGCGCAGCCAAGATGGCAGCTGGAAAGCAGGGACTAGCATGAGCTCCCCGCCAAGTCCCTCCAAACCCTATAAAAAATGGCTCTGAACCAATTCTAGAACTGCAGGACTCACAAAGTAGCAGAGGGAAGCGGGGTTCCAGCCCAGGTCACCCTGGATGGTTGCTGGGTGAGGTCTTTCGCGCACAGAGCTGGGAGCAGAGCAGAGCCCAGCATGGCCACAAGGACAAACCAGACCAGGAGCTGGGCGGAACTTGCCCTAGTGCCCTGAATCAGTGAGCTGCAGCAGTTACCGGACTTCTCAACCTACAAACACCAAAGACAACAGAGAAGATTAGTGGGAAAAGCTGCTGGGGACAGTGTGATAGAATTCCCAGTTTAGTCACCACCCCAGGGGCAGCGGAGGCGGGGCAGCTACAGAACTACAGCTGCAGTTGCTTCAGGTCCCAGGCCCACCTGGTGGGAGGAATTAAGTGGTGGAACAGAGCAGGAGTGAAGAGCCTGCTGAAGATCTAAGTCCAGTCCTGGTTGGGGGTTCTTGGGGAAGGAGGAGTGCTGGTGTAGCAGAGTTGGAGCATCCCCCCAAGCTTGGAACATAGAACTCTTTACAAGTAGTCACACCCCCTGAAAAACTCAAGGGTCAAGTAAGTTGCCTGGGAACATGGCCAGGCAGCGAAAATGCACCCAGATTCAGTCTCAGACTTTGAATCTTTCTTTGGTGACAAAGAAGACTAAAACATACAGCCAGAAGAAGTCAACAAGGTCAAAGAGCCTACAACAAAAGCCTCCAAGAAAAACATGAACTGGTCCCAGGCCATGGAAGAGCTCAAAAACGATTTGGAAAAGCAAGTTAGAGAAGTAGAGGAAAAATTGGGAAGAGAAATAAGAAGGATGTGAGAAAACCATGAAAAACAAGTCAATGACTTGCTAAAGAAGACCCCCCCCAAAATACTGAAAAATATACCAAAGAAAGCAACACCTTAAAAAATAGACTAACTCAAATGGCAAAAGAGCTCCAAAAAGCCAGTGAGGAGAAGAATGCCTTGAAAGGCAGAATTAGCCAAATGGAAAAGGAGGTCCAAAAGACCACCGAAGAAAATACTACCTTCAAAATGAGATTGGAGCAAGTGGAAGCTAGTGACTTGATGAGAAATCAAGATATTATAAAGCAGAACCAAAAGAATGAAAAAATGGAAGACAATGTGAAACATCTCATTGGAAAAAACACTGACCTGGAAAATGGATCCAGGAGAGATAATTTAAAAATTATTGGACTACCTGAAAGCCATGATCAAAAAAAGAGCCTAGTTATCATCTTTCAAGAAATTATCAAGGAGAACTGTCCTGATGTCCTACAGCCACAGGCAAAATAGAAATTGAAAGAATCCACCGATCGCCTCCTCAAATAGATCCAAAAAAGAAATCTCCTAGGAATATTGTTGCCAAATTCCAGAGCTCCCAGGTCACGGAGAAAATACTGCAAGCAGCCAGAAAGAAACAATTTGAGTAATGTGGTAACATAATCAGAATAACCCAAGATCTAGCATCTTCTACATTAAGAGTTCAAAGGGCTTGGAATACGATATTCCGGAGGTCAATGGAGCTAGGATTAAAACCAAGAATCACCTACCCAGCAAAACTCAGTATCAAGCTCCAAGGAAAAATATGGATTTTCAATAAAATAGAGGACTTTCTCAGTGAAAAGACCAGAACTGAATAGAAAATTTGTCTTTTAAACACAAGAATCAAGAGAAGCATGAAAAGGTAATCAAGAAAAAGAACTAGAAAAAGAAATTGCAAGGGACTTACTAAAGTTGAACTGTTACATTTACATTCCTACATGGAAAGATGATATGTATGATTCAGTATAAGGGTAGCTGAGGGGAATATGCATATATATATGTTTATGTATATATATGTATATGTGAGTGTGTATGTATGTATATATGTATGTGTGTATATATATATATATATATGGAGAGAGAGAGAGAGAGAGAGAGAGAGAGAGAGAGAGAGAGAGAGAGGGCACAGGGTGAGTTGAAGATGAAGGGAGGATATCTAAAAGAAATAAAATCAAATTAAGGGATGAGAGAGGAATATATTGAGAGAGGGCGATATGGAGAGATAGAATGGGGTAAATTATCTCACATAAAGGTGGCAAGAAAAAGCAGTTCTGTAGGAAGAGAAGAGAAGGCAGGTGAGGGGGAATGAGATAATCTTGCCCTCATCAGATTTAACCTGAAGAGGGAATACCATACATACTCAATTGTGTATCTTACCCCACAGGAAGAAGGAGGAAGAAGATAATAAAAGAGGGGATGATAGAAGGGAGGGCAGATGGGGGTGGAGGTAATCAAAAACAAACACTTTCAACAAAGGACAGGGTCAAGGGAGAAAATTCAATAAAGGGGGATAGGTTAGGAAGAAGCAAAATATAGTGAGTCTTTCAAAACATGAATATTGTGGAAGGGTTATACATAATGATATGCATGTGGCCCATGTTGAATTGCTTGACTTCTTAGGGAGAGTGGGTGGGAAAGGAAGAGGGGAGAGAATTTGGAACTCAAAGTTTTAAAAATAGATGTTCAAAAACAAAAACAAAAAAGTTTCTGCATGCAACTAGAAAATAAGATACTCAGGTAATGGGGCGTAGAAATTTATCTTGCCCTACAAGAAAGGAAGGGAAAAGGGGATGGGTGGGGAGTGGAGTGGCAGAAGGGAGAGCTGACTGGGGAACAGGGCAACCAGAATATATGCCATCTTGGAGTGGGGGGGGAGGGTAGAAATGGGGAGAAAATTTGTAATTGAAACTCTTGTGAAAATCAATGCTGAAAACTAAATATATCAAATAAAAAAAAAAGAAAAAACAAAAAAAAGAGAGAGGTACCTTCTCAGGCACAGAGGTTTAAACTCAGAATGGGAAGAAGTTGTTTCTGATCAACACACAGTAAGTGGGAAAGAGGTACATATCTAGACAAAGAGGAAGTTTAGGATTCCCTACTGTTTACATCATAGGTTTGGTGGCATCAAATTTGATTGAATTGCCACTGGTATTGCCTATTGTTCATCCCTTGAGTTGTAAGGACTGAGAAAATGAGTCAGCTTCGAAAAAACAAAATATAAAAAGAGAACGTGATTTAAGTTTTACAGCCATAGGGTAGCCACAAGCACACATGGCACTTCAAAGGATAAAGTATGCGGTACATTGCACTTTCAGAGCAACCATGTTGCATGCATATAGAAGACCATAGACAAACCTTGAAACATTGCAACTATGAGCAAGTCACTTGATTCCTTTGTTTCTCATTTGTAAAATAGGGAGACAGCGTGGTATGGTAGAAAGTGTCAAATTTGGAGACAGAGGACTCAGGTTTGAATTTCAACTCTGAGTGACCTTAAACAAGTCACTAATGTTCTCTGGCTCTCCATCAAATGAAGGGATTGGACCAGATTACCTCCAAGTAGGAGTGTGCTGGAGCAATATTCAACAGAGAGCATCTTGTTAAATTTTAAGCATGAATATTTATTTAAACCTTGGAAATCCGCAAATCCTTCAAATCAGGGCTTGATTTATTGTTTTGCTGATTGTCTCTAGATGTAAGAAATAATGGAGAAAATGTTAACAATGGAGATTAAATTTAACAGTGTAGATGCAGACCTTTCCCCCAAGAGAGCTGATTGTTAAACGTTTATTAGCATATCAATGCCTCTAAGGTTCCTTTCAGCTTTAAATCCATGAACTTACTTTAGTACTGACCTCACAATGCTGCTGGGAGGAAAGGATGCTGGCAATGTAAGCAATGACTAGTGTTGCAGTTTTTACAGATGACTTTTAGATGAAACCCTGTAAACAGGGAGAATTGTCTGGAGCCCTGCATGCAGAAGCCTGGATATGTGGGTTATTGAGAGATGCAGCTTCAGGATAACAGCTCCTGTCCCCAACTTGTAAGAGCCTGGGAATTTCCTCAGCAGTGGGGACAGGGACTCCCTTTTGAACTTAGCACTACAGCTTTGCTGATCTTCATGAGGGGAGAGTTGGAACCCAGGAAAAAAGATATTGAGATCAAGCTTGAGACTTCATCCACAGGGGAAGAATGGATAGCTGCAATCAGAGTTCAGGGAATGTCAGGTTATTAGTAGAAAGTTTCTCCTGGCTCAAATTTATTTTTGCATTAAAACAGTTTATTTTCTCTCCCTCTCACCTCCCCAGTTCCCATTGAAAACAAACAAACCCTTGTGAGAAATATTCAGAGTTAAGCAAAACAAGTTCCCGCATTGATCATGCCGAGAAATGTCTCATTCTGTACTCAGAGTCCATCACCTCTTTATCCAGAGGTGGGCAGTCCTCTTGAATTCTGGCTGGTCATTGCATTTGTCATAGTTTAAATGAGTTTTTTAATAGTGTTCTTTGGTGTAGTGTTGTTCTTTTTTGTATTCTCCTACATTAGCTCACTTCACTGTGCATCAGTTCCTCTGAAATCATCTGTTTCATCATTTCTGATGGCACAATAATATTCTGTTATATCTGCATACTATATTTTATTCACCCATTCCCCAACTGATGGGCATTTCTTTAATTTTCAATTCTTCTCCACTATAAAATGAACTGCTACTAGTATTTTTGTTTATCTGGGTCTTTTTTCTCTTTCTTTGAACTTTTTGAGATATAGTTGGCTGAGAATTCAGGCAGCAATTGATGTGCTTTCCCCTTAATTTTTTTCTCTTTCTGCAAATGTTTAAACCCAGAGTTTCCTTTTCTTTTAAGTTGTTTACTGGCTGTTTGAATTAGTATCAATGTGGGCTCATTTGATATAAAGGAAGATAGTAATATTCTTGTGAACTGTGTATTTCCTTGCAACTGAAAGGGCTGTAATAGGGAGAAAGTGTTTGGTAATGGCATATAAAGATACAGGAAGGATTTACTACAGAGGTAGAGATAGAGAATAGTTTAAGCCCTTGTTCAAATTCCCAGGCTTTCCAGTGGCTGGAGACTCAGCAATTTGAAAGACAATGTTATGATTTTGACTTATTAATATCATTGATACTTTTTATAAAACATCCCGAAAGATAAAATTAAAGCAGACCAAGGTTTTTCCTTTATTTAGACTCAAATGAGTCCGAATGTCTTTCTGGGACAAGGCTGTGTTGTTAAGTCATTGACTCCTCATTAACTCCTTCACCCCTGCTAGCAAGCATGTATAGTGAAAGCTTTCTGATGGGGTAAAAAGCCAACAGAAGCTTCCTAGTGGGAGGAGATAAGGTAGTGGCTGTATTTGGCTGGTAATGCCCACAGTAGGGAAAAGGGGAAGAGAGATTAGTCTTTTTTTCTTCTAAATTTATTATTTATTTTTAACATTCTTTTCCTTTTAAATTTTAAGTTCTAAATTCTCTCTCTCTCTCTCTCTCTCTCTCTCTCTCTCTCTCTCTCTCTGTCTGTCTGTCTGTCTCTCTCCCTCCCTCTTTCTCTTTCTTTCCCTCTATCTCTCCCTCTATCTTTCCCTCTCTCCCTCTCACTCTGTAACAGCAATGCTGATAGCAGCTGCTGTGGGGGTATAAAACCAATAACACCAGCATACAGGAGGGCTTCTAGCACAGATTCTTTGTTATGGTTTTCTAAGGAAAGGAACTTCAAGGGGTTAACCATCTTACATTAAATAAACATACATATACCATTCACTTAGTTCAGGGGGAAAATCCAGCACCCTGGACCTCAGAGAGAATACAAACAGAAATTATGAACAGAGCAAAAGAAACACAAATCAATAGACAGGCTTTTAACTGTCTGACCAAGACATTACATACATAGTTACCAGACATAGAAGAACCAACATCTGGATTTTCAAAGCTGGGGGGCTCCTTAATGGCTATCCAGACTCTCCACAGGAGCATGTTTCCAATGAGTGAGCCCCAAAAGCAAAATGCTAACCTCAGAGCATATGTACCCTGTTTAGGACCTTGGGGCTTAGCACCTACTTAGCAAAAGGGATTGGGAACAATCTTTATTCAGTAGCAGCATATCATATATATTTTTCCCAACCAATGACTCTTGATTCAAACAGAACTCAAAGGCTAGATTGTCTTAGTGCTGAGAAGAACTCCAAAACAAAAGACAACAAAAAGTCCCACTTTACTTGCCATTACACACTCCTTCCCCCACTGAGAAGGCAAGCAATATGATATTAGTTATTCATGTGAAATTATGTAAAACATATTTCCATATTAGCCTTATTACAAAAAATTTAAAGAAAATGAGGAAAATATACTTCCATTTGCACTCAGGGTTTGTCAGTTCTCTCTTTGAAGGCAGATAGCATTTTTTTCTCATGAGTCCTTTGGAATTATCCTGGATCATAGTCCTGATCTGAGTAGCTAAGTCTTTCACAAATGATCATCATTACAACATTGCCATTCCTATGGTATATGATATAGGCTATATATGGTATATAAAGTTTCTCCATTCTATTTCTCCCTTCCTTCTTCTCCCAGTGCATCCATATTTCCCTTCTTTCATTTGTTGGAGACCCTTTTAACATAATTGACTCACACCTACATTCCTGTTTATGTAAAATCCTTTCACTGCACTGATAATGATAGTGTTGTTAGCAGTTAGATGATTCTTTTCCCCATATGGGAACGTAAACAGTTTAACCTTATTGCCTTCCTTAAGATTTTTCTTTTGAGGTTACGTTTTTATGCTTCTCTTGAGTCTTGTGTTTGAGTATCAGATTTAGCTCTGGTCTTTCCATGAGGAGTGCTTGAAAGTTCTCTACTTTATTAATTATCCATTTATTCCCCTGGAAGAATTATACTCAGTTTTGCTCGGTAGGTAATTCTTGCTTGTAATCCCAATTTCTTTGCCTTCTTGAATATCACAGTCCAAGACCTACACTCTTTTAAGGTGGAAGCTACTAAATCTTGCGTGATCCTGACTGTGGCTCTGTAGTATTTGAATTGTTTCTTTCTGACTACTTACAATATTTTCTCTTTGACTTGGAGCACTGAAACATGGCTATAATATTTGTGAGAATTTTCATTTTGGGATCTCTTTCAGGAGATGATCAATGGATTCTTTCCTTTTATATTTTACCCCCTGGATCTAAGATATCAGGTCAATTTTCCTTTACAATTTCTTGAAATGTGATTCTAGACTCTTTTTTGGACCATGGATTTCTTATAGTCCAATAATTTTTAAATTATTTCTATTCTATTTTCCAGGTCAGTGGTTTTCCCAATGAGATTTCACATTTTCTTCTATTTTCTCATTCTTTTGATTTTATTTTATTGTTTCTTGATGTCTCATGTTGTCATCAGCTTTCACCTGCCCAATCCCAATTTTTAAGGAATTAATTTCTTCAGTGTCATTTTGTATCTCTTTTTACATTTGGGCAATTCTCTTTTAAGGAGGTTTTCCCTTTAGTTAATTTTCGTGTCTGTTTTACCAACTTGTTAATTCTCTTTTTATAATATGAATTTACTGCTACCCTCTTCTCACAACCCAGTTATTTTGACCCCTTCTGAAGATTACATTTCGTCTGTCATAGGACAAAGATTCAATTCCTTTTAACAATCATTTGTTCCACAATTACTTTATACAAAGTATAATGCTAGGTATTCAAGATCCAAAAAGTAAAACAAAGAACAGTACCTATTTTCAAGGAGAGTACTTCCTCCTGGGAGACATGAGGAAATAAATAAGAAAATGAAACAAGATTTGAAGTGGGGGAGAATACTTCTAACTGGGGGAAGAGGATAGGCTTCCCACAGGAGCTGTCATACATAACCTGAGCCTTGAAGGATGTAAGGGATTCTAGGAAGTGGAGGTGAGAAGGAAGACAAGAAGGGTAACCTCCTTAGAGACGTGGAGACAAGAGATGCAATGGCAAGAAGCATCATGTTCAGGAGTGAGGAGCTCTTGAGCAGCAGATTCCCTCCAGGAAGTTCTACCCTCAAGGATCCCAGAACTGTTTGCTGTGTGCCACAATGGGATAGCAGTCTAGACTCTGAAGATAAGGGTCATCATCAGTGTATAGATGCTTCATCCCACCTCTGCAATCACCCACAGCTGGTTGGAGAGTCTTTTTTATTGTACAGAATAAAGAAATCTCTGTTTTTGTTCCTGGTTTGCATTTTAGAGTTAAGAATTTGGTCTGTGCTAATTTGAAAAACTTCATAAGGTTATTTTGCTTAATGGGCTTTGAACCTTCCCCTTTAGGAGAGTTTTCAAATCCGTGAATATCAGTCAATCCCCATGTCATGCATCCTTTCTCAATGAGCCAAAGTCTGTCTCAACATTGCAGGCCTGTTGAATCAATCAATGAATGAATTTCTGTGCCCTAACATGTCTCAGGTGTAATGAGTAATAACTTGAAATGAAATTGAGAATATTAAAATGAACCATTCTCTTTGCATGGGTGCTGTGCCTATGGAAAGTGAAACCTTGTGACTTTGGATTCAATTAATAACAATAACTAGCATTTATATAGGACTTTAAGTTTTGCATGGCATTTTGTCTTTGCAACAATTAGAAGTCCAGCACTCTATTCACTGCATTGCACACCCATCTAATTAGTTCAGATGATTTGATCTCATTTACCTCCTAGAACTTGAACTAATGAACATGTTTGAACTATGACTGATTCCAAGATTAGCACTCTAAGTATGGCATCAAGTTCCTTGAGTCCTGTGTTATATCTATCTTTATATTTCCAGAGGCTAGCACAGTGCCTAGCACTAGTAGGTACTTAAGTGTTTGTTGAATTGAATATGGTGAGTTATTTGAAAACACATTTCAAGTCAGTTTTCACTCATTCATATTGACTTGAGACTTTATTACTGTGTATAAGTCCAATTTTATTTTGGACACATTTTGTTGTACATATATATTTGTATAACCAGCTTTTGGGGGGTATTCTTAAATGGTGCCTCTAACTCATGCATACTTCTGCCAAATGTGGGGGAAAGGTTCTTGCCTTGAAGGGGCTACTAGCATAAGGGGTCATCCAGTTAGTAATGCAGTCAACAGAGCTCGGTGTATTGAAAATAGAAAGATCAAATATTCTCCTGGAATAAGGATATTCTGCAGTAGGCAATGGTGTGGAAAGACATGAGAATTGTGGTCTCATGGAAAAATGCTTAGTGGCTTTACTCTTTTAAAATGTTTTCAGTTGGACTTGGCACAGTAGAAAAATCATGTTGTATACCTTCAAATGTTTAGTTTGTTCAGGTTTGTGGAAAATCAAAGGCAGATCTGAGAACCTGCAGACTAATGACACTTTTTAGTGGGCAAGTATTTCTTCTCAAACATGCTTTTTTAAATTCCATCAGATGGAGGATATATAGGGTAGGGTCCAATATATTTCAAGTTTATCGATGGCCAGCAAGTAGCGGGAGCCCTTCTGGATAAGTCCATAGTGATGGACAAATAAGAAAAGACTAGAGTGCATGGAAGGAAGTAGAAGTGTGGGAGCATCACTTTTAGGCACTCCCTGTTTTCTGGAGTAGGGGCCTTTGTCCTAATGAAAAACTCCTTCATGGGCAGAAGTACAGGAATTTTGAGGTTTAAAGGCAATGAGTGGCGAGTGTGAGGGGCACATGGGCACGTATTCCCAAGATATTTAAGGATATGAGGAAAACCTTCAATCCATTGTGTCAATATTCTACATTGGATTTTTGGGAAAATATGGAAAAGAGTCAATCAGTGAGCATATATTAAGCACCTTCTGTGTACCAGTTAGTGTCCTGGGTTCTGGGGATAAAATTACTAGAGATCCCTGCTCACAATGAGTTAGCTACCTAGCATAGAAACTCTTTCTAAAGATTCCAAGAATTCTCTTTAATGAATAACACAGGACAGGGGAGATACCATGGTGGGGTGGAATGGACACAGATGGAGGGATGGATATCAACACTGATTATAATGTCCAAGTGTGTATTCCCTAATCTTATATTGGAAGTGTAAAACAGAGAACAATGGTGCATACTTCATGTTCATTTAGAGAACATCACCTTTTTCACTGCTGCCTTCACCTCCTTGTTCCTCAGACTATAGATAATGGGGTTTAGCATGGAGGTCACTGAACCATAGAATAAGGCAATCAGTTTGTCTGAATCTGGGTCTTTTGCCTTGGGTTTCAAGTACATGAAGAGGATAGTGCCATAGAATATGATGACCACAGCCAGATGTGCTGAACAGGTGGAGAAGGCTTTCTTCCTTCCTTCAGTTGAGTTGACTCTCAGAATGGTGCCAAGGATAAACATATATGAGATGAAAATGAGCAGCACTGGAGTCAATGTGACTAGTGTAACTGCTACCATCATGACAAAAGCATTGAGGGAAATGTCCACACAGGCCAGTTTCAGGACAGCCAGGATTTCACAGAAGAAATGATCAATGATATTATTTCCACAGAAGGAAAGCCTCAATGCCAGGATTGTTTGCAGTAATGAGTTTACACTCCCAACTATCCAGCTCACAGCTGCCAACTGCACACAGACTCTGGTATTCATGACGATTGTATATCTTAAGGGATTGCAGATGGCTACGTACCGGTCATAGGCCATCATGGCCAGCAGTACACATTCTGTGGTTCCCAATGCATGAGTTAGGTACATTTGTAATGCACATCCTGGGAAAGAGATGGTTTTTCTGACTGATAGGAAATTGACCAACATTAAGGGATCGAAGGAGGATGTACCAAAGATGTCCATGAAGGAGAGGTTACTAAGGAAGAAATACATGGGGGTGTGAAGGTTGGAATCCAGGATACTCAGAACAATGAGAGAAGAGTTCCCCAGCAAAATGACAAAGTATATCCCTAGGCACAACACAAAGAGGACAATCTCAACATTGTGATGCTTAGAAAGCCCCAGCAGAAAGAATTCCAGCATGACAGTCTGATTTGCTCCATTCATCCTCTTATCCCTCTTTTACTTTTAGAATTAAGAACTCAGAGAAAGGTCCAGGACATTCATGTTCATATTACTCTTTATGGTATTGGTGAGTTGATCAAAATAGGGTTAGATCTGATTACATTTTGTATCCTTATCTTGAACTACACAGATGTGTGTCTGTACTTGAAGCAAGGTTTCTAGTGTATAACTCATCACTCCAAAGTCATTCCTGTGTCAGAACTAATAACTCTGTGATTATGAATGCTACCATTTCTATGGATCTGAGCAAATTAAGAAACACAAATACCCAAAAAGGAAATCCAATAAGATCAACTAAAATATGTATCTTCACTCTATCTCAGTGTTTGTTTGTTTAGGTATGGAGTGGGGTAGTTGCTATATATTACCCTGTACATTAAGTGAGAGAAGGGGGGGAAATGCCCTTAATCTGATTTTAGAAATTCCTGACTTATACCAGGCACCTATGAAAGTTTACATCCCTTTCTGCTGCAGATGCCTTTACATCCATGAGATAATCCAGGAGCAGAATCCTTCAGTGTCTCAGTCTCTTCAGCAATGCCATTTGACAATTCCAGTCAAGTGAGTGTTGAGAATCATTGACACAATTCTAGCTCTCTGTGAAAATGAGAATTGTTGCTGTAATGAGTAAAGAGGAGCAATGATTGAGTTAGTTGTTTGGTCCTCACTATCTTCATCATCTCCAACATTATTATATTGAAAAGAACTATAACTGGCTGAGGTAGCCACCATAAGATGCACCTGGGACAAATATCAAGGAAGATGCCATTCAACTAACCTTTTAAGGACAAAATTGTTACAAAATAGATTACACCTTAAATCTTGGAACACCATGTCTGTTTGGGGAGATTGAGACTCTGGGACAATGGGTAGTCATGGCTTGAAAGGGCACTACTGAGTGGCGAAGCAAAGCAGGTTTGGGGAAGAACTCACTTGGGTCTCCTCTCAGAAAGATGAGGAGAAGGAAGGAGAGAAGAAAGCATTACGTGGTAGTTTTCTATTTTAAGGAATTTTTATAGTTAGCTAGCTCACAAGATGCAGAGTTCAGTTGTGTCTACCTGCCAAAGCAGCATGAGCTCTGACAGCATCCTCTAAATTTTGGGAAACTACAGTGAAGTATTGACCACCCAAGCCTGGCTATTGTTCCTGAAAACTCTTTGATTCACAGATTTCAGTCTTTCTATCCTACATGAATGCCATTCCCAACCTAACCTCTACTTGTCGGGGCTCGTATTTTGTGATGGAATCAACCATATAGGTAATTTTGCATTTTGAAATCATATTTATTTCTTTTCCCAAGCTTCTAGCTCTTTACCCATATTCTGACATTTATATAGAACTTTAAAATTTTCAGACAATTTAACACAGAATGTCTAATTTGAACCTCACAGCAATGCTGTAGAAAAGGCAATACAGATATTATTATTACTATAAAACTTGAGGCAGCTAGGTGGTGCAGTCAGTAGAGCACTGGCCCTGGAGTCAGGAGGACCTGACTTCAAATCCAGCCTCAGATACTTGACCCATGTACCAGCTGTGTGACCTTGGGCAAGTCACTTAACCCCAATTGCTCTGCCAAAAAGCAAAAATAATGATAATAATAATAATAATAATAATAATAATAATAATAAAAACTCCCTGATAATGAAACTGAGGCTCAGAGAAGTTAAATGGCTTGCCTATGATCCCAAGTCTTTCTGACTACAAGTCCAACACTATTTGTTAAACCACATTTCTTCTCCTTTAGTGGCACCCCTTTGCTTCCTGATTGAAGTCAGATATTCATGATTGTCAATGATGTGGACCTAAACCTATCTCTCTGCTTTCTTCCGCCACTATTCACTTTCATATGCTTGAAACTTTAGCCCAACCAAAATACCATCATCCTGGGTTTCAAGGAACATGCCCTATGTCCTTCTGCCTTTATGCTTTTCTGCACTCTTTCCCCTCCTTTTCCAGTTACTCCTCTGCTTCTCTCTGGCATCAACCACCCCTGTACCATCTTTGCTTTCTAAATAATTTTAATATAAATCTACCAAATGATAAAGCCTCAATTCAGATGCTCCTTACCTTGTGAAGTCTTACTTGTTCCACTTAGCCTCAAGGAATCTCTTTTCTCTGAACTCCTATAGGGATTGGTTTTTATTTTTCCTTTATGATAATATATGCTTTTTCCATTATTATTATATGTGTGCATTTTTGTTTTCACATACTAGAATATAAGTGTGTCAATATCTCATTCATCCTTCTATCCTTAATGGTGCCTAGCATAATGTCTTAGTCAATGACCATTGGGTGAATGAATGAGGAGCAGTACAGTGCTGTGGAAAAAGGCAAGGTCTTGCAGTAGGAAAACCCCGGTTCAAGTCATTTTCTCCACCAACTCACTAGTTATATTATTGTGAGCAAATCATTTCTATTCCCTGAGACTGTTTCCTCATTTAAAAATGAGAATTATGCTTTTTTTGCTAGCTACCTCATGTTCTATGAGGAAAAAACTTTGGAAACCTTACAGCAATATGCAGAAGTGATTTGTTATAATAACTGTAGTCATCAGTGAAACTTTTCAGTAGCAAACACAGATATCATCTGACATAAAGTCTCAGCCCTACTGCTCACTTGCTATGCATTTTTGATAAAGTCAATTCTGGGTTTCACTTTCATCCTCTATAAAAAGAGGAGGTTGGATCAGATCAGATCTAGGGTTTTTTTAAATGAAATATTAGTTTTATTTTTTCAATTAATTACTTTTCTCCCTCCTATCCCTTGCACTGAAAAAAGGGAGAAAGACTAAGAAAAACAAAACCTTTGTTTTGTAACTCAAATGAACAGTCAAGCAAACAAAGTCCCACACTTGTGCCCCCAAATCTGTGTCTCTCTCTGCATATTTAGTCCATCACCTCTCTGTCTACAGGTGGGTAGCATTCTTTGCCAATGGTCCTCCGAAATCATATTGGTTCATTGGTGTGTAGAATTTACAAGTCTCTAAGACTCCTTTCAGCTTTGGCAATGAATGAGCTTTATGAACTTTCTTAGTTTTAGCGAGCATTTGGAAAGAACTTTATGTTAAACTTAACCACTACACCCCGTGTAAAATCTTAAGTAGAAAAAAGAAAATTGTAGTCTAGAGAGACTAGTGAATATCTTTTGAAATAGTAGAGAGAATTGGAAAAAACTTGAACATGTTTATTTTCATCCCCAACATGATATTGGATATGGAGAAGAAGCAACTAGTGTCCAAATCACTTGAGAGTTCTGAGGCTGATGTTTTGACTTTTTGGCTTGAATGTTGAGGTTCTTTATTGCCACTGATTTTGTGGGGATCTATGTGTCTCCAAAGTACTTGACCTGTGCATTTCTTCTCATTTGAGGGATGTCTTTGAATTAAATTCTGATGACTTCTAGTAATAAATTTAGTCACTCATCTTTCTAAAATAACTCATTTATATAGCACCAAGTATATTCCTTACAAGATCTCTGTGAGGTAAGTAGATAAGTAGAGGAAATTGAGGTCTGGAGAATTTAAATGATTTCTAAAGTACTTCTCCTAAAACCTATTTTGCAGATGAGTAAACTCAGGCACCAGGAGATTAAATGATTTTCCCAAGGTCACACAGGTAGTAGATATGAGTCAGAGTCAGAACTGAGGTCCTCTGACTCCAAGAACAGTACACTTTGCAACATAGCCTATTAATGCAAGGAAGCAAGGTGTTTGTCTTCATGCCATCTACAAGATCAAATGTAAAATCCTGTGTTGGGCTTTCAAAACCCTTGGTAATCTGTTACTGCTGCCCCCCTCCCCCAATATACCCCTTTCCTGTCTTCTTAAACCTTAGTCCCCTCTCTTCTGCAATCCAGTAACACTGCTCCAAATGCTGATCCTTGATTAAGACATTCTGACTCCCAAACAGGCACATTTTCACTGCCTGTTTCTCATGCCTAGAACGTTCTCTTTCTTCATCTCTACCTTTTGATTTTCCTAGTTTCCTTCAAACCTTAGCTAAAATCTTACCTTCTACAGAAAGGTTTTCATGATCCTCCCTTAATTCTAGTGCCTTCTCTCTGTTGATTATTTCCAGTATAGCCCATATGTATCTTGTTTGTACATAGTTATTTGCATATTATCTCCTCCATTAGACTGTGAATGACTTGAGAGCAGAGACTGTCTTTTGCCTTCTTTCTATCCCTTGTGTTTAGCACAATGCCTGACATATAGTGAGCACTTAATAAATGTTTATTGGCTGTTTTCTAAGTAGTGAAAAACATACTTCCTTTAAACCTTATTTCCTTTAGGATCACTGGTGCATATTTTCAAGATGGCAGGCTAGAGTTCAAGGTACAGTCTGTGACCATGGAATAGAAAGCTTTTTTTTTCTCTGTGCTCAGTTGGCTGAGCCTCCTGGGACTCAAACCCACAATGTTGATCTCACCATATATCATTCTTTAATGGTCTGAGCCCCATTTATAAGTCATTCACATAGCTCACATGTATACTGTACCTCAGAGTTTATAAAGAACTTACTCTTATGAGTTATGGAAGACTAATGACCTATCTATGGATGTATAATAAGTGCCAGAGGAAGGTCCTTACTGAGGATCTAAAGACTCTGTACTAATAAAGGATTCCCTTGTTGTCACTCATTCATTAGCTTATTCATTCAGCAAACTTTTATTCGTGGACTACCAGAATGCAAGACAAGAGTATTAAGAAGTTTGGGAAATACAAAAATGAATAAGCCATGTCCCTTGCCCTCATGGAGCTCATGGTCTAATAAAAGTCATGTGGTGTAGTGGAAAGAGCAGGACCAAGAGTCAGAAAAGCTACAAGTCTTGAGTAGTAGTGACATTGACCAGCGGAGTGATCATGAACAAGTTACTTCACTTTTCTGGGACTCATTTTCCCCATCTGTAATATGAAGGGCTTAGATAAGATAATCTCTAAGGTAACTTCCAGGTGTGAAATTATAGCATCCAAATAAGAAGACATAAAGCAGGAGAAAGATCACTTCTGTCTGAGAAATGTCTCTACTAATTAACCCAAAGCTATGGATGAAATTTCTCTTAATAAGATTTCTAAGCTGGGGATCCATAGTACTGATAACTTTCTCCTGTGAGCTTATTGTATTTCTTTGGTATTTATTTAGTGTTTAATTTTTCCCCAGTTACATGTAAACAATAATTTTAATATTTGTTTTTAAAACTTTGAGTTTCAAATTTTCTCCCTCCCTCCCCAGTCCCCTTCATGGAGAAGGCAAGCAATTCCAAATAGGTTATATATATGTAGTCATACAAAACATATCCATAATAGTCATGTTGTAAAAGAAAACACATATTAAAAATCAAGAAAATGCTTATTGTACTTATTCCCTGTACTCCTATTCAGGAACCTCCTTTAAGAGAGAAAAGAACAAAAGGCCTCATGATGATTGAGATGCTCTGTAAGGTACTCTGACCTCAGTTTTCTTACCTTGAGAGATTCCCAAGTCATCAGAGACCAGGAACTACATTTTCAGTAAGAACCTACGTCTTCTATTTGTGATCACAGCTGCTTTGCTTGATGAGCTAGAATAAGAGAAGACCTTTACTGAGGATGGTCCTGTCAGATGCCATAGTCATGCCAATTCTCACAAAGCCCATGAGCTCACAGGTCTAAAGTTGGCAAGAAATAAGGCTGAGGCTAGAAATAACCAAACTGCGGAGAAGTGAAACAATAAAAGTTGAAAATACAACTCATGGCATTACAGTGCTTACATCACATATGACATTACTAGGAAAATAATTGCTATAGGATGATAATTTTCCCTAGCTGCTCAGATAAATCTAGAGCAATTATTTATATATCTGAAAAGTCTCTCTGAATAAGCACATTCCATAAAAATCAAATTTAAACCCTAATGTGAAATAAATGATCTTAGAAAACCGTTCTGATTCTACTTAACCTATCTTCCTTACCTTCCAATAAACCACAGTCGTCTACCCTCTAAAGTAACTTATTTATAACTTCTCATGCATTCAGGGACTTTTTAAATCCCTGAACAATTTAGTTTTCTAAGGTTGCAAAAGGAGTTTTTTTTGAAGCCTCAGGGACAATATCTCAGGTAACCAATTATATTCAAAATTTTTATTTTGGGTCTTTTTTTGGGTACCTATGTTGCTTTAAAAAAATTGGATAGGAAATTACTACTCTTAGATAGTAGGTTGGTAGTATATAAGGTAGTTTGTCACATTAATTGAAGGGCACTCAGGAGAAAAAGTTATTTCCTTTTCTTTTTAGAATTTTATTGATGCCTTTTTAAAAAAACACTGAAATATTTCCCACTGTAACTCCTATTTTCCACCAAATCTCATTGCAGTACTCTATAACAAAAGCAAACAATTAATTAAAAGCAACTGACAATGTTATGAAACACTTACAATCTGTAATTCCGTTCCATTCCCTTAGGAAAATGTCATGTCCTTTCCATTTTATTTGAAGATCTTGAATTTTCCAAAATTGAAATTTTCCATCTGAAACTTTCCAAATTTGTTGTCTGTCATTGAAATTGTTCAGTTTGGCCATAGTGCATCTCAGAGTTCAAAGCAAAACTTTGTTTTCCCCCTGGAGGTGATTTATGGATTCTCTCAATTGATGCTTTGTTTTCTGTATTTAGAAGTTGTGGGAAGCGGTCTTGTATCATTTTCTGCAATATAGTAGTAAATGTTTTCAATTTTTCATGATCTTCTTAGAGACATTTTGTCCTTATGTTGTCTTTTCAACTTATATAGAATTAATATGACATTTTAATATTACTGCTTCGTTCTCTGCTTCTGTCATATTTTTCTCTACTTCAATATTTTTACCTTCCAAATCTGTAAATATTTCACTTCTTTAAAGGAGTTACCCATCATGTATTAATTTTTTTTCTGATCTGCTAATATAATTTTAAAATTAGGCTTTTAAAATTGAGCATCTGGCATATTTAAAACTAAGTTTTAAAAATGTATTTAATTCCTCTTTTGAACTATTCAGAAGTTTCTTTTTCCATGCTCTCTTAGGAGTCCACTGAATTTCATACTTCATCAGGCATTTGTTCACTTTCCTTTGTCTTGCAATAAAATTTTTATATACTTTTTGAGGACTTACTCTTATCTACCTTTTCATTTTGGAAATCCTCTTTGTTAATCTATCTGCTGGTTTTTCTGGGCTTTAATTAAAGATATTTCCATGGAAATTTTTGGTATTTTGTCCATTTTGGGACAAATGAATTTTGTCATCACTTTGCTTAGTTCTACAAAGTAATCATTTGTTTAGTATGGCAATCTATAATTTAAGCCATCATTTTTAGGAGCAGCATGACAAAACTTGAAGAATGAATGTTCCTCTAATGATTTAAGCCTTCTTTTCTAATTTATTTCCATAAAGTGTGTTTTCTTATTGTATTTGACTAATTTCTGGCCTCCTTCTTGCAATGATTCTGTACTCCGTCCTCCACTTCCAACCTTGTTCTCCATATAATGGTTGTCCTCTCTTAATTGATGAGCATTCATCATCTCCAGTCACCTCCAAACCCATTGTTCTGTACTTTAATTATTTTACTTGCTTACTGTCATATATCCCCAACTCCCATTATGTTAAATACTTATGTAATTATATCTATATGAAAAGAAAAAGAAATTAAAATAAAGTAAGAAATTATGTTTAAAATCCTAAAAAAAGTGTGAGCACCAGAGGACAATTTTACATATGATTAAAAACATTTTATTTAAAATCAAAAGTGGTAGGGGTGGGAGGGGTGGGGAAAGGGATGGAGTCTGGGAAGATGGTGGAGTAGGTCAGAAAATTCCATGCTCTCCAGATTTCCTCCACAAACAAGACAAAATAGCACCTCAGGGTAAATGTAGAGTGGCAAAAATAAACAAGAGAAGGCAAAGCAGTGGTCCTCCTGGGAAAACTGGATAACACTCAAGGAAAGACCACAGGGATGGAGGTTCTGTCTGAGTGAAGTGCAAACAACTCCAGGCTAACTCTGCTGAAACAACAAACAATTCATCCTGGGGGCAGCTGGGTTGGGAGGTAGCTTCAGCCTCAGCCACAAGAATTTTCAGCTAACAGACAGTGTGTGTGGTGGGGTGAGACATCCAAGCAGGCAAAGATTGAAGGACCTGCTGTTGTGGAGGAACACCAGTGCCGGCTGTGCTACCCGTATGGCTGAAGGCGAGAAAGAACTAGCACAAGCACCCAAAGGAAATAGCACAAACACTCAGTGAGTACAGAAGCAGTGCGGTGAGGACACTGCTAGCGATGAGTATTTACAGGAGAGCTGAATTCCTGATTTCAGTTCCAGGACAGAGGGGAGAACTGAAGGTTAACCACTGGAGTGTCCTCAGGAAACAAGAGCTTTTCTAGCATAGTGTGGCTGGGGTCCCTAGCTATAGCTTGGAGGGAGAGAGGAGTACCAGGGTTGGGCCCTAGACAAAGCTCAGAAAATTACAGTAAGAAGGACCCAAGGCCAGAGGCACCATTCTCCATACTCTGGGACTAGAGGTGATTATAATAAAAAGCTGCTAAAAAAACCCCAAACAAACAAAATAAAAATGAGTAAACAAAGGAATATGAACCCAACCATAGACGGCTACTATGGGAATAGAGGAGACCTGGATTCATATTCAGAGAAGGATATTGAAGCAAAAAAAGCCTCTCCTACTCCAAAGAGTAACGGCAAATGGTCACATGCCCAAAAAGAGTTCTTGGAGGAACTTAAAAAGAACTTTCAAAGTCAAATAAAAGAAATTGAAAAAAAATTAGAAAAAAGAACAATCCAAAAAAACCAAGAAAATTATGAAAAGAAAGTCAACCAACTAGAAAAAGAGATCAAGAATCTTAAGGAAGAAAACAACTTGAAAACTAGAATTGGACAAGGGGAAGTGAATGATGTTACAAGATACCAAGAAATAGTAGACAAAATCAAAATAATGAAACAAAAGAAGAGAATGTGACACATAAGAAAAACAACTGGTCTGGAGAACAGATCAAGAAGAGAAAATATAAGAATTATTGGACTATTTGAAAGCTACAATAAAAAAATCTTGATACAATATTACAAGAAATAATTAAAGAAAATTGCCTTAAAGTTTTAGAACAAGAGGGGAAAGTAGAAATGGAAATAATCAAAAAATCACCACCCGAAAGACGTTCCATGATGAAAACCTGCAGGAATATCATAGCCAAGTTTCAAAACCCCAAGGTTGAGGAGAAAATATTACAAGCAACAAGGAAAAAAACTGAGAAGTCACAACCAGAATTACACAAACCCTAGCTGCTCCTACACTAAAAACTGCAGGTCTTGGAACACTATATATCAACGAGCAAAAGAACTGGGGTTGTAGCCAAAATAGCTTACCCAGTAAAGTTAAATATAATCCAGAAAGAAAAAAATGGATATTCAATGAATGGACAGATTTTCAGGTTCTTATAGTAAAAAGGCCCGGACTTAACGGAAAACTTTACATAAGATCCAAGAGAAATACAAGGTAAACATCAAAGAACAATTACAAGAAATTCAATAAGGTCAAACTGTTTACTTTTTATGTGCAGAAATGTTATCAGTACATGTTTTAACCATCCGGCTGGCAGCTCCTGCGGGGGCGCAAGATCCCCCCCCCACAGCCAGCACCCAGGAGGCCGCCGGCACGCCGGGAAAGCGCGGGGAAGGGGCTGACCAGCTCATTTTAGTCCAGCATTCAGCTAGTTCAGGGGAGCGTACAGACAAGCATCAACAGACAGGCCAAATACAGATTACAGTCAGCTAGTTCAGGGGAGCAAACAGCCAGCACCCTGAAGTTCAGAACATTCATTTAGTTCGGGTGAAAACAAAACCAGCACCCCGAACTTCAGAACAAAATACAAATTACAAATATCAACAGACAGACCCAGTACAATTCATAGTTACCAACATCTGGGCTCAGCCCGAGGGCAAGGGCTGGCCCAGAGTCGTGCTTGCCACTGCTCCCATGCCAACTGCAAAAGGAAAGAGGGCTCTTCAAACTGTCCTCTCCCCTCTTATAGAGTTTTTGACATCATCAAGCGCCGCCTGAATGACCAGGGCCAATTGGTTCTTGAGTTGGCCCCTCCCCCTAGCATAGACTAGGTTAACACCCAATAGAGCATGGCTCTGGAGTTAACACCTCCCCTCAGCCAGCCCCATGGCTCATCACACAGGAAGTTCTCTGCTTCCTGGCATGGTCTCTGGGCTTCCTGTCCTGGAAGAGGAGCAGCAGACCCAGCAAGGCCCAATGAGGTAAACTGAGCCACCCAAAGAAAACAAAGGCCATTCTGGTTACAATACACTTAAGACTGTCATTAGTACTTGAGTAGTTCAAAAGAAAGGTTGAGGCTGAGCTGAATATGTTGTAGTGATTCTAAAAATCAAAATTGTGTAGGAAAAGGTAAAAAAGAGCAATTATCTCATACAAATAAGATGCAAGGGGAAGAACTGATACAGAAGATAGAGGTAGGGGTGGAGGGCTGGTAGTGCTGGAACCTTACTCTCATCAGATCTGGGTTAAAGAGGGAACAACATACACCTCTAGAAGGGTATAAAAGTCTTGTAAATTTATAAAGAAATAAGAGGTCAAGGGAATAGGATAAGGGGTAGATTTTTAGAAGGGTGTGTAGATTAAAATTTAGGAGCATGTGGGGAGAGGATAAGGGAGAGAATCTTAGAAGAATGAGTACAATTAGGAAGGGAGAAGATAAGAGAGAGGATCTTTAAAAGAGTGTGGATTAGAGAGGTAGTGATTACAAGTAAACTAGAGGAGGGAGAGGGTAAAAAGAGAGGCTGAGGACAATAGTGAGGAAAAATGGGATGGGGGGAAATATTCAAATAGTAATTATAACTCTGGATCTGAATGGGATAAATTCACCCAGAAAACAGAAACAGATAGCAGAATGGGTTAAAAATCAGAATCTGACAATATGCTGTTTACAAGAAATGCATTTAAAAATGAGAGATACACACAGAGTCAAAATAAATGGCTGGAGTAGAATGTATCATGCCTCAGTTGATGCAAAAAAAAGCAGGGGTAAGTAATCATGATGTCAGACAAAGTCAAAGATAAAATAGATTTAATGAAAAGAGATAATCAAGGAGATTACATTATGATAAAAGGTAGCATAGATAATGAAGCAATAAACTTATATACACCAAATGCCATAGTATCTAAATTTTTAAAAGAAAAGTTAAATGAATTGCAGGTGGAAATAGTGGTACTATAATAGTGGGAGACTTTAATCTTCCCCTCTCATAACTAGATAAATGTAACCAAAAAACAAATAAGAAAGAAGTTAAGGAAGTGAATATAATTTTAGATAAGCTAGGTATGATAGTTATTTGGGGAGATTTGAAAGGAAATAGAAAGAAATGCACCTTTTTCTTAGCAGTACCGACCATATATTAGGGCACAAAAAGCCTAAAATACCTAAAAGAAGAAGTATTGAATGCTTCCTTTACAGACCACAATGCAGTACAAGTATATTTAATAAAAGATCATGAAAACATAGGAAAAAACTAACTGGAGACTAAACAACCTAATCTTAAATAATGTATGGGCTAAAGAACAAATAACAGAAAAAAAATCAGTAATTTCATGAAAGAAAATAACAATAATGAAACAACATACCAAAACCTATTGCATATAGAGAAAGCAGGAAAATTTATATCTCTAAGTGCTTATATCAATAAAAAAGAGAAAGAGGAGACCAATGGATTGGGTATACAATTAAAAAAACTAGAAAAAAACAAACAAAAACTCAAGTTAAACACTAAATTGGAAATTCTAAAAATTAAAGGTGAAATGAATAAAATTGAGTGTAAGAAAACCACTGAATTAATGAATAAAGTTTAGAGATGATATTAAAAAAACTCAATAAAATACATAAATTGTTGGCTAATATGATTAAAACAGAAAAGAAAATCAAATTACTAACATCAAAAATAAAAAGGATGAATATACCACTAAAGAAGATGAAATCAAAGCAATTAGAAGGAGTTATTTTGCCCAATTATATGCCAATAAATTTAACAACTTAAGTGAAATGGAAGAATATTTACAAAAATATAAGCTGCCTAGATTAGCAGAAGAAGAAATAGAATATCTAAATAAACCTACTTTAGAAAAAGAAATTGAACAGTCCATAAATGAGTTTCCTAAGGAAGAAGCACCAGGACCAGTTGAATTTACAATGAATTCTATCAAACATTAAAGACCAACTAATTCCAATACTAAATAAATAAGGGGGTCCTACCAAACTCCTTTTATGAAACAAATATGATACTGATATGTAAACAAGGAAAAGTAAAAACAGAGAAAGAAAATTATAGCCCAATTTCATTAATGAATATGGATGCAAAAATTATAAATAAAATACTAGCTAAAAGATTACAACAATATATTAAAAAGATTATACATTATGACCAAGTGGGGATTCATACCAAGAATACAGGGATTGTTTAACATAAGGAAAATTATTAACATAATTGATTATATCACTAATAAAAGTTAAAAGAATCATGTACTTATATCAATAGATACAGAAAAAGCTTTTGATACAGAACAATACTCATTTCTATTAAAAACACTTGAAAGTATAATTATAAATGGACTTTTCCTTAAATTGATAAGAAGCATCTACCTAAAACTATTAGCAAGCGTTATTTGTAATGGGGATAAGCTAGAAGCCTTCCCAGTAAGATCAGGTGTGAAACAAGGATTTCCACTGTCACCAATATTAAAACCAAAGCTAGTATGAAGGAGCCCAAGAAGATTTCCCACTTAGAACAGGAGAAAAGCAAGGATAATGTCCCTCATTATTATTATTTGGCATAGTACTAGAAACATTAACTAAAAAGGAGAGGAAATAGGCACCACCTTAAGCTAAGAGGCTAAAAAAAAGCACTATTTGCAAACCATAAGATTGTGGATTTATGTCCTTCCTTTTATGTATGCCATGATTTCAGAAACTAGATAAAGGAGGGCCTTTAAGAAGGGTGTGTAGACTAAGATTTAGGACAATGGAGGGAGACAATAAGGGAGGGAATCTTAGAGGGATGTGTAGAATAAGGAATAGGAGGGCAAAGGAAGAGAATAATAGGGATAGGGTAAAAAGCAAGGCTGAAAAGATTAATAGTAAGTAAAAATAAGATGGAGGGAAATACACAAATAGTAATTATAATTTTGAATGTGAATGGGATGAACTGACCCATTAAGTGGAAATGTATAACAGAGTGGATTAAAAATCAGAACCCAACAATGTGCTGTTTACAAGAAACACATTTAAGAATGAGAGATATACACAGAGTTAAAATGGAGGATTGGAATAGAATTTATTATGCTTCATCTGATGCAAAAATGGTAGGGGTAGTAATTGTTATCTCAGACAAAATTAAGACTAAAGTATATTTAATTAAAAGAGATAAACAGGTAACTACATTTCAATAAAAAGTACCACAGATAATGAAGGAACATTAATACTGAACCTATATGCACCAAATACTATAATATCTAAATTTTTAAAAGAAAAATTAAATGAATTATAGGTGGAGGTATATAGTAGTACTATAATAGTTAGGGGACTTTAATCTTCCCCTTTCAGAACTAGATAAATCTAATAAAAAAAGAAAGAAGTCAAAGAAGTTAATGAAATTTTAGACAAGCTAGACATGATAGATATATCTGGAGTGAAATGAATGGGAATAGAAATATCTTTTTATCAGTGGTTTATGGTACCTTCACAAAGACTGACCATATATTAGGACATAAAAATTTTACAGTTAAAAGCTGAAAAGCAAAAATATTAAATAATTATCATATAAAGTATTAATAATTAAAATAATCAATAATTTAATAATGAATAATATTAATTAAATACCAAAGTAACATTTTCAGATCACAGTATAATAAAAATTACATTTCATAGAGGGCTACTGAAACAGAATAAAAACTAATTGGAGATTAAACAACCTAATCTTAAAGAATAAGTGGGTTAAAGAACAAATCATAGAAACAATCAAAACAATAATTTCATTAAAAAGAATGAAAATAATGACACAGCATATCAAAACCTATGGGA
Source organism: Trichosurus vulpecula (assembly GCF_011100635.1). Taxonomy (NCBI): domain Eukaryota; kingdom Metazoa; phylum Chordata; class Mammalia; order Diprotodontia; family Phalangeridae; genus Trichosurus; species Trichosurus vulpecula. The sequence continues at coordinate 7,280,542 of NC_050581.1, read as the reverse complement.
TACAGCAAAAGTAGTAATCAGAGGAAAATTTGTGTCTCTAGATGCTCATATTAATAAAATAGAAAAAGAGAAGACCAATGAATTGGTTATGCAATTAAAAAAAACTAGAAAAAGAATAAACTAAAAATCTCCAATTAAATGCAAAATTTGAAATCATAAAAAGATGAGATTAATAAAATTGAGTGTAAAAATCTTTGAATTAATAAATAAAACTAGGAGTTGGCTTTATGAAAAATAAAATAGAAAACCATTAGTTAATTTGCTTTTTAAAAAAGAGAGAATAAAACCAAATAGCTAGTATTAAAAATGAAAAGAGTGAATATGCCACCAATGAAGACAAAATTATAGAAATTATAAGGAGTTATTTTGCTTAATTATATCCCAATAAGTTTAACAATTTAAGTGAAATGGAAGGATATATACAAAAATATGAATGACCTAGATTAGCAGAAGAGAAAATAGAACATCTAGACGTATTTTGGAAAAAGAAATTGAACAGGTGATAAATGAGGTTCCTAAGAAAAAAGCACCAGGATCAGTTTGATTTAAAGTGAAATTTATCAAACATTTAAAGATTAGCTATTTCTAATATTAAATAAATTATTTGGAGTGATAGGCCAAGAAGAAATTCTGCCAAACTCCTTTTATGAAACCAATATGATACTGATACCTAAACCAGGAAGAGTTGAAAGCAGAGAAAGCAAAGTACAGATCAATTTCATTAATGAATATTTTTTTTTAATTTAAATTTATTTGTTTGACATATTTAGTTTTCAGCATTGATTTTCATAATAGCTTGAATTACAAATTTTCTCCCCATTTCTACCCTCCCCCCCCTCCAAGATGGCGTATATTCTGGTTGCCCTGTTCCCCAGTCAGCCCTCCCCTCTATCACCCCCCTCCCCTCTCATCTCCTTTTCCCTTCCTTTCTTGTAAGGCAAGATAAATTTCTACGCCCCATTGCCTGTGTATCTTATTTTTTAATTGCATGCAAAAACTTTTTTTTGTTTGTTTTTGAACATCTGATTTTAAAACTTTGAGTTCCAAATTCTCTCCCCTCTTCCCTTCCCACCCACCCTTCCTAAGAAGTCGAGCAATTCAACCTAGGCCACATGTGTATCATTATGTATAACCCTTCCATAATACTCATGTTGTGAAAGACTAACTACATTTTGCTCCTTCCCAACCCATCCCGCTTTATTGAATTTTCTCCCTTGACCCTGTCCCCTTTCCAAAGTGTTTGTTTTTGATTACCTTCACCCCCATCTGCCCTCCCCTCCATCATCCCCCCCCTTTTATTTTTTTTTTCTTCCTCCCTCTTCTTTCCTGTGGGGTAAGATACACAACTGAGTATGTATGGTATTCCCTCCTCAGGCCAAATCTGATGAGAGCAATGTTCACTCATTCCCCCCTCATCCGCCCTCTCCCCTCCTCCCACAGAACTGCTTCCTCTTGCCACCTTTATGTGAGATAATCCACCCCATTCTATCGCTCCCTATCTCCCTCTCTCAGTATGATGCTCTCTCATCCCTTAATTTCATTTTATTTCTTTTAGATATCTTCCCTTCATCTTCAACTCACCCTGTGTCACACATATATATACACATAGATATATACATACATACACATTCACTTATATATATACATAAACATATATATATATAAATATATATATATGCATATTCCCTTCAGCTACCCTAATACTGAGGTCTCATGAATCATCCATGTCCTCTTTCCATGTAGGAATGTAAACAAAACAGTTCAACTTTAGTAAGTCCCTTGCAATTTCTGTATCTTGATTACCTTTTCATGCTTCTCTTGATTCTTATGTTTGAAAGTCAAATTTTCTATTCAGTTCTGGTCTTTTCACTGGGAAAGCTTGAAAGTCCTCTATTTTATTGAAAATTCATATTTTGCCTTGGAGCATGATACTCAGTTTTGCTGGGTAGGTGATTCGAGGTTTTAATCCTAGCTCCATTGACCTCCGGAATATCGCATTCCAAGCCCTTCGATCTCTTAATGTAGAAGCTGCCAGATCCTGGGTTATTCTGATTGGGTTTCCACAATACTCAAATTGTTTCTTTCTGGCTGCTTGCAGTATTTTCTCCTTGATCTGGGAGCTCTGGAATTTGGCGACAATATTCCTAGGAGATTTCTTTTTTGGATCTATTTGAGGAGGCGATTGATGGATTCTTTCAATTTCTATTTTGCCCCGTGGCTCTAGAATATCAGGGCAGTTCTCCTTGATAATTTCTTGAAAGATGATATCTAGGCTCTTTTTTTGATCATGGCTTTCAGGTAGTCCAATAATTTTTAAATTATCTCTCCTGGATCTATTTTCCAGGTCCGTGGTTTTTCCAAGGAGATATTTGACATTGTCTTCCATTTTTTCATTCCTTTGGTTCTGTTTTATAATATCCTGGTTTCTCATAAAGTCACTAGCTTCCACTTGCTCCAATCTAATTTTTAAAGTAGTATTTTCTTCAGTGGTCTTTTGGACCTCCTTTTCCATTTGGCTAATTCTGCCTTTCAAGGCATTCTTCTCCTCATTGGCTTTTTGGAGCTCTTTTGCCATTTGAGTTAATCTGTTTTTTAAGGTGTTGCTTTCTTCAGTGTATTTTTCTGTATTTTTTTGGGTCTCCTTTAGCAAGTCATTGACCTGTTTTTCATGGTTTTCTCGCATCCTTCTAATTTCTCTTCCCAATTTTTCCTCTACTTCTCTAACTTGCTTTTCCAAATCCTTTTTGAGCTCTTCCATGGCCTGGGACCAGTTCATGTTTTTCTTGGAGGTTTCTGTTGTAGGCTCTTTGACTTTATTAATTTCTTCTGTCTGTATGTTTTAGTCTTCTTTGTCACCAAAGAAAGAATGCAGAGTCTGAGACTGAATCTCAGTGCGTTTTCGCTGCCTGGCCATAATCCCAGCCAACTAACTTGACCTTTGAGTTTTTCAGTGGGGTATGACTGCTTGTAGACTACAGAGTTCTATGTTCCACATTTGGGGGGGAGGTGCCAGCTCTGCCGCACCAGCACTGCTCCTTCCCCAAGGACCCCCAACCCGAACTGGGCTCGGATCTTCGGCAGGCTGTGCACCCCTGCTCTGATCCGCCACTTAATTCCTCCCACCAGGTGGGCCTGGAGCCGGAAGCAGCAGCATCCGTAGCTGCCCCACCTCCGCTGCCCCCGGGGCTGGAAGCCGAACCTCGAACTCCTTCCACTCCCGCAGCTTTTCCCACTAACCTTCTCAGCAGTCTTTGCTGTTTGTGGGTTGAGAAGTCTCGTAACTGCCGCAGCTCACTGAATCAGGGCGCTAGGGCCCCCTCCGCCCGACTTCTGGTCTGGATGGTCCAAGTCGCTCAGGCTGGGCTCTGCTCCACTCCGTTCCCAGCTCCCAGCTCCGTGCGGGATAGACCTCACCCAGAGACCATCCAGGCTGTCCTGGGCTAGAGCCTTGCTTCCCTCTGCTGTTCTGTGGGTTCTGCAGTTCTAGAATTGGTTCAGAGCCATTTTTTATAGGTTTTTGGAGGGGCTCGGCAGGGAGCTCAGGCTGGTCCCTGCTTTCCAGCCGCCATCTTCCATTAATGAATATTGATGCAAAAATCATAAATAAAATACTAGCTAAAAGATTACAACAATATATTACAAAGATTATACATTATGATCAAGAGAGATTCATGGTGGAGTTGATTATATCACTAATAAAAGTTAAAAAAAATCCAACCTATGATTATATCAATAGATACAGAAAAAGCTTTTGATAAAGGTTAACACTGATTTCTATTAAAAAACACTTAGAAGTATAAGTATAAATGATTTTTTCTTAAACTGATAAAAAGCATTTACCTAACACCATCAACAAACATTATTTGTAATGGGGAGGAGCTAGAAGCCTTCCCAGTAAGGTCAGGTGTGAAACAAAGATGCCCACTGCCACCATTATTATTCTGTATTGTATTGGAAATCCTAGCAATAGCAATAAGAGAAGAAAAAGAAATAGAAGGAATCAGAATAGGGAATGAGGTAATAAAACTACCTCTTTTTGTAGACAATAAGAGGATACACTTGGAAAATCCCAAAGACTCAATTAAAAAAATCAGTTGAAACAATAATATTAGCAAAGTAGCAGGATATAAAGTAAATCCACATAACTCATTAGCATTCCCATATATCACAAACAAACCTGGCAAGAAGAGGTAGTAAGAGATAATCCATTTAAAATAACTCTAGAAAAGGGGATGGGAGGGGAATGGGGTGACAGAAGGGAGGGCTGACAGGGGAACAGGGCAACCAGAATATACGCCATCTTGGAGTGGGTGCGTGGGTAGAAATGGGGAGAAAATTTGTAATTCAAACTCTTGTGAAAATCAATGCTGAAAACTAAATATATTAAATAAATTAAATAAAAAAATAAAATAACTCTAAGCAGTTTAAAGTACCTGGGGGTGTACCTGTTAAAACAAACCCAGGAACTACAGAAACAAAATTGTAAAAACAACACCTTTTTACACAAATAGAATCATATTTAAATAATTTGAGAAATATTAATTGGTCACAGGGAAGCAGGGCCAATATTATAAAAATGTCAATTTTACCTAAGATGACCTATATATTCATTGATATCCCAATTAATTTACCAAAAAAAATTACTGAGTTAGAAAAAATAATAATAAAATTCATTTGAAAGAACAAAAAATCAAGAATATCTAAGGAAGTAATAAAAGAAATAAAGGAAGAAGGTTTGGTAGTACCAGTTCTCAAACTATATTATAAGGCTATAATTATCAAAACTATCTGGTACTGGCTGAAAAATAGAAAGGTAGATCAATAGAACAGAATAGACATACAATTTACAGCAGCAAATAAATATAGTAACCTTGTATTTGGCAAGTGTAAAAACTTAAGTTTTGGGGATAAGAATTCATTATTTGTTGAAAAAAATTATTGGGAAAACTGGAAAGCAGTATGGCTGGGCATAGATCAAATATTTTATACCATTTACTAAGATAGAATAAAAATAGATACATGACTTTGAGAGATATTATAAGAAAATTTTGAAGAACATAAAATATATTACCTATCATGTTTATGCATAAGCAAACAATTTATGAATAAACCAGAGATAGGAAGCAGTGTGAGGTATAAAATGGATAATTTAAATTATGCTAAATTAAAAAGGTGTTGTACAAATAAAAGCCAATGTATCCAAGATCAGAAGGAAAGCAGAAAATTGAGGGAAAATTTTTATAGACAGATTCTCAGATAAAGATCTTATATCTCAAATATATAAAGAGTTTTGGCAAACCTATAAGAATACAAGTCATTCCCCAATTGATAAATAGTCAAAGGATGTGAATAGGCAACTTCCTGATGAAGAAATCAAAACAATTTATAGTCATGTGAAAAAATACTCTAAATCATTATTGATTAGAGAAATGAAAATTAAAACAACTTTGAGATAACATTTTACACCTATCAGACTGGTTAAAATGATTGAAAGGGAAAGCAACAAATATTGTAAGGGATGTGGAAAAATTGGAACACTAATTCACTGTTGATGAAACTTTGAAATGATCCAACCATTTTAGAGAGCAATCTGGAACTATGCCCAAAGAGTTATAAAACACCCTATGCCCTTTGACCCAGCAATACCACTACTAGGTCTGTTTCCTAAGATGATTAGGGAAAAAGGAAAAGAACCTATACGTCCTATAATATTTATGGCAGCTCTCTTTGTGGTGGCAAAGAACTGGAAATTGCAGAGATGCTCTTCAGTTGGGGAATGGCTAAACAAGTTGTGGTATATGATTGGGATGGTATACTACTGTGCTATACAAAATGATGAACCCAATGATCTTATAAAAATATACAGACTTGCATGAAATAATGAAGAAGGAAATGAGCAGAACCAAGGGAACGTTGTATACAGTAACAACAATGTTGTTTTAAGAACAATTTTGAGTGACTAAGTCATTTTGAGTATTATAATTACCCAAATTAACTACAAGGGACATCTGAAGGAGGATGATATCTTCATCCAGAGAAAGGACCAATAAATAGAAGTATATATAGAATGGTTTTACTGTGTATACATATTTGTGTTTAATGGTAACCACCTTGAGGGCATGGGGGTGGGGTAGGAAGAAAGGGAAGAAAAGAAGAAAAGAAAGAAAGTGACATGAAAACTTTATTATATATTTTAAAGGAATAGCAAGTTCTACATAATAGATTTGCAGTTTCAGGAACAATCATCTTTTTTCCCTGTTGTACTATACTATGGAAATGCTTGTTTTATTTTTAAAACTAAGAATAAAATAAATACATTTTAAAAAAGAAATTACAGGGAATCAACTACGAAACTAATTGAGACAAGTAATAGCATAAGGAAAGCAGCAGGATAAAAAATAAATCCACAAAATCATGACTATTTCAACATATTACTAAGAATAAATAAACAGAAGGAAGTGGTAGAAAGATAGATTTCATTGAAAGTTCTTCCAAGTATTTTACCAAGACACAGTGAGGAACTGAATTAATGAAAGGCACATACTGTATCAAGTCATAGTCTGTATTACATTATGGGGGTAAAAATACTGAAAGCAGGACAATCTCTGCTCTCAAGACACGTAATCTAAAGCAGAAACATTATCTATCTATCTATCTATCTATCCATCCATTCATCCATGTATGTATGTATGTATGTATGAATGTATCTATCTATCTATCTATCTCTATCTATCTCTCTATCTATCTATCTATCTATCTATCTATCTATGTAACTAGGAATGGTTGCCAGAGAGGAGTGTTTTGGTCTGGGAAGCCACAGGGATGGCAAGTGGAGTCATGGAGTGATTGATTAACATGTCTTGTCTGGGAATGATAGTGTTTCTAGTACTATGCCAGACAGTAATAAAGCGAGACATTATCCTTGCTTTGCCTCTTTTCTCATTGGAGCATTTTCCAGTATTCCTTCATTAGGAATACTACTAGCTCTTGATTTTAGACAAATGCTTTTGATCATACTAAAAAAAAGCCTACTGATGCTTGCACTTTTTTTCTAGGATTTTTAACATAATTTGTCACTTTATTTTAATATAGACTTTTTCTTTTCCCATAGATATAATCATGTGATTATATATATGTATATATATTTAATTTATGTGGTTAGTTAAGCTTAATACTTCCCTAAAGTTGAATCATGCTTATCTCCTTGGTATAAATCTAACATAATCACAATTATGCATATACACACACACATATTCATATTTATATACTAAAATGTTGCATATAAAAATGTATATGTATATACATACATATATAATGTAGTCTCTAAAGTTTTATTTAAAATTTAAATCAGTACTTGGTGAAATTAATGTACAATTCTCTTCCTCTAATTTTTTTCTTCCTGGTTTGTGTGTCATTAACCCATTTATATACATTTTGTAAAAGCAAATCAATAGAATGTCTTCTTTCTCAGTTTTGGAATATTAGTTGCACTTTAAATATTTAAAAGAAATAACATGTAAATCTACCTGGATAAGTTATTTTTAAAAATTTGGTAGTTCAGTTAGGGCTTGTTTAATTTCATTTTTTCTGAGTTTGGGTTTTTCATGTTCTCTCTGATCTTTAGTTCCTTTTTGTGGTTTATTTAAGTATTTTGTAAAAAATTATCTATTTCCTTTAAATTCCAAATTTATATGGTTTATAATTGTTTCTGATAATAATCTTTATTAACTTTCAGTTCACTGCGAATTTTGCCTTAATATTATTTGAGTTTGGTAATTTGATTTTTCTATCTTTTAAAAATAAATCAGCTCATGGATTATTTCACAGGTAGGCAATGTGTTGGTTGGATTCACCAGCATATGTGACACAGAAGCGATGTTTGCCTATGATTTACCTATTTCATTAGTCTCTTAAGTTTATCTGTTCTATAAACTTTAAAAAATTTTTTAGAAATTACTCCTCTAATTTTCAAGATTGCTTAAATTTTGTGTTTTTAGGGTGTTATGTTTATTTTCTGGTTTTCTCTCTTTTTTAATTTTCTAAATATTTTGTTAGGGAGATAAACTTTCCTCACAGGACTGCTTTAGTTATATCCCATGAATGTTATTATGTTGTTTTATTGTTATCATTCTCTTTAGCATAGTAATTATTTATGCGATTTGTTATTGGACCCATTTATCTTTAAAAATTCCATTATTTTCTATTTATTTAGGTCAGTACATTTTGCTTGTTTCCTATATTTATTTATTTTGGTTTCCACTTCAGGTTTAATTTTTAAATTTTGAGTTCCCAATTCTATCACTCCTTCCTTCACCCTACCATTAAAGGACAAGCAATATGATATCAATTGTACATGTAAATTACGTAAAACGTTGCCATATTATCTATATTTAAAAAAGCAAGAAAAATAAAGTGAGAAAATTCTACTTCAATTTGCGCTCAGCATTCATCAGTTTTCTCTCTCTTTTTATTTATCAATTGGGGAATAGTTCCTATTTTTATAAATTTGACTCAGTTCTATACTTCGTACATGTTTGAGAAATGAGGTCTTTATCATAGAAACTTGGGGAAAAACAGAGGAGATTGGTATGGAATGATTATTGTTAAGTGAGAGTCCAGAGATAACTGGGGGGCAAAAAGTACATGAGAAAGTCTTGATGTGACACAGCAGGGTAAAGCCTTGGCGTGAAGGGAGATAGCCTTTTGATAGAACATAGATGTAAATAACTGGATACTCCAGTTCAGGGAGGTCAGTTATTTTAAGAGGTGGAGATAAAAATGAACATTGTACCATGGTTTGTTTTGTGATGTTCTTTAAAGGATGAGGGAAAAAAATACCAAATTATTCAAAGACAAATGCTAGTTTTGGAGTAAGAGGATCTGTGCTTAAATCTTGGCACTGCCACATACTACCTTTGAGACCTCAGGCAAATCGTGACCTCTCTGGGCCTTGTTCTCTCATCTATGAGGTGAGGAGGGGGAGCTACGCGACTTCTAGTTATTCATGTCTTCTCATCTCAATTAGGCAGGATACAACATTTAATCCAATAACAACCTTCTGCCTTCTTTTCAGAGCCAAGTGATCAGACCACTTTCAGGGCCTGTCTGATACTGGACTTTCCTGATATTCTACCATCATTAAGAAGAAAAGTATCAACTGAAGAATTACCCGCTTCCTCTTTCCTCTTGAGTACCTGTGTGTTACTTTCTATCCCCGTGTTTTATCAGTTGCCTCCATGGTGAAACCCTCAACAAGAGGTGTGGTTTTCTCCGACTGGTACCAACCTTGTTATATGAGAACTGGTGATTAGGAGATAGGGAGGAAGGGAGAAAGAGAAGGTGAGACATCACTGTCATGTTTCTAATTTCTTGTGATTAGACTGATATTTCCTTTTATCCACATATATAGTTTTTTCTCTTAATTTAAAATTTTTTGTCAAAATTGTGACATCTTCCTCATAATATTCATATATTTTTTTGTTTATATGGAATATTAAAACATTTATTGCTTTATTCAATTCATGTAACAATCAGCATGTTCTCTATTCTGCTTGGGTTTTTTATTGTCTGTTTTAGGTTGTAATTTTCCATAGAATTATATCCATGTCTGTTAACTCACATCACAAAATGCCTAGACCAAAACCCCACCCAGATCATTGTTTAATAATTGTAAAGACTGATAGTAGTGCTAAATTAACAGCTATACCACCTAAGACAAGTTATTTAACCTCTCTGGGCCTCAGTTTCATTGACTGTAAGAAGAGGGGTTTGAACCAACTGATTTATACAGTCCCATCCAGTTCTATAACTTTATTGAGAAAAGCATTGCTTAGCAGCATAAAAATCTTATGGGAAGAGTATGAAGAAATCACATGTGGTTGCAAACTTTGGGGAGTGAAATTGTTGGAAAAATTTTGGGATTGACTTTTAGCGTGCTGGAGAACTTTCAATTAGCAAAGATTATTCAGTCAAGAAAGCAGGTCTCAAATCTTAGCTGATGGAATGATTTTCTTTCAGCTAATCAAGGTTTAAGATTATATCAGGAGTGCTGGGGCTTTCTATTCAGTGGCACAGTGTGGGGAAAACACAATGAATGTGATCTTGTGGCCACAGGACCCATACTCAATGCCTCATTCTGCTACTTACCACCTATGTGATGTTAGCCAGGTCACTTCAACTCTCTTAACTTCATTTTTGGACATCTCTGAAATAAGGATGTTGAATTAGCTGACCTCCAAGCTCTCCTTCAGCTCTAAACACTGTGATCCTAGGTAGCGACACACAAGAGCTTCAGCATAACTTAGACTTTCCACATGAAATGATGAAGAGTCTCACAAGGTCATCATGTAAATTCAAAATGTTAACCTAGTATGTTTTATGGAAGCATCTGTGGCTTATACAAGCTATTAAAGGCAGTTATTTCCATAGAAGAGGTGGTATGGAATAGAGGATAGAGTACTGGCTTCAGAGAAAGCTAGACCTGACACACTGTCTGTGTGACCTTGGGTAAGTCACTTAACCTCTTGGTTTTCAAGGAAACTCTCTAAGATTGTAAGTTTTAGAGAAGGTGCTGACTTGCAAAGAGAGAGGGAGTTTTCTCATATGGAAATTTTCTGTATCAGTGAAGTAGCAGGTCTAGTTCATACCTTTAGACCTATTTATGCAAGGATCCTTACTTTTACTTGACCAGTCATTGAGTCAACAGAGTATCCAAAAGGAAATTCACATTGAGAAGTAATTTTTCTTCAGTACTTTCTTGACAGCGTCTTTCACCTCTTTATTCCTCAAACTGTAGATGATAGGATTCAACATTGGGGTCACCACAGCATATAAAACAGTGAATAATTCATCTGAAATCTGAGCTTCTTTGCTCTTGGGTTTCATGTACATGAAAATAATGGTCCCATAGAATATTATCACCACAGTTAGGTGGGCTGAACAGGTGGAAATGGCTTTGTGTCTCCCTTCTGCCGAATTCATCCTCAGAATGGTGGAGAGGATGAAAATATAAGATATAAAAATCAGCATCACTGGAATAGGCAGGAGAATTATACTGCCCACCAGCATGATAATTTCACTGAGGGAGGTATCAACACATATGAGTTTCAAGATGGCCAAGATTTCACATGTGAAATGGCTGACCACCTTGTGTCCACAGAAAGGCATCTGCATGGCAATTATTGTCTCCATAATGGATTTCAGAAAAGATAAGATCCAGGAGAAAGCAGCCATCCCTAGGCAAACTTTCTTGTTCATGATGATGGGGTACCTCAAAGGGTGGCAAATTGCAACGTAGCGGTCATATGCCATCATGGCCAGGAGAATACATTCTGTTGATCCCGTGGCAAGGGAGAGGCACATTTGCACAGCACAGCCAATGAAAGAAATTGTTTTTCTTTTAGACAGGAAGTTCACCAGCATTAAAGGGATAAAGGTTGATGTGTAACAAATGTCCAGGAAGGATAGGTTACTGAGGAAGAAGTACATGGGGGTGTGGAGGTGAGAATCCAGTATGCTGATGGCAATGATAATTCCGTTACCCACCAGGGTGATCAGGTACATCACCAGGCACAGCACAAACAAGAGACTCTCCAATCTAGGGTAGCTGGAAAATCCCTTCAGAAAGAATTCGATGATAATGGTGTCATTGACTCTTTCCATTTCATTGTCCCCCTTCTTACCTGCAGAGACTTGGAGAAAGACACAATTTATTATGTTTTCAGGCAGGAAATGCTGGTGTCACTAATGAGATTTCCCCAGAATCTCTGGCCTAATGCTATTGTCTATTTTCTCAGGCCGGGTGTATACATTTTCACAAACCCTTAATTTTGCAAACGGGGATCCTCACGAGGAAAAGTTAGAGAGGGAACTATAGGTGGGGGAAGGGAAGGGCTGCCCATTGGTCTACTGTTCCTGCATTGTTCCGGGTCTTCGCAGGGGATTGAAGGGAAGGAGCCCTTAAGGCAAGAGAGCAGAGGTTCATTGCTAGCAGAGGAGGGAGAAAGGAAGGGGACTGGGTGCACTTCAAGGGCCTGGTGACTGGAGAATAAGGGTTGGCTTCTCTTCATCAGTACCACCCAACAGCAGCTGTTTGAAGATAGATTCCCCCTCCCTCCCTTATAAAGTAATGGAATGCGGGCATTTCAAGGTATGCCTTAAAGCACACCGTACCTTAAAGAGGAGAATGGACTTGAGGAAGTGGGGATCAAGGAAAGGGAATCTTAGGTCATGCTTTCTTGTGGATTCTTTTGCCTTTCCTACATGGAGAAACTGCTCATCTTAGTATCAGAGATTTAGTGTTGGAAAGGATCTTAGAGGTCTTCTAATCTAATTACCTCATTCTACAGATGAGTAAATCGAGTCCAAGAGAAGGTAAATGATCTGCCTGGGGACAAGCAGGTAGCAAGTGTCACTGTAAGTGTCTGAACCCTGGTCTTCTGATTGCAATTCTACTACTCTTTTCACTTTAGTTCTCAAACTTTTATGTCAGTCTGGTTTTTTAAACCTTCTTTTCTGTGTCATGGACCTCTTTGGCATCTAGGGAATCTTGTGGATCCCTTCTCAGAAATATTTAATGAGAATTTCTACCCAGCCCCAAAATGAGGGAAAGGGAGGGAGGGAGAGAGGCAGGAAAGGGACCTGTACCCATAGAGGGAGGGGTTCAAGGACATATGGGTGCCAGGGACAGAGAAGCAAGATCAGGAGGAGGAACATTCCCTAGGGTGGGACTAGACACATGGGGTCCTGGCCAGAACCTAGAGGAAGAAGGGGAAGGGAGGGCAGATGAGTAGGGGCCTGGCATAATACACATAGTACCCTAGCTCAGAGGGAGGGAAGACAGACACAGGGGTGTACACCCTGGGGGGTGGGGAAAGCAAGGCAAAGGTGTCCTCTCTAGGTTCCAGAGGTTTCAAGCCAAGCCCCTGAACCAACTGTGCTGTGCTTGTTCTTTTTTCATCTTTCACTTAGTGGTTTTTTGGGGAGGTGGGGCTGGGGGTAGTGTAGGAGGCTGAAGAGGGCCAAGCCAAGGGGCAGGAGTGGGGAGAGAGCACAGAACTGTTAAGCTAATGGAGGTGTCTTTTTGGATTTCAGATTTCTTTCAGAATTCTTTATATAAAGTGGAATTTGTGTAATTTGAATATATAAAACAAGAACTATCTGTATACACATGTTTACATATGTATATTTCTATCTATGTAGCTAACTCTATCTATCTATCTATCTGTCTGTCTGTCTGTCTATCTAAGTTCACAGTCTCCAGCTTAAGAACCTCTGACATTGACCAAAACATGATTAGGATAGAGTTGAAAGTGGGAATTGAGGGAAGCCAAGAGAGCAGAGAGGAACTACTTAAGTGGGAGGCCAAGTATTTAGGAAGACCTCGTCCAATCTACTGATATCTCCAAGTATGAGGAAAAGAGTAGGGTGGAGAGGAAGACTGTGATCCAAGCACTGAACTCTTTAAAAAAGGAGAGAAACTTGAGGATAAGAAGACCTTGGTTCAAAGTTCACCTCAGAAAAGAATGAGCAATATCACCACGAGCAAGACACTTAGCCTCTCTTGGTCTCAGTTCCCTCATCTGTAAAACAGGGATAATAAGTCCTATTATACTTACAGTGGTATTGGGAGGATTAAGTGAGATTATCCTTATACAAAAGAACTTTGCAAAGCATACACATGCCAAACACTGTTAGTATTTGGGTAGGGTGATATATTTGTTGAGAGGAAGGTCTGGAAGTGCCAGTGAGGAATAACAAACATGCCTTTCTCCTACAACAGGGTTTTAAGAGTTGTGAAAGGAGTGTTCTTCTACAGGAAGCCACATTTCCTTTAGTGAAAAAAGATTGTAAGATAGAAATGAGCATTAGAAGAAGTTTAAGGCAATTTTGTTTTGCTGTGGACGTAAAGGATTTCCCAGAGGACACAATGAAAGCATCAGGGAGGGTAGGATAGGAGGGTTATGGCTTTGGTGGTTGTTGGTGAAAAACCCAAAGGGGGTGATAGTGGCAGCTTTTGCCCAAGTAGTCTTTTCCTCCAAATCTTAGGGAATTGAGGAAGGGGAGAAAATAATTAAGTAGGTTTTCTAATTCTTGCTTCTATCACCAGATATCCGTTCTGTTCCACTTACTTAAATTTTCCGTAGGTTCCCCAGTCCCTAGTTAGGGTTCTGCATCTAAGTAATTACAGCTTTTTCTACTTGGCTTTGAGAAGGGAGTAAAAGGTTGGACAATGGTTTTCTATTCCTCAAAGTGTTGAAAAAAACCTTTCTAGTTTCTCTCATTTTCTTTAGGCTTGAGAGGGCATGGTTACACATACCTTTGAGGTAATCTAGCAGGTACACCTTCCTGATCAATGAAGTCAATACCTTCAGTGGCACTGCCCACACAGAGTCCCTGCATTGTCTGGAGCAATGGTCACTTGTGTACAACCAGGTTTTGGGAAGTCCAGGGTTATTTGGCCAAAGAAGGAACATATACGCAGAACTCTAGTTAATCTTTCTGATCCTTGAAGGAAAGTACGGAGACTAAGCATCAGTAGAAAGGAAACCTTTGACTGATATTAGCAAGGAAGAAAAAGAAAGAGGTGACACTTTTCATCAATAAATATATTTTAGATGGAGTATGGTATGGTACAAGGGTAGAGTAGGAAAGTGGATTTAGGAGATGTGGGTTATAGTCCTAACTCTAACGCTTTTTAATTAAGTGACCATGAGACAATGATATAACCTAATCAGCCATGGTTTCTGCATTAATCAAAGGAGATTAATAATATTTATACACTATATCATTATTGTTTCTCCTCCTGAAATGGATCCAATATCCTTTGACAACAGTAATTCTTGATAATAGAAACTTGATCTCTGTTTATTATAAGTGAATTGCTCTTATCAAGCTGTCACCAATAATTAACTAGATATTTATTTCAGATTAATGAGAAAGTAACTTTTCTATCTAGGTTTCTATTCTAACAGCTGCTACCCACCTCAGGGATTAGGGTCCAGATGACATACACCGTATAGAACTTAGAAACAAATGGGAACACGTAGAAAGAGAAAAGATTAAGTGTGGGTAATGGAGCTTAGTGGGGAAAGTTTGCTAACAATCACAGAGGACTCTTTTCTGACACTTATTTCAAATGAACAGAGATGGCATGGCATAGTGAATAGAGTCCTACACTCACAAACAGAGAGAACTGGCTTCGAATTTTGCCTGAGACATTTAAAAGTTGTGGGATCCTGGGCAAGTCACTTAATACACATTTACAATTTATTTTTTCTAAAAAAATTGCCAGCTTACTAGAAAAAGTTTAAATAGCAAATTTCAAAATGTTTAAATCGCTTGTTTTAGTACTATTTTAATAACTCCTTGTACGTCAAGCAAGATGAGGGAAAAAGTTACTTATGTTTCATGATCCAGTCAAGAAATATTTTTAAGTACCTTCTATGTACCAGGCACTGGGGAGAAAAGCTTAACTCTGCAACTGGAAAAAGGTTAAAGGCAAACTAAACTTCAGACCTATAACTCATAGCACATGGTGGTGTTACCGAATTGAAACTGAGTACTGATTTACACCCGCTTGTTTTCCATTTAAAAAGAACTGACTTATTGGACATTTGAAGGGGTGGAAAGAATAACATCTCCTCCCCTCTCTGCCTTTTCCCCTCACTCCCTTTCTTTCCTTCCCTCATTTTCTTTCTGCCTCTATTCCTCCTCTCTCTCTCTGTGCAGACTGATGCATAATAGCTAGAGAAGGAACCACTGAAGATATATCACACAGAAACACATGCACACATCATAGAACTCCAGAGTTGTGAGGCTCAAATGAGATAATGGATGTAAAGCACTTTGCAGATCTTAAAACACTATATAAATCCAAGATGGTTATCATCTTCATCATCATTAAAGCCTCCAGCAATAAAGGAATGCGTTGCTAAATGTTTAAGAACCAGGCTCTCTAGGGGAAAAAAGTACATGTGCGAGTGTACACACACACACACACACACACACACACACAAACACACACACACACACGTGTGCGCGTGTGCACGCATACACACACACACCTGAACACATACTTTAAATTTGCATGGCTATTCTCTTAAGTCTAGACCAGTGCTTCTTAAACTGTGGGTCATGACCCCAAATGGAATCATGAACAATTTGGCAATAGTTAAAGGTTTCTGAATGTGCAACAACCAAAAATTAATTCAAAATCAAATGAGTAATGAATCTGAGGTGTTTCTGGCAGTGTTTGCCTGTGTTGCATTGGGTAACCACCACAGGCTTAGTTCTGAACACAAAGCATGCGCACTTTTCACTGCGTGTGCCCTCAGCCCAAGCAAAGCCAGCGAAAACTGCCAAAATGTGAAAAGGGGTCTCTACTGGAAAAAGTTTAAGAAGCTCTGGTCTAGACCACCAGCAAACCAATAAATCAAACCCTAATTTGCACCAATTGCTGATCTGAGGTTTAAATGTTCACACTAAAACATTTACCAATTAACTCTTTGCACCTGTCTCCAGCTCATCCTAGATTGGACTTGCCCATCATTATACATCTTGGAAAGACCTCACTCACGGACAATGAACTGGACCCAAAACCAAGAAGAAAGAAGGAAGTTCATTGGATTACATTTCTGATATCAGGCAGCACCATCAATGGTTCTAAGCTACTCAATGAAGCAAATACTTTAAAGAAGCATCAAAACTGCAGCTCCTTCACATGGCAATGGAGAGATGGATGGTGGGAATACATAAGCTACAACATGTTGCTACTGATACCTTACACACAGAAAATAGTAATGTGAGAATGAATAAGTGTAGGACTGGGAGGGTAGGTGTGTGTAGGGAAAGTAAAGGACAACAAATTGATAGTCAGAGTTCTAAAGACCCAGAATAAAGCCTTCAAGCGGTGTTTCTCCTCCCCACACTCCCCCCTGCCCCAGAAGATTTACAGGAGAACATGGACAAGCATGACACAAGATGGTCAGCCTTGGGTAGACTATATTCTACACAATTAGAGATGGTACTCATATTGACAACGTAATAGTTTTTTAAAGTATTGACGTCTATTTTTGAGAGGGTCAAGGGACCCCATATATGTAGTTTATACACAGAAAGGTGTGTATATTTACGTACCCAAGGAGCTGGTAGAGTTTTGCCTCAGTTCCATATTCTCTAGGAATACTTCTCTGCTCTGAGGTGCCAATCGATATTTCCAAATAGTCTTTGTGTAATCATCTCAAAGGTCTTCAAAGTTTCTAACACGGACACATTTTAGCTTCGAGTGTTTACAACAGAAATAATTTAGAGTCAATTCGAAGCATGCTGTTGTTATGTCACAAGACTAAACTGGTATTTCTATTGTGCTCGATGACAACAAAGCTCTTTAAAATCAATTCTCTCGTTTGAGCCTCATAATCACCTTTGAAACCATTGAAATGGATCATTTGCCTTTGGCCAAATTGCTTAAATTTTGTAAGCCTCACTTTCCTTTTATAGAAAATGGGATAACAATGCTTGTACCTATTTCACAAGGTAGTTGTGAGCAAAGTGCTTTGTAAACTAAACAATCTTATAAAAATGTGAGTGACCGAGCAAATCAATACATTTTTCTTGTATCAAATTTGAACTTTCATAGTCATAGCAAGAACAGGAGCTATATAAGAGGGGCCTTTGAGGTCATCCAGGGTGACTTCGTTTCTCAAATAAAGAAACTGAGGCCCAGAGCAGTTTTCAACTTGCCCCAAATTCTACAACAGCCTAGAACGGTGCTAGAACTTAGGCCCCATGACTCCCAAGACTCATGGTCTCTCAGCTGCACTGCGCTGTCTCTATATTCTAGTATTTTATTTACCCTTAGGTAATGGGGAAAGAGAGTAGGCAATAAATATATACATACATACAGAGAGAGAGAGACAGAGAGAGAGAGAGAGAGAGAAAGAGAGAGAGCTTTTTATAAATATTTCATTTGATCCTCACAACAACCCTACGAAGTAGATCTGATTATAATCCCCACTTTATAGTTGAAGAAACTGAGGACACAAAAGCAAGTAACTCGTCCAGGGTCACCCGGCTAGTCACTATCTGAAGTCATATTTAAACTCAGGTCTTCCTAACTCTAGGCCTAGTGCTTTATCCCCTGTGCCACCAACTACCCTCTCCATAAATATCACATTCCTTCCTTTCTCTCTGTTTTCCTTATTTAGGTCAAGAATTTGGTCTGCAGCCTTTTGCCAAAGCTTCCCTGGTGATTCAAGCATCAGGAAGCTCTACACATACTTTCTTAAAATTTTATTTATTTATTTTGAAAAATTACATCTTGAATTCTGTTGTCTCCCTCCCTCCCAAGCGTGCATTAGAGAAGGCCGACATTTGATACAGACACACATGCGGAACCATACGATGCACACTTCCATGTATCAGTTCTTTTTCATTTTCCTTCATAAGCGCTTCATAGTTGATTTAAATGATCATATTATTCAGAATAGCTTAGTCATTCATAGCTACTCTTCGAACAATATCGCCGCTACTATAAACAACGTTCTCTCGGTTCTCCTCATTTCTCTCTGCCTTATTTCATGCGAATCTTCCGTGTTTTCCTAAAATTAATCTATTTTTCATTTCTCACAGCACTATATTCCATCACAATCATAAATACAGTTTATTTAGCCGTTCCCCGACTGACGGGCGTCCCCTCAATTTCCAGCTCCTTGCCGTCACAAAGAGAGCTGCTATAAACATTTTAGAACATGAAAGTCCTTTTCCTTTTCCCCTGATCACTCCTTGGGAAACAGACCTAATAGGGATATTGCTGGATTGAAGGGTATATGCAGTACTATGACTTTTAGGGCACAATTCTAAATTGCTCTCCAAAATGGTTGGATCAGTTCACAATTCCACCAACAGTGTATTAGTGTCCCAATTTTTCCACATCCCCTCCAGCATTTGACGTTTTCCTTTTCTATCATTTTAGTGAATTTGAGAGGCATGAGACGGTACCTCAGAGTTGTTTTAATTTGTATTTCTCTAATCAACGATTTAGAGCCTTTTTTCATCTGACTATATATAGCTTTGATTTCTTCCAAAAACTGTCTGTTTACCTCCTTTAACAATTTATCAATTGGGGAACGTGTCGTATCCAAGAATGAAGAACAAACAACAACCTCTGTGTGCGGTAGTAGGAACTGCCCCGCTGGGGACCCAAGTGGAGCTGGTCAGTTGGGTAACACAGTTCCTTCCTCCCTTCCTTCCTCCCTTCCTCCCTCCCTTCCTTCCTCCCTTCCTTCCTCCCTTCCTTCCTTCCTCCCTTCCTTCCTTCCTTCCTTCCTTCCTTCCTTCCTTCCTTCCTCCCTCCCTTCCTTCCTTCCTTCCTTTCTCTCTCTCTCTCTCTCTCTCTCTCTCTCTCTCTGTTTTGACCAGAAACCCTGAGGGTCTTCTACTCCCAGGTTGATTTTTTTTACTAGGTTAAAGAGGCCATTCTGCGCTTCATTTCTTACCTAGCCTTAATCGCTGAATAGGCATTACCTCGGTCAAACTGAGATCTGGGAAAGACCTTAGCTTAAAAAGGCCGAGGTCTCCCGCCGTATCCGGGGCCATCTCATCGTCCTGATCTGTATCTCGCTGCTGGACCCAGATGGCTCCTGAGGAGAAAGTGAGGCTGGTGACTTTGCACAACCTCCCTCACTTAAATACAATTCACTTTTAAGTCATGGCATCAGTTTCCTGGTGTCATGGTCTTCTTCAAGAAAGAAGGACTAACAACAACAGCCATTGGGGAATGACTCATATTCTTATAAATTTGACTCCATTCTCTATATACCTGAGATAGGAAGCCTTTGTCAGAGACACTGGCTGTAAAATTCCCCCTCCCCCAATTTTCTGCTTTCCTTCTAATCTTGACTGCATTGGTTTCATTTATATAACACCTTTTTAAATAATGTAATCAAAACTATTTTATATCCCATGATGCTCTCTATTTCTTGTTTATTCATAAATTCTTATCTTATCCATAAATCTTACAGGCCATATGTTCTGTGCTTCTCCAATTTACTTAAGTTATCTCCCTTTTGACCTTATCTTGGTAAACACTGTAAGATATTGGCATATACTTAGTTCCTGCCAGACTGTTTTCCAGGTTTCCCAGCAATTATCATCAAACAGTGAGTTCTTAGCCCCTAAGCTTAGATTTTTGCATTTATCAAACACAGGGTTACCATAGCGTATATCAATTTTATTCCATCACTCGATCCTTCTATTTCTTAGCCAATATCAGAAAGTTGTGATAAGTACCACTTATAGTACAGTTTAAGCTGTGGTACTGCTAGACCTCCTAGTATGTGTACTCTTAAAAAAAGGTTTCTTAACTTGAGGCACAAAGACTTCCCAAGGAGTTAATGAATAGATTTGAGGGGGTCTGTGGACTTGTATTCGAGATCTCAACTTATATCCAAGTTGACCAACACTAATTTCTACGAACCTTTGTTTTCCTCAGTAATTCCTACATTTAAAAACATAATTCTGAGAAGGGAGACATAGGCTTCACCAGACTGCCAAGGATCCAAAAAAGATAAACCTGTACTCAAACTGAAATTTTGCATTTCCTTCAATTATTTTAAAAACATGGGTTTAAGAAAGGGGTCCACAGGTTTCACCAGAT
This sequence comes from Trichosurus vulpecula, assembly GCF_011100635.1. NCBI lineage: Eukaryota > Metazoa > Chordata > Mammalia > Diprotodontia > Phalangeridae > Trichosurus > Trichosurus vulpecula. The sequence continues at coordinate 7,259,886 of NC_050581.1, read as the reverse complement.
TTCCAAAGGAGTCCCTGGCACACAACAGTTTAAGGATCCGTGCTCACAAAGATTTCTTTCATTGGATGGAGACAGCTGCCAGCTACATCTGCTGTGAGAAACAGATAAGCTACCTGCGAAGAAGGTATGGGTGATAGAATCCCACTACTAGTACACCAACCTGAAGACAATTTTACAGATGTGACAACAGGAGCAAGAGGCTTGTCTTCAGCTGATCTTGATATTTTAAAATACTAAGGAAGGCACCCCAAGAGTTGACTCGAGCAAGCCTTTTGAGCTACATGATAAAGCAGGAAGCATATTGCCAAAAAGAGAGTAATCTGTGTGAGCAGCAAAAACATTCCAGTCCCTGGGCAGTTAGCTAGTGGTTCACTTTTAGGCTCCTCAAGGTCTCTAGAGTTTCTGGACTGGTCTTAGACATGGAAGCCTTTCAAATGTCTTGTTGCTCTAAGGGGACTTCACTAGTCCCAGAGGCAATTTAAAATTGGAAGCTGAAATGTTCAGAGCATAGAAACTTTGGGGGTGCTTCAGGGATAATGTCTCAAAGACCCAATTACAGAGATTTGACTTTGAAAACTTAATTGGTGCCCAAAAGGAGAGAAATATTATTGGAGAATATGGAGATGAGGCAGAGGTTCACTGTCTCCATCCTATCCCAGAGCAGGGCAGATCTGTTTCTCACACAGGTCCTTTGAGGGCTCTGAGTCACTGTTCCTGGTATCTTTAGAAAGTCATGTTTCACTTGGAGGAGAATTAGTGTAAAAATACCTTTGCATTAACTTCCCATCATGCCACACAAAATATTTCAGGTTTTAACAACTGTGAGAAAATGGGAGGGATGTTAGTTATTACCTGCTGTCCTGGTACTTCGATATTTTTTCTGCTATATGTAAATCAATGGTAGACACTGGGGGTTTCACAGGTAAATAAGAGAGAGTTCCTGTCTTCATATAGTTTATAATACAATAGGAGGAAGTGAGCCAAATATGTAAGTGAATACAATAAAATTGTAACCTAAGCACATAAATGTATAGAGTACTGTGAGATCAAATGAGGAAAATTAATCTGAAAACTTCTTTGGGACTCAATTTCTTCTTCTGTAAAATAAGAGGGTATGTCATATAAATAACACTTGGCTAGGAGTAAGGAGACTTGTGTTCTTGTCTTGGTTTTGCTATTAATGAGCTGTATTTAATGAACTGAGAAAGTCATTCAGTTCCTTGGATCCCAGTTTCTTAATTTGTAAAATTAATGATGATATTATTTCGAGCAATATAATAATATAAGTGCTAATAATATTAATTGCTTGCATTTCTCTCGTTCATAATGGTTAACAAAATATTTTCCTTACAACCTGCTAAGGTAAACAGTTAAAATATTATTCCCATTTTACATGTAGGGAAACTGAGGCTACAAGAGCTAGTTACTTTCTCAAATTCAACCATTTGTTAAACACTTGCTGTGTGGAAGTCAATGTAACAAAGGCCCAAATGATAATTCTCCCAGTCTTATCATGTGGCTTTTAGAGAAATGAAACAAACAAACAAAAAAAGAAAAACAAAACAAAAAAAACCCATGATAATTACCAAAGAATTAAAAATGAATCTTTGATATTTACAAACATTGTATACCATCTCCCCTCTCCACACCTTTGCAGAGGCAATCCCCATTGCCTATAATGAATTCCTCACTTCTGTCAATCAACACGTTCTATACAAAGTCTTTCTGCATCACAATAGCTCTCTCACACCTAACTATCTTGTATTTATTTTCTTTTTATTCTACATATGCACTACATGTTTATATTGTCTCATCTGTAAGCTCCTTGAGAACGTGGATTGTTTCACATTTTGTCTTTGTATCTCCAATGTCTAACACATAAGGAAGTGATTAACAGATGCTCACCAATTAATTGATAGGAAATGTGAAACCACCAAAGATTTTTGACTAGAATGCTGGCTGTGCACAGAAAGATTACATTAGAAAGATTATGTTAGTAGCTGTATGAAGGATGGATTGGAGATGAGATACATTGGAGGAAGAAAGGCACTGGACATGTCTTTAGCTAGCATATATGTGCCTATTTTATACAATGTTCAAAGGAGTGTACGGGGTGTATGAGGACTAGCACCTCTGGGGTGAGGGCTTTCTGAGCCCTTTTCAGGAATGCTCATCCACCTTTGGTGTCTGCATGACACCCAACTCTTGCTGGTAGCTCCAAGAGGCTGTAGCATGCACAGTGGTCACACCCTGGTAAACCATCCTGGCAGACAAGTCAAACCAGCTTGAGGGTAACCAAACTCATTGGTGAATTAAAGAACTGTTTACCTCAAACATATGAAGACTTCCTCCTGTGGAATGAGCAGATGAGAATAATTTGTTCCAACAGCCATGAAAGCAGTTGAAGCAGATGCTGTGGAGTGCTTAGATCTTGGTCAGACGTTGAAGACACTGAGGTCATCCACTGCATCTCAGGCCATCACCAGTCATCTCGACTTTTGTCTTGCCACTGGCCTTCAATGACTCTGAAAGAGAGAGTGAGGCTGATGACTTTGTGCAATTCTACCTCATTTAAATCCAATTCTCACATGAGTCAAGACATTGATATCATTAATCCGCTTTGAAAATGAAGGACAAACAACAAAATGGTACTTATTGTAATAATCAGAAAATTGTCAGGTCAGAGTTATCCTTGTTATAGCTACCAAAGAATCTTAAATGAGCTTAGCACATCCATGGATGACATCTTGTTGGAGGAGAGACTTTATGCCTCCATTTCTCTCTCCCATGCTTTTTTATAGTCAAGAAACAATAAAGACAGAAACATATCATATTGTTTGCACCCTTTGGTCATTTGTAAGACCATTAAATACGCTCCGTTAAAGAATACCATTTGGGAAACCAAGTGTGTTCCTTCCCATATTTCCACGAAGAAAGACCCTGATGTGTTTGTAGATTATTCTTATAAAGATTTTATAGAGATGAGAAAGAAGGCATATGAGTTCGTACCTACTGATGTATTTTAATTGTCCTTTTTTGCAGCAGAAAAAATGCCCATGATTCTTTTTTAATCTTTTGATATCTTACTTGAGAATCAATTCTTCAATGTTCTGAAATTAATGTCACCTCCAGGACAGGCTTTGTCTTCTGTGTGTACTTAATCAGTTCTAGCTGATCAAGTTCATCTCCTCTAACATAGATAAAATGAGCTTGCAAAAACAACACAAAGTACTTCACCAAACTTCTTTTTGATCATTATTACATTTGCAATCAGCCTCAGCTGTTACTAGGATTTAGTACTCCTTGTGATATATTTTTACAAGGTCATGTTAGTTTAAAAAATTTATTCTTGGTTAATGTACACTAATATCTTTCATAAGTCTTATTAAAACTTAAGTTGACTGATGAAATTATTCCCTCTGCAGTCATATTTCTCTCTTTTTCATACTCACTGGAATAATTTATGTTTTCATGATCAAAATTTCATTCTTGAGAGCCTTCCAACTCCCTTAGACTGACTATTAGACTGGAATATTAGAACACTGAATTATACTTTTCTCTAACCACTTTGAAATACGTTTTCCTTGAATTTAGGGCATACATCATGTTATCCCTGGATTCACTTTCCTTCTCTATCCTGGTATCTATGATAGAATAACCACTTTCTTCCCAAAATTTCTGTCATTTCTAATTCATCAATTAGTTCTTCTTTGTTAGAATTGGGCCCAGAATTAGTACTAGTTCTTGTTCTATCAACATTTTTCTCCTCAAAATGAATTTCATAATTATTTTGCCTAGTTCTATAAAGTAATCACTTGGTAGCTTGTCTAGTATGGCAATTTAGCATATGAGTCATCGTGGAGCAACAGGATATAACATGAAGAAGAAATATTTCTCTAAAGTTTTCAGCTTTCATCCCTTTTTTTCTTTGTTTTTCATTTAATCAATTTTATTTTTTTAAGTTCCAAATTCTCTCCCTCCCACTCAATGAGGAGAGAAAATAATAGCTATTATACGAATGAAGTCATACAAAACATATTTCTGAATTATCCATGCTGAGAGAGAGAGAGAGAGAGAGAGAGAGAGAGAGAGAGAGAGAGAGAGAGAGAAAGAGAGAGAGAGAGAGAGAGAGAGAATGCTTCAATCTGTGCTCTGAGTTCATCAGTTCTCCATGTGGAGGCAGATGCCATTTTTCATCATATGTTCTCTGCAGCTATGATGGATTATTTTATTGACCAGAGTTACTAAGTTTTTCATGGTTGATCATCTTTACAATATTGCTACTGCTGTGTAAATTGTTCTCCTGGTTCTGCTCACTTTACTTTGCCTCAGTTCATATAAGTCTGCCTAAGTTTTTCTGAAACCATCCGCTTCATAATTTCTTATAGTACAACAGTATTCTATCACATTTATATACCATACTTTGTTCAGCCTTTTCCCAATTGATGGGCATCTCCTCAGTTTCCAGTTCTTTGCCTCCACATAAAGAGCTGATATATTTTGACCATATAGGTCCTTTTCTTTCTGATCTCATTGGGGAAGACACCTAGTAGTGATATTGCTGGACAAAAGAGTATGCAGAGTTTTATAGCCCTTTGGGCATTGTTCTAAATTGTTCTCCAGAATGTTTGGACTTGTTTACAGCTCCACCAATGGTGCATAATTATACGTATTTTCCAATATCCCCTCCAGCAGTTGTCATTTTCCATTTCTATCATCTTAGCCAATCTGAAAGGCATGAGGTGGTATTTCAGAGTTGTTTTAATTTGCATTTCTCTAATTATTAGTGATATAGAGTATTTTTCATATGACTATTGATAACTTTGTTTTCTTCTGTTGAAAACTGCTTGTTCAAATCTTTTGATTATTTGTCAATTGGGGAATGTCTCTTACTCTCACAAATTTGGCTGAATTTCCTACATATTTGAAAAGTGAGAATTTTATCATGGAAATTACTGTGAATATTTCCCTCTCCCCTCTCACCCCCACCCCCAGTTTCCTGCATTTCTTCTAATTTTGGCTGCATTGGTTTTGTTTGTGCAAATCTTTTTAATTTATGTCATCAAATTTATTTATTCATTTAATGTCTTCTGAACTTCTCTATCTCTTCTTTGGTCACAAATATTTCCACTACCCATAAATCTGAAGGTAATTTCTTCCATGCTTCATTAACTTGCTTATGATATCACCAATAAAATTTCTCTAATTATTTAGATCTGTATCTGTGTAAAGAGTGTATTGTAATTATGTTCATATAGTTCCTATTTGTGTCTTGGCAGGTAGACTCCCAAGAATTTTCTACCATCTGTAGTTACTTTAAATGAAATTTCTCTTTCTATTTCTTGTTGCTGCTTTTTGTTGGTAATATATAGAAATGCTGATGATTTGTGTGAGTTTATCTTATATTCTGCAACTTTGCAGAAATTGTTAATTGTTTGACAAGTTTTTAGTTGACTCTCTACCATCATAATATATGCATTAAGTGATAGTTTAGTTTCCTCATTGTTTAAGCTTGTTATGTCCATGTCTTTTTCTTGTCTCATTGCTCTAGCTAGCATTTCTAGTACAATATTGAATAGTAATACTGATAATAATCTTTCCTTCACCCCTGATCATATTATGAAGGCTCCAAGTTTATCCCTGTTATAGATATGCTTGCTCTTGCTTTTTAGATAGATATGTCTTATAATTTTAAAGAAAGCTCCATTTATTCCTATTCTTTCTAGTGAGTTTTTTTTTAAAAAACAGGAATAGGTATTATATTTTGTCAAAAGTTTTTTTCTGAATTTATTGAAATAATCATAAGGTTTGTATCCTTTTTGTTATTGATTTGGTCAATTATGCTTATAGTTTCCTAATATTGAACCAGTCTTGCATTTTTGGTATAAATTTCACCTGATCATAGTATATGGTCTTTGTAATAAATTATTGTAATCTCCTTGTTAGCATTTTATCTAAAACATTTGCATCAATATTCATTAGGGAAATTGGTCTATAATTCCTTTTTCTGTTTTTTCTCTTCTTATATATTCATTATCTTTATTATTATTATTGAGTATCATTAGATAGTCCCTACCCTCAAGGAGTTTATAACATGCAAATAAATATATGCAAAGCAATCTGTGTACAGAGAAAATAGTAATAGTTAAAATTGAGAAAGCACTAGAATTAAGAGAGGTTGGGGAAGGCTTCCTATTGAATGTGGCATTTTAGTTGGGACTTAAGGGAAATGAGTGAGGTCAGTAGGTGGAGTGGAGGAGGGAGAGATTTCCAGGCATGTGGGACAGTCAAATAAAGTACCCAAAGTGGAAAGATGGAGTGTCTTGTTCTTGGAAAAGCCAGGAGGCCAATGTCACTGGATCAGAGTACGCATTGGGAAGCAAAGTGTAAAAAGACTGAAAATGTAGTTGGGGGGGCAGTTTGGGACTAGGCTATGAAGGGCTTTGAATACTAAACAAAGAGAATTTTGTATTTGTTTCTGGAGGCAGTAGGAAGCCAATATAGTTGTATGTGTGTGTGTGTGTATGTGTGTGTGTGTGTGTGTGTGTGTGTGTGTGTGTGTAGGGGGTGACATAATCAGACATGTGTTTTAGGAAAATCACTTTAGCGGTTAAATGGAGAATGAATGGGAGTAAGGAGAGACTCGAAGCAGGCAGATCCACAAGCAGGCTCTTGTAATAATTCAGGTATAAGGTAATGAGCACCTGCACTAGAGTGGTAGTGGTGTCGGAAGAGAGAAGGGAGTATATTTGAGAAATGTTCCAACAGTAAAATTGGCAGGCCTTGGAAAAACTTGGAAATGAAAAGTAAGGAATCCAGGATGACCTTTAGGTTAGAAGCTTGAGGGACAGTGAGTATGGTGTTACTTTCCACTGTAATAGGGAAGTGAGGTATTGGGAAGGGTTTGGGAAAAAGATAATGAGTTTTATTTTGCACATAATGATTTTGAGATGTGTACTGGACATCTAGTTCATGATGTCTGAAAAGCAGCTGGAGATGTGAGATTGGAGGTCAACAGAGAGACTGGGGCAGAAAAGGTAGTTTTGATAATCATCTGCATAGAAATGGTAACCAAATCCATAGGAGCTGATTAGATTATCAAGAGAATATAGGGAGGATAGAGGGAGAAGAGAAGAGAAACCAGGACAGAACTCTAGAAAGCATGATCAGGAGTGAGATCTGGCAAAGGAGGCAGAGAAGGAACCATTATATTGGTAGGATGAAAACCAGGAAATAGTGGTGGTGGGGTTTAGACTGTGGGAACCCGCTGGAACCCCACCCTAAATCTTCCCACTTGATCTAGATTTTCATCCCCAAATAGCTTAGCCTTCCACTGTCCGGTTGCCTCTGAATTGCCTTTTGGGCTGTTTCTCACCCTTGATCCTGATCAAAATATCTATATCCTAGCTCTGTTACCCTAGCTCTCTTATTATCTGTCATCTCCAGGTAGCTTTCAGCTATTTCCCACCCTAGAGTCTGACCTCACCGCAGTCTGCTCTAAACCCCTCCTCTACTCATCCTTGACTACCCAAGACCACCCTTCAATCCCTCCCACAATCTGTATATGTCTCATCTTGCCTCCAAAAAGGCACTCAGATTCCATCTACCTCAGATGGAATCTGGCCGGCTTGTGAAAACTAGCATCATAAAGGGTGAGATTCCTTAAGACAACCCAATACCGTGAATCTTTAATAAACTTTGTCTTTTTCCTTGGCTGAGAAGGCTTGAGTCGAATTCATTTGGCAGGACTCAGCATGTCAGTATTTTGGGGTCTCAAGCACCTCTCAACCCTAAACCTCATCAGTGGTATCCTGAAAACTTAAAGAATGTATCAAGGAGGAGCATTATCAACAGTGCTAAAAGTTGCAGAGGTCAAGGAGAAGGAGGATTAAGAAAAGGCCATTGGATTTGGCTACGAAAAAAACATTAGTAAGTTTTTGGAGAGATCAGTTTCTAGAATGTTAAGGTTGGAAGCCAAAAAAAAGAGGTAAGAAGAGAGTGAGAATAAAGAAAGTGGAGGCACTTACTGTAGATTGTCTTTTGGAGGGATTTGGCTACAGAAAGAGTTTCATAGAATTCCTTTACCTTTTTTTTCAGTTTATGTAGTATTAGAAAAGATTCTTCTTTAGATGTTTGGTAGAATTTGCTTATCAATCCATCCGGTTCTGGATTTTTTTTTTTCCTGAGGGAGCTTATGTACGGCTTGTTTAATTTTTTTTTCCTAAGAGAGGGTTCTTTTCTGATAATCTAAGCAATTTATGTTTTTGTAAATATGCATCAATTTCATTTAGTTTGTCAACTTTATTGGCATATATTTGGACAAAATATCTCCCAATAATTGCTTTTTTTTCAACTTCATTGTTTGTCCATTTGTCCTTGTCATTCTAGATCCTGGTAATTTTATTTTCTTTATTTTTAAATCAAGTAAGCCAATGGTTTATTTTATTTTTTTCATAAAATGATCTCATTTTATTTATTTTTTAGTTTGATGGTTTTTATTTTCAATTTTATTAATCTCTCCTTTAATTTTCAGGATTTTGATGTTTTTTTAAAAATTTCTTGCTTTTCTATTTTTTTAAAGTTGCATGCCCAACTTGTTGATCTGTGCCTTCAGCTACCGATGTCATCATTTAGAGGTACAGATTTTCCCCTAAGTATCGCTTTGGCTGTACCCCACAAATTTTGGTGCTGTCTTGTTTTCATTATCTTTAATGAAATCGTTGATTGTTTCCATGGTTTGTTCTTTGACCTACTCATTGTTTGTTGTTGTTCAGTCATTCAACTGTGTCTGACTTTTCATGACCCCATGGACTTGTCCATAGGGTTTTCTTGGCAAAGATATTGGAATGGTCTGCCATTTCTTTCCCCTCTTTTTACAGATGAGGAACTAAGGCAAATAGAGGTTAAGTGACTTGCCCATATCTTGCCTTACAAGAAAGCAAGGGAAAAGGGGATGAGGGGGAGTGGGGTGACAGAAGCGGGTGCTGACTGGGGAACCGGGCAATCATAATATATGCCATTTTGGAGTGGGTGGAGGGTAGAAATGGGGAGAAAATTTATAATTCAAACTCTTGTGGAAATCAATGCTGAAAACTAAAAATACTGAATAAACAAACAAACAAATAAATAAATAAATGAATGGACAAATAAATAAATAAATAAATGAAATTTTTTTTTTTGAAAGTGACTTGCCCAGGGCCACACGGCTAGTAAGTGTGTGCGGCCAGATTTGAACTCAGGTCTTGACTCTAGGCCCAGCATACTATCCACTATACCACCTAGCTGCCCCTACTCATTTTTTTAGAACTAGGTTATTTAATTTCCAATTCATTTTTAATCTCTTCTTTAAAGGTCTTTTCTTGAATGTAATTCTTTTTTCATTGTGGTCAGAAAAAGATGCAGTTAATATTTTTCCTGCATCTACTTGTAAAGATTTTATGCCTTCATACATGATCAATTTTTATGAAGGTGCCATACACAGGTGAGACATTAATATACTTCTTTTTATTCCCCTGCAATATTCTACAAAAGGCCTATGATACCTAATTTTAAAAATTCTATTCATCTCTTTAACTTCTTTCTTGTTTATATTAACTCTGCCCTCATTCCTTTTATAAAGAGTGTTTTCTCATTGACTAACCTCTGGTCACCTTCTTGCAAAGATGTTGCATTCTGTCCTTCACTTCCAACCTTGTTTTCTGTATTCTAGTTGTATTTCCTTAATTGGTGAATATTCCCTGTATCTAGTTAGCCCCAAACCCATCATGCTGTACTCTATTTTTATTCCTTGCTGTCACGTGTTCTCCAACTCTGCCCCATTTTGCCACTCTATCTGGGAATAGGAATGAAATCAACATTATCATTCCTGCAAAAAGAATGATACCGGTCATCATTCTGTAATGGTAAGAAGGGTGGGACTTTTTTTTTTTTTTTACTGTTTTCTCTTTTAGAATGTTAAGATAATCAAATACCTTTGATGAGTTTTGCCTTTCAAATGTAATGGCAAGCAAAGTGGACTTTTTGTTGTCTTTGTTTCGGAGTGCTTCTCAGCAATCTTTGATTGAATTGGGAGTCTTGGATGACCTTCTTAAGTCAAGGGAAGGCCTAGTTCACATGCATTTGAGTCATATGGTTGTGATGCCCTTTGACCCTGAAAAAGTGTATATAAATTCAGAGGTTACCATTTTGCCCTTGGGGGGCACACTCATTGACAGAGTGTTGGTGACAAGACTCTGGGTAGCCGTTGAAGCAGCCCCCCGGCTTTGAAAACCCAGATGTTGGTGCTTCTCTCTCTGATAACAATTTGTGTATTGCTTGGACAGACAGCTAGAAGCCTGTCTGCTGATTTGTGCTTATTTGCTTTGTTTATATAATGCATGATTGTAATTTCTGTTTGTATTCTCTCTGAAGTTCAGGGTCTTAGCTTTTCCCCCTGAACTAAGTGAATGGTATATGTATGTTTAATTAAAGTGAGATTGTTAACCTTTAAAGTTGCTTTCCTTAGAAAAGCAGATCAAAGGACCTGTGCTAGCAGCCCTCCTGTGTGCTCTTGTTGTTGGCCTTCCACCTCCACAGCAGCTGCTGGAAACATTGTTGATACACATCCCTATGGCTTACCACCAAAACATTCCTCTCTGTTGGCTAACATCCCCCCCACCCCCGTCTCTGTCTATCTCTCTGTCTCTGCCTCCTCTCTCTTTCCTCTCCCTCTCCCTCTCCAAATAGACAGATATAGATACATAGATGTGACACACATGTATAACATTCATATAGATACAACATACACATGTATGCACATACATATATATGAAATACACATACATGATGTATATATGATATAAACACAAAATATATATGAAATCTTCCTCTTTTTAAGATATAAGGGTGTTCATCATTCTATTTCTAAGTGTGTTTTGGTTAATTACTTGCAAATAATTCCAATGAAATTTATTTTTCTGCTTTTTTGTTAGTGGTATGTTAAAATGATGATGATTTTATGGATTCGTTTTATATCCTGCTGCTTTACTGAAGCTGTTACATATCTTGATTGGGTTTTAACTGATTCTTTTAAGTAAACCATCATGACATCTATAAAATGAAAGGGCTGAATTAGATAGTAGCTATAAATCTGCAGTCTTATAATCCGCAAATACAGTTTCTTTGGATTCCTCTTTACCTATGTTTGTGTTTATTTCCTCTCTTGTTTTACTTCTTTAGCTAACATTTCTAGGACTATTTCAAATAATAATGAGAGATATTTGTCCTTATTCTTTGTGACTTATTACAGGATTAGTCTTAGGATACTCTTGATAGTGAGAATAAATATATTTAATATTCTAATTTAGAAGTTATCATGTTTGTCAGATCTAATTATTCTAGCAATCTGCTCAACTCTATTTTTCCTTTCCATTTATCTTTCCTTTAACTATCCAACACTGAAAGGGGGAACATTGAAGGATCTTACAATTATAATATTAATATCTACATCTTTTAATTTTTTTGAAAATTTGACTAGCTTGTGTTTTGAGAAGTTAAATGCTATGACATTGAATTTTTATCTACTTAACAATGATATTGTTCATTGTCTGTCTTTAAATATAATTTAATCTCCCTATTTATCTCTATACATTGTGAGTTTCCACTGTTGCTTTATATAAAATCTTTATTGAAGCACTGGCATTTTTTGAAATATCTAAACCACAATAAATTTCATTCCATTCACTCATCTTCACTCTGTATGTGTCTTTATATTTTAATTATCTTTTGTATGCAGAAAATTGTTGGGCTTTGTTTTCTTTTCCTTTCTGCTGATTTCTTTTGTATTATTGTGGGGATTAATAAATTCACACTTGTGTTTATAACTGTGAAATATATGTCTTTCATTGAATTACTCTGCACTAATTTCTACCATCCTACTTTTTCCTCCTCTTTCAGGTACAATTTGGCTTCATGATACAATGAAAAGAACTATGGTTCTGGAGTCAGAGAACCTGCTTCTGATTCTTACTATAGTTATGTGACCTTGGGCCAAACACTTCATACATACTCTTCACTGGAAAAATAAAAAGAACGGACTGGATGGTGTACCAGTGATTAAGGTGAGACTTTCTTTTACTCTTTTCTCTTTTAGCACTTATTTAATCAAGTGCCCTTGAAAAGCCTGGCCTTTGTTTCTTTTATTGGATCAGGAGTCTTTGATGACCCCCTTGCCTCAAGGCAAAGCCTGGTTTGCATGGGTTTGAGTCACATGTTTGTGATGCCAGAGACTTTTAGGTCATGTAGGTTTGAGTCACATGAGGTGATGCCCTTTGACCCTGAACAGAATATATAAACTCAGAGGTTGGCATTTTCCCTTGGGGAACTCACTCGCTGGAGGATTGTTGATATGGAGACTCTGGGCAGCTTCTGTTAAGAGCCTGCCAGCTTTGAAGAAACCCAGATGCTTTGTTTTGGTGGCTCTCACGAACTGGAAGAGTGGCGCGTGACTCTGGGCAAGCCGTTGTAACTGCCCCCTGGCTTTGCTAGCCCAGATGTTGGTTTGTATTTGGTCTGTTTATAATGTAAGTTTGTACTTTGTTTGTATTTGCTCTGAAGTTCAGAGTGCTGGCTTTTCTTCCTGAACTAAGTGCATATTTGTATGTTGGATTAAAGTGAGGTTGTTAACCCCTTAAAGTTGTTTTCCTTAGTAAAGCAGATCAAAAGAACCTGTGCTGGCAGCTCTTGTTGTTGGTCTTGTCGGGTCTTGCACCTCAACAGCTGCTGCTAGCCGCATTGTTGTTACAGATGGCTTCTTATATTCCTTCCAACTCCAGACCCTTGTCATTTGTTTTGCTTCCACTAATTTAATCATAATCTCCTACAGAATTTCTGCCATATTCTACCACAATTTCTTTAGTTCTCATTTCTTCCACTTTCTTTTCCTCTCTTCTTCTCTCTTCTCTTCCCCTAATTTGTTTTTTCTCTTCTTTCCTTCACTCTCTTCAAAATCCTCCCCATTCTCCTCTCTCTGAACTAAAGTATATTCATTTGTGTCACACTTTTCCAAGAAGTTTTAATTTGCTTCATACTCATCCTTAATCCTTTTACTTTTTAGGCTATATTGCAATCCAATGTCCTATTCATTAGTATTATGCTTCCATGTTTATTTTCATTGTATCCCTCTTTCATATTTCTATTTCTGACTCAAAATTCAATATTTCTTTTAGTTTAACAGACTGGTTTCCAAACTCTAATAACCTGTATTTTCACTGCAGTTTATTCCCTCTACTGAAAAAGATATTAAGGTCTCTGTGACTTATTAGGACTTATCTACCTCTTACCCCTAGAAGAAACCAGAATTACCTCTATACCATTATGCCCATACCAGTTTAGGACTTCACTGCAAGATTATCTCCCACCACTCTAGTAGGTATCACAAATTAGGGTAAAGATGTTACAGATCTAAAGTTGTGATATCTAAATTTCTAATTTAGCATTGTCTTGTCATTACAACAATTAGCCCAGGAGTACACTTTGTGTCAAGAAAGGAAGGAACATGAAACAATCAAAGCTACAACTCTAAGTCTTTTGGAGAAGCATCTATGGAAATATTGATTAGGAATATTTCCTCTTTGTTAGAATTGCTTGAAAAAATATCCAAGTACACTCAGATTTTCACATATTGCAGAAGAGTCTGAAGCTATTTCCTAGGTTTTTTTTAAGGGGGAAGGCAAGGCAATTGGGGTTAAGTGACTTGCCCAAGGTCACCCAGCTAGTAAGTGTGTCAAGTGTCTGAGGCTGGATTTGAACTCAGGTCCTGACTCCAGGACTGGAGCTCTACTCACTGCACCATCTAGCTGCCCCTATTTCCTAGTTTTAAAACAAAGACCCAGATTCATTTTGGGGAGCATCTTTCTTCTTTGGTTCATTGCTCCCATCAAGATGATTTGTGAGGATCAGTAGTTGGCACTCCCTAAGACCAGCAATCTCTTCTTAAAGCACATGGCCTTGTGAGACTTGAAAAATGAAGTTTTAGGTTAATAGCAACATGGAGGACTTATATCCATAGAAAATATCTCAGTGAGCAGCTTTTCCCAACTGCACTGTGCAGAGACATATATAATCTTCATGACTCACAGCATTGACCTGGATAGGATTCCTTTTTTTAGAGACAGTTGGGCTTGGTTCTTCTCCTGCCTCCAAATTCCCCTCATCAATTCCATCTGTACCAATTTTGGTTCACTCCCTGTAACTTTTCTTCCCTCCTGCCAGGTGGTGGTGCTCTAGTCATCTCCATCTTCTCTGGTTTATGGTTACTGCCACTTAGCTCCATTAGGAGCTCTCTGTAGTTTCACTCTTTTCCAGCAGAGAGTGCCTACCATTAATGTACTCAGCTCTGCAATTGTGGTCTCTTCCAGCAGATAATATTCATACTTCCTTCCAGATGACCTGGTCTGAATTGGCTAGCCCAGGGGTGGGAAACCTGTGTCCTGAAGGCCACATGTGACCTTCTAGGTCCTCAAGTGTGGTCTTGTGGCTGATAGGGCCACACTTGAGGACCTGGAGGGCCACATGTGGCCTCAAGGCTACAGATTTTCCACCCCTGGCTAGCCCAAGAGGATTATTCTATTTTTTTAAAAAAGACTGATTCTTTTTGTCCTTAAAAAACATTTTTAAAAGCAAATTTTATGGATATCTCTGTTCATATAAAGCCTGGATTTACCCAGGTATCCCTCCTCTTCTTCTGCCAGACAACTATAGTAAATAATTTCTTTTTTTTAATTAGTTTTTTTTTACTTTTCGTTTACAATACTCAGGTCCACAAGTTTCTGAGTTCCAAATTTTCTTCCTCACCCTCCCTTCTCCCCTCCCCACCAGATGGCATGGAATCTGATGTATGTTGTACATATCCCTTCACATTAAACTTATTTACACAATAGTCAAGCTGTAAAGAAGAATTATGACCAATGGAATGAATCATGAGAAAGAAGAAACAAAACCAAAAAGAAGAGAAAAAAAAGAGAGAGAGAGCAAATAGTTTGCCTCAATCTGCATTCAGACTCTGTAATTCTTTCTCTGGATGTAGATAGCTCTTTCCATCATGAGTCCTTTGGGGCTGTCTTTGAACCTTGTATTGCAGAGAAGAGTCAAGTCTATCAAAGTTAGTCATCACAGAAGCAACATGACTGTTGTTGTGTAAAATGTTCCCCTGGTTCTGCTCCCCTCACTCGGCATCATATCACGTAGGTCTTTCCAAGTTATTATGAAGTCTGTATGTTCCCAATTTCTTATAGTACAATAGTATTCCATTACATTCATATGCCACAATTAGTTTAGTCATTCCCCAATTCATAGGCATCCCTTTGATTTCTAATTCTTTGCTACCACAAAAAGAGCTGCTATAAATATTTTTGTACATACAGGTCCCTTTCCCACTTGTGTGATCTCTTTGGGATACAACCCTAGAAGTGGTATTGCTGGATCAAATGGTATGGACATTTTTATAGCCCTTTGGGCATAGTTCCAAATTGCTCTCCAGAATGGCAGGATCAGTTTACAACTCCACCAACAGTGTAACAGTGTTCCAATTTTCCCACATCCTCTCCAGTATTTATCATTTTCCTATTTTGTCATGTTAGCCAATCTGACAGAAGAGATGTGGTACCTAAGAGTTGTTTTGATTTGCATTTCTCTAATCAATAGAGATTTCAAGCATTTTTGATATGCCTATAGATATCTTTAATTTCTTCCTCTGAAAACTGCCTGTTCATATCCTTTAGCCTCTTCTTAATTGGGGAATGACTTGTATTCCTATAAATTTGGCTCAGTTCCCTGTATATTTTAGAATATGAGGCCTTTACCAGAGACACTGGTTGTAAAGATTTTCTCCCAATTTTCTGCTTCCCTCCTAATCTTTGTTGCATTGTCTTTGTTTATACAAAAACTTTTCAATTTAACATAATCAAAATTGTCCATTTTGCATTTGTAATGCTCTCTATCTTTTGTTGGGCCATGAATTCTTCCCTTTCCCATAAATCTGACAGGTAAACTATTCCTTGTTCTCCCAAATTGCTTATAGTATCAGCCTTTGTTTTTAAATCATGAACCCATTTTGACTTTATTTTGGTATATGGTATATATAGATATTGGTCTATGCCAGTTTCTGCCATACCACTTTCCAATTTTCCCACAGTTTTTGTGGACTAGTGAATTCTTAGCCCAGAAGCTGGATTCTTTGGGTTTATCAAAGAGTAAATTGCTCTAGTTGTTGACTATTGTGTCTTTTGTACCTAACCTATTCCACTGATCCACTACTCTGTTTCTTAGCTAGTACCATGTAGTTTTGATGATTGCTGCTTTATAGTACAGTTTAATATCTGGTATGACTAGGCCACCTTCCTTAGCATTTCTTTTAATTCTTTTGTTCTTCCAGATGAATTTTGTTATTATTTTATCCAGCTCTGTAAAACCATTTTTTGGTAGTTTGATTGGGATGGCGCTGAATAAGTAAATGAATTTAGGTAAAGTTGTCATTTTTGTTATATTAGCTCAGCCTAACCACGAGCAACTGATGTTTTTCCATTTATTTAAATCTGACTTTATTTGTATGATGAGTGTTTCGTAATTATGTTCATAAAGGCCCTGGATTTGTCTTGACAGGTAGACTTCCAAATATTTTATAGTGTCTGCAGTAACTCTAAATGGAATTTCTCTTTCTATCTCTTGCTGTTGGGCTTTGTTAGTAATATATAGGAATGCCGAGGATTTATATGGGTGTATTTTATATCCTGCAACTTTGCTAAAGTTTTTTATTATTTCAAGTAGTTTTTTCACTTGATTCTATAAGTAAATCATCATATCATCTGCAAAGAGTAATAACTTAGTTTCTTCTTTGTCTATTCTAATTCCTTCAATTTCTTTTTCTTCTCTTATTTCTAAAGCTAACATTTCTAGTGCCAAATTGAATAATAGGGGTGATAATGGACATCCTTGTTTCACCCCTGATCTTATTGGGAATGGATCTATCTTATCCCCGTTACATATAATGCTTGCTGATGGTTTTGGTAGATGCTACTTAAAATTTTAAGGAAGACTCCATTTATTTCTATGCTTTCTAGTGTTTTTAATAGGAATGGATGTCATATTTTGTCAAAAGCATTTTCTGCATCTATTGAGATCATCATATGATTTCTGCTAGTTTTGTTGTTGATATAATCAATTACACTGGTAGTTTTGCTAATATTGAACTAGCCTTGCATTCCTGGAGTAAATCCTACCTCATCAAAATGTGTTATTGTAGTGATAAGTTGCTGCAATCTTTTTGCTAATATTTTATTTAAAATTTTTGCATCAATATTCATTAGGGAAATTGGTCTATAATTTTCTTTCTCTGTTTTGACTCTTCCTGGTTTAGGTATTAGTACCAAATTTGTGTCACAAAAAGAATTTTGTAGGACTCCTTCACCTATTTTCCCAAATAGTCTATAAAGTATGAGAATTAATTGTTCTTTAAATATTTGGTAGAATTCACATGTAAAACCATCTGGCCTTGGGGATTTTTTCCTGGGGAGTTCATTGATGGCTTGCTCAATTTTTTTTCTGAGATGGGGTCATTTAGGTATTTTTACTTCCTCTTCTGTTAATCTGGGCAATTTATATTTTTGTAAATATTCATCTATTTCCTTCAGGTTGTCAAATTTATTGGCATACAATTAGGCAAAATAATTCCTGATTATTGCTTTAATTTCCTCTTCATTGGAGGTGAATTCACCCTGTTCATTTTTGATATTGGTAATTTGGTTTTCTTCTTTCTTTTTTTAAATCAAATTGATCAAAGTTTATAGATTTTATTGTTTTTTTCATAAAACCAGCTTTTAGTTTTGTTTATTAGTTCAATAGTTTTCTTGATTTCAATTTTATTAATCTCTCCTTCAGTTTTCAGTATTTCTAATTTGGCATTTAATTGAGGATTTTCAATTTGTTCTTTTTCTAGATTTTTCAGTTGCATGCCCAATTCATTGATTTCCTTTTTCTCTATTTTATTCATGTAAGCATTTAGAGATATAAAACTTCCCCTAGGAACTGCTTTTGCTGTATCCCATAGATTTTGGTATGTTGTCTCATTATTGTCATTCTCTTGAATGAAGTTATTAATTGTTTCTATGATTTCTTCATTGGCCCACTCATTCTTTAGGATCAGATTATTTAGTTTCCAATTAATTTTTGGTTTATCTTTCCATGATCCTTTATTACAAATAAGTCTAATTGCATCGTGATCTGAAAAGGATGCATTTACTATCTCTGCCTTTCTGCACTGGATTGTGAGAATTTTATGCCCTAGTACATGATCAATTTGTGAGTATGTGTCATGGACCACTGAGAAAAAGGTATATTTCTTTTTATCCCCATTCAATTTTCTCCAGAGGTCTATTATATCTACCTTTTCTAAAATTCTATTCACCTTCTTAACTTCTTTCTTGTTTATTTTGATGTTAGATTTATCAAGTTAGAGAGGGGAAGGTTGAGGTCCCCCAATAGTATAGTTTGACTGTCTATTTCTTCCTGTAACTCCTTTAACTTCTCCTCTAAGAATGTTTATGTTATACCACTTGGTGCATATATGTTAAGTAATGATATTGCTTCATTGTCAATGGTGCCTTTTAGTAGGATATAGTGTCCTTCCCTATCTCTTTTAATTAGATCTGACTTTGCTTTTGCTATCTTTGAGGGTTGGATTGCTATCTCTGATTTTTTTTTTACTTTAGCCTTTTACCTTTACCTTGTGTGTATCCCTCTCTTTCAAATGTGTTTCTTGTAAACAACATACTGTAGGATTATGGTCTTTAAGCCATTCTGCTATCCACCTCTGTTTTATGGGAGAGTTTATCCCATTCACATTCACAGATATGATTACTATCTGTGTCATTTTCTCCATCCTATTCTCCCCCCACCTTTTATGCTTTTATTTCTCCTTTCTACTCCTCAAAAGAATTTTGCTTTTGATCACCACCTTCCTCAATTTACCCTCCCTCTTGATTCCCCTCCCTTATCTTACCCCTTTCCCCTTGCTACTTCTTCCTTCTTTTCTATCCATCCCCCCCTTTTTCCCCTTTCCCCTCCCACTGCCTGTAGGACAAATTTCATTTCTATACTTATCAGAATATATTATTCTCTCCTTGAACCAAATCCAATGAGAGTAAAGCTCAAACACTGCTTTTCTCCCTCTCTTCTTTCCCTCCATGTTTTTGTGCCTCTTCATGTGGCATAATTTACCCTTTTCTACCTCCTCCTTACCTCTTCTCCCAGAACAATCCCTTTTTACCCCTTAATTATGTTTTTTAATCATTACATCAGTTACTTTATACTGACACTCTCAGTCTATGTATATCCCTTTTAATTGTTGTAATCACTGTGCCATTCTCAAAATAGGCATTACATACACACACACACACACACACACATAACATATATAAATCAATGTAATCCTATATAAAGATGTAAACAATTTTCCCTTATTGAATAACATAGTTTTTCCCCTTGTTTACCTTTTGATGTTTCTTGAGTTCTGTATTCGAAGATCAAACTTTCCATTGAGCTCTGGTCTTTCCATCAGAAAGGTCTGGAATTCCCTTATCTCATTGAATGTCCATCTCCTTACCTCAAAAATTATGCTCAATTTTGCTGGGTAGTTGATTCTTGGTTGTAGTCCAAGCTCCTTTGCCTTTCAGAATATCATATTCCAATTCCTCCTTCCTTTTGTTGTAGAAGTTGCAAGATCTTGCATGATCCTGACTGTAGTTCCACGATATTTGAATTGTTTCTTTCTGGATTCTTGAAGTATTTTCTCCTTGGCCTGATAATTCTGTAATTTGGTTACAATATTCCTTGGAGTTTTCAATTTGCAATCTCTTTCAGGGTGTGATCGGTGGATTCTTTAGGTGACTACTTTGCCCTCTGGTTCTAGGACCTTGGGGAAGTTTTCCTTGATGATTTCTTGGAAGATACTGTCCAAATTCTTTTTTTCATCATGACTTTCAGGTAGACCAATAATTCTTAGATTATCTCTCCTGGATCTGTTTTCTGGGTCCCAATCAGATATTACATGTTTTCTTCTATTTTTTCATTCTTTAGATTTTGTTTGACTGATTCTTGGTGTCTCATAGAGTCATTAGCTTCTACTTGCCCAATTTCTAATTTTTAACATATTGTTTTCTTCATTTAGCTTCTGTACCTCCTTTTCCACCTGGTTAATTTTACTTTTCAATGAGACATTCTCCCCATTTATATTCTGAACCTCCTTTACCATTTCGCAATTTTTACTTTTAAAGATTTGTTCTCATCAGTGAATTTTTTCCCATTTTTTCTTTTTCCTCTCAAATTTGGTTTTTAAAGTCCTCCTTGAGTTCTTCCAGGAATGCTTTTTGGGGTGGAGACCAGTTCACATTCCCTTTTGAGGTTTCAGATGTGGATATTGTGTCCATGCTGTCCTCTTCTGAATTGGTATTTTGATCTTTCCTGTCTCCGTAATAGGAATCAATAGTCTTTGGTTTTCGGTTCTGTTTTTTCATGGTGTTTGTTTCCTGTCCCTCCCTGCCAGTTTCTAAAGTGGATCTCTGCTTCAGGGGCCCAGGGGGACTCTTCCCAAGCTTCTTGTGCTGGGAACTGTAGGCCTGTTCACTGGCTTTGTGTGCTGTGGTCTCTGGTTTTGTGAGGTGTGGGGGAGATGTGGGGGAGGAGTGGTCTGGCTGCTTGAAGTCTCCTCTTCCCCTAGGGCTGCACTACAGCGTGGATAGTCTCAGCTGTTGTCTGTGCTGGTGTCTGTCATTTCCCCTGGCTTTGTGAAGGCACATCTGGGGTCCTGGTGTTGATGTTTGCTAGCTCCACCCTCCTGGGGCTCAAGAACTCCCACTGTCCTGCAAAGGTGGGGCCTGCTGGAACACCTCTCTTCCTGCACTAGTCTCCCTCTGCCACCACAAGAAGGGCCCTCTCCCCAACTTCTTGAGCTAAAAGGCTACTGAAGCCCCACTTCTGGCTCCTTTATTTCAGGGTTTCTCCCAAGGGAGTATTATCTGGGTGAGGAAGGGAGGGATGAGAGCCATTTTACTTGGTCATCCTGGCTCCTCGAAGTTCAAGAAGGTGAGTTTCAAACCTTTAGACTGTGGGCTGGAGGCCTCAGGGCTAACTGAGTGTCTCCCCTAGCTCCAACAGACTCCTGTCTTGGGCTGAGAGGCCTGGGGATAACTGCCATATCCAGTACTTCTGCCCTGGGCCTGTTCCTGATCCTGTGTTTTGCACACCCAGCACTCTCCCAGACAGGCGCACTGGCTGGGTTCCTCTGCTGCTCCCATTTGGTGTGATCTGGTGCTGTTCCATGCACATGGTGCTCCTGCCCCACTCAGTCTACTAGTGGCTTCTAACTCTCTCAAATCTGCTCAGATTCACTTTTTTTTAGAGATATCTGACAGAATTTGTGAGAGAGCTTCAGTAGTTCCCTCTTTTCATAGTGCCATCTTGGCTTTGTCCCTTATAGTAAATAATTTCTAAAAAAAAGGAAAAATGAAAAAGAGAAAGGAATCATATTTTTGCTGCCATTGATGAGTCTTCTCTTTATTTCTCCCAATCATCTATGGGAGAAGATTGTCTTTAGGTAAAATGGTCAGTAATCTCATTTCTGGTCCCAAGGCTGACTGGTGGCAAATGGAGGATCTCCTACCACTCAAGAGTTAGGCCCCATAAATGAACTCTCTTGAGGCTTCCAACATTGAAGTATCAGGCAACTTAAGTGGATTTGTCAGGGATTCTCCTTGTGTCACTCCATTTTTTATTCATGTACCTTAACTCTTCCTCCCTGATCACCCCAATCAAGTGCAGTAGATATTAGGCTGATCCCATTATTCAGGAAATCACAAGAGCCACAACAGTGGCTTGTCATCAGTTGTTTTCCTAAGTCTTTGAGTTAGCACTTCACAGTCACCACCTTTTTGATCACTACTTCCTCTAGGAGTCTCTCTGCCTTCTTTGTAAAGCTCTTCTCTTGGGAGGCAGTACTCACCTCTACCCTCAATGCTGTTCAGCACTGCAAACATTCAAATTGTGTATCTGTCTTTAGAAAGGTCTTCTGAGGCTCTCCAATAATAATAGTTAACATTTCCATAGTGTTTTAGGATTAGCAAAGCACTTTGATTTGATTTTTTAATTAATATTTGCTTCCCTCTCACCCCTACCCATAAAAATACACACACACACACACACACACACACACACACAGAGTCAAAAAAAAACCCCTCATTTCATCATATCCAAAAATGTGCGTTTTATTCTGTTACCTGAGTCTGTTGTCTCACTTTCAGGAGATGAATAGCAATTATCATCATACATTCTCTGGAATCTTGGTTGGCCGTTGCATTGGTAAAAGTTCCCAAGTCTTTCAAAGTTGTTTGTCTTTACAGTTTTGTTGTTATTGTAATTGTATATATTGCACATTGTTCTTTTGGTCCTGCTCACTTCACAGATAGCCTCTCTTTTTTCAGTAAAGTAGGAAGCCATGTTCTCTGCTGAGAGAAAGAAATGGTCTGGGAGGTCCTAGGAGAGAAGAGAAAAATTTGGAATAGCCACTTTGAAGATTATGATAATTACTCAGAAAACAATCAAAGGATTGTCATGCAGTAATAAAGTTCCAGTAGAGATTAGATAACAAATGAGAAGTGAATTCAGTCAGTATTAAGCAGTTGGATGTTAACACACAATGTTGGAGTTACCAAGGCGTGACTGGGATACCAAGAGAAAGAAATTCAAGGCAAGCTGATAGCATACAGTTAAATTGGTCAACCTTAGGGTCAAGACTGTGATGGGGGTGAAGGGAGAGAGCAGGGGTGGAAAACTATGAGGGCAGAGAGGGAAGGTAGGGATGGGAGGTAAGAAGGAAAAAATGAGGACTAGACTTAGAAGATGTAATTCACATGCAGAAACAGAAGGTTAGAAGGTAATAGTTAGAGTAATTTCAGAGATCTGGAAAATGGTGGTTGAATAGCTATGGGTGATAGTCATATTAAAGTGTGACCAATCCTGTTTGTAGCTAAGGTCTGTTGAAGTTGGAGATCATGAGAATTTAGGAGGATGATAAACTGTGAGATCAGGGTGTGCAAGGGAATGTCACCATGCCTGCTTCAGCTCCCATGTAGAAGGGAATGCATTGGGGTAAAGGGAAAGACTGTGATTTGGGTATTAAGCTCTTTGAGAAGAGAAGCAAATGACAGAGATGCTGATAAATGACTATAACAGTTAATTGAACTGATAAAGATGGAAGCAATGAACCTCAAAAGAAGAAATATTGCTGAGTAATGGTAGAAAATGGAAAATTTGAAAGTGAGAGTCATATACATATTCCTCCTCTTGGCCTACTGGAGGCATCAGAGAAAGATCTTGCAACAATAGAGAAATGTTCAGTCATATAGTATCTTCTGGAAATATTTCCCAGAAAAGATCTAAGATAAGAGGAAAACTTTGTTAGCAAAGAGAAAGAATTTCAGAGGGCAAAATGGAACAGGAGGGAGGAAGATGATATGAATTATATAGGGGTAGAGTTGAGGTAGTCAGGGATGAGGAAACATGGAGGAAAAGGAGGAGTAGAATGTTTTCATGTCAAAAGATGTTGCCTATTTTCACTGTCAGAAGACATGGGGATAAATGGGGCAGAAACTACATTGTTCCCTGCCATAGGATGGGGAAATGACCGCTTGTAGAGGTTCTCCACACTCTTGGGTCCTGCGGTTAATAAGCATGGAATCATTGCTTTTGATTCCCAGAAGACCAGGATGTCTTACAGTTATGAGATGTGGTGGCTGAGGAAGAGTAAAATTACCCACTCATTCTGGACAAGATGGCCCAGGAGGCACAGACAGGAGTTAGCCTTTATGAGTACTCAGCTTTTAATCTTTAAGGAGAAATCACTCTGGCTTGGATTGATTGGACAACAATAGGTTCCAGCCCAAGCCTCACTTGGTCATTGTTTGGGCCCTGATGTCTCAGAGGGAGTGTAAATAACAGTTGTTTCTGTTTTGGCCAGAAACTCTGAGGGTCTTCCCTTCCCAGATTGATTTTTTTTATTACTAGGTAAAAGAGGCCATTCTTTGCCTCATTTCTTACCTAGCCTTAATCACTGAATGGGCATTGCCTCAGTCAAACTGAGACCTGGGAAAGACTTTAACTTAAAAAGGCCAAAGTCTCCCACGGCATTTGGTCATCCTGATTTATATTTTGCCACTAGACCCAGATGACTCCAGAGGAGAAGGTTGTTGTTGTATGTTTGTCCTTCATTCTCGAAGAGGACCATGACATCAAGGAAATGATGACATGACTTGTGGTTGACTTTGATTTGAGTGAGGGAGGGCTGTGCAAGGTCACCAGCCTCACTTTCTCATCTAGAGCCATCTGGGTCCAGTGGCCGGATATTTATCAGGACAACTGGAGATGGCCCGGATACATTGGGAGACCCTAGCCTTTTTAGGCTAAGGTCTAGAGGAGAAAGTGAAGTGGTACACAGACCTCCTTCACTTAAATCTGATTTACTTGCAAGTAATGGCATCACCTTCCTGAGGTCATCGGTCCTCTTTGAGAACAAAGGACAAACAGCAACAACAACCTGTAAGCAAAGCTCTTCATGCTATCTTTGGTGTCCTGAGGTTTGGGATTTGAGAGTCTCTTTAGAAGGATCTCTTAGACTGTCCTTAGTGCCTAGAGGCTGAGGCCCAAGATGACTTAGTCATAGACTTCAAAAAGAAGTTTCTATCAGAGCCTTTAAGAGCGTACTGTGATTCTCACCTATTGACATCCAAGAAATATAGACTTGGTTGAGACTTTAGAGACTATCTAACCCAATCTACACATTTTATGGATAAGAAAACAGGTCATAAGATCATATAGAGATTCAAAGCTGGAAGGAATCTTTGAGGTCATTTATTCCAATCCTTTTATTTTACATTTGAGGAAACTGAGGCCCAGAGAAGTTAAGTGCCTTACCCAAAGTCATATAGGTGAGACAGATTTGAGCCCTGATCTGGTTCAAAATGGTTAAGTGACTCAAAGCCCATTCATGGCAGAGCTGGATCTAGTAGCCAGACATTCTGGTTTTCAGTCTAGTGTCCTTTCTATTATACCACACTAACCCTCACCCACCCTAACATCAAGCAGCGGTGGACAGTGTGGACGTAAAAAACATTCCTGAAATATTCCCCTGAGAATTAGGAGCCCCTCCCTTACGTGGCAGCATTCCTCACACTTACAACAATTCTTTAGCACAGCCAAGGCCTTCCTCTCCAAATTTTTTCTTTTATTGCTATTTCCAACTGTGTCTGTACACCCAGTCTCTGTGGGAAATGATCACTTTTTCTGGGAAAAGAGGTTTGGTGGAGCAGCTTTTTGTGTTTATTTCAGTTGTTTTTCCCTCAAGCTGTAAGTGATGGGCTTGATGTAGCTTGCAAGCTACAGGGGAGGGAGGGGGAGAGAGAGAGAGAGAGAGAGAGAGAGAGAGAGAGAGAGAGAGAGAGAGAGAGAGAGAGAGAGAGAATTTTATTTTATGCACTTAAAAACATGATTCTAAAAGGTCCATAGGTTTCGCCACACTGCTACAGGTGTTAATAATACAAAAATGGTTAAGAAATGCTTTTTAAAAGCCTAATACAAATTTAATCTCTTCTTTGAAGTTGACCCTCCCTATCCCTACCCTAGAGCTTTACACAGCACTTATTTTCTATAAAAGTACCTATGAATTAGTTACTTCATACTGTAACTATTGGTACATATGTGATCTTCCTATCGAACCGTAAGTTCCCTGAAGGCAGAGACTGTCTCATATACAAACTCTGTATTGCCCCTAGAAGCACAATACCAACAGTGCTACCATGGAGTTGGCCCTTTATAAACGAATTGAATTAATTGTTAGAGTGAATATATGTCTCAGAAATTTAGAAAGGGGGAATGGAAAAATCAGGTCACTGAATGGTTAGCTGTAGTGTGGAACTATTTGCGCAAATTAGCTTTAAGATAGCCTGGACTTCACATATGAAAAGGTGTTTAGCATCGTGGCCAATGAAGGGTGGTTGCATGACAGAAATTACTTGAGTTAATAAATGAGCTGCCTGTCAAATGTTTGCCCTTCTCTTGTTCATGACTGAAGAGGTAGCTACGGCAGGACTACAGATAATCAAAGCTAACATTTATGTTACACTTTAAGCCTGGCAAGTATTACTACAAATATGACCTGATTTTATCCTCACAGCACCCCGGGGGAGGTAGGTGCTATTATAATAAGCTGAGGAAGCTATGGTGAAGTGACTTAAGCCGGGGTCATGCAGCTAGGAAGTATCTGAGACTGGACTTGAACTCAAGCATTCCTGACTCCAAGTTCAGCATTCTGTCTAGTGTGCCACAGAGCTCTTCAAGATGGCCGAGTATCATTCATGTACTTTTAGAGGAGGAAGGGGAAGAATAAGGAGTAGCAGAAAGAGAAAGAAGAAGGAAAAGGAGAAACAAAAGGAGAATGAAAGGAAGCTTGTATTTATATAGTGCTTTGCATACACCCTCCTATGAGGACAATAGTAGAAATACTATTATTCCCGTTTTATTTATGAAGAAACCGAGGATCACAGAGATGTTGTGCCTTGCCTAGAGCTGCCCAGAAAGTAAATGTAAGGCATCCCTTATGGCTCTTTGGGGGCTGGTTGGGGAAACGAATTGCCATTTATGAGATTCTTTCTATGGGAAAATGCCTGCTGAGATTCCTAAAACTGGCTTACAAATGAACTTTTGTAACAGGAGGCTTTCTGGACTTCATGTGCCATATTAGTTACAGTCCAAATTTAGCTTTGAATTCTGGGACTCATGCTGACAGATAGCAGTGCTCAGCTCTAAATATTTTGTAGATCTCGTCTGAAGGCTGTATCCATAGAAATAAATTTCATGGAAAAACTGAATTCTCTTTATAGATCATTCTGCAAATGTAGATCATTTCACCCTTGTTGAGACTGGTCCTATTATTAAATCAAATTCCATTTATTAGGTGCAACAAAAGTGAGGGTCACCGAGTGGACACCATATTGATGATAGAAGTCTCACACTTGGGTTGGCCCTTTGACTTGGTTCTTAAAAGGAAATGATATATTTTTATAAATTTTTAATAATTTTTAAAATTAATTTTTCTAGTTTTGTATTTCAACAAAACTGTAAATAAATAATATTCATTGTTCCTCTGCTTGGTTGCATTTATAACATGAAAGTTCCCCAGTGTTGCAACGATTCAGCTAGCAGCTGCTGTGGGAGTGAAAGACCAACACAAGCCTAACAAGAACGCTGCCAGCACAAGTTCTTTTGATCTGCTTTACTAAGGAAAGTAGCGTTAGGGGGTTCACAATCTTATTTCAGGCCAACATATAAATATCATTCACTTAGTTCACGGGAAAAAGCCAGCACCCTGAACTTCAGAGCAAATACAAACAAATTACAAACATACATTATAAACAGACCAAATAAAATTCATAGTTACCAAGGAACCATCAACATCTGAGTTCAGGAGCTGGGGAGCTCATAACAATGGCTGGCCCAGAGTCATGTGCCACTCCTCCTGTGGCTCAGAGCCCCAAGCAAATAGCTCTGTTCTCTCTTTTTGTACAGTCCTTAGATGTCATCAAACATCATCTGAGTGACCAGAACTTAGGTGCATACTATTGACTCTGGTCTTAGCAACTCCCCTTAGGGCCCCAAGGACTTCATGCCCACATAGGCTTAGCACCTAATAGATATGGGTACAGGCCTGGGGCTTTGCACCTAGTAAGGTTAAATCAAAGACACTTAATTAATTGAGCATTCTAAAACAATAAGAAAGTCCCACCTTAGTTACCAATGCACCTAGCCATAGGGAAGTTAGCATTCAATTGAAAAATGTAGACATAGAATGTTTTGTTAGAAAGATCCAAAAAGACAAAATATGTAATATTAAGGATTCATATTTTAGTTACTGAGTCCTTTTCATTTTAGTAAAAATTGTGTATGTTTAGCCAAGAAAAGAAAAAAAAGGAAATGACCCACGAAATGACAGGTGCTGGAAAAGAGTCATGAAAGGCAAAGAGGGGATGGATCATCATCGAAGAGAGGCAGAGAAGTCCAACCAAGGGAGATGAAACCCGAAGTGCAAGAAAGGTTCTCAGGAGGGCAAGGACTAAGAGACATGAACAGGCCCAGAGATG
The DNA here is from genome assembly GCF_011100635.1 of Trichosurus vulpecula. NCBI lineage: Eukaryota > Metazoa > Chordata > Mammalia > Diprotodontia > Phalangeridae > Trichosurus > Trichosurus vulpecula. The sequence goes on along the minus strand of NC_050581.1, from coordinate 7,231,669 downwards.
CTAGGCTGCATGTAGGCCTGAAGAGAAGCCTGTTCATTCACATAGCCTCTCTAGGTACCTTGGGGCTGATGTTAAAAAGAGATACAAAAGTGAGAGAAAGAAGAGATTAGAATCCTCAAAGAGAAAAGATGGGAGATGAGATGGAAATGCCCAACCTTGCTTATATCTAGAGACAGGCTTACAGGTTCCGCTGTTGACATTACCCCATATATGAAGAAGGATTGGTCCAGCAAAGATCTACATTCACAGAAGAGCAAAATTGGAGCTATTCCAACTCTGGGACCATGAGTTATGTGGAATGTATTGGTCCAGAGGAAAGACGGGACCAGAGGAGAAGGTTGCTTGATGTCTTCCATAAAGTGAAGGAGAATTTTCTTGACTTTCAAGTGGCTTGGGTAGGAACTTGTTGGGGAAGATAAAACCTGCCTTAAATCCAACGTCTCATTAGGTCAGCTCTTTGCATGGGCCAAGAGTTCCTAAAGAGACATGAATAAAATTCTGTTTGTCCTTAGGAAAATCTTGGAAGTAGGAGGCACAATCTAACCATAATGCCTTTTCTCTAAGATGATCTTCAATTTATCCTATCTTATTTGTACGTAGTTGTTTGTATGTTGTTTCCATGTTTAGATTGTGAAGTCCTTGAGATGAGCAACTTTTTTTTGGCCTTTCATTGTATTCCTAGCACTTAATACAATGCCTAGTACATAGTAGAGGCTTAAAAATGCTTGTTGACTCTATAACATACCTGAAAAATGGTCATATAAACTTTGCTTCATTACCTCTGGTGAAGGGGGACTCACTACCTCCTAAGACAGGCCATTCCACTATTAGATCTAATTGTTGGGAATTCTAGTCCTTAAAGGGTCTTGATTTTCTAGTTCTAAGCAACAAATTAGAAAATGGTGTATTCAAGGTATTTTCTTGGAAAAGTTAAGTGATAGTGAGCTAGATAATCCTGTTGAAACAGTTCTAACAATGTATATCACATGATAAGACATTGTTTTGTTGCTTTCTACAATCTCACCGGTCCTGTCAGAGGTCTCTTTTACTTACTGCTCTTTTACTTAGTTCAAATGCAAGAGTTAGTATTCAATTAGGCCTCAAGGAACATCTTTTGGTGATATGGGATTTTCCCCTCATTGGCAGAGCCCATGCAACTCCTTTCCTATTGTAGTCTTGACTTCCTGAATAGGAAATACTCATCTTCATACCTTGACAACCCTTATAACAATTTTGTGGGAGGCAAATCTCCAAAATACTAGGACATCCATTTTCCTACTGGAAAATGCCAAGAATCTTTTGACATCTTTAAAGCCTGGGGGATGGCAGTGGTGACAGTCATTGCCTATTTAGTTTTCAGAGATTTTTGTCTATATTTCTCTACACCTTGGAGATTCTCATAGATTCACAGAATGTAAGATCTGAAAAGGAGCTTATCAAATAAGTAATATTTAACTGGAAGGAACCTGAGAGATCATCTAGTCCAAATGCCCATTTTTTAAAAATTGCTAAGATATTTAGGAAGTTGGTAAAATTTCATTTTTAATATTTGATTAATACAGATGGAATTTTTAGACTACAATTGCTTCCTATCCACAACATAGTACCCTAACCTATGGTAACAGAAACAGGAACAGAAAAATAAAACCATTGAGTATAGCAATGGTGTCCAAAAACTATATAATATTCCATACCTTTGGTCCACCTCTCTGCCAAGAGGAAAAAGCTGTGCTTTGACATCAGCCATCTGGAACCAATATTGATGATAGCCTTTGATTTATCTTTGATAGCCTTGCTATCTTTTGATGTAACATTCCATGGCATTTTATAGACAATATATGCAATGTTCTCTTGGTTCTGCATAAGTTACTTTGCATCAGATCATATAAGTCTTTTCATTTTCCTTTAAATTCCTCATATGCTTTGATCCTTGTGGTTTAATGCTTCCATTGCATTCAAATACCGCAATTTGTTTATCATTACCCTGTAGCTGGATGCCTTCTTTGTTCCCAGTTTTTTGTTACTACAAAAAGTGTTGCTATGAATTTATCTGTATCTACCGATATCAATATCTATATCTATATCTATATCCATTATCTTTCTTATTCTTTCTTTATATCACCTTTGTTTCTTTCTATTATTGAGTTTTTGGTCATAGATTCCTTGAAGTGGAACTGCTGGGTCACAATATACGATCTGCTTAGTACTTTGTCTTCCGTAATTCCCAGCTGATCTCCAGAAGAGTTTTATCTTAATTCACAATTCCACCAGAATTTTATTAGTGGGCATGTCTTGCTATAACTACTCCACAATCAGAGAAGGAAGACATGGAGTTTTACTCCAGGGTGCTGAAATTTAGAGGTCACTTCTGCTGCTGCATGGAAACACCTGAATTTGGCACGTACTCAGCAGGAGTATTAAAAACAGCCACCAGGAGTGTATTTCTTCTCCCATTATAGCTATACCCAGAGGAGGTCCTCTGGGATGTCCTACCCTAGTGGCAGATAACTGCCCCACCCTACAAGTGGTCTTACATCCTTCCTAGACATCCCACGTCTCCATCCAATTTGACTGAATTGCCTGGTTGTAAAAATTGCTGGCTGTAACTCTAACATTTGTATTATTGTTCATGATTTAGACCATATTTTTATGTGTTGAGTTTTTTTAATAGATTTAATCTCTTCACTGGGAAACCATCCATGTACTTTGATCACTGAACTATTAATAAACAACTCTTAGTTTTATAAATTTATCAATTCTCCAAATATCTTGGATGTCAGACTTGAATCAGAGACTGTGAGGAATAGCTTTTTCTACCAATTAATAGCATCTCTTCATATTCTAGTTACATTCTTTTAGATTGTATAAAATGTTTAAATTTTGTATAATAGCTTATGTTTTTCTTATGATCCACTTCATCTTTTTATATATATTTGTCCTCACCATAGGTATCTTGTGTCATTTTCTCTCTCTGTCTCTCTCTCATATCCTTTCATATTTAGGTCATATATCCATTTGGAACTCATTTAGTGTATGGTATAGCACAGTGCTTTGCATCAGGTGTCTAACAAATGGCATTAATTAATTAATTAGTTCATAAGATGCTGGCCTGAAACCTATTTCTATCAAATTGCATTCTAGCTTTCCCAGGAATTTTTATCAAATACGGAGTCCTTACGCTTAGGATTTGTTGAACATAGGAGTACTTTGTTTCCTTGTTTCTAGACCTTGCTTACTAGTCTCTTCTACTCATCTACCTTTCCATAGTTTAATCAAGAATAATCCCAATAATAATGATGATAATTAGCATTCAAGTTTGAAATCTGCCAAGTGCTCCACACATGCTATCTGATTGGAGTTTTACTAACCACCCTATGAAGTAGGTAATGTCTGTATCCTCATTTTATGGATAAGGAAACTGAGACTGAGAGAAGTGATTCCCCCAGAGTCACATGGCTCTGGGTGGGATTTGAACTAACCAGTCTTGATCATCACTGTTTTGTAGTATTTAGGTGGAGATCTGGTAGGGCCAGGTTTCCTTTATTTTTTATTTGTTTTCACAATTGCCTGTGAAGTTCCTGACCTTTTGTTCCCTCAAATGGATGTGTTATTATTTTGTCTACAACTTTTCCTAGCTAAGGAAATTTTCCCAACTGAGCATTTAATTGGCATGTAAAGTCATGACAGGGCTGTGTATTAACTGGATATGTGGCACATGAGCTGTGGAGGGGACTGGAGTGTATAGTCCCTAGAGCTCTGAGCTGGTCGTCAGAAAGATCTAGATTTGAACCATGCTTTGGACACTAATGAGTAGTGTAATTTGTGCAAACCATTAACCTTGTCTTCCACAAAATGGGGATAATTTTAATGCTCACCTTATATGGTTGTTATGAGCATAAATGAGAGGATATGTAGCAAAATGCTTTGCAAACCTTCAAAGGTCCTTGTAATGGTCAACTATCAAGTTATACAATCCTCCCAGATGTAGAAGAAGGTCTTGAAAATCATATTCACAATATGAAAGGTTGCATATGTGGTTTAGAGCTCAAATAACATCGCATGGACCATCAGGGTCATGCCTGAAATAGAGTTTCACATTCATGGATAGCACAGATGGCAGCTAGGTGGTGCAACGGATGAAGCACTAGGCCTGGAGTCAGGAAGAACCAAGTTCAAATCCAACCTCAGATACTAGCTGTGTGGCAAGTCACTTAACTCTGTTTGTCTCAGCCTTCTTATCTGTAAGGTGGGCTGGAGAAGGAAATGGCAAACCACTCAGTTATCTTTGCCAAGAAAACCCTAAATGGAGTTACAAAGAGTTGGACATGACTAAAATGACTGAACAACCACAACAACAACTAGGACAAATATGTAACAGGATCACAAGATCCCAAAAGGACCCTCACTGATCACTTAGTCCAACCCATACATTTTACAGATGAGGAAACAGACCCAGATTGGCCAAGTGACTTACTCAAGATCACATATGTAGTAAGTAGGTTACATATCAGATCAAGTCCCACTTGGTAAAAAGGGAGGCTAAGTGCCCTTGGTTTAGGAACTCCAGAAGTAAGATCAGAGAGTATTGGGCTGTAGGATGATAATTTCATTAATGGCCTAGTAGTTATGCAATCTACTCCTCCTTTCATGAAAACCTCTGTTGCCTCTGCTGAGAATGTAGATGCTTGGATGAACTTCCCTCAGAGATTATTGGCCAATGATGCTTTAAGGCACTGAGCCTGTAGACCTAATGGAGAGTATGGTCATATTACTGAGATTACATGGCATGGGACCATATCAATGGCACAGTCCCAGGCTCAGTACTGGGACCAAACACTGGACACTGAATGTAAAATCATGGCAGTTATTGGAAATTCAGGTTCAACTGATGATGGAGCATGGTGATTGACCATTATGCATATATGCTTTGTAAACCTTAAGCTATATAAATGTTAATCATTATTACTTTGACACTTCTCAAGGCAGTATTCTAAACTGAAGGTAATTCATTTGACACTACAAAGGATATTTGTGTCACAAAGTAGTAGCAATAGCAGTACCAAAAATTGAGAACTGCTAAGGTATAGGTTTAATTTTTCCCAATGGTCATTTGCTCCATTCTGCAGTAGAAAGTTGTCCTGAGTGACAGGGCCCAAGTGGAAAAGTTGCCCTTTGTTTACTTCTACTCTTATTTTTAAAAAATTAATTAGTTAACTTAGTTTTAGCTTTCAACATTCATTTCCACAAGATTTTGAGTTCCATATTTTCTCCCTATCTCTCCCCTCCCCCACACAAAGATGGCATGCATTCTGGTTACCCCTTCCCCCAGTTTGCCCTCCTTTCTATCACCCCCCCCATTCTTATCCCATTACCCATTACTTTCTTGTAGGGCAAGATAGGTTTCTATACCCCATTGCCTGTATATCTTATTTTCCAGTTGCATGTAAAAAACAATTTTTAACATTTGTTTTTAAAACTTTGAGTTCCAAATTCTCTCTCTTCTTCCCTCCCCACCCACCCTCATTGAGAAGGCAAGGAATTCAATATAGGTTATACGTGTGTTTACTTCTACTCTTATGAGGGAGAATCCAACCAAGCAAAATAGAGCAGGGAACCTATGGCGAGCTTAACCTTCAAGATGTGTTGGGGTGCACTGGGTTCCAGTGGTCAAACCTTGTCATGATAGGATGAGACACTCAGGACTATAGATTTAGAGATGAGAGGAGCCTTAGGAGCTATTGATTCCAATCCCCTCATTTAATAGATGAAGAAATTGAGACTTAAGTCCTTTTCCCAATGCTACACCACTGGTAGTGTCTAAGGTGGGATGTGAACCCAGATCTTCTTTACTTCAAGTCCAGCACACTATCCATTATTCCATGGCACCTCTTTGTTTCAAGGTGATACGCTGAGTCTCTGCTATTACCTCTCTGGCCAAGGAATCTTTCTCCAGGACTATGTAGTGAAACTCTACTGGCAAAAGTTGTAGGAGAAGACTGAGAGGTTTGGTGGGAAGAAGACTGAGACTTGCCAGATCTTTGAACTGACAGAGGTGGCTGTATTATTGGGTAGAAGGCTTGACTTGGAATCAAATCTTACTCACTTGCTAGCTGTGTGACTCTGGAAAAGTCACTTACCTCTTTTGGTCTCAGTTTCCTTATCCGTAAAATGGAGATACAATAGCATCTTACAGAATTGTGAGGATCTAATGAGATTACATACAAAGCACTTTGTAAACCTTAAAGAAATATCTGTCATTATAATTATTATATAAAGGTAAACTGATAGATACGTTGCAAGCATCCATTTTACCACTTTTTAAAAACTGTTTTCACCAGGGGCAGTATAGCACCTGGTAGTCCAAGAGCAAATCCTGAAAAGCTGATAGGCAGCTATCATGTTGGCTTTCTGGAATGAGCCAGCAGAAATGTTGGTTATTGTACCTGGACCCAGACATGAACTTCTTGGTCCTTCCAGGAAACACATGGTTTCTCCAAACCCTATTCACTATTATACCCCAGGTACCACTGGAAATAAGAGGAAACTCATGAAATCCAGAGTCATCGTTTGTTTGGGTTGTTCTAGCCTCATGCGTCCTCTCATGGTCTCATGTGTTTTTGGGCTTAACCTTAGAGCTACCTGTCTGTTGTCACTTCTCTCAATGGATTGGCAATTGTTTCTTTTTTGGCCAGAATCCCTGAGGGCCTTCCCTTCCAAGATCAAATTTTTTGTGATTAGGTAAAGTGACCATTATCGGCCTCATTTCTTATTAAGCCTTAAACACTGAATGGGTGTTGCCTCAGTCAAACTGAGACTTGTTAAAGAGGCCAAGGTCTTAGCTTGAAAAGGCCAAGGTCTCCCACTGCATCCTGGGCCATCTCCAGGCATCCTGATTTATATCTGGCCACTAGACCTTGGTGACTCTAGAGGAGAAAGTGAGGCTGGTGGCTGCACAGCTGTCCCTTACTCAAATCCAATTCACTTGCATGTCATGGCATCACCACCCTGATGTCAAGGTCCTCTTTAAGAACAAAGAACAAACAAAAACAATGGGGTGGACTAGAGGGAAATTGGGACCCCTCTCAGTGAATGAGGTCAAGGTAGGTGAAATTTCCCAGAGAATGTCTGCCTCTGGGATACTTGTTTTTCAGGAAGTCTTGGTTCTGTGGTGATGAATAGGCCTCCAAGGGAGTCAGTGACTGAGGGGAAACATGGGAGTGAAAGTATCTCCAGCAGGTGCTCTTTTTCCTGTGAACTTGGATCTTTTCCCCAGAAGCCCTGTGCTACGTAGCTTATTGACAACACCACCAAAAGCAACAATAATTATCATTTATGTAATGCTTTAAGGCAGGTCTGCACAACACACAGCCCACATGCTGCTTACGGCCTGTACACCACTGGTAGCCCACCAAAGGATTTCTGGTGGCCTGTGAAAAATATAGTGGATGTAAATACAGGCTCGTACAACATACTGCCTATGGGCCATTTTGGCGGGCAGCAAATGGCCCATGGTCTGTGCAGGCCTGCTTTAAGGTTTGCAAAGCAATTTACACAAGTTGTCTCATTTGCTCCTCACAAGAACCCTGGGAAGTAGAGGCTATGATTATCCTAATTTTGCAGATAGGTAAACTGAGGCACTGAGCAGATAAGCGACTAGGCCAGAGTCACACAACTTGTAAATGTCTGAGGCAGGATTTGAACTCAAGGTCGTTCTGGCTGCAAGTCCATTTATCTATCCATTGAGCTACCCAGACACCTAGCTGACTTAAAAAGTCCTGGTTTCTCTCGGGAGACGCTCAGTTTCCTTTTAAGCCACCTGTCTCACTCAGATTGGAGTTGGGTTGGAGGTGGGGAAGTGGGTAAAGAGGTGTCATTCAAGGCTGGTCCCTGCCTCCCTGCATCAGTTGTGACTAGATTACATAGGAAAGACATAAAGATGCTACTTCAATGTAAAACTAATGGTTTCCTTACCACTACAGAGAGAGCTGCTATAAACATTTTAGAACATATAGGTTGTTTTCCTTTTTCCCTGATCATCTTTGGAAATAGACTTAATAGGGGTATTGCTGGGTCAAAATGTATAGGCAGTTTAATAACTCTTTGGGCATAATTCCATTCCACAAATTAGAAATGAAATAAATTTAAAACAACCCAAACTAATGGCTCCCTTTTCTTCAGGTACATTGGCAAACTATCCTTTGGATAGGAAGGGGCACCTGAGTTGGGGTCTGTTCTTGCTGAATTCTGTCTGGATTGAAGTGGCCAAAACCCAGTACCATTCTGAACTTCTTTCTACCTCCTCATCAGTAGCCTTCCCATGCTGGAGATATCCTTCACCCTCCCACCCATTCTCCTGATTGATAAGTTCCTAGTCCAGGCCATTATTTATGAAGAGCCCCAGCCATTCTCACTTCATTCTTGACTCCTTTTCTAGACTTCCTCTCCACCCCTTTAACACAGCAGCCTTGGCAGTGGATACCCTTCTCCTTTCTTTTTAGCTCCCCTTTATGTGTTTTCTTTCCCTGTTAGAATGTATGCTCCTTGAGGGTTAGAGCTTCCTTGTTGGCTTGTATTTGTATCCCCAGTGCTTAGCGCAGAGTTTGACACAGAATAATAAATTCTCCCTCTCCTTCTTCCTCTATCATCTTCTCCCTCTTTTCTCTCTTCTCTCTTTCCTTCTCTGTCTCAAAAATATCTAGGTTTGGTTTAAGATAAGCCTGTTGCTCTAGTTTAAAATATAGTTCTACCTGGACCAGCAAATAGCCCATAAACCTCTCTTGGGCCTTCATATATTTGATGGGGCTGGGAGCCCTTGGTCCACTTGCTGCTCTAGCTGTGGTTTTTAAATTATTATTCAAAAGAGGAATGGGCTGCTTTGGGAGGTAGCCCCATTTTCCCCGCTGGGAAGGTCATCATGCAAAATCTCAGAGACCATTTGACAGGTATGTTGTAGAGTGGATTCTTTTTCAAGTACAGGTCAGACTAGGTGGCTACTGAAATCCCTTCCAACTCTGAAATTCTGTGATTCTGGCCTTGAGTCAGACTTCTGGTAGCCATTTCAGAGTTAAAGCCATTCACTGTTTATTTCTATTTTCCTGGAATCCAAGCCAAAAGAGGCTGCTCTCAGATTCTCTGGAGAATCTCCAGATTGTAGGAGTTGAGAGAACAAAATTTGCAGCACTTCGAGCTGGGAAGAGCCACAGCAGGCAGGGGGATCGAGTTAGTGGACTGTAAAGACACCAAAGAAGGAGAGGTGTGCCACTGGCTGCTGTGCTGCTGTGGGAAGCAGAGGATCAACTCCTCTTCATTGGCAGAGTTATCAGTGGTAACCCGTATTGCAAATCAGGGTTCGTGAAGTCTCTGCCATATCAAAGATGCTCAGTCTCCTGGGTGGCATCAACCCACTGATCCCAGTCACTGGAGTTGCCTTGGTGGTCCTTTTTCTGCTGCTGGTAGCTGTGTGCGTTCACTACAGTGGAGCTGGTGTACACGAGCCTGACATAGAGAGGAACTACAGGGCTGTGGGTAGAAATCGTGTCAGGTGGGTCCATCCTTGGCCATTACGTGCTGGTGCCCTTGGACACCTTCACTATAACCACCGAAACCTCCAAGCAGGCCACCATCATCATCATCTTCACCAGCATCATCATCTTAATCGTCATCACCATGCTCACCGGGCTCACCGCTGATGACTTTGATCAAGAAAAGCGTCTCTTTCCATTCATTTCCCAGTTGGAGGACCTGCCTTCCTCTGAGAATGAGACATCTGGAAAAGACAGTTTGGTTTTCTGCGTGATCCTTAGGACCCGTGGATTTTGACTTATAAGAAAAGGACATTTTGAAGTGTTTGATATAATGGGGTTATCTGTTAATAGTATATTGTATAGGCTGTATAGCTATAGTGTGTATCTCTCTGTGTATCTCTATCTTTGATCATCTATGTGTCTCTTTTTTTCTTCTTTTTTCTTCTCTTCACTTTCCTTCTCTCCTTTCCTCTTTCTTCATCTCTATCTGTCTGTCTATCTATCTATCTATCTATCTATCTATCTATCTATGTATATTTCTATCAGGATATATAGTAAGATCCAGCTCTAATCTTATACTTCTATGTTTTGTGATCTCTCCTAGTCCCAATATTCTCTCTTCTGTGGTTCTTTCAAACTCTCACATTTTTATTCTAAATCTCTCCTAACATATATACATATACACACAAATATACATTCCCTATAATCTGTTTTTTTCTTTGCTCTCTGAACAATTGGTGTAGTACATTCAGAAATGATAATGCTAATATTGTATTGCTTATATCTGGGTGGGAAAAAGGATCATAAATCTTTCGTTGGAGTTTAAACCAAAAAGACAGTGCCTTTTAGGGCAGTGGAGATCTGCCTTTTCATTTAATTTGGGGGCTTTTATAAAGACGATCAAGAACATTTTGTAGCTTTTAATCTCTGAGATGGTTTAACTTTGCCCTGCACATTTTTTTGTGTGGAAAGAGGAAAACTTTTGGTGATGACATTTAGTAGCTGGTCAACTGAAATGAAGAAGTGATTGGGAAAGGTATGTGTAATCCTGTAAGGAAATGATGAATATATATGTAAAAAGTGAAATCTTTGGGTGACCCAACTTGCCATTGAGAACTTTTTAATATTCAACTTGATAAGTTATGAGGGCTCTGGTCAAACAATGTTAGGGAGGTGTCATGATGTTTACAGAGAGTAAAAGGAACACGCCTTCCAAAATGTCTTTTTCACCTTGTTGCTGTTATTGTTGTTAATAAGGGTGGGGGAATTGTCTGCCACAGAAGGCAGTGTGGTTGAGGACGCAGTTATTCTAGGAGACATTTATTGGAGGCTGTAGAAGGGGGTTGGTACTCAAGGGTTGGGGGGCTGTTGTCCAAGGGTGATTGCTCTGCATAGTATAAAGGGCCAGTAAAGAATATTGAGGCAAAGCATAAAGATTATCTCAAGAGACCCCTGTTTCTAGGCACCCTGGGGAAAAGTCTTATTCACTCTATGCTAGTTATGGCTTTGGTCCAATTTTAGTCTCTTGAAATATAGGAATTATCTGGATGGCATTTATATTAGTGAGGGGAGAAAAGGGAAAAGCTGACAGCTACATTTCTGCTATTAACCCTCTCTGAACCTTGGACAAGTAACTTCATCTCTCTGGGTCAGTGTTTATTCGTCCCACAAATGAGGGGGTTGGACCTTCTAGTTCTAAAATTCTATGACCTACACTGCCTCCCTTGGCCTTACTCTAGCTCAGTCTCCATAGTGTTTGGCCTCTCCCATATGCCTAGAGTCACAGAAACAACCAGCTGATAAGTCAGATAAGGGGAAATTGTGGCATAGTGAATGGAGCAGCAGAGTGGAATTCTAGTGGGAGCCAAAAGATATGGGTTCTAGACCAAGCTCTGACATGAGACAATTGTGTGGCCTTCATTGAACTTAACTTCTTCCTCAGTAAAATGAGGGGGTTGGTCTAGAGCTAGAGTTTTTAAATCTTTTTTTGTGTCATGGACCCCTTTGGGAGTCTGGTGAAACCTATGGACTTCTTTACTGAATAATACTTTTAAATGGATTACAAAGGAAACTATATTGAAATATGGTTATCAATATATATTATGAAAACAAACAAGTTTACAGACTCCATATTAAGAACACTTTATCTAGAAGATCGCTAAAGTTTCTTTTAGCTCTAAATTCTACAATCAGAGCCATAATTAGGAATTTTGTCAACTGAGGCAAATGCAATTGGGAAGATTGGGTTATGGCCCAAGGGACCACTTCCCATGCTACTACTTGACCCTAGGCTGCCATCCAGCTGTGCTACACATTTGTGGGCTAAATATAGTGTAGGGGTTCATCCCCCTTCCTAACAGGCTGAATCCTTGTTCCTTGTAGGCCCAGAGCCCTAGACTGCCTCTGCTTATGGGAAGAAGTTATCTTAGTGAGAAAAATGATTATTTCTCTCTTGCATTAATAACTATTTATTGAATCACAACCAAGGATTTTTTCCTTTTCTACTTCTTTACCCGGAAACCAATCAGTGTGGGAAATCTCTCTCAAAGACCAAACCCAGACTAAAGATCTAAATCAAAAACAGTAAAAGAAATTCTAAGTTTAGGCTAATGGGTGGATTCCTGCTCCTCAGGTTTGCCTAGACAGCTCTAGGAAAATGTGGATTCTCCCTTTTGTCAGGCAAGTGACATGGAAATTGATAAGTCTCTTCCACCAAGATGTGGGTTCTTCAAGTCACTTGCTGCAAAGACCCTCATTTTAATATAGACTATTTCACATTCTCTCTTATTACTTGGTGACCAATCAGAGTTGATTTTCACCCTCGGGTCCATCCCTTTTTCAAAAGACTTTATAAATACTGAAGGTTCAACAGGTTCAGTTTCTTGGCTATGGAGGGGGACAATGAGCCTGTTTTTGTTGACTGCTTTCTAGACACAGTCAATAAAATGGATTTTAATTTGCCCAGAAATTCTGTTTCTCAGAACTTTTTAAATATCATGGTTGGGAACTAATTCCTGGCTTGACAGCTATCCTAGGCTATTCAGGAGCTGTGGTGCCCTTTCTCCCCAGCTAGAACGTGGTAAGAGTTTCTTGTCTGGGGAGATGAACCTCCTTCCTCTAAGCAGTCCCAAACCGGTCCCTGGAAATAGTAGAGGGTTGGATTGTAGTGCTTACTCAGCAGTTATCTTTTATTTCCCAGGTCCTTTGCTATTCCCCTGCCTGGGGCTGTTGATTTTGATTTGAGTGAGGTAGGGCTGTGCAAGGTCACTAGCCTCACTTTCTCCTCCAGAGCCATCTGGGTCCAGTGGCCTGATATTCACCAGGATGACTGGAGTTGGCCCAGGATGGATTGAGAGGCCCTGACCCTTTTAAGCTAAGGTTTTTTGAGGTTCTTTCTCAAAAACCAAGCCTAAAGCCCAATTCACTCTGGAGCTCATAGACTGGACAATAGGTCCCTGCCCTACTAGCACAAAGTGAATGTAAATACCAAATAGTAACTATTTTTCTTTTGGCCAGAAACCCTGAGGGTCTTCCCCTCGCAGTTTGATTTTTTTTTTTTGAGTTTTGATTAAAGGGGCAATCCCTTGGTTAACTTCTTAAATCACTGAATGGGCATTACCTCACTCAAAGGGAGAACCTGAAAAGACCTTAGCCTGAAAGGACCAAGGTCTCCCAATGCATCCTGAGCCATCTCCAGTTGTCCTGTTCAATATCTGGTCACTGGACCCAGATGGCTCTGGAGGAGAAAGTGAAACTGGTGACGTTGTACAGCTCCCCTCACTCAAATCAAAGTCAACTGCGAGTTGTGTCATCATTTCCCTGATGTCATGGTCCTCTTCCAGAACAAAAGACAAACACAACAACAACAGCCTGGGGCTGTACCAATCTGAAGGAGTAGCATCTCTCCTGTGGATCTAGTTCTCACTCATTTCTTATCCTAGGATTGACATAAAAGGAATGTGGAGTCTCTTTCTCCTTTCCCCTTGTGGACAGTTGATCACCATGGGGGAAAAAACTGCCCTGTCCCACTCCTTAAAACCTCCATGAGGCAAAGCATAGGTGGCCCCTCCTTAGTTTTTTTCTCCATCGTGCTTATTAGGAGAAAAGAGAGTAGAGAGCTTTTATAACAATGCAAAAGCAGGCTTGTAGTATAAATTATTCATTCTTATTCACTCAAGTAATTGAAGTGTTTATGGATGACGTTATCCCTAATTTTTATAATCTAATATAGCTTTACAAAAGGACCGAAATCATGGCATTGGTGAAATAGATAATAATATTTAATGGTGGGACTATGGTATGGGGAATCAGGTACATTGTTTTCTTATTTACTAGAAAATGTTTATTTTTTTTTCATTTGGAGGCATTGTGATCTAGTGGAAAGAACACTTGAATTGAAGCCTGAGGACATGGGCTCAAATCCCAGTTCTGCTGTTTCCCACATGTCATTTCAGCTCCATAGGCCTCAGGTTGCCCATTTATAAAATGAACGAACTTTAAAGCTCCTTCCAGCTCTAAAACTGAATCTTTGCTTCCCTATTGTGTCATTCATGGTTTATAGAAAAGGAGGAGGCAAACCAATAATTTAGCTCAAGAGCCTGTGCTCCTCCTCACCCCCTGGCCTGTCCACCAAGGATTTCTTTCCCCAGGATGATTTACTTATTCTGTTTCTTTCATGAATGTCTTAGATTCAAAAGAAAGTTTCCAGAACTTCCTTTCCTTGGCATTGAGAACTTGATTTCATCACTGACCCCAGATATAAGCTTTATGTCTCCAATCAACTTTTCTCCAGTATTTCTTTGAAGGGGACCCATTGTACTAAAGCAGGCTGGAATGTAGGCAAAAGAGCAAGGCAATAGGAGGCAGAAACTCTCCATTTTAACTCTTCATCTACCATTTAGTAGCTGTGGGACCTTAGATAAGCCTCTCTCTGCCTTCCTGGCTACAATCAAAAAAGGGGATTGCAAAACCTTGTCGGCCTGAAGGCAGTAGGCTGGAACAAATGATCTTTTGAAGTCAGTTGCAGCTGTGATATCTGTAGTACAAAGTCTTCAGAATGTTCTCTAAAAGGATTGTTGTTTTGTTTTGTTTTTTTCCCTACCAGAGTAAAATCATTGTTCATTTTCACCTTTCTGGCTCAAAGGAAGGAAATTCTCAATCTGTTTTAGATCGTTGGCTGAATTACTTATTTACTGCTATTCCAGAAGTGTTGGTTTATAAGACAGAACAATCTGAGTGGAACAGAGAGAGGTTAGTAACATACCAGAATGAGAAATGAAAAGCTTTCATGCTGCAATGACTCATAGGAATAGAATGTTGTCATTTTGTTTTTCCTGTTGCTTCTTTCTTTCTTTCTTTCTTTCTTTCTTTCTTTCTTTCTTTCTTTCTTTCTTTCTCTTTCTTTCTTTCTTTCTCCCTTCATTCCTCCTTTCCTTCCTTCCTTCCTTCCTTCCTCCCTCCCTCCCTCCCTCCTTTCTTTCTTTCTTTCTTTCTTTCTTTCTTTCTTTCTTTCTTTCTTTCTTTCTTTCTTTCTTTCTTTCTTTCTTTCTTTCTTTCTTTCTTTCTTTCTTTCTTTCTTTCTTTTTTCCCTCTCTATCTCTTTCTTTCTTAATTCAGAGTAGAATGAAGGAGAAGATAGAGACACAGGTCAATTTTTACACTAGATTCCTTTGCCTTGGGGAAAAAATATTAAAGTGTTATCCTGTACTTTATCTATTTCTCTAGTTGTTTCTATACCAGTAGAGTATTTGCCCCAGTTTTTTTCAAAGATGAATACTCAGGCACCAGTAAAAAGCAGCTTAGAGTCCTGGCTGACCCACCAATATTCTCCACTGTACCTCTTGCCTACTGCTCTTGAAGTAACTGAGTTCTGGCCTTAGTTGGTCCAATATAGGTTCCACTGTATATTTCTACCATAGATCACCAATGCCTAGGCATTGGAAGACAATGATAAAAATGGAAAAAGTCCCTGCCCTCAAGGAGCTTACATTCTATCAGGAGAAATAACATGTACATCTGTGTGTATGTGTATACACACACACACATACATATTACATACAAAGTAAATATAAGGTGATTAGGAGTGAGGTACAGGCAGCTGAGGGTGGGAGAGGATCAAGAAATGCTTTATGTAGGAGGTGGCATTTGACCTGAGCTTTAAAAGAGAACAGTTATTCTAGGAGTCCAAGGTAAGGAGAGAGTACATTCCAGGCAAGAGGAACAGCCTGTGCAAAAACGTGAAGACAGAAGATGCAAGCAGGAATGTATCTCTTAGGAATTCCAGAAGGCTAGTTCAAATGGACTGCAGAGGAAATGAAGAGGAACAATGTGTAATAATTATTAAATTATGATAGGGGTGTGTATGAGGAAACTCCCTCTACTAGTTGGTGATTTCTCTACAACTTAATGGTCTTAGAGATTATCTCTACCTAGGGTAGAGATGAAGTGACTTGGCCAGTCACACAGCCATATGTGTCAGAGATGGGACTTGAACCCAGGTTTTCCTGGATCTAAAGCCACCTCTCTATCAATTATGCCATGCTAGCTCTGTAAATTAGCATAAGTAACCCAACATAGACACTGTTATAAACTTGAATAGTACAGAGGTGTCTGGGCCTGGGCCAGTGGATTGTTGCCTTCTTCATAGAACTCCCTTAGATTGCTCAGGTCCCCATACTGTAGACCTTTTCGGATCACTGCCACCTATAGGCAAAGACTGTGTAGTTCAGAAGAAAAGAGAAATGGATTTAGTATCAGGGGAACTGATTTTGAATTCCCAATTTCCTACCTACAGCCTTGTGAATGTGGGCAAGTCATTTAAACTTCCCAGGCCTCAGTTTTTTCATCTGTGAAATGAATGAGCCTCTAATGTCACTTCTAACTTTAAGTCTATGATCATATAATCCAATGAAAACTAGTAGATCTTATATTCTACCTGTTTGGGGCCTTTATTTTTGCCATTCAAGGCAACAGCTAGAAACTAGTAAAGTAATTCATGCAAATGGGTTGTTAATGGGAGGTTAATAGATCCTCATCCTGTCTCTCTTGATCCTCCTTAGAGTTAGCCTCATGGGTAATGGTCCTGGGGGCCTAGAGGAAGGCATAGGAATCTGTTGGCAGTATAAGGAGTTAGAGACAGAAGCAAAGATGTTCATGCATGACACCATAGGTCAAAATAGTCCATCATACACATAGGATCATAGATTTAAAGCTGAGAGAGACCACAGTCCTCATCTAGTACAGCTACTTCATTTTACAGACAAGGAGATTCATCTTCCAGTTTTCTTTCTGAAGGGGGAGAAGAGATGCTTGTCCATTACTTGTATTTTGTGTAATGAATTAAACCAATGGTGTCAAAGTCAAATAGAAACTAAACCATACCTGAGAATATCTGTGGGTATCATATTGTTAGAAAACCACAAATTACCATTATCAGTGTTTTGTTGCATTTTATTTATTTTGTTACACATTTCCCAATTACACTTTAATCTTTTTCTGACTCTTGTACTCAGTACTGTATTCAGTACAGTACTTTCTGTACTGTACTCAGTAATGTTGTGGATCACGCATAACCTGTGGACCAAGTGACACCTCTAAGCTAGTCTATGAGGCAGCAGGAAAAGGGGAGGCTAAATCAGGATCTTCAAGGAGAAGATATATAGAAGGGAGGATCACAAGCAGGGATTTAGTATTACCCCAAAATTTCAGGTAAGACATGGGACTCAGTTGGGTGGTTCCAAATCCAATGATCTCTCTGTTGCACCATGCTGGCAATGATGATAAGTATGTGGCATCAGGGCAAGGCATTTAGATGAGGAAAAACCAGAATCAGAATAACTCACTGTCTAGAAACCTGCTCCTTTTACAATCAGGGGAAAGGCTTCAAGGAATGTACTAGCAACTGGTCAGGCTTCTTGCAGTCTGCTGTTCAAATAAGGGTGGGGTCAAGCTACAAAAGATACACCAGCTGGAAATCCTGGAAGCTGAATCAGGAAACTGCCTGGGGACTGGGAACAGACAAACACAAAACAAGTCATTCCATCCAGCAGTCCCTGTGGCACAGCCAGGATAGAGAATTGGAATAGGCTGCAATCTTTGATGCCAAAAGTAAGTCCAGTGGGGTTCTGGAGGGGTAGCGGGGCCATGGGAACACGAGCACAGTGCAAAAAAAAAATAGGGTAATAGCATAGATTTAAGTTTGAGAAGAGAAAATTGTAGTGCTTGTATCTTAAAATATTGAGTCCTCATATTTCCAAATACCACAAACTGACTGTAAAGCCAGCATATAAATCCTGCCTCATGTATATCTTGTAGAGAAGTTCTGGCAGAAACATTAATAAAGTTCTGTTTAAGGAATGCAGGATTAGTATGTGAACATTTAACACTGCCTGCACAAGGACCTATGAGCTTGTCCTTTCTAAAGGCCTGGAGAAAGAGATCATGAGCTAAGAAATAGAGCCATGATATCAGGTCATTACAACACATGCTTTTAGATTTGGAAGAATCTCATTGAAATAGATTTCTGGGGTTGCAACCATAAATAACATCTATAAGGCTGGATGTCACATGGAAATCACTAATCAGTAGGCATGGTTCCTACCATGCTATCTCTTGCTTGCACACACACACACACACACACACACACACACACACACACACACCCTTGTCTGGGACATATCTGCTGGGAAATCCTTTGCTATCAGCTCTGTGGCAGTTGCTCATTCATGGCTATGTGCTGTGTTTGTCCCCTGTTTTGCTCCCTCCTCCTCTTTCCCCAAAGCCTCCAACCCCTCGGTCTCTGTTTGGAAGCTGTCTGTGCCAATTCTAAACTACTGAGAGGTTGCGTCCACCAAAACCTAAAGTGTGTCAATATTCAATCAGGGTGTTATTTCTTAAATGTCTCACTCTGTGAATGTGGGAGATGCTGAAATGAATTCATTTAAGAAGGATTTTCTCTGTTGTAGATAAAGCCAAAAAGTGCCTTTACTTTCATAGGGTCGATGCCACAATGTGAAAAGAATCATGTGCATTTTTAGTTGATGAAAATTGTTTTCACAAGCAAGTCCTTGCCCAGGGGACTTTTCAAATGGAAAGTCTGTGAACAGTCTAAAATACAGTTTTTATCATAGACTTTCAGAGGATGTGAAAATAACCGGCAATAACTTTATTGCTGGTTTCTTCTAACTTAAACCTCCCTGCCCCCCAAAAAAAACCCAAACCAAAAAGTAAACTCCTGCCCACATTGTTTGTAATAATGGAATATAAAAGAACTCAGTTTCACATACTTACAGAGCCTTTAATATTCTTAACTCATACTGTTAGTAGATGTGAGGAAAGAAAATTACTGTGAAGAAATATTTATTTCTGTTATGTGTTCCGTTTGCCAGATCTTGCTGTTTCTGCCTTTACAACAGCTCTAACATTTGAACCTTTGTCTTTACTCATACACCTACCATCTCATTTCAGGCCATGGCCATCTATCCCCTAGATTATTGAAATAGCCTTTTTTAAAACAAAAATCCATTTTATCACTGTTCCAACTCCTTCCTTCCCAACCACCGAAGAACTAAGAGGAAAAATACCCTTTGAAGAGCCAAGCAAAACAAATTCCCACATTGTCCATGTCCAAAATAATATGTCTTAATCTTCACTGTGAATCCATTACTGTCTGTCAGAAGGTAGGTAGCAGGTTTCGTGCCAAGGCTTCTGAAATCATTGTATGTCATTGTGTTAATCAGTTTCCTGTCCCCTCTTTATAAAAGAAGAAGGCGGTGAGAGAGGAGTGTGCTCAGCAACAGGGCTCTAGGTTTGGTGCAGTCTGCTAATACCCCTCCCTCTCCTCTTCTCTTTCCCTTGCCCAGAGTGCAATCTCAGGGTCTTAGCTTTTCTTTTTTTCCTTTCAAATTACTCTTCGAGGTACACCCTCTCTGGTTAGAGTTTGTTTTGCTTAGGATTAATCCCTTCTTTAATCTACCCTCCCTCTCTTCCTTCTACCACTTTCCTTCCTGTTTCCCTGTTGAGTGAAATATATTTCTGTACCACATGTGTGTGTGTGTGTGTGTGTGTGTGTGTGTGTGTGTGTGTTTGGCAAGTTCAGATGAAAGTGAGGTTCAAGTGCTGTCTGCTCCCCTCTACCACATTCTTTTTCTTCGTAGTCTTCTGCTTGTACACCCACATTATGTGAGATAATTTCTACCACCTTCCTTTCCCTTTCACATCCCCACTGCAGTATATTCTTTATCCCCCTTTCTTTCTTTCTTTCCTTCCTTCCTTCCTTCTTTTTCTTTCTTTTCTTCTTTCTTTCCTTCTTTCTTTCTTTCCTCCTTTCTTTCCTCTTTTCTTTCTTTTGTTTCTCCTTTCTTTCTTTCTTTCTTTCTTTCTTTCTTTCTTTCTTTCTTTCTTTCTTTCTTTCTTTCTTTCTTCCTTCCTTCCTTCCTTTCTTCCTTCCTTTCTTTCTTCCTTCTTTCCTTCCTTCCTTCCTTCCTTCCTTCCTTCCTTCCTTCCTTCCTTCCTTCCTTCCTTTCTCCCTCCTTTCTTCGTTTGCTTGTTATTTTTAAGATAATCGAATCACTAAAGACAAAGAAAAAACATACAACACAACATTCCCAGGTCCCTTGTGTTATAATGTTCCCTCCATGATACATACACCAATTCTGATAAAACCTGCTCTGACAAGAACAAGTATAAGGAAAAATTCTTGAAACCAACAATATGTATGGATTTACAAACAGTTGATACAAAGGAAATTATGACCATCAGAAACAAAGAATAGCTTATAGCCTCCTAGATCAACACCTTTTCCCAGATAGCTCAGCAAAACTTGTCCAGAAGAAGTTTGAAATTGCTTTTGCTCCAGGCCAGAAGACTAATATACAAAGATAATTTTTAAGGATATCCTGCTCTGAGGATTGGAAGGGAGCCAGCATGCACACACAATGGGCTAAGAATAAGGTTATTATTAGTTTGCATGCGTGCTCCAGAGACAGAAACACATAACATTCCATTGCTTGTATCTGTTTTTGCATCACCTACATATTCCAATGTGTCCTTGCACTTGAGAGAATAATGTCCTTTAACAAAGAGCAAAAGGAGGAAAAAAACAATTCGGCAAACTAACATATTGAAAAGCCTGACATTGTATGCAACGTTCCACACACACCTCTTTGAGGAAACTGAGGGAGATGCTTTTCATGCCTCTTCTTTGGGGCCACGTTTGGTGATCATAGTTTTGCAGCATTCAGTTTTGAGGGAATGGTTTTAGGGAGGCTATTAGAATACTGCAAGAATGTGGTTCTGGGATTGACCCGAACACGCTGCAGTTTAGGGCCAATGATGCAATAAAATGACACCCTGGTAGATCATTAAACAGTTAATAAAATCAGATTTACATAGCCAGAAGAGGGAAAGGATAGTCATAAGGACACTGAAAGTTGATGCATCTGAGCAAAGATTTCCACCGGAGTTGCCCATTGTCTTCTGTCAGCCAAACCCCAGAGGGAATCTGGAGCCCTTCACTGTTGTTTGCACTCTGGTGACCAGGAAGTAATATCAAAGGCCTGAGCCTGTAGTCTGGAGCTAATTAGTTGTGGAAGATCTCAATATATTTTACACCAGCAGCATTTATTAAATGCTAAGTATTTGCTAGGCATTATACTAGGCACTGGAATATGGAATATATTTATTGGAATTTCCTGTGTACATTTTCTTATATCTTAGGATTTTCAATACTGATTCCAAAGGGAATTCAAGACCTATGTTTTCCTTAAGAGATTTGAAGATCCCACCCCCCACAAAGCCTCCACCCAGTCCAACAAGTCTTGGTAACACGGGAAAATAAATTAGAAGCAAACTTGTTCTGTTGGCAGGAATAATAGCAAACATCGCTAGCTTATAATTATGGAAAAATCAATTAATTTTAACCCTTTTCTGTTACTAGGCAGTTTTATTAGTAACTTAGAAGCTCTGGGGAGGGGTGGATTCAATGCATTTAATAGGTTCAATAAGTCAACTTTAAAACATCAGTCTATGCTAACAAGGGAACTTGGAGAGCAGCAGTATGGTGCCATGGAAAGAGGACTGTACTAAGGAGCAACAGACCTGAGCTACTGAACAGCCCTGCCAATGTCTCCTTGTGTGACTTGGACCAAACAGCTTGGAACTAGATGATCTCAGAGATCCCTTCCTGCCATAATAACCCATCATTCTAAGTCAGCTTAGATGGTGTAGAGCACTGGACTTGGAATCAGGAAATCTTGGGCTCAGATTCAGCCTTGGACACTTAGTTGTGTGACCTTTGGGCAAATCACTTAACCACAATTTGTACATCTGTAAAATGAATGTGTTGGACAGTAGCTTTTAAGTTGATTTTCAGCTCTAAATCTGTCATCTTGTAATCCTATGCACAAGGCAGAAACACTTGCCCAATCATTCAATCAGTAAGTCAACAAGCATTTATTGAGTATTTACTGTATGTTAGACACTGCGTTAAGTGGTGAGAAAACAAATACAAGCAGAAAGACAGTCCCTGGCCTCAAGGAGCTTACATTCTAATGGAGGAAGACAATATAAAAATGAAGTTGAAAGAGGGGGAGGTAACCAGTTTGGGGATATGGTAGAAAAAGTCCTGAGTGTAGCTTAGAGAGGAATGACGCTTGGTTTTTTGTTTTACACCATGTTGGGAAGGGGAATAGAAGTTCATTAAGTTGAGGAATATGCTTTCCAAACATTGTCCACTGATGGAGCATATCTCGTGCAGAAAAGAAATAGAAGAGAGATTTCCTATAGATGGAGAGATTCTCTGAGCACTTCTATTTCGAGGTGATGTGCAATTGCTTCAAGTATCAGAATACCACAGAGCTAACTAATGACATTCACAGTTATAAGAGGGGGTTGCTTTAGCAGTCTACACAGGAAGAGCTGAATTGATGAAGACTGATTCTTGCCTGGACCGTGTCATGCTGTTGGGCGGATAGTCCGTTGAGTTTATCTTCATGACTAACATCTTAGATAGGTAGTAAAGATAGACAATGATGTAGGTCCAAGATTGTTATTTTTGTCCTTGAACACAGCGGGTGCTCAGTGGGTGCTTCTGGTATTGATTTGAAGTGAATTGAATTTCAAATGCCCCAAACTTCAAAAAGATGGTTCTGAATGTTCGCTATCTTCTTAGTCTGGCATAATTAAAATAAAAACTCTTGCATTTGGGGTTAAAGGATCTAGTTTTGAGTGTTCGATCTCTCCTAATGGTTACTCGTGTGACCTCGACCTCTCTGAGACTCAGTTTTCTCATCTGTAACAAAAAGAGATTGGATCAAACCTCTGATTTCCCTTCTGCTCTAAAATGACAATGCTTTGATTTTATGAATGGGAAGGAGATAATTAGTCTGGATTTTAAGTTGAAAATTGTGAAGCCCTTTCAAATATCCCAAGCTACTCCCTGAAACAAAATTCCATGTTTTAAATACTCATTTTATCTCAGTGATGCTAACTATAAATTAGAGAATATCAAAGTTTCCAAGGAATCAAAATGTTTAGTAAGCAAATAACAACAGAGAGCCACATGGTGGGCCTAAATACGGAGTCCATTAACAAGGTTATTTTGTATATAAAATATGAAAGTTTAAAAATCTAGAAATTATATACTTAGAAAAGTATGTAAGTCAGTCATATAACTTGAGTAGGCTGGTTAGATGCTTTCTATGTGTGACTTAGACAGAGATCCAGTCTTCCCATTGATTAAGGATTATGGGAGAGTGTGTCTCAGGTTGAAGGAGGGACATCTATTGTTACTCTTATTACTATGTACTGTTTCTTTAAATGGCTTTGCTTTGAACTAGATGGGTTCTCTGACTGACTAGTAGCATAAAACAAAAGGAAGAGCATTTCACTTTGCCTAGATTCTCTATTTAGGATTTACGGAAAGACATAGACAAGAATTACACAAAATGAGATGTGGATTGTTTGTGATTGGTATCTTCCATACCAATAAAGTCATGAATCCACTTAAGCAGACCCATAACTAGGGTGGGGCAACTTGGATTTTGACTTGGGTACCGGAGTGCCTAATTGTGGCTCTTTGTTAAAATATTAAAGTAAATCTTCTTTGATTGTATAGAAAATAGGGGACCTCTGCAAGGAAAGATAACTTTTGTTTCCAAGAGATGTTAAACATTTAATAAATATTTATTAAGTATCTTATCTGTACAGAGCACTGTCACAGATGCTGGGAGCTGTGATGAAAAGATAGATGGTCATTTCCATTATGGGACTTATAATCATGAGCGCACCAGCGAAAGGAAAGGAAAGTCAGAAACATTTGTTTATATAGCGGCAAATTAAGTTCCCTTCCATCCCTGCTCTGGTATTAGATTCTCCAGATTCTCAAGTGGGAAAGTAAAGAGTAATTCATAGTTATAATAGTGATAATAAGACAAGTAATAGCAACTAGTATTTATATAGCATTTTAAGGTTAGCAAAAGGTTTTACTAACATTATATCATTCTATTCTCACAACAACCCTGAAAAATGAGTTCTCTCCTTACCCCGTTTTTCAGATGGAGAAACGAAAGAAGCTAAGCCATTTGGGCAGAG
Source organism: Trichosurus vulpecula (assembly GCF_011100635.1). Taxonomy (NCBI): domain Eukaryota; kingdom Metazoa; phylum Chordata; class Mammalia; order Diprotodontia; family Phalangeridae; genus Trichosurus; species Trichosurus vulpecula. The sequence goes on along the minus strand of NC_050581.1, from coordinate 7,207,556 downwards.
TCATGCAAGTGACTTGAGGTCAACTGTGAAACTAGGTCTCTCTGATTCTAGGCCCAGGACACTAACCATTGTGCAACCTAGCCACCATCTAGATGTCTAGCTCACCTTGTTAAACTATGAGAGTGTCAATATGTGACATTTGAGGAAGGATTAAAAAGCCCCACATATTTAGAGGGATAGTCAGGGTAGTGAAGGGTCTCAAGTTCTTACCCTCCTGGCTTCACACTCTGGGCATCTCCCAGCTTGTCAATATCAAGTCAAGTCAAGAAACATAAGTCCTTATTGTATGCCAATCACTGTATTTTTCCTAAAATGCAATGCCCAGAAGTGAACATAGTACTCTAGACATAGTCTGTCCTGCAGGGACCACTTGGGTCATCACCTCCCTTCTGTTGGAAACTTTATTTCTATCAATTCAGCTTAACTAACATCACATCATCTCTTTTAATGTCCGTGTCACATATGGATTCAAATTGAACTCTTTCTCTGTGTCACTAAAACCTCTAAAACTAAGTCAGAAATTCTAGCCTGTTGAGAGTTATCTCTCTCTTCCAGTGTTAGCAATTCCCTTAGAGGTCCTGGCTAACCATGGTTTCCTCAAGGGCTCAGGCCTCTTAATACTCAGAGCCTGGGTGTTCGCTCTGTCTAAGAATTCCTCAGGGGATTATGACTAACAGGAAACACATGGATTGTTCCAGGCTTGAGTGTGGCTGGCCCTTAAGTCAAAGCATAAAACCATAACTGTTGAAAATTCAAGTTATCTGATTTTGTGTTGGCCAATCGTAAAAATTTGTATCTCTGTACAGCTCCTATGTGTGATACCACCCAGAGATAACAACATTGAGTAGGAAGGATATTTCTTCCTGTGGTTCACCTCATGGTGCTTCCCTGATGGGAATCAATTGAATCATACATCTGCCCCTTTCCCAAGGTGCGTCTTTTATTTTAAGTTTCACAATCATCCATTTTGTAGTACCTTGAAAAATATTAATTGGCACTACTCCATAAACGCATGAACCCTTCTTCAACATTTAACCTTGAAGTGGCTAGACTTTGGTCGTCTCAAGTCTTGTTTACTTATGTTTGACTGTAAATCTAATTGCTCACTCCCATAAAAAGCTCTGACAACACTTCCCTCTAATCCCATTCAAACTTTCAGATTTAGGGCTAATTGTGTTCGTTGTTTTCTTCTGTCTTTCCCTCTCTTACGGCCTGTTCCTGTTCTAGCTCGCGTAGCCTCAAGACCTATCTGGATTCTCTCAATAAGTTCTTCTCTCTATCATCCTTTGTCATCTTCCCCTTCTTTTATATAGAGACAAGTCTGGAAGCTATTTCATCCCTTCCCAATCACAATACGTGGGTAGGACCTGGAAGTCAGCTACGTTCGGCCAATGTTGTCCTGCACCCACGGTATGCCTCCACGACATCGCATCACGGACCTTGGTGATCGTTTAGTTCTACCCCTTTATTTTGATGGGCTAGCGCAGACAATTGATTAACAATCATTGGTTAAATGCCCACTATGTGCAGGTGCTATGAGAAGTGTTTGACGCACGACAAAAATGAAAGTTTTTGCCTTCAATGATTCAATTTCAGTTCAATACAATAAACATTTATTAAGTGCCTACTATGTGCCAGACGCTGCTCTAAGCTTTGGGGATACAAAAGTGCTAGGAATACAAACAGAAGCAAAAGACGGCGTCACCAAGGATGGAGGTGAGAACACGCAAACAAATATATACAAAACAAGCAACGTATGGGACAAATAGGAAATAATTAAAGAGATCAAGCTGGAAGTAAAAGGGGCTGAGGAAGGCATCCTGTAGAAGGTAGAATTGTACTGGAGACTTAAAGGAAGTCAAGGGTGTTAGTGGTTGGAGTTGAGAAAGGAGCACATTCCAGGCATGGGGGACTGTAATGTTAATGGGATATAAGCTCTTCCCCACCCATTTGTAGGCCTCATGTGGAGCCCATTAAGGAAAGCTTGCTTAGGGGAGGCTTGCTTGTAGGAAGGTTTTCACACCTTTGGTACTTAGTTGATTAGGCACTGAGTCACCAGGGTTGTGATGCCTCCTGGCTCTGAGAAGTGTATATATATTCTTAGTTGGTTTTTTGCTTTGGGGGCTTGCTTATGAGAAGGACCTTGTGATTTCCTGGTTGAGACTCTGAGTAGCCATATGTTGAGACCCCCAAATGCTCAGATGTAATGCTCTCTCAATCCAGTGGTGTATATTATGTGTGTAGCAATATTGCTTTGATTCAGGCAGTCAGAGCCCTGTCTGTTGGTCTTTATGCTAATTTCTTTGCTTGTATTTTCTCTGATGTTCAGGGTGCTGATCCTTCCCCTGAACTAGTGAATGTAATTAAAAGTAGGATTGTTAACTCCTTTTTCAGCAGTCTTTCCTAGAAAAGCAGATCTAAGAACCTGTGCTAGCAGTCCATCCTGGGTATTCTAGGGTGCTTGCTGCTACAGGGACAGTCGGAGAAAATGCTCAGTGCTAAGAGTTGGAACATATTGTTCATGGGACAGCCAGGAGGCTGGTGTCACTAGATCAAAGAGTGCATGGAGGGAGTAAAGTTTAAAAAGACTGAAAAGATAGAAAGGGACAAAGTCATGAAGGAGTCTGACTGAATGCCAAATAGAGCATTTGGTAGTTGATCCTGGAGGTGACTGGGAGCCTCTGGAATTGACTGAGTAGAGTTGTGGCATGGTTGAATGTGTACTTTAGGAAAATCCCTTTGGTAGCTTAATGGAGGACGGATTACAGTGAGGAGAGACAGGATGCAGGTGGATGCACCAGTCATCCTTTGCAAAAATCAAAGGCATGAGGGTGAGGAGTGCCTGAACCAGAGTGATGTCAGTGTCAGAGGAGAGAAGAGACATATTTGAGAATTGTTGCTGTGGCTACTGCTTGGATATAGGACAGCAAGGAATCCAGAATGACTCCTAGATTGCAAGCCTGAGGGACTGGGAAGGTGGTGTTGTTCTACACTAGTAGGGAGGGTAGGGAAGGAGAAGGTTTAGGGAGAAAGATAATGAATTCTGCTTTGGACATATTGAGTTTAAGCTGTCTACTGGACATCCAGTTCGAGATGTCTGAAAGGCAGTAGGGATGTGAGATTAGAGATCTGCAGAGAGACTGAGGTAGATCTGAGAAGCATCAGTATAAAGATGGTAATTAAATCCATGGGAGCTGATGAAATCACCAAGTGAAACTTATAGTCTATTGTTGAAGTAACATACACACATACAAATAATGTATAAATATAAACACATTTATATATATATACATATATAGATGAATAAACATGTACACATATGTTTCACAGGTAACACCGACTATACCAATTGTTAGACAAGCAAACACATGGGAGGGCTGCTAGTATGTGTTATAGCACAGGTTCACTCTTGATCCACAAACACAGGAATGGAGACACAATAAGGGGTTAAATAAGCTAGCTTTGTTCTAGTCTAGTCTTCTCAAAGGGAGTTGTTTATAATTGGAGCACCAACTCCTACAGGATCCCCTAATCACCTTTCTTGCAGGGGCCAGCAAGATGAGTAAGGGGGGCAACTACCCCCACGTCTCGATGGGGTCAGTCGAGCCTCAGTGGGATCTGGTTGAGGCAAGTACATACATTCCTCTATGCATCCCAAATCCCCACTTATGGACCAGTGCCCACTTGACTTATAGGGCAGCAGACAAAGAAGGCATATTGCCAGCAATACCTCACAAGTTCCCTTTAGCAATATTGTCATTCAGCACAAGTGTAGCAAATACCACATTATGTCATCCGCATATCTCACTGTACAACCATGGTGGAGATGTTTAAAAGTCGTGAACCTGGGAAATATTATCCACCACCTGGGAACTAGAAATTTTCATGTCCATGGATCCTGAGAACTAAAATCTAAGAAAGAATAATAAAATCCTCCTTACTTACAACATCTGAATGTACATGTGTATAGAAATAAATACAAAGTCATTTTTGCGAATGAAGCACTAACATCTGGCAGGGTAGCCAGTGGGTCAGGGAGGACCATACATAGTGACTTACCCAAATCATATTAACAAGCAGTTTAAAACTACAATGGAGATCTCCTAATTTCCAGCCCAATGCTCTTTCCCAAAAGGGGTCGAAAATGATATGGCCCAACTCTGAGAAAAACAAATCACACTACCTTGGCAGCAGAAGGATGGAATTTGTGGCATTGAGTGATAATTGTGGACTTTATATTTTTTGATTTCATGGTTTGATATTATATAAATGGTAGTACTCCAACATGGAGGAGTCACTTAACCTAAGTGGTCCTAATACCATAGAAACAAAGGCAAAACAGACAGTTTGCCTTTTCACTGTTAACTCTGTGTCAGGTGAATAAGCCTAGCAGCTTTTTGATTGGATGAATTCTTGACTTGCTCCAGGGGCCTTGAATCAATCTCCTTTGGTCGCCTTAGTTAACATTTGATCCTCCTACCAATTCCCAATAAAGAAACTTCTATCTGACCTTCACTCAAACTTGATATCAGTAAGTGACTCCAAGAACTTTTCTACTGCATCTGAGACTCCTCCTCCTGCATCAGGCACCAGTCACCTGTTCTCAATCAAGTCCATTCTGAGGGTGTATAATCTTGCCCCCTGAACCACAACTTGGACTGTTTCCTCCCCAGCCTTTCTCCCTCACCGTCAGGCTTGCAAGTGGGGATGAGTCTCTATTGATTTATATTGGTATTGCATATTTGTATGGTTTTGTTTTGCCTGCTTACTATGTCATGTAACAATAAAGCTTGTGATTTCATCATCTTCCTGAGTGCTAGTTTTCCAGAAATCCTGAACCCAGGAATTTGCTTTATAAGCCCAGCCATGAGGCCAAACCCAGACATGCTGTTGATAAAGCACTATACCCAATTTGAATACTATGTGATTAATTATTCTGATGTCTTCTTTCAGATGATTCTTTTACCCTGCCGAACGAGGCTGGCCTCCGTTTTCGTAAAGCTCAGCTGGATTTTTTGGACATAGACAACAGAGATAGAGGAGTAATGAGCTGTAGAGTCTTGGAAGCAGATGAACCGCTGGCCAATAAGAGAACACACAGCAAAGGAGAAAAGAGCTTTTCCATTAATTAACATGCTGGACTAGAGTGTGAGGCAAGAGGGCTATCAAGATCATCCTGAGCCCCAGCAATCCTGGACTTCAAAGACCATGGAAACCATGGTGATTGGGGTGATCCTGACTTTATTTGCTATTATACTGGTGACTTTTTGTATCCTCTGCTGGTCCAGCTACAACAAATTCCCCGGGAATCAGCACCAGGACAGTATCCCAAACTTTACTTTGGCCACTTTCCACAGGGAAGCTTCTCTTATTGTCAGACCTACTAGTCAGCATTCTATTTCCCATTCATCCCCCAACCAAAGGAATTTATTTTCCTTTATGTGAAGTCTTATGCAGGGTTATTCAGAATATGCCTATAGCTCTTCTGATGTCTGTGGAGCAGCCAACTGTCATAAAGGAGGAGACCTTGGAGCTGAAAACATAGTCCCTTCTTTGGAGGACATTATGGAATTGTCAGATGGGCAGTGCTTGGCTAGACCTCTCCATTAACCACAACAATGCCCTATGTGTTATTGAAGTTCAAACACTGACACTTCTTCCCTCTGATTACAAGATTAAGTGAAAATGAAGCCAAATAAGAAAGCTTACCTAGTTTCCAGAAAGAGATGTGTACAACTCAATCCAGTTCTACATTTATTAAATGTTTATTCACTTGTGAAAAACTCTAGTGATCCTTCAATATAGCAAGAGGACAAGAGATTCTGACCATTTAAAATCAAAGTAGTTCCTAGGGAGTGTGCTCTGAAGACCAAGCAAGCTGGGTCACCTCAGCTTTGTAACACGGTGGAGTCACCAGGCTAGCAGGAGCTCTATGGCCCCTCCCTGTCCTTTGAAAGAAGTTATGACAGAGGAAGTGCATTCCAGACTTGGAGGAAACACTTATGCAAATACATGGAGGCAGGAGATGAGTTGCTGTATGTAGTAAAGAGCTAGCAGGCTAGTTTGAGGGGAATGGAGACTGTGTCACTGGGAATAATATTTAGTGATTGGGAAGGTAGGTGGAAGGCAGATAGAGGAGGGGTTTAAACACCAAGTTGAGGATTTCACATTTTTTCCTAGAGTCATTAGAGAGCCACTGAAGGATTTTGAATCTGGGATGTGACATGGTTAGATTAACGTTAAACATTTGGCAGCTATATGATGGAGCAGGGGTTCTTAAGCTGAGGACCATGGGCTTGTTTTTAAAAACATTTTTATAATTTCCTTTCCATGTAGTTGGGAACATTTTTGTTTAAATGTGATTGTTAATTATTTTCCTTATGTTGAAACATTCTTGCATTCCTGGAATAAATCCAACTTTGAATGATGGATAGTCTTTTAAAAATATTTCTGTATTTTTATTAGGATTTTATTTAAATGTTTTTTTCATCAAAATTCATTAGTGATAATGATCTTTAGTCCTTTTTTGTGTTTTATATTTCTCTGGCTAAAATATTAGTGTTTAGTGGTCTCCTAATAGGGGCTTGGTATTGTGGTTTCCTTCTCAATTTTTGAGAATAATATGTGTAGCTGAGATGCTCTTTGCTCTTTACACACTTGATAAATTTCACCTATAAATACGTCTGGACCCAAATTGTTTTTTTTCTTTTATATCTTCGTGGCTCATTTATTCCTATTTTCTTTGTATTGTTTCATGTTCCATTGATCTGAATATTTGCATTTTTGTGAGTAATTATCCATTTCTTTCAAACCCACAGGTTTGTTATATAAATTTAATGGATTTTGAAAACCTTAAAATGATATATAAATTCTAGGTATTGTTATTGTTGGGTGATTCAGTGTAACAGCAAGCACCCTGGCATACCCAGGATGTCCTGCAAGCACAGGTTCTTTGATCTGCTTTTAAAGGGGTCCACAATCTTACTTTAATTAAACAGATGAATCACTCACTTAATTCAGGGGAAAGGTCAGCACCCTGAACATAGAGAAAATGCAAGAAGAGAAAATAGCACAGATCAATAGACAGGGCTTCCAAGTGTCTGACCAAAGTAATACATAAATAGTCACCAGAGAGCGAAGCACCGGCATCTGGGTTTTCAAAGCTGGAGCCTCCTTCACGGCTACCCAGAGTCTCATCTGGCCAAATTACACCAACATTCTTCCCATGAGTGAGCTCCAAAGCAAAATGCCAGCCTCAGAATATATATAAAGCCAGAAGGCATCGCAAGCCTCATGCTTCAGTGCCTAATTACCAAAAGGTTTGAAAGCCTTCAAGGAAGCAAGCTTCCCCTTTAAGCAAGTTCCTCCCCCCAATAGGCTCCACATGACTCAGGATGTGTCACAGCTCTGAGATGGAGTTTTAAAGCAACAAAACATTGTGACTGAACACGTGTGGTTACATTAGCCTATTAATGGACGGGGAAAATCTTTCTATTCCATCAACATTACACTCCCTTCTATTCCATTAACGTTACACTCAGGACCATTAACCCATTAGCATAGAAAAGTTTATATGAAGAGGAAGAAATTTTAGAAGACCGAGGAGTAAAAGCAAGAACTAGGGAGCTGCTAGGTGGAGCAGTGGAAAGAGCACTGGCCCTGGAGTCAGGAGTGCCTGAGTTCAAATCCAGCCTTAACACATGCTTGCTGTGTGACCCTGGGCAAGTCACTTAACCCCAATTGCCTCAATAAACAAACAAAAAACCCATAAGAACTAGAAGAGGAAGTACAATAAGAATTAAGGCAAAACAGTGGATGCCAGCTACTTCTTCCTTCCATTTGCTATTAGTGGAACCCAGGTAATTTCGCTGGGCAGCTGAGTCCCCCGGAGAGGAAGATGACATTTCTATGTACTATGATCCTGCTCCCTGGCCTACCCTGATATCAACATTGCCAAAGGACAGTAGAAATGCCTGGTACAGGCTCCTCAGAGGCAGGCGGGCAGGCAGGGCTGAGTGGTTGCAGGAGTGAGAGAGGAGCAGGAAGAATTACAGGAGCAAGGAAGATAACAGTCTAAGCGACTTCTCCTAGAGGCAGCTAAGGGGTACAGGAGACAGAGTGTCAGGCCTAGAGTCAGGAAGACCTGAGTTCAAATCTGCCCTCAGACACTTGTTAACTGTATAATTCTGTCCATGGCACTTAAGCTCTGACTGCCTCAGTTTCCTTATCTGTAAAATAGCGATAATAATGGCACCTACAGTCCAGCGTTGTTGTGAGGATGAACTGAGATGATGTTTGTGGAGCACTCTGCCAGTCTTAAAGCGCTGTATTTCTTATTTCTTATCTTCCCTGCCACTCTCTAAACTCCTGGCATGCAGGGAGCTTGTCTCATACATGTTTTTATCTCCTCAGTGGCAAATGCATTGCCTTAGAAATAGTCAATGCCTCTTAACAGTTTGTGAAATGGGTGGATGGATGGATGAATGATATGGACTCAGGGGTGGGGAGTCTGCGGCCTCGAGGCCATATGAGGCCCTCTAGGTCCTCAAGTGTGGCCCTTCGACTGAATCCAATTCAATCAGTCAAAGGGCAGAACTTGAGCACCTAGAGGTCCACATGGGGCCTCGAGCCACAGGTTCCCCACCCCTGCTTAGATATTAGCATGCTCCTCATTGCTTACTCCTGCTCTTCCTATTCCAATAGGAGAGGCCTCCCCTCTCCTGGGACTTCATTGATAATTTTCAATTGTTTCATATTATATACTCATAGGGAAGAAGGAAATAAAAATGACATTGTTTTGATCCCCCCCTCTCCCCACCCCCAGCCTTTTCTCCGTCCAACCTACAAAATGCTCAAAACGCTAACAGGAGTAGTGTCAGACAAAGTAGGATTGTGGAAGGCTCACTGGCACTGGGAGAAGGATTACATGGTTTAAACCCTGGAAAATGAATACTGTCTCTCTCCATCAAATATGAGTCACTATTTTGGGAAGTTCTGTGTACCCCAATGCCCTCATCAAAGTACCTTCAGGGGATTCAGTCTAATAAAAGTTAGAAGACAGCACACTCCTTCTGGGAGGAAATGAGTAATCAAGTAACTTTGGCAGAAACATCCAGTTTTATTGAAATTTGGGAAGGAGGGAGTCTGTGGGTTACTGTTGGTTTCATAAGGCTTGGCACCAGACTGTGATTTCATTGGTACAGGGAATTCCCAAATGAGGAAACTGGATCCATCAACGTGCATTAGTACTTTGTCTGAAAGTTAGTCTTAGTAGGTTTCTAAAAGCACTGAGAAGTGGCTAGCATGGGGATAAAAAGCCAGTGTATTTTAGAGGCAGCATTGAAATCTGCCCTTTCAGACCACAAGACCAGTTTTGTGATGAGGGAAAAGGAAGGGTGGAATTTCCAGCTCAAAATGGGAGGCGCCCTTCTCAGAAGGGGTGGAACGAAGACTGCCTGAGGGCCTTTCCTAATACTACCCAAAAAATCTCTCATATGTGGTTGAAGTTTCAAAACTGCTATCTGTTGGCCACAGGAAGACATACCGGAAGCAGGGGTGCACTCTAATTCCTCATATACCTTGCTTTGTCAAAGCCAACTTTTGCTGTTCATGAGACTGAGAGGCCAGTGTCTGCTGCTGCAGGGAAAACTGTGCCTAGCCTCCCACTACCTTTCTTCATGATCCAGCCCCTTTCTCTGACGGGGAGGTGCTGCTGCCCATAGCCGCCAGAAAACTGAAGAGCAAAAAGCAGGCTGGAGATGTGTGGAACAAGACCCTCCTCAGCTCAGAGTCAACCAAAGTGAGCCAACAGGGGCCAGCAGGGATGGCTGCTGGGAATTAAGTATGTCTTTGCCTATGAATGATTCTGTTCCCATTTGTGGGATGCATGAACTCATAGATTCAGAATTTGAGAGTTGAAAGGGATCTTAGAGGTAGTAAAATCCGAAATCTGAGTCTTACAAATAAGGAAATTAGGGCCTGGGCAGGAGAATGTTTTCTTTTTTCTTTTCTTTTTTCTTCTTCATTTAGCTAAAAGGGTTTTACTGTATCTGTGTGAGAATATTTGCCATCTGTGTAAAATAACAGCCAAATTAGAGGAGAAAATGCTTGAGGCTGGGTTGAAAGAAAAGAAGTCTGTAGGCTGTTTAGCCCCCATGTTGGGTATCAAGTGTGGCCCCAGTGAAATCATATAGGAGGTGTGTTATATTCTTTCTAAACTAAAAATAACAAACCATTTCCTCCCTGGTTAACTCAGCTCTCCAGATGCCTGTGAGGATAATGAAACTTGTACTACTTATGACAACTTTTTTTGTCTGTGGAACAATTGTAAGTGACATTCCAGGTAACTAATAATTCCCAGCTCAACTTAGTCACAGAAATTCATTGATTTATTCAAAAGCAATCAAACTGGTTTAATGCAAAGATCTCTAGCTTCAAAATTAGAGAATCTGGCTTTGAATTAAGGCTCAGCTACTTATTAGCTGTATGATCTTGGGAAGGCCATTTCTGCTCTTTAGGACTCAGTTTCCTCACCTGAAATATAAGTGAATTGAGGCTAGATGGTCTCTGAGGTTCTTTGCTACTCCAGGTCCAATGTTTTTATTTGGAGCAAGAGTCAACCTTCCTTTAGTGACTACTCAGCAATTTTAGTTCCATATTCTAGAGCTGAGCAAAAGAAGCCCACTCCCTCTTCCGTGCCATCTCGTTGTACATTTAAAGGCAGTATCAATTACCCCATCTCTTCTCTTCTTCACACTAAAACTCCCTAGTTCCTACAACAAATCTCCATATGGCATGGTCTTGAGTTTCTATTTCATCTTGGTTACCATTATCAGCACCTGATCCAAGAAGAGGCAATTGGTGGCGCAGTGGCTCTGAGGTCAGGAGGGCCTAAGCTCAAACATGGCCTCAGACACTTACTAATGGTGTGACCCTGGGCAATTTACTCAATTTTTATTTCCTCCAGGCTAATAATGACACCTACTTCTCAGGCTTATTTGAAGATCAAATGAGATACTATTAGTAAAAAAGAAAAAGTCCTTAATTCAGGGCCAATACTTATTCTCTTCTATACCCTTGTCTATGTCCTTTCTACAATATAGTTCCCAGAACTGGAGATGGTACTCAAAATGTGGTCTGGTCAGGGGAAGCTATAGTTTACTCACTCTATACTCGAACTAGGAATGCAGCCTAAAGTTATTTCGAGTATTTTTAGCTACCACCCCTGTAATAAATATGATTTCTTTTGTTTATTTTCTTTTGTTTTTACTTTTAATTGTGATCTGTTTTTGAAATGTTTCTCATGCTTTAGTTGGCATTTTTAAAACGCATAGGCAATTATTTACAACAGTCAGTCATGCAATCAACAAGCAAATATCAAGTGCTTACTATTTGTCAGGCACCTTGGTGGGTGCCAGGGATACAAAGGAAAAGAGTGAAATAATCTCTACTCAAAAAAAATTCATTCTGAGGAGGAAGAAAACCAGTGTGTATATAAGTATATACAATATCATTATAAAGAGAATAAATACAAGGTGCAATATGAAATTATTAAGAAGCAGGAGTACCAGCAGTCAGGCAGATCAGGAAAGGCTTCATTAGAAGGTGGCATTAGAACTTTACCTTTAAGGAAGAGAGCTAGTTGTCCTCCTAAAAGAACTTGAGAGGACCTCAGGAAAGACATAATCTCCAGGGACTGAGGTTTGGCTAAGAATAAAGCATAAACACCTCCAGGCTGACTTTTGGAGGTTGGGTAGAGGAAGATGTGAAGACCCTCTGCTGTCTCCAGTTGCCAGGTCTAGCAGTACTGACCAGACATGGTCTTGGGCTGTGGCTGTGGATGAGGAGTAAGCTCACACACAGTGAGTGTGGTACTTTAGGGAGAAAAAGTGTTTAGGGGATAGCTTTGGATTAAGGAAGGTCAGGAGTGCCTGAGGTTTAGCCACCGGACAGAATTCAGAAAATAACAGTAAGAAGGACCTGGAACCTGAGGCACCAGTACTCACAACTTGGGGCTAGAATCTGATTGCAATAATAAGCTGCTAAAAGTAAAATAAAATGAAATAAAAACAATAAGCAAAGGAGAAAGAACCCAACCATAGATAGCTACAATGGGGTAAGAGAAGATCCTGAAGCAAAAAAAGCCACTCTTACCCCAAAGAATAACATCAAATGGTGACAAGTCCAAAAAGAGTTCTTGGAAGAACTTTAAAAGGATTTTAAAGATCAAATAAGAGACATGGAGGAAAAATTAGGGAAAAATATCAATCCAAGAAAATTATGGAAAAAAGTCAATGAAATGCAAAAAGAGATCTAAAATCTTAAAGAAGAAAATAACTCCTTGAGAAGTAGAATTGCACAAGGGGAAGCTAATGATGTTATAAGACACTAAGAAATAATGAAATTAAATCAAAAGAATGAAAAAGGATAGAAGAGAATATGAAACATCTCAGAAGAAAAACAACTGATCTAGATAACAGATTGAGATGAGACAATATAAGAATTGTTGCACTACCTGAAAGTAAGGATAAAAAAGAATTTTAATACAATATTGCAAGGAATTATTCAGGAAAATTGTCCTGAAGTTCTAGAACAAGAGGGTAAAGTCATTTTTAGTCATGTGAAAACATGCTCTAAATCATATTGATTAGAGAAATGAGAACTAAAACAGCCTTGAGATATCACTTTACACCTATTAGATTGACAAAATGATGGAAGGGGAAAGTGATAAACATTGGAGGGGAGGTGCAAAAATCGGGACACTAATTCAATGCTGGTGAACTGGGAACTAATCCAACCATTTTGGGGAATAATCTGGAATTATACCCAAAGAGTTATTAAACTGCTTATGAACTTTAACTAAGCAATAACACTGCTAGTTCTCTCTTCTGAGATGATTAGGGGAAAAGGAAAAGAACCTTTCTGTTCTAAAATATTTATAGCAGCTCTTCTTGTGGTGGCAAAGAACCGGGAATTGTGGGGATTCCTGTCAATTGGGAAGTGGCTGAACAAGCTATGATACTGATGGAATACCACTGTGCTATTAGAAACGATGAGCTCAATGATTTTAGAAAAACATGGAAAGACTTGCATGAAATAAGAAAGAATAAAATGAGTAGAACCAAGAGACCATTGTATACAGTAATAGCAATGTTGTTTTAAGAACAACTTTCATAACGAAGTCATTTTGACCATTATAAGTATCCAAATTAACTACAAAGGACCTATGAAGGAAGATGACACCTGCGTCCAGAGAGAGAATTGTTAAAGAGAAGCACGTATAGAGAATGGTTTTACGCACACGCACACACACACACACACACACACACACACACACACACACATTTGTATTTAATGATAGCCACCTCTAGGCTGAGGGTGGAGGGAGGGAAAAAAAGAAAGTATGTGGTAACTATATATTTAAAAAGAACAGCAAGTTATACCTAATAAATTTGCAGATTCATGTGCAATCATCTTTTTTGTCCTATTCTGCAATGTTATGGAAATGTTCGTTTTATTTCTTAAGTTCAGAATTTTTTTTTAAAAAAGGAATGTTTTTTAAAAACAGTAATAAGTAGTGGGAGTTTGCTAGCCTTAGGGGTAGTAGCAGAAAGTGGGTTAATAACAATGTTCACTATCATGAAAGTGTGTTGTTGCCTGGCAAAAGACATGTCATGGGACCACAATCACCCTATTTCCTTCGGCTGGCTAGATGGTTCCTGAGGGGGTGCTGTTACAGCCTAGTTTCACACACACACACACACACACACACACACACACACACACACACGCCTCCCTACAGCTAATAGAGAAAGCTGCTTCTATAATCACTCTCCCTGTTGCAGCCCATCATTTCATCTTGTTGAGATACTTTAAAATCAGTTCTATCTCCAATTGATATTCTGTCGGGATTTATTCTGCAACAGTTAGAATCAAGTTTGCTGGAGCCAGCTCTACCAGCTCTTGAGAGCTGATTGTTAAATTTTCAGTGGAAGCATTTACAACATGGATATCAGCAAATACTACAAATTAGGGCTGAATTTATTGCTTTATTGATTATCTAGACTTAAGAAAGTGATGGGGAAAACATAAATAATGCAGATTAAACTTCAAAGTGTGTTGTTTATATATTCCCCCATCCTTTGTAAAGATTGCTGCGAAACCTTATCAGCACATTGCTTGTTAGAGTACTCCTACCTATTCATATTCTACCTGTCCCAGTGATTATAAACCACCAGTTCTGATATATAAATGAGGTTCCTTATCTCTAAATGCTCACTCTGCCACTCCCATCCCCTTCAGTCCTATACCCCAGTGTTTCATTCCACATCTTCATGTCCCTTCCACTAAGCTCTGTGGAATTCCTGTTCCATAATTAAGAAACTCACTTTTATCTTTTTTTCTTTTTTCCTTTTTTTAATTTCAAGAAATTCTTTTGGAATTTATTAGATTTTTAAAAGAGAAGTATAACCTGATGAAAATTTCTGTTTTTATTATTTTATTTATTTATTATTAATTTTTTATTTTTAGTTTATAATGCTCAGTTCCACATGATTTTGAGTTCCAGATTTTCTTCTCCCCCTCCCCCCCCCCACAAGACAGCATGGAATCTGATATATTTTCTACATATAACTTCACATTGAACTTATTTACACAATAGTCAGGTTGTAGAGAAGAATTATGACCAATGGAATGAATCATGAGAAAGAAAAAACAAAACCAAAAACCAAAACAAGAGAGAAAAAAAAACAAAAGAAAAAAAAGAGAGCAAACAGTTTGCCTCAATCTGCATTCAGTCTCCATAGTTCTTTCTCTGGATGTAGATATCTCTCTCCCTCATGAGTTCTTTGGAGCTGTCTTTGAGCCTTGTATTGCTGAGAAGAGCCAAGTCTACCAAGGTTAGTCATCATGGAATCCTTCTATCTGTGGTTGTGTACAATGTTCTCCTGGCTCTGCTCCACTCACTCAGCATTATGTTGTGTAGGTTTTTCCAGGTTGTTATGAAGTCCGTATCTTCCCCATTTCTTATAGCACAATAGTATTCCATTACCTTCATATACCACAACTTGTTCAGCCATTCCCAAACAATTTGGGAGAGCAAGGAATAGTTTACCTATCATATCTATGGAAAAGCAAAGAATTTATGACACAACAAGAGATAGAGAGCCTTACAAAATGCAAAATGGATAATTTTGATTATGTTAAATTGAAAAGTTTTTGTATTAAAAAAGCCAATGCAACAAAGATTAAGAGGGAAGCAGAAATTTGGGAGAAAATCCTTACAACTAGTGTCTCAGATAAAGGCCTCATCTCTAAAATATACAGGGAACTGAGCCAAATTTATAAGAATACAAGTCACTCCCCAATTGAGAAATGGTCAAAGGATATGAACAGGCAGTTTTCAGAGGAAGAAATTAAGGGTACCACATTTCTCCTGTCAGATTGGCTAAAATGACAAAACAGGAAAATGATAAATGCTGGAGAGGATGTGGAAAAATTGGAACACTGTTACACTGCTGGTGGAGTTGTGAACTGATCCAGCCACTCTGGAGAGCAATTTGGAACTATGCCCAAAGGGCTATAAAAATGTATATACCATTTGACCTAGCAATACCACTTCTAGGGTTGTATCCCAAAGAGCTCACACAAGTGGGAAAAGAACATATGTACAAAAATATTTACAGGGGCTCTTTTTGTAGTAGCTTTTATCTTGAAAACCTTTCTTTCTCACTTGCTTCTGCCTTCTGACACTCATTGAGTCCTGGGTCCCTCTTGATGACAATATATCTTTGCCCGTCCTTTTCAGTACTTATTTTGCTTTCACTCATGCCCTCAGACTAACTGATAATGGTGGGAACATTCAGTTAGTACATAAGCATTCGATAAGTACCTACTATGTTCCAGGCACAGTACTAGGCACTGGAGATGCAAAAAACAGAACAAAAAAAAAGTAGTACCTGCCCTCAAGGAGCTCATGCATTACTGGAGACAATATGAAAACAATTATCCAGATGCAACATTTATACAGAATAAGTTAGAGATAATAGGGAGAGCACTAGTATTATGTAAGGTTAGGAAGGTCTTAAAATTAGGGCGGTTTTTAGCTGGACTTGAAGGAAGTTTTAGGAAGCTTAGCAGACAGAGATGAAAAGAGAGAGAATTCCGAGTATGGATAACAGCTAGTTGAAAATGCCTAGACTCAGGAAATGGAAGGAACAAGAAGAAGGACAGTGTCATTGGATCAAAGAGTACCTGGAACGGAATACAATGATAGGGGAGCTGAAATACTAATCGGTCCCAAATGCCATTTCCATCTTCTCTTCCACTAACACTCAGCAACCTCTCAGTCTTTGAGAATCAAGATATCCACATTTATCACTCAGTCTAGAACCTGGTGCCCATTATCTATTGATCTCCAGCACATTCATTCTTTCCTTACTGAATTCAATACCTGGCTCATAGTGATTTGATTGCTATGATATGGTAGAGCAGAGTTGTTTTAATTTGCATTTCTCTAATTATTAGTGATGTAGGGAAATTTTTCATATGACTCTTGATATTTTTATTTCTTTTTCTGAAAACCGCCTCTTCACATCCCTTCATCATTTATCAGCTGGGGGATGGCTTTTATAAATTCACTTCATCTCCCTTTGTATTTGAGAAATGAGACATTTATCAGAAAAATTTGTCGCTTGATATTTTTCACCATTTCTCACCTTTATTCAAATTTTAACTGCACTGGTTTTGTGCAAAACCTTTTTAATTTTATGCAATCAAAACTATCCATTTTAGTTCTCATGAACCTCTCTTTCTACTGTTGGGCCATGAATTTTTTAATTTATCCATGGACCTGACAGGTAATTTGCTAATGATATCCCCTTTATGTCTAAGCAATGTACAAATTTTGAGTTTATCTTGCTATATAGTGTCAGAGGTTGGTCTATGGCCAGTTTCTGCCAGAATACTTTCCAATTTTCCTAGCAGAGTTCTTGCCCCATTAGCTGAAATTTTGGGGTTTATCAAATAAAAGGTTATGATGCTCATTTACTTCTGTGTATTATGTGCCCAGTCTGTCCCATTGATCAACCTCTGTTTTTTATTTTGCACAAAATTTCATTGATTATCGCAGTATTTTACTGTAGTTTGAAATCTAGTATTTTTGTGTCCGCTTCCTTCCCATTTTTTTCCATTGATTCCCTTGGGATTCTTGATTTTTTTGGTTCCTCTGGATGAAATTTATTATTATTTTTTCTTGCTCCATAAAGTAATTCTTTTGTAGTTTGATTGTTATGGCATTGAATAAGGAAAATGATTTAGGTAGTGTTGTCATTCTTATTATATTGGCTCAACCTCATCAGTCATCTAGACCTGTCTTTATTTGTAAGAAGAGTGTTTTGTGATGGTGTTCATGTAGTTGCTCTGTGTGTCTTGGCAGGTGAACTCTCAAGTATTTTCTACTGTCTGTAATTATTTCAAATGGTAGTTTTCTATCATCTCCTGCTAATTTCATTGACAGTATATAAAAATGCTGATGGTTTGTGTGGGTTTATTTTATATTCTGCAACTTTGCTGGAATTGCTTTTTGTCTCAGCTAGTTTTTTTTTTTACTTAGAGAACTGGAAAGTTCTCTAAGTAAATCTCATATCACTAGCAAAAAGTGATAGTTTTTTTCTTCTTTGCCTATGCTTTTTCCTTTGATTTCTTTTTCTTGTCTTTTTGCTATAGCTAACTTCTCTAGTACAATATTGAATAATGGTGATAATGGAAATCCATGCTTCACTCTTGATCTTATTGGAAAGACATCTGGTTTATCTCCATTGCTCTTGGCTTTAGATAGATACTAATGTTCATTTTAAGCCAAGCTCCATTTGTTCCTATGCTTTCTAGTGTTTTTGAAAGGAATGGGTGTTATATTTTGTCAAAAGTGTCTTCTGTATCTATTGCTATAATGATATGATTTTATTCCTTATTTACTGATATGGTCAATTATAGTTTTCCTAATATTGAACCATCCCTGAATTCCTGGTAAAAATCCAGCCTGGTCATAGTGTATGATATTTGTAACATATAATTATGATCACCTTGATGATATTTATTTAAAATTTTTGCATCAATGTTCTTTATGGTAATTGGTCTATAGTGTTCTTGATCTGTTTTTGCCTCTCTCTGGTTTAGGTATCAAAACAACATTTTTGTCATAGAAGAAATTTGGTAAGCCTCCTTCTTTACCATTAAAAAATTATTTGTGTGGTATTAGAATGAGTTCTTCCTTAAATGTTTGGTAGAATTCACTTATGAATCCAGCTGGTCCTGGAATTTTTTTCTTCCTAAGTGAGCACATTAGTGACTCATTTCATCTTTTTTTTCTAAGGTAGAGTTACTTAAAAATTCTTTTTCCTGTTCAGCTAATCTAAGTAATTTATATTTTTGTAAGTATTCATCTATTTTATTTAGACTATCAGTTCTAATGGTATATATTTGTGAAAATGGCTCTTAATAATTGTTTTTATCTCATTTTCACTGGTTGTGAATTCACCCGTTTCATTCTTGATACCAATAATTTGGTTTTCTTATTTTTAAAAAAATAAGATTATCCATTTATTTATTCAATAAAAACAGTTGCAAGTTTTACCAATGAGGTTTTTTTCTTTAACTAGCAACATTATTAACATCTTTGATTTTCAGGACTTCTATTTCTCTGTGAATTTTTAATTTGTTATTGTTCTAAAACTTTTAGTTGCATGCCCAATTCATTGATCTCTCTCTCTCTCTCTCTCTCTCTCTCTCTCTCTCTCTCTGTCCCTCTCAAGGAAGCATTTAGCAATATAAGTTTTCCCCTAAGTCTTGCTTTGGCCACAACCCACAAATTCCAGTATGTTTTCTCATTGTCGTCATTATCTTTAATGAAAGTATTGATTGTTTCTATGATTTGTTCTTTCCCCCACTTACTCTTTAGAATTAGATTATTTAGTTTTCCATTTTACTTCAAAAGCTTTTATAAATATATTTTTATTGAAAAGGAAAAGATGCACTTTGTTTTTCTACTTTTCTACATTTTTTGAGGTTTCAATTTTTGTCAAGGTGCCCTGTATAATGGATAATAGATATATGCCTTTCAATTCATATATATCTATATCTATATCTATATATCTTCCAGAGACCTATCATATCTGTTTTCTAAAATTGTATTCCTCATCCTAGTGTTTTTCTTCTTTATTTTATGATTAGATTTATCTAGGTCTGAGAAGAATAAATTGAGGTCTTCCACTAGTACAGTGTAACTGTCTATCATAACCTATTACTCATTTAACCTTTTCTTCCTAATTTGGATGCTATGACATGTGGTGCATATATGTTCAATGTTGATATTAATTCTTAGTCTATGGTATCATTTAGTAAAATATAGTTTCCTTGATTTTCTCTTTTAATTAGGTCATTTTTTTTTGCTTTTGCTTTGTATGAGATCCTGATTGCTGTCTTTTTTCACTTTAGCTGAAGCATAATTGATTCTGCTCTAGTCTCTTATTTTAACTCTGTATCTTTCTGCTTCAAATCTGTTTCTTGGAAACAATATACTGTTGGATTCAGATTTCTCTTCCATTCTACTTTCTTCTTTCATTTTATGGGTTAGTTCATCCCACTAACAGTCATGGTTATGATTGCTAACCAAATTTACCTCCATTCTATTCTCTTATATCCATCTGCCTTTTTTTAAACCCCTCTTCAAGAATCTTCTTTGCTTCTGACCATTACCTTCCTCAAAATACCAGGCCTTTCATCCTCTTCCTTTTCTGTTAACCCTTTCCCCTCCTATTTCCTTGTTGGGTATGATGAATTTCCATACTCAATTATGTGTGAATGTATGTTCTTCCCTCTTTAAACTAATTTAGGTGAAAATGAGGTTCAATTTTTTTTTTCCTGTTTGGCCCCATTCTGCCCTCCATGGTACAAACTCTTCATTGTACTCCCTATTTATGTGTATTTAGTTTGGTGAATGCACTTCTTATGTCATTGTATAAGGAGATGTGAAGGAGTTAAAGCAAAATTGCCTATCTATTACTCTCCCATCTTAATGCCACCTTATCCTTTGATATTTAAAGCTCTTCAAAACATAGAAGCGTCCTACCTGTCCAGGCTTATTACACATGAATGTCCCCTATAATCCAGCATTACTGGCCTTCTTGCTATTCTTCACACTTAATGTTCCATCTCCCATTCATGTGCCCTTACACTAGTTGTGCCCTATACCTGGAATGGATTCCCTCCTCACCCCCTTGTCTTGGAAAACCTGGTTTACCTTTAAGTCTTAGATTAAATGCTACTTTCTGCTTGAAGACTTTTCTGGTTTCCTTTCCTCCCCAACCACAACATGGCCCACCACCATATCCTCAGCTTCTACTACCATCACCTATGCTAACTTTATATCTAATTTATTTGTATTTTATCTCCACTGATATTTGTGTATGCTTTCTTCTGAAAGACAGGGACCGAATTTCATTTTTTCTTTGTAGATTGAGCACTTAGTGCAGTATTGGACAGAGAAATAGAAAGTAAATGTTGCTTGCTTGCTTGAAAAAATAACTTTTGAAGGAATTTATGAATGTAGATGCTCAGAAAAACCATGTATATTTGATAAAGCTTTTCCTCTCCAAATCTAATTTCCCTATGATTTCTGAGATTTTCTTTTTCAGATGCTTCTATCAAAGGCAAGAATCTCTGAATAATGTGAAATGGGGGAATTCGTAAGAAATGGAAACATTGGTTATGGACAATGAGGTCCAGGGACAAGTGACTACGTGGGCTTTGAGAAACAGCAGCAGCAGGAAAGAAGAAAAAGTCTGGCACCTAATTGCATAAGTGGGCAAGATTCTTGATGCTGCTTTGATGTGGAAAGCACTTACATCCTGAAGAACATGGATTCTATTTTTATTATAATGATTATTGCTATTCCTTCTATATTTGTTTTTTGTTTTATATTGCGTTGTTTTTTATGCCCTAAGACTCAAGGTAACACTCATCAAGAGCGCAATTCATCAGGAATTTGTTGTTTTGGGGGAGGAAGTGATTCCTGGGGAGAGAATTATGCTTGTGGAGGAGCTGATTTTGGGGCAGGAGGTGTTGCTTTTGGAGGAGGTTATTCCTCAGGAGGAGGGAATGCTTGTATAGGAGGTCATTCCTGCGGAGGAGGTGATGCTTTTGCAATAGTTGATTCCTGTGGAAGAGGTGATTTCTTGGGAGGAGGTGATGCTTATGGAGCAGTTGATTCTTGGGGAGGAGGTGTTACTTGTGGAGGAGTTGACTCTTGGGGAGGAGGTCATGCTTGTTCAGGAGGTGATTTCTGTGGAGGAGTGGATGCCTGTGGAGGAGGTGATTAGTGGGCAAAGGTGATCCAGGAAGAAGCAGATGATTATTGTGGTTGACTGACTTCAACAATGTGTTAACCTCTGTCCACTAGTGGACTAGTGATGAGCTCAGGTGCTCGTTTTCCTCTGGAGTGAGTATCCAGTACTAAGTCAAAAAGTCCATTCTAGCAGGAGAAACTCATTTTTACAAAAAAGATGGGATATTTTGCCTAAGTCAGAAGAAAAAAAGATGCTCCTAAAGTATGACGGGTTACATGTAAACAAATAATAGGCCAAACAGAACTGGAGGAAACTTTGAATGGGACCAAGATGTCAATAATTGATATATTCTTTAAGCAAAGCACTGATAGAAAGCTTTACCTTTGTGGAACAGCAACAAATGAAAAGTTCACTCATGGAGAACACAATGAATTATTTGCCTCAGTTTTTATGAGACAATATTGGGGAGAAATTGAATTTACTTTTCCATTTATTTCCTTCTTCTCTGCTGAACACTGCACTAAATGCTGGATCTGCAAATCTCCCAAAATATTTTCTGAAACAGAGAAGTCAGAAGGCCTCTATCAGATAGTGATAAACACATGATATTCTAGATCTAGTTGGCAAACTAGTTGTAGAGAAAGCCCCAGAATCATAAAATATCTACTCAAGATTTTTGAAGGTCTTTGAAGATTTTTTCCCTCTGGGAAATATGATGGCAAACAACAATCATGTTAGTTCTATTGAGAAAAAAGGTTTTCTGAGGGAAACCTAGTGACTACAAACTTCATGGAGATTCAATTAGTAGGACTGATCACAGGGAGAGCTTATGGAGATCCCTCATGTCTTTCAAAACGCAGTTAAGTGTCACCTCCTCTATAAAGCCTTTCTGATTTTTCCAATTGAATGAGATATGTTGCTGCTCAAATTGTAATACAGCAATTTGTAGAGACTCTGTTTCCCCTTATTTTATGCACACTTGTATTATATGCAATCCTACCTTGTGTTAATGCTTATTTGAATCTATCACAAAGTGTTAAACAATGAATTTTTTAAAACAATGAAGCACATTTAGTCACATTGATCTTACAACTATTAATATTTTAGTGAGAGCAAAAATGTTTGGTACCACTAACAAATATAATAAAGTCAAATAATTTTTCAATATTTTTAGTCCATGTTTATCTGATTCTTTAAAAAATTTGTTTCTGCACATGTTTATAATATTTATTATGTATTAGTACATATATAACATAGTATACATATAGCTTAAAGCTATTAATGCCTAAAATTACAATTGAATTTTTGAGACACCCTCAATAACATATATACTGAAATAATAACTAAATATCAATACATTGGGCAAGCAGGGTTGACAATTTTATTTTATTTTTACTGATAGGGTTAAGCAATCAGCAAAGTTCAGAGACCACTAGCTTAGACAAGGAGGCTAACAAGGAAAAATGAATATCCAGATGCAGATTCATAAAGGAAGAGGAGTTTTCTGGAATATCTTTCACAACTCCAAATTCAGGCCAAAGTTGTCAACAAACCTTATATAACAATTTAATTTTGTTGAGACCCTGATCTCCAGACTCACTTGTTTATGGAGGTTAAAGCATCCACCAGCAAATCCCTGAGTCTTGGCCAGCAGAAAGCCAGCTTTACAATCATGACACTTGTCTCTGGAGTGAAGACCACAAAAGAAATTTCTTTGTCTAGCCCTCTCTTGCCCTTATCATAGTCCTTGCCCTCATCACACCTTGTATTATAATATATACATACATACACACACACACATATATGCATATACATACATATATAAACATATATGTATATACACATATACACACACACATCATGCTCTATGCTCCATACCTCATAGGAGATTGTAAGTTCTTTGAGGACAAGAAGACTGGCATGGCCCATCTTTGAGACCACCAGTACCCTATATCTAACAGATGCTTAATTTTATTTTAATTGTTAAATTTAATCCCTTATTTGGTCATGAAAAATATGAGTTTGTGAGAGGAGACTGATGCATCCATCAGCTCAGAGGAAAAGTTTGAGTTATTCCCTATTCATGCTTATGCCTCAGTGCTTTGGTATAGCTTTGTAAGGGATTTGATCTTAAGATGAGATTTCAAGTGGAGTTGAGAAAAGAACCTTCTCATCATGTGTGGGAATAACACACATGATTGGATTAAACAGCAATGATTCTGTGTTACATTAAATATCTTTTAAGTATAATATGTAATAAAATCTAAATTTATTAAACTATTTTTTAAAAAATGTGTTATCTCAATCTCAGAAAAACTCATTCCTATAAGATTATATTTGTATATATATACACGCATACCCTCACATATATATATATATATATATATATATATAATATATGTTATAACATTATATACATACATACCTACATGTATATATTTAAAGAGCGTGTGCTCTTAATCTTTAGGCAGATTATGGCCTTGACATGAGTCAGCTGGGCAAGGCTTCTTAGGGGCTTCCATATAAAAGAGACTACAGAATTGTGAATTCCATTTAGAAAGCCATAGACAAAGCAGATAAAGCATAGAACATTGTAGAGGGAGACCCAGTTCTTCTGTAGACAAGCTATTTCACATTGGCAAATAAATTAATCTTCTTGGGTCTTAATTTCTTGACCTGTAAAAATGGAAAAGAGTCGAGGTGATCTTTAAAGGTTCAACTGTCTCTGATCCAGTTACTAATAATATAAGATTTCTTTCACAGATGAAGCTGCCCCAATAATGTTGTTGCTAGTCATGTTGTGCAGGGAACTCTTGCCCTCAGACTCAGACTTGTAGGTTGGCCCATGGGATCTAGAGTGGGAAATAATCTAAGGGGTCATTTATAATAATGCAATTGTTTTCTTTAAAGTCATTTACCTGACACCAAGAAATAATTTGTGGGAATAATGGAGCAGTATACAAGCCTGTGTCCTGTAAGAAATTTATTTTTTTTTAATATTTTATTCATGTATCTAATCATTCATTCCTTCATTCATTCCTTTATTTTAAAATTATTTTAAAAATTTTGATTTCCCAATTCTTTCTCTCTCTCTAGCCCCTCCATCACCCCTTGAAAAGGTAAGGAATATGATATA
The DNA here is from genome assembly GCF_011100635.1 of Trichosurus vulpecula. Lineage (NCBI taxonomy): Eukaryota > Metazoa > Chordata > Mammalia > Diprotodontia > Phalangeridae > Trichosurus > Trichosurus vulpecula. Next base: position 7,183,079 of record NC_050581.1, on the reverse strand, counting down.
CATTATACATGTGATATCATACAAAAAATATTTCCACATTAGTTCATTTGTTAAAATAAGAAGCAAGGAAAATAAAGTGAGAGGAGTATACTTGAGTCTGCATTTAAGATTTCATCAGTGATCTCTCTGGTGGTGGATAGCATTTTTCATCATTTATCCCCTGGAATTGTCTTGGATCATTGTCTTGGTTAGATTAGCTAAGTCTTTCCAGTTGATCATTATCATAATGTTGCCATTACTCTGTACAATGTTCTCCTGGGTCTGCTCACTTCACAGTTTCCCCCGCCTCAAGTCTTAATAGTATTATATTTTTTCAAATTACACATAAAGATAGTTTTCAACATTCATTTTTGTAAAATTTTGAGTTCCAAATTTTTATCCCTCCCCCTCCCTAAGACAGCAAGCAATCTGATATAGGTTATACATGTACAATGATGTTAAATCTATTTCCATATAAGGATCATAACAAAGGGGAAAAAACATGAGAAAGAAAAAAAACAGAAAATAAACGAAAATAGTATGATTCAATCTGCATTCAGACTCCATTGTTCTTTCCCTGAATGTGGGAGCACTTTCCTTCGTGAGTATTTTAGAATTGTCTTGGATCATTGTATTGCTGAGAAGAGCTAAGTCTATCACAGTTAATCATTGCATAATGTTGCTGTTGCTGTGTACAATGTTCTCCTGGTTCTACTCACTTCTCTCAGCATCAGTTCACATAAATCTTTTCAGGTTTTTCCCGAAATCATCCAGCTCATCATTTCTTATAGCACAGTAGTATTCCATTACATTCATATACCACAACTTGTTCAGCCATTCCCCAATTGATGGGAATCTCCTCAATTTCCAATTCTTTGCCATCACATAAAGAGCTGCTATAAATATTTTTGAGCATATGAGTCCTTTTTCCTTTTTTATGATCTCTTTGGAATACAGACCTAGTACTGCTCACTTCACTTTGCATCAGTTTATGTACATCTTCCCAGGTTTTTCTGAAACTGTCCTATTCATTCTTTCTTATAGGACAATGGTATTTCATTAGAATCTTATACCACAACTTGTTTGGCCATTTCTCAGTTGATGGGCATCCCCTCAATTCCCAATAATTTGTCACTACAAAAAGAGCTAATATAAACATTTTCATAATACAGTTCATTTTACTTTTCCTTTGATCTCTTTTGGATACATAACCAGTAGTGACAGTACTGGGCCAAAGCATAAGAACAATCATTTTCCATAATGGTTGGACCAGTTCCCAACTCCTCCAATGGTGTATCAGTGTCCTAATTTTTCTACATCTTCTCCAGCATTTGTCCTTTTCCTTTTCTGTCATGTTGCACAATCTGATATGTGTGAGGAGTTATCTGAGAGTTGTTTTAAATTGCATTTCTCTAATCAATAGTGATTTAGAACATTTTAAAAATATACCTACTGATAGCTTTGATTTCTTCCTCTGAAGATACTATTCATATCCTTTGACCATTTATCATTTGATGAATGGCTCTTATTTTTACAAATTTGACTCAATTTGCTTTACATTTAACAAATGAGGCCTTTATCAGAAAAAAATCACTGTAAATTTTTTTTCACAGGTTACAGCTTTGCTTCTAATTTTAGCTGCATTGGTTTTGTTTGTGAAAAACCTTTTTTTATTTTATGCAATTAAAATTATTTATTTTGTTTCCTCTGATCCTTCCTGTTTCTTCTTGGGACACAAAATTTTTCATTATCCATTGATCTGTCAGGTAAAATCTTTCATGTTTTGTTAATTTGTTGATGATATCACCCTTTTTGTCTAAATTAGGTACCCATTTTGATTTTATTTTGGTCCATTTTGAGAGATGTTGGTCTGTGCCTTGTTTCTGCCAAACTGCTTTCCAGTTTTCCTAGGAATTTTGATCCAATAATGAGTTTTTTCCCTAAAATCTTGGACAGTTGATTTAATCAAACACCAGAGTCCTATGGTCATTTAGTATTTTATATTGTATACCTAGTCTAGTCTACTGATCCACCACTTTATTTCTTAGTTAATACTAGATTGTTTCAATGATTATTACCTTTTAATATAGACTGAAATCTGGTAGCTCTAGGCTGTCTTCCTTCACATTTAAAAAATTTGATTCCCTTAATATCCTTAACCTTTTGGTAACCATCTAAAATGTTGTTTTTCTCATTGATTTTAGAGGATGTGGAAATAATCTACAATCTTATTGTGAGTTTCATGTGATTAAAAATATTGTTTGCGGGGTGGAGCCAAGATGGTGGCTGCTAAGCAGGAACTAGTGTGAGCTCCATACTGAGTCCCTCCAAAAACCTATAAAAAATGGCTCTGAACGAATTCTAGAATGGCAGAACCCACAAAACAGCAGAGGGAAGCAGGGCTCCAGCCCAGGACAGCCTGCATGGTCTCTCGGTGAGGTCTATCCCACATGGAGCTGGGAGCTGGGAGCTGGGAGCTGGGAGCTGGGAATGGAGTGGAGCAGAGTCCAACGTGGGCGGCGTGGACCATCCAGGCCAGAAGCTGGGCGGAGGGGGCCCTAGCGCCCTGAATCAGTGAGCTGCGGCAGTTACCAGACTCCTTAACCCACAAACACCAAAGACTGTGGAGAAGGTTAGTGGGAAAAGCTACGGGAGTAGAAAGAGTTCGAGGTTCGGCTTCCAGCCCCGGGGGCAGCGGAGGTAGGACACCTACAGCTGTTGTTACTTCCGGCTCCAGGCCCACCTGGTGGGAGGAATTAAGTGGCGGATCAGAGCAGGAGTGCTCAGCCTGCTCAAGATCTAAGCCCAGTCCGGGTTGGGGGTTGGGTAAGGAGCAGTGCTGGTGTGGCAGAGCTGGCACCTCCCCCCCCAAACGTGGAACATAGAACTCTCTAGTCTACAAGCAGTCATACCCCACTGAAAAAATCAAAGGTCAAGTTAGTTGGCTGGGAATATGGCCAGGCAGCGAAAACACACTGAGATTCAGTCTCAGACTTTGCATTCTTTCTTTGCTGACAAAGAAGACCAAAACATACAGCCTAAAGAAGTCAATAAAGTGCAAGAGCCTACACCAACAGCCTCCAAGAAAAACATGAACTGGTCCCAGGCCATGGAAGAGCTCAAAAAGGATTTGGAAAAGCAAGTTAGAGAAGTAGAGGAAAAATTGGGAAGAGAAATGAGAAGGATGTGAGAAAACCATGAAAAACAAGTCAATGACTTGCTAAAGGAGACCCAAAAAAATACTGAAAAATACACTGAAGAAAACAACACCTTAAAAAACAGACTAACTCAAATGGCAAAAGAGCTCCAAAAAGCCAATGAGGAGAAGAATGCCTTGAAAGGCAGAATTAGCCAAATGGAAAAGGAGGTCCAAAAGACCACTGAAGAAAATACTACTTTAAAAATTAGATTGGAGCAAGTGGAAGCTAGTGATTTTATGAGAAATCAAGATATTATAAAACAGAACCAAAGGAATGAAAAAATGGAAGATAATGTGAAATATCTCATTGGAAAAACCACTGACCTGGAAAATAGATCCAGGAGAGATAATTTAAAAAGTATTGGACTACCTGAAAGCCATGATCAAAAAAAGAGCCTAGATATCATCTTTCAAGAAATTATCAAGGAGAACTGCCCTGATATTCTAGAGCCACAGGGCAAAATAGAAATTGAAAGAATCCATCGATCGCCTCCTCAAATAGATCCCAAAAAGAAATCTTTCAGGAATATTGTCGCCAAATTCCAGAGCTCCCAGATCAAGGAGAAAATTCTGCAAGCAGGCAGAAAGAAACAATTTGAGTATTGTGGAAACCCAATCAGAATAACCCAAGATCTGGCAGCCTCTACATTAAGAGAAGGAAGGGCTTGGAATACGATATTCCGGAGGTCTATGGAGCTAGGATTAAAACCTAGAATCACCTACCCAGCAAAACTGAGTATCATGCTCCAAGGCAAAATATGGATTTTCAATAAAATAGAGGACTTTCAAGCTTTCTCAGTGAAAAGACCAGAACTGAATAGAAAATTTGACTTTCAAACACAAGAATCAAGAGAAGCATGAAAAGGTAATCAAGAAAAAGAACAAGAAAAAGAAATTGCAAGGGACTTACTAAAGGTGAACTGTTTTGGTGACATTCCTACATGGAAAGATGATGTGTATGATTCATGAGACCTCAGTATTAGGGTAGCTGAAGGGAATATGCATACATATATGTTTATGTATATATATGGGTGAATGTGTATGTATGTATGTATCTATGTGTGTATGTATGTATATATATATATGGAGAGAGAGAGAGAGAGAGAGAGAGAGAGAGAGAGAGAGAGAGAGGGAGGGAGAGAGGGAGAGAGCAGACACAGGGTGAGTTGAAGATGAAGGGAAGATATCTAAAAGAAATAAAATCAAATTAAGGGATGAGAGAGGAACATACTGAGACACGGAGATAAGGAGAGATAGAATGGGATGGATTATCTCCCATAAAGGCGGCAAGAGGAAGCAGTTCTGTGAGAGGAGGGGAGAGGGCGGATGAGGGTGGAATGAGTGAACATTGCTCTCATCAGATTTGGCCTAAGGAGGGAATACCATACATACCCAATTGGGAATCTTACCCCACAGGAAAGATGAGGGAAGAAGATAAAAAAATGGGGGGGTTGATGGAGGGGAGGGCAGATGGGGGTGGAGGTAGTCAAAAACAAACACTTTCGAAAGGGGACAGGGTCAAGGGAGAAAATTCAATAAAGGGGGATGGGTTGGGAAGGAGCAAAATATAGTTAGTCTTTCACAACATGAGTATTGTGGAAGGGGTATACATAATGATAACCATGTGGCCTATGTTGAATTGCTTGACTTCTTAGGGAGGGTGGATGGGAAGGGAAGAGGGGAGAGAATTTGGAACTCAAAGTTTTAAAAACAGATGTTCAAAAACAAACAAAAATGTTTTTGCATGCAACAAGAAAATAAGATACACAGGCAATGGGGTGTAAAAATTTATCTTGTCCTACAAGAAAGGAAGGGAAAAGGGGATGGGAGGGGAGTGGGGTGACAGAGGGGAGTGCTGACTGGGGAACAGAATATATGCCATCTTGGAGTGGGGGGGAGGGTAGAAATGGGGAGAAAATTTGTAATCCAAACTCTTGTGAAAATCAATGCTGAAAACTAAATATGTTAAATAAATTTTAAAAAAAATATTGTTTGCAATAATGTAGTATAAAAGTATTCATTGTCACTGGTTTACAGATCTTTTATTATTCTTACCACATATTTTAGGTGGATCTTGAAAAAATGAATAAAAAGAAATATTTATTTGATGTCCTCCTTACCCCAAGAAATGTTTTATCTATTGTTTACCATATCTTGCTGTTTCTGCTTTCACAACAGCCCTCACATTTGGACCCTTCTCTCCACTTGTGTAACTACCACCTCATTTTAGCCCCATGCCACCTCTCCTATAGATTATTGAAATAGCCCGTTTTAAACTTAACTTAATTTTTTCATTTTGTAAAAATCTGCTTTATCACTGTTCCAACTCCTTTTCCAACCAATGAAGAATTAAGAAAAACAAAAACATTTGCATAGCTAACAAAACAAATTCCTACATTGTCCATGTTCAAAAAATATGTCTTAATCTTCACTCTTTGTCCATCACTATCTCTCAGGAGGTGAGTAGAAGGTTTCATCCCAAGGCTTCTGGAATCATTGCAAGTTATTATGTTAGTTTCCTGGTTCTTCTTTATAAAGAAGAAGGTGGTGAGAAAAAAGGAGTGTGCTCAGCATCAGTTTGGTGCAATCTGCTTCTGTTCCTCCTTCTTTCTCTTTCCCTTGCCCAGAGTGCAATCTCCACATTTCATCTTTTCATTTTTTTCCTTTAAAACTCCTCTTTAAGTTACATCCTCTTTGGTTACAATTTATTTTGCTTAGGACTAATCCCTTCTTTAATCTACCCCCCCTCTCATTACCTTCTCTTTCTTCTCCCCTTTCCTTCCTGTTTCCCTGTTGAGTGAAATCTATTTCTGTACTCCATGATGTGTGTGTGTGTGTGTGTGTGTGTGTTTGTATGTGTGTACTCTCTCCTTTGACAGGTTCAGGTGAAAGCGATTTTCAAGTATTGTCTGCTCCCCTTGTAATAGCAATTTAGATTTGAAGATCTTTCCCACCCTGCTTACATCACAGGAAGCCTAAGTCACACATGGTTGGAGGAACTTACTGACAGGAAAAGGAAGTTATGTCACAGGAAATATTGAGAGAGAGAGGGGGGGGGGGTGGAGGGAGGGAGGGAGGGATGGAGAGAGAGAGAGAGAGAGAGAGAGAGAGAGAGAGAGAGAGAGAGAGAGAGAGAGCAGTTATGGCTGCTAATGGCTGTCATGATGGGGAGAGCTGAACAGACTGTGACTTAGCTGTATTGTGAGTTTGTTTTTGGGAAGACCCCGGAAGGGGGTCAGAGAGATTTTGGGATGGCGAGGCTCCATGTTGTGATATTGTGTATTGAATGTTTTACTGCTCTGATAGATTGGATGAATGGCTTGTGGGATATGGTTCTCTGGTGTCTGAGTAAATGGTTTACTTCTTCTATCTCCAATGTGGAGAGTCTCATATACTTTGCAATACAGAACTATATAGGCATTTTGACAAATACCCCTCCAGGCTTTTCTCCTTCTTTGTAGAGTCTTCTGCATGTTCACCCAAATTATATGAGATAATTTCCACCCTCTTCCTTTACCTTCCACATCCCCATTGCAGTGTATTCCTTTTCCCTGTCTTTCTTATTTTTAAGGTAATCAAAATACCAAGAAGAAACAATGAAAAGCCATGCAACATTCAACATTCCCAGGCCCTTCCTCTTAGAAGACTCCTTCTGTGATCCCTGATCGTACATACATCAATTCTGATAAAATCGACTTTGAGAAGAAGAAATATAAGAGAAATTCTTGAAACCAACAATATATATGGATTTACAAATAATTCATGCAAAGGAAATTATGATAATCAGAAACAAAGAATAGCTTATAGCCTCCTAAAGCAACACCTTTTCCCAGATAGCTCAACAAATCTTGTTCAGAAAAAGGTTGAAGTTTCTTTTGCCTCAAGTTAAGATGGCAAAATACTAAAATAACTTTTAAGGATATCCTGCTCCAAGGACTGGAAGAGAGCCAGCATGCATACACAATGGGCTAGGAATAAGGCTATTATTAGCCTGCATGTGTGCATGTCTGCATGTGTCGTAGTTGTGACTATCAACTTCACAGCATTCCATTCCTGATAGACTGGTAAGTAAATCTCTCAAAGGCTTGGTCAAGGGAAAGGTTAGGTCAGAAATTACCCTTCTGTATCCTAATACAATTTGCCAACAATTGGAGAGAACTGGGAAACTGAAAAGTATGTATCATGAGCACTAAAAGACATGCCATCATAACATTTATTAAGTGCCAACTGTCAGGCTATTCCCTAGCCTTTGTAAAGGCATAGCGGTATTAGAGTATGGTAAGCCTTCTGGGAACTAGGTATTCTAACGTGATTGGAGTGTACAGTGAAAGGAGGAGAGTAACATGAGATTGGAGAAGAAGTTGTATTTGGTAGGCAATAAGAAGCTCCAGGAGGCTTTTAAGTAGGAGAGTGATGTGACCAGATCTACATGGAACAAAGATTTCATTGGTAGATGTGAAGGATTCTTTGGAGGGGACAAAGAGTTAAAATGGGAAGACAGAAATATATAGCATTCTATTGATATTTTCTGTTTTTGCATCACCTACATTTCTCACTGTATCCTTCTACTCAGAGAACAATTTCCTATAACAAAAAAGGAGGAAAAAAACAGTTCAGCAAAACTGACATACTGAAAAGTCTGACTTTATATACAATGTTACACACACACACACACACATTCACACACACACACAGATGCACGCACACACAAACCTTTGAGAAAATGGAGGAAGATGCTTTTCCTGCTTCTTCTTTGGGGCCAATTTTGCAGCATTTAGTATTGAGGGAATGGTTTTAGGGAGGCTATTATAATACTGCAAGAACGTTTTTCTGGGATTGACCTGATTGAATGTGGTACTCTTGTAGTTTAGGTCCAATATTGTAATGACATGGTAGATCATTAAACAGTTAATAAAATCAGATTTATGCAGCCATAGGAGGGAAAGGACACTGAGAGTGGACTCAACTGAGATTTCCTACCTTAGTTGCCCATTGTGTTCTGCCAGCCAAACCTTAGAAGGAATCTGGAGGTCTTCATTCCTGGTTGTACTCTGGTGATCAGGAAGTAGTATCCAAGTCCTGAGCCTGCGGTCTCTTGAGCCAATTAATTCTTCAGGATCTCAATATCAATATCAACTGTATTTATTAAAAGCTAACTATGTGCCAGGCACTATACTAAGCAATGGAATATGGAATATATCTTTTGGAATTTCCTATGTACATGGTCTCATATATAAGGATTTTCAGTACTGGTTCCAAAAGGAGATCAAGACATATGTTTTTATTAAGAGATTTGAGGATCCATCCCTTTGCAATTCCCCCACCCAGCTCAGAGTGAACTAAATAATAATTTTGCAAATAGTAAAATTGCTTTCAGACTGCAACCTTGAGGTTTGTTTGTTTTGTTTGTTTGTTTGTTTTTATTAAAGGAACCATCCTCTGACTCACTTCTTAAACAGGCCTAATCACTTAATGGGTGCTGCCTCAGCCAAGGTCTCCCACTGAAACTTGGGCCACCTCCTGTTGTCCTGATCTGTATCTGGCCACTGAACCCAGATGACTCTGGAGGAGAAAATGAGGCTGGTGTCTTTGCACAGTCCTTCCTCACTCAAATCCATTTCAATTGCAAGTCATGGCATCATCTTCCTCATGTCATGGTCCTCTTCGAGAATGAAGGACAAGCCACACAACCACAACCCCGCCCAACAAGTCTTGATAACATGGGAAAACAAATTAGAAACGACTTTTTGCAGTTAGTGGGAATAAGCAAAAATGGCTAGTTTGTGATTATGGAAAGACCAATTGATTTTAAACTTCCTTCTCTGTTACTGAGAAGTCTTACAAGCAACTTATAAGTACTAGGGAAGGTAAGATTCTACTCACTACGTTCAACGAGTCGTCTTTAGAATATCAGTCTATGTCAACAAGAAACCTTAGAGGAGAGTGAAAGTGTGGTATAATGGAAAGAGCATTGTACTGAGGGTCAATGGCCCTGAGCTTGAGGCCCCTGGAGTTCCCAGATGATGCATACGTGCATATACATGCCCATGAGTGCCTGCTCTGGTGGCTTTAGAAACACTTTCCAGAGACACTTTAATTCATAGAATGTGAAAGCTTGAAAGGCTTTTAGTGAACACCTAGTCCAAATACCTTATTGTTCAGGAGAGGAAATTAATTTGAAGGTCACACAGGGAGCCAATTAATGGCCTGCGTCATCTGGGAACTCCAGAGGCGTCAAGCCCCAGTGAATTTGACTTTGGTCGAAATTTCATTATATAGTTCACAAACCTACTTTGTTCCATGCGTTTGTGACAGATAAACAAGGAGGCTTTTACTATGATTTCCTATAATAGATCACATTATCGTAGTCATATAGTTAGCTGAAGGGAGGATAGAATGCAAGATCCTATATTATTCAATTATTCCAATTAGGCAGGAAAAAATGTTAAGGGTTCTTCAAAAAGGAATCTCCCATATGTATGTCAAGATTATAGAAAATTCCCTACTATATCCAGCCAGAAAGATAAGTAGATTCTTGGATTATCCCCCAAAATGAAGCAGTATGTTGAGATATACTTCCCAAACATGTTTGTTTTCTCATGGAGAATGTCTAGTACAGAAAACAAATAGAAGAGGGATTTTCTGTAGATGGAGAGATTCTCTGGATGCTCCTACTTGGAGGTGATACTGTGCTGATGACTTCAGGTACTAGAATACTAGCATTAACTAATTACATTCATAGTCATGAAAGTCATTGATTTAGCGGTCTACACTGGAAAAGCTGGATGGATGAAGATTACTTCATTGGCTGTTGGATGGATAGTCCATTGACTTAGACCTTCATTACTAATGTCTTAGATCGACAGTAAAGATAGACGATGATTGAGGTTCAAGACTGTCATTTTCGTCTTTGATCTTTAGGATCTAACACAATTCTTTGGACAAAGCAGGTGCTCAGTGGGTGCTTCTGGTATCGACTTAAAATGAATTGAATTTTACATGTCCAGAACTTCAAAAAGATAATACTGAGGGTATAATATCTTCTTAGTCTGGCACTATGAAAATAAAAAAAAATTTGGATTTGGGGTCAAAGAATCTAGTTCTGAATGCTCAAATGCTAATGATTACTTGTGTGATCCTGGCCCCTCTCAGACTCAATTCCCTCATCTCTAATTAAAAAAAAAAAAAGATTGGACTAAATCTCTAATTTTCCATCAGTTCCAAAACTACAGCGCTTTGATATCATGAATGGGCTGGAGACAGTGCTAGATTCTGGGAACTTTCAAGTTAGAATGCATACAGTAATAATAAAGTAACAAAAACTGGTACTTATAGAGCACTTTGAGGTTGCACAATGTTTTAGCATATTGTGTCACCTTCTCCTCACAAGAACCCTGAAAAGTAGGTGCTATTGTTAGCCCATTTTACAGATGAGGGAACTGAAAAGGTTAAATGTTTTGTTCAGGGTCATACAAGTGACCTGAGGTCAGATTTGAACTTAGGTCTCCTGACTGTGGGCCCCAGACTCTATCGGTTGCATCAGCCAGCCACCATCTAGATGCCTACCTTGCCTAGTTAAGTGAAGAAAGTGTGATATTTAAAGAAGGATATATTTTTAAAAAATCCCGATATTTGGGTAGAGCAGTCAGAAGAGTGAAGGGTCTCAAGTTCTTATCTTCTTGATTCCACGGTCTGGGCCTCTGCCAGCTTGTCAGCATCAAGTCAGCAAGTGCTTACTGTGTGCCAGGCACTATATCCTTCTTAAAATGCAATGCCCAGAGCTGAACACAATATTCTAGACATGATCTGTCCTGCAGGGACCAGTGGGGCCATCACCTCCCTTCTGTTGGAAACTATATTTCCATTAATTCAGCTTAACATCGCATCATCTCTTTTAACTTCCAGGTCAAATATTGATTCAAATGGAACGCTTTCTATGTGTCACTAAAACCCCTAAAACTAACTCGGGGAAATTATGGTCTGTCCAGAGTTATACCTCTTTTCCAGTGTTTGAAATTCCCTTAGAGGTCCTGGCTGACCATGGTTTCCTCAAGGGCTCAGGCCTCTTAATACTCAGCGCCTGAGTGTTCACTCCGTCTAAGAATTCCCCGGAGGACTACGACTAACAAGAAACACATGGATTGTTCCAGGCTTGAGTGTGGCTGGCCCTTAAGTCAAAGAATAAAACCGTAACTATTGAAAATTCAGGTTATCTGACTTTGTGTTGGCTAATGGAAAAACTTGTATCTCTATACAGCTTCAGTACTGATTCCAAAGGGAGTTCAAGACCTATGTCTTCATTAAGAAATTTAAAGAATTCCCTCCCCCCAACACCCTCGTCCCCCACCCCAGACCAACAAGTCTTGGTCAAGTGGGAAAATAATTAGAAACAACTTTTTACTGTTAGCAGGCATAATAGCAAAAATGGCCAACTTGTAATTATGGAAAGACTACAACAACAACAGATCATGAGATAGCTTTGGCAGAAACATTTGGTTTTATTGAAATCTGGGAAGGAGAGAGTCTATGGGTTACTGTTGGTTTCATTAGCATTGGCACTGGATTGCAATTTCATTGGTACAGGTACACAAAGGAGGAGACTCCCTCCACTGTGTATCCAGCACCTTACCTGAAATTTAGAGTCTTCAAGAGTTTCCTAGAACACTGAGAAGTGATGTGTAGGGATGAAAAGCCAGTGTATGTTACAGGCAAGACTTAAGCTTGCCACTTCAGGCTTCAAGGCCAGCTCTCTATCCTCTGTGGCATAATGCCCTTTATTGCATCTCATTTTATTGATCAGGAAAAAAGAAGGGTGGAAGTTTGAGCTCAAAAGGGAAGTCACTCTCCTTGGAAAGGGTGGGACAAAGCTGACTCAGGCCTTCTAATAAAACTGTCCAAAGCATCTCTTATATGTGGCTGAAGTTTTTTAAGGCTGTATTGTAGGAATGAAGACATTCAGAAACCAGGGGTGCACCCGAGCTCCTCACACACCTTGCTTTTCTGAAGCCATCCTTTGCCCTTTGACACTCTGAGAGGCCAATGTTTGCTGCTGCTGGTAAGACAGAGCCCTGCCTCCCGCTGCCTTTCATCATTATCTAGGCCTCTCTCTTTGGGTGTGCTGCTACCAGTAGCTGCCTGGTTAACTTGGAGCTTACTGGCTAGAGTTCTTTCTCAAAGACCAAACCTTAAGCCCAATTTACTCTGGAGCTCATAGATTGGACAACAATAGTTTCCTGCCCAAGCACCATTTAATGGTTATTTTTTGGGCCCTCCTGGCTCAGAATGAATGTAAATACTGAGACTCTTTCCCTTCAGTTTAATTTAAAAAAATTTTGTTAAAGGGGCTATCCCTTGGCTCACTTCTTAAAGAGGCCTTTTCACTGAATGGGCATTACCTCACTCAAATTGAGAACTTGAAAAGACCTTAGCTTAAAAGGGCCAGGGTCTCCCATGGCCATCTCCAGTCATACTGATGAGTATCAGGCCACTGGACCCAGATGGCTCTGGAGGAGAAAGTGAGGCTGGTGACCTTGCACAGCCCTCCCTCACTCAAATCAAAGTCAACTGCAAGTCATATCATCATTTCCCTGATGTCATGGTCCTCTTCCAGAATGAAGGACAAACACAACAACAACAGGCTTCCAGGATACTGAGTAGAGAATAATGGTACAGGAGTCTCCTCAGTTCTGGGTCCACCAAAGTGAGGCAAGAGAGCCCAGCAGGGATGAATGGTAGGGACAAAGTATGTCTTTGCCCAGGGATGATTCTGTTCCCATTTGTGAGAAGTAAAGCCATAGATTTGGAATTTGAGAGTGGAAAATAAGCTTAGAGACCATATCAGCCAATGCCTGAGTATTACAAATAAGGAAACTGGAGCCCAGGGAGGGCAATATTTTCTTTTCTTTTCATTTCATTTCTTTCCTTTTCCCCTGTTCTTTCGTTTTCCTTCCTTTTCAGTTAGCTAAAAGGGATTAGGGGCAGCTAGGTGGTACAGTGGGTAGAGCACTGTGCTTGGAATCAAGAAGACTCATCTTCATGAGTTCAAATCCAGCCTCATATACTCACTAGCTGTGTTACCCTGGGTAAGTCACTTGACCCTGTTTGCCTCAGTTTCCTCATCTGTAAAATAAGCTGGAGAAAAAAATGGCAAACCACTCCAGTATCTTTGCCAAGACAACCCCAAAATGGGGTCATGAAGAGTCATGTGACTGATCAACAACAACCGAAGGGTTTTTACTGGATCTCTGTAAGAATAATTGCCATCTGTATAAAATGAAAGCCAAATTAGAGGAGTAGATACTTGAGGCTGGGTTAGAAGAACCAAAGTCCTACAGGCTGTTTGTCCCCCATATTTGGCATCAAGTGTGGCCCTGTAAAAGAATATATGAGGTGTTTCACTTTTTAAAAAACTAAAAATATGGAGACTTTCCTCACTGGTTAATGTCAGCTCTCCAGATGCCCATGAGGATAACGAAACTTGTACCACTAACTATGTATCTGTATCTACACACACACACACACACACACACACACACACACACACACACATATGTGCATATATATGTATGTATAATTTTTTGGTAAGGAATAAATGATCATTTTAAGTGAAGTTCCAGGTAGCTAATAATTCCCAGCTCTACTGAGCCACAGAAATTTATTGATTTGTTCAAAAGGAAAAAAAAAACTGGTTTAGTTCAAAGATCCCTGTCTTTGAAGTCAGAGAATCTGGCTTTGAATCAAGGTCCAGCCACTTATTAGCTGTACGATGTTTGGCAGGTCACTTCTGCTTGTTTGGACTCAATTTCTTCATCTATAATATGATTGAATTGCAGCTAGATGGCCTCTGAGGTTCTTTGCAACTGCAAGTCCAGTGTTCCTTATATTGAGCTGAAATCAACCTTCCTTTAGCTACTCCTCAGCAATTCTATATCCCCATTCTAGAGATGAGTAAAATAAGTGCAGTCCCTCTTCTATGGAATCTTTGTCCATTTGAAGGCAGCATCAATTACCCCATCTCTCCTCTTCTTCACATTAAATACCCCTAGTTCCTACAAGAACTATCCATATGGCATGGTCTTGAGCATCTGGTTACCATTCTCAGAACCCAATCCAACTCAAGGCAGCTGGTGGCTCAGTGGGAGCTTTGGGCCTGAAGTCAGGAGCTTGTAACTTCAAATATGGTCTCAGATACTTAATAACTATGTGACTGGGTAATTCAGTTAACTTCTGCTTATTTCTATTTCTTCCTCTGTAAAGCAGTGATGGTAATAGCACCTACATCTTAGCCTTGTTATAAAGATCAAATGAGATAACACTGGTTATAAAATAAAGTGCTTAGTTCAGGTCTAGCACATTGTAGGTAGTACATTAAATGTTTATTGTCTTGCCTAACCTTGTCTATGTCTTTTCTACAATATGGTGCTCAGAACTGGAGAGAGTTGTCAAAATGTGATCTTATCAGGGGAAGCCATAGCTTTTCTGTATCCCTTGATCAATCTTCATTCTATATGTCTATGAATGCAGCCTAAGTCATGCTGATACCACACAGATGACACTCCTGCAAGAATTATTTGTTTTGTTGCTTTTTCTGTTTTTATTTTTAATCAGCATCTATTTTCTGAATGTTCCTCATTTTTAGTTGGAATTTTCAAAACATAAAGGCAATTATTTACCAAAGTCAATCAAGCAACCAACAGGCACATGTCAAGTGCTTACTATCTGTCAGTAGGTGGTGCTCGGGATACAGAGGAAAAGAGAGAAATGATCCTATTCAAAAGAAGTTTCATTCTAAGAAGGAAGAAAACCAGTATGTATATAAGTATATACAAAACGAAGAGAAGGTAAAATACGAAGTAATTAGAGAACAAGTGTACCAGCGGTCGGGGAAATCAGGAAAGGCTTCATGTAGAAGGTGGTATTAGAACTTCACCTTCAAGGAAGAGAAGGATTCTATGAGGTAGAAGTGAGGAGGGAATGTATTACGGGAATTGAGGATGGCCATTCAAAGAGTAGAGATAGGAAATTGAGAGTCATGTGCGAGTAATAAAAAGAAGGAAAACTGAATAGCTTACAGAGTATGGAAGTAGAAGTAACATGTTACAAGTGTGGAAAGATAGATTGGGCCAGATGGAAAAGGGGTCTAAAAACAAAACAGGAGTTCATATTTTATTCTAGAGGTAATAGGGAATCATGGGGTTTATCGAGTAGGGAAGTGACACGTCAGATCTGTGCTTAAGGAAATCACTTTACTCTGTGTGAAGGCTAGACTGGAGTAAGGAGAGACTTGAGGCAAGGAGACCAGTTAGGAGGATACTGCAATAGAAGATATTGCAATGATATAAAGGAAAGGCGACATCTGACTGAATGTTCCCCATCACATGGAGGCGATGACTCAATCTCATGGGAACTGATAAGATTATTGAGAGAGCGGGTATAAACCAAAAAAGAAGAGTGATTCCAGGACAGATCTTTTGGGAACACTTAGAATTGGAGGTAATGAAAAGGATAATGAACCAAGAAAAATGATTCAGGAGGGTTCAGACAATTAGGAGGAGCACAAGGAGAGCATGGTGTGACAAAAAACCCAGAGAGATGTAAGTATCTAGAAGGAGAGGGAATTCAAATGTATCAAAAACAGCTGAGATGTCGAAAAGGCCAAGGAAGAAGAAAACACCAAGAGATTTGGCAATTTTAAAATCACTGCTAATTTTAGAGAAAAAAGCTTCAGTTGAGTGAAGTTAAGAGAAAAACTATATTTTGAAGAGAAAGAGGAGGGAAAGTAGGAAACGTAAGTGGATATGGCTCTTTCCAGGAGTTTTACTGTGAAAGGGGGAAATATGGGCTGACAGCTTGAGGGGATGGTAGAGTCTAAAGAAGGGATTTTTAAAGGTGGGGGGAAGCTTCAGCTGTTTGAAGATAAGGAACCACTAGGTAAAGAGACGATGAAGATTAACAAGATGGAGGGGCGACTGAAGAAGGTAAGGAATCAAGCTGGAAGTTCGGAAACATTGGTACAATGAATGCAAACCACAAAATTATTTTGAGGAGGGAAGGGAATAAGCGTTTATTAATTGCCTACTGCGTACCAGGCACTGTATTCAATGCTTTACAAAATATCATTCCACTCACTCCTCGCAACAACTCTGGGAAGTAGGTGCTATTATTATCTTGCCAGGTCTGCAGTTGAGGAAAGTTAGGTGAACGTGGGCTCAGGGTGACACAGGTAAGTGTCTGGGGTGAGATTTGAACTCAGATGTTCCTGATTCAGGGCCCAGAACTCAATCCACTGCACCACCTGGTTGCCTCCAATAAGGGACAATCTGCCAAGGAAGACAGAAGGAAATGAGGTGAAGGGCTTATGTCAAGGGACTTGTCTTTGAAGAGAGAAAAGGTACCTCATTATCAGAAACTGGGGAAAAGAAGGAAAGAAGAATGGATGTAATTCCAGGATTTCCAAATGAAGAGAAAAGAATAAGATGGAGCTTACCTCAAATGGCCTCAATTCTGTCATTAAATTAAGAGGTGAGTTTGTCAGCTCAGAAAGGAGATGGGAGCAGTTAGGTCATGCAGTGAGTAGAGCACCGGCCCTGGAGTCAGGAGGACCTGAGTTCAAATCCGGCCTCAGACACTTGACGCATGTACTAGCTGTGTGACCTTGGGCAAGTCACTTAACTCCAATTGCCCTGCCAAAAAAGTAGATGGAAGAATAAATGTGGGACATTTGAAGAGAGAAGAGAAAATTTGGCCTAGTTTCTTTGAGGCCTCTAGTAAGACATCAATTAGGGAAAAGTAAAAGGGTCACCTTACAGTGACTTCCTTCAGCTTTTTTCAGCAGTACATGAGAAGGAGCAGAGGAAGTGAATGATGGGAGTAATTCAGGGCTAGGTTTTGGCAAGGAGTGAGTATTGTTGGGACAAGGGCTAAGGGATCTGAGAGTTGTTGACAGTGTAGAATTGAACTGGTTAATGATTACCCAATTTAAATAGTTTTAAATAGGGAAGAGGGGATGGTGAGAGAAGGGGAAGATGTTGAAGAGAAGAGGGATTGGATTTCTGGATGACAGCAAAGAAAAGGTTTAGGAGAGATGGTCAGAGATTATGGTTAGGGAGGAATGTCAGAATGTTAGATTAAGAAAATATAGGCCTACAGGTAAGAGAGAGATCCTGAGTTTGGCCATCCTTTACTGTGGCTAAGGCAGAGTCAAGGAATAATCTTCATCAGTCTTAGGGAGATTGAAGAATTAGAAGGTTAGAGTCCATTAACGTGAACATTAAAATCCTCTAATATAAGAGTAGAAGTGGAAAGGAGAGAAAGATGGTGAGCCACGTGCTTAACTCCACACTGGTTTGCAATAGCCACCATGATTTGAATAAGGAAGAAAATTTTAATCCAATAAGCTTCAAGAGGGAGAGATTGCTGATGGTGCCAAAGGGAGTGTTTTTAAGAGGAATTAGAGAGCAAAGAGCATTCCAGGACCAATGTGTCAGGAATGTGAATGAAGATGCTGGAGAGGATGGCCAACAATGAAGTTTTGTCTTGGCAACCCAGATCACAGTGAAAGGAGGTAGATGAAGGAGTTTGTTCATTATGGAACAAGCATTTCAGAGGGCACAGGAAGCATTGGATTGGGCTGTGGCTGAGATTGGTAGGGTTAAGGGTGATGATGAAAGGATTAGACAGTGACTCAAAACTGTGGATAACTTTTTCTAGGTACCTTATAATTGAGTAAGTTAGGGATAGTAAGAGTAATAGGTAGTAGTATAAGCAATAGGTATTGCTAGTCACAGGGGTTAGTAGTAGTAAGTAGATTAATAATAGTATTCACTGTCATGAAAGGGTGTTGTTGCCTGGAAAGGGTCAGGCCATAGGACCTTTATTACCCTGCCTATTTCTTTCAGCTGGCTAGGTGGTTCCTGTATTGGTGCTGTCATAGCCTACTCCCAGCAGTCAATAGATAGAGTTGTTCCTATAATCACTCTCCCTAATAAGAATCATCCAGTTAATTGCAGCCCATCATTTCATCTAGCTGAGAAATTTTAAAATCACAGTCTTATCCCCGTTGACATTCTGCCTGGATTTCAATAGTTAGAATCAAGCCAGCTCTGAGTGGCTCTTGAGAGCCAATTGTTAAATTTTCAGCATGAGCATTTACAACATGCATATCAGCAAAAATCAGGGCTAAATTTATTGTTTTTTTAACTATTTATACTTAAGAAAGTGATGGATAAAGCATAATGCAGATTAAATTTTGAAGTGTGTTGTTTATATATTTTATTCTCCATAGAGATTGTTGTTAAACATTACCAGCACATTGCTTGTTAGAATACTGCCATCTCTTCATACTCTACCCACCCAAGTGATTCTAAACCACCAGTTTCTGATATATGAACCCTGTTCCCTCATCCCTAAATGCCCTCTTGGTCACTCCCATCTCTTTCAATCCCACACCCCAGTGCTCCATGCCAGATCTTCATGTCCCTTCCTCTAAGCTCTGTGGAATTTCTGCTACATGATTAACAAACTTGCTTTTATCTTGAAATTTTTCCTTTCTCACTTCTCTCTTCTGATACTTATTGAGACCTGGTTCTCTCCTGATGACACTATATCCTTGCACACTCTTTTTAGTACTGATTTTGCTTTCAGTTGTGCTCTCAGACTAACTGGTAATAGTGGGGGCATTCAGTAAGTAAATAAGCATTTGTTAATTAACAACAAAGGTAAACCGAGGTACATTTTCTCTGAGGAAGATAACATTCTATTAGTAGCATACACATTTTCCAATAGAATGGGTCAATGATTTACCTCTGTTTTAGCCAAAGACCCCAAGATGAAGACAACTCATTTTCATAAGGTTAGAACAAAGAATAGAACAGAGTAGCTGACATCATGGGGTTGAGTTCATTACTGATTACGTATCTGAGGCATGGGGAACAATACGATTGGTTGGAACTTGGGAACAAATGAGAGTTAGCAACCACTCCCCTCCTTCCCTCCTGTGACCAAGAAGTGTTCGTTGTTTGAGTCTATCTGAAAGGTTAAAAGGTAATGGCACAGACTTAGTTGGATGGCAAACCAGACATCCTTGAAGAATAGCTTCATATTGTAAAGATACAAGACCAGACTCCCTGGTCACCACTCACATTCCTGGAGTATAGCAGATTTCCTTAAGTCAAGAAAGGAAGAGTAATTAGCAAGAGAACTGGATTTCTAGACTTAGCCCATGATAGGGCAGCTGAATCCTGAACTAAGTTCAGAGACAGAGAGTCATGATGTAAGCAGCTACAGGATAAAATAAATTAATTTTATATAGGATCAATAGGAAATGATACAGAATCAGTTTAAATCTTCTCAGTACTTCCTATGTTCTATGTTCTAAGCATACTGCTAGGCACTGGAGACACTAAAAAGAACCAAAAAGTAGTGGCTGCTCTTAAGGAGCAGGTTTAATGGGGGGAAGGAGAGACAACATGAAAATGATGCTCTAGAAACAAGATTTATACAAAATAAATAGGAGATAATAGGGAAGGAACTAGCATTATGTGGGATCAGGAAAGGCTTCTGGTAGAAGGTAAGGTTTTAGCTGGATTGGAAGGAAGTCTTAAGAAGCTAGGAGGCAGAGATGAGAAGAGAGAGAATTCCAGATATGGGGAACAACCAGGTGAAAAATGCCTAGGAGATGAAGTATCCATGTCAAGGAATACTAAGAAGGCTAGTGTCACTGGATTAAACAGTACCTGGAGGAGAATAAGTGATGAATGTGTTGAAATACTAATTGGTCCCAGTTGCCATTTCCATATTCTCTACCACTAGTACCAGCAACCTATTAATCTTTGAGATTCACAATATTCACATTTATCATCCAATCCAGATTGTAGTGGCCATTCTCCTTTCCTTACTGAGTTCACTGCCTGGCTCATAATCTTTGTCTCTACTACAACTTCCGCCTTCACATGAGAAGACCTTAGCATACATATGTATGTGTGTGTGTGTGTGTGTGTGTGTGTGTGTGTGTGTGTGTATATATATATATATATATATATATATATATATATATGTTCCCTAAAATAGCTTCTGTGGTTGGGCCATGAATTCTTTCTCTGTCCATGCATCTGACAGGTAATTTCTTCCATGCTCCAGTAATTGGCTTATATCACCCTTTGTACCTAAATAATGTACCAATTTTGAGTATATTTTGGTATATATTTTAGAGGTTGGTCTACGCTCAGTTTCTTCCAGAATAATTTGAAGTTTTCTCAGCAGTTTTTTTCTCCAAATAATGAATTCTTGCCCCTAGCTAGAATCTTTGGGTTCCTCAAATACAAGGTTAGGCTGCTCATTTGTTTCTATTGTTTCAACAAACTGGCTAGCAGCTGCTGTGGGGGTGAAAAACCAACACAAGCCCAACAACAAGAATGCTGTCAGCATAGGTTCTTTTGATCTGCTTTACTAAGGAAAGCAACGTTAAGGGGTTAACAAGCTTATTATAATCCAGCATACAAATATCACTAACTTAGTTCAGGGAAAAAAGCCAGCACCCTGAACCTCAGAGCAAATACAAACAAATTACAAACAGACCAAATACAATTCATAGTTACCAAGAAAACCAAGTCTGGACATGTGGGCAAACTGGAGGACTCTTAACTACAGCTGCCCAGAGTCTCTGCATCAGTGTGCCACCAAGAGTGAGAGCCCTGAGCAAATAGCTCTGTCTTCTCCTTTTATATCATTTCAGATGTCATCAAATGCATCTGAATGACCAGAACTTAGGCTGCTATGATTATGATTGGCTCTGGAGTTATCACCTCCCCTTAGGACCCTGGGAGCTTCACGCCCACATAGGCTTAGCACCTAGTAATTAGGGGTTTGGGGTGGACTTAGGAACAAAGATCTAATCAGGCCTCCCTTAGTTAGCCCCACCTTGGGCCCCACCTTAGTTACCAATCCACACCCACGTAGGTTTAGCACCTAATAGGGGTTTGGGCCTGGGGCTTAGCACCTAGTAAGACTCAATGAAATACACTGAATTAATCAAAGGAAACAAAAGCCAAACTCTTCAAGGATCCCCAATGCATCTCTCTCTCTCTATATATATATATATGAACACCTAATCTGTTCCATTGATTAATCTCCTCATTTCTTAATAATGTGTTGATGATTACAGTAATTTAGGATAATTTGAAATCTGGTACTCTTTCCTCCATTTTTTTGTATTAATTCCCTTGACATTCTTGATTTTTTGTTCCTCCAGGTGGAATTTGTTATTATTTTTTCTTGCTTCACAAACTAATTCTTTGGTAGTTTGATTGTTATGACACTGAATAAGGAAATTAATTTGGATAAAATTGTCATTTTTGTTATATTGGCTCAACCTCTTCATAAGCACGTAATATTTCTCTGTTCCTTTAGATCTGTCTTTATTTGTGTGAAGAGTATTTTGTAATGGTGTTCATATAGTTCCTTTGTATATCTTGGCAGATAGACTCTCAAGTATTCTCTACTGTCAGTAATTATTTTAAATGGAATTTCTCTATCTCTTCATGGTGGGTTTTGTTGGCAATATATAGCAATGTTGATGATGTGCGTGGGTTTATTTTGTATCTTTCAACTTTATTGAAGTTACTTTTTCTTTCAGGTAGTTTTTGGTTGACTCTCTAGAGTTCTCTAATAAATCATCATATCTGCAAAAAAGGACAGTTTTGGTTCTTCTTTGCCTATTTTATCCTTTGATTTCTTTTTCTTGTCTTATTCCTATAGTTAACTTTACTAACACAATATTTAATAATAATAATGATAATGGACATCCATTCTTCACTCTTGATCTTTGTAAAGGCTTCTAGTTTGTCCCCAGTGTTCTTGGTTTTACATAAATGCTAATTTCCATTTTTAAGTAAAGCTCCATTTGTTCTTAGGTTTTCTGGTTGTGTGTGTTTATGTGTGTGTGTGTGTGTGTGTGTGTGTGTTAAAGAATGGGGTTTATATTTTATTAAAAGTGTTTTCTGCATCTATTGATATAATCATATGAATTTTGTTGGTCTTATTGATATGGTCAATTATGCTGATAGTTTTCCTAATATTGAACCATTCTTGAATTTCTGGTAAAAATCCAGCCTGGTCATAGTGAATGTTCTTTGTAATAGATCATTGTAATCTTCTTGATAGTATTTTATTTAAAATTTTTGCATCAATATTCATTAGGGTAATTGGTCTATAGTTTTCTTTCTTTGTTTTGGCTCTCTCTGGCTTAGGTGTCAAAGCAATATTTGTATCATAGAAGAAATTTCTCCTTCTTTACCTATTTTTTGAAGTAATTTATCTAATATTGGAGTGAATTCCTCTTTAAATGTTGCTAGAATTCACTTGTAAATCCACCTTGTCCTAGAGTTTTTTTTTTTTTTCCAAGAGAGCTCATTCATGATTTATTCAATCTTGTTTTTTTTTTTTCTGAGGTAGGGTTAGTTAAGTATTCTGTTTACTGTGCAGTTAATCTGGGCAATTAATATTTTGGTAACTATTTAGATTGTCAGTTTTAATGACATATAAGTGAAAAAAATTGCTCCTAATAATTGTTTTTATTTCATTTTTATTGATTGTGATTTGTTCTTTTCACTATTGATACTAGTAATTTAATTTTTTTCTTTCTTTCTTAAAAGAAAATAAAATTATTCAATTTTAAAATCTGTTTTAAAAATAAAAATGGTTCTAAGTTTTATCAATGAGTTTTTTAAACTTTCAATCTTATTAACATCTCTTTGATTTTTGAGATTTCTCTTTTAGTGTTTTTTGGGGATTTTTAATATGTTCTTATTCTAAATTTTTAGTTGCACACCCAATTCATTTGCTCTTCCTTTCTTTTTTTTCTTTTTGATATAAACATTTAGCAATGTGTACATTACACAAATGCTGCTATGTAGTCTCATTGTTGTCATTGTCTTTAATGAAATTATTGTTTCTATTTGTTTTTTAACTCACTCTTTAGAATCAGATATTTAGTTCCCAATTAATTTTTAGTGAATACTTCCAAGGCTTATATTGAGTGAAATTTTATTGAATAGTTGTCAAAAAAAGATGCATTTAGGATTTCTACTTTTCTATATTTGTGAGGTTTTTATACTCCAATACATGGTCCATTTTTGTCAAGGTGCCATGCACAGTTTTTCTGTTCCTGTGTAATATCCTCCAGAGGTCTCTCATCTCTAAATTTTCTGAAATTGAATTCCTAAGCCTAACTTCTTTCTTCTTCATTTTATGATTAGACTTTTCTAGTTCTGAGAGGGGTAAGTTGAGGTCCTCCACTAGTATAGTTTTACTGTCTATTTCCTCGTATTAATCATTTAACTTTTTCTTCTTGAATTTGGTTGCTATGCCATTTGGTGCATAAATGTTCACTATTGATATTAATTATTTGCCTGTGGAACCTTTTAGTAAAATATATTTTCCCTGATTTTCACTTTTAATTAGTCTATTTTTCTGTTTTCTTTGAGATCATGATTGCTGCCTTTTTTTACTTTAGCTGAAACATAATTGATTCTATTCTAGCCTTTTATTTTAATTCTTTCTGTTTCAAGTCTGTTTCTTATAAACAACATATTGTTGGACTAATTTTTCTCATCCATTCTGCTGTCCTCTTTTATTTTATGAGTAAGTTAATTTTACTCACAGTCATGGTTATGATTGTTAACTGTGTGAGTTTCCCTCCATCTTATTCTCTTATACTCATCTGTCTCTTTTTTACTACTCTTCAAGAATGTACTTTGCTTTTGACCACCACCTTCCTCAAAATATCTGTTCTCTTATCTTCTCCTTTTTTTGTTAAGACTTCCCCCTCCTATTTCCCTCTTGGGTAAGATGAATTTCTGTACCCAACATTTTTGTCAATGTAAGTTCTTCTCTCCTTGAACTAGTTTAGACGAGAATGAGGTTTGATTTTTTTCCCCTCTTTACCTTCATTCTCTCCTCCATGGTAAAAACTCTTCATTGCACTCCACATTTATGTGTGTTCAGTCTGGTGCACATACATTATATGTTATTGTGTAGGAAAATGTAAAAGAGCTAAGGCAAATTGCCCCTCTATCACTCCTCCATCTTGACCCCATTTATACTTACTCTGAATATAAATAACAATTGTTTCTGTTTCGGTCAGAAACACTGAGGGTCTTCCCCTCCGAGACTGTTTTTGTTGTTGTTGTTTGTTGTTGTTTTTGTTGACTGGGTTAAAAGAGATCATTCTTTGGCTCATTTCTTACATAACCTTAATCATAGAATGGGTGTTGCTTCAGTCAACCTGGGAAAGACCTTAGCTTAAAAAGGCCAAATTCTCCCACTACATCCAGTGCCACCTCCAGTCATGTGTGACTCACCCCTGATGCTGAAAAAGATATAAAAGTAGGGGTTGGCCTCCTCTTCCTTGGAGCTCATTCCCGCAGCAGTTGTGGTGTGCATGACTCTGGGCCAGCCCTTGTTCTGAGCTCCCGGGCTGAACCTAGATGTTGGTAACTATGAATCTGTATTGGGTCTGTCTGTTGATGTTTATAATTTGTTTGTATGTTGCTCTGAAGTTCACGATGCTGGCCTTCTCCCCTGAACTAAGTGAATGATATTTGTGTGCTGAATTAAAGTAAGCTTGTCAAACTCCTTCACTTTGCTTTCCTTAGTTAAGCAGATCAAAAGAACCTGTGCTGTTGGCAGCTTTCTGGGTGTTGGCTGTGGGTGGATCTTATATCCCCACAGAAGCTGCTAGCCAGATTGTTGAAACAGGTATTTAAAGCTGTTCACAATTTAGCCCCTGCCCACAGGTCCAGGCTTGTAACTCATCAATATCCTCTAGGCACTCTACAATCCAGCAATATTGGCCTTCTTGCTACGCTTCACACTTGACATTCCATCTCCCATTTCTGTTCCACTGCACTACTTGTGCCCATTATCTGGAATGGATTCCCTTCTCACCTCCTTGTCTTGGAATCCCTGCTTTGCCTTTTAAGTCTTAGATCAAATGCCACTTTCTTTTTGAAAACTTTTCTGTTTCCCCTTCTCCCCAACCACAACACCACCCACTACCAGACTCTCAGCTTCTACCACCTTCCCCTATAATAAATTTTTGTCTAATTTATTTGTATTTTGTCTCTACTTAAATATTTGTGCATGCTTTCTTCTGATGGACAGGGACGGAATTTCCTTTTTCTTTGTAGATCGAGCACTTAGTGCAGTGTTAGACACAGAAATGGAAAGAAAATGTTGCTTGCTTCTTTGCTTAAAAAATAACTTTTAAAGAAATTTATGAATGTAGATATTCAGACTGAGTCTTTGCTTTTCTTGTCCAAATCTAATTTCCCTATGATTTCTGAAGTTTTGTTTTTCCGGATGCTTCTATTAAAGGAGAGCATTTGTGTATAATATGAAGTGGATGAATTCATAAGAAATGGAAAATATTGTTATGAACAAAGAATTCCAGGCACAAGTGTCTATACAAGAGCTTTGAGAAACAGCAGCAGCTGGAAGGAAGAAAAAGTTTGGCACCTAATTGAAGAAGTGGGCAAGAGTACTCTGTCCTTATAGATGCTGTTTTGAAGCTGAATGGACTTACATTCTGAAGAACATGGGTACTATTTTAATGATAATGATTCCTGTGTTGTTTTTCTTTTTGTTTGTTATTTTAACATTTTGTTTGATATGCTATAGCATTTTCCCAGGTGGCAGTCAAATGATTTCTTGGTACAGACGTAATGTTCACCATTTACCCTTTTCAGTGTCAGCTCATAGCTATCCTAATTTTCATGGAAACTATGGGAACTGCCTTCCACCACATACTTTCAGTAATTGGCATAATCCACATTACTCTTGTACCACAGAGGATATTAACATACAGAGACATTATCATGGAATTGATGGTCCCTGGGGAGGAAATTGTCCCTTGGGAGGGAGTGATCACTGTGAAGGAGGTGGTCCCTATGGAGGAGTTGATCACTGTTCAGGAGGTGATTCCATGGGAAGAAGTGATACTTGCAAAGGAGGTGATTAATGGGGAGAAGTGCTCCAAGAGGAGGAGATGATTGTTGTGGCTCTATGACTTGAACAACATCTTAGCCCCTGTCCATGAGTGGCACACATCTACTACGAAATGAGCTTAGGTCCCTGTATTCTTCTGGAGTGAGTATCTAGTACTGAGTCAAGAGAACCCATTTCAGCAGGAGAAATTAATTTTTACAGAATGATAGGATACATTGCCCAAACCAAAAGAAATGAGAAGCTCTTAAGGTATGGCAGATTACACATAAACAAATAATTGTATAGGCCAAAAAGAATAGGGGAGAACTTTAAAAGTAAGAAGAATGTCAATAATTAATATAATTTTTAAGCAAAGCAGTGATGGAAAACTTTATCTTTGTGGAACAATAAGAACAAAAAATAAAAAGTCCACTGGTGGAGGACACAATGAATGATATGTCTTGGTTTTTCAGAGGAGATATTGGGGAGATGCTCTTTTCCATAATATTTTCTGAAAAACCTGGAAAGACTTATATGAACTGATGCTGAGTGAAGTGAGCAGAACCAGGAGAACATTGTACACAGTAACAGCCACAGTTTGAGATGACTGACTTTGACAGACTTAGCTCTTCTCAGCAATGCAAGGACCTAAAACAATTCCAAGACTCATGATGGAAAAGGTTATCTACATCCAGAAAAAGAAATATGGAGTTGGAATGCACATTGAAACAGACTATTTTTTGTTTTGTTTCGTTTAATGTTTTTGTTTCTCATGATTATTCCCATTCATTCTAATTCTTCTTTACAACATGACTAATGCAAACATATGTTTAATAAAAATGTATATGTAGAGACTATATCAGATTGCATGCTGCCTTGGGAGGGGAGGGGAGGGAGAGGGGAGAAAATTTAAAACTTATGGAAGTGAATGTTGAAAACTGAAAATAAATAAATTAACTTATTTAAAAAAAACAAGTTTTCAGTGGGGGGTGGGGGGGCAGCGCCAAGATGACAGCTAGAAAGCAGGGACTTGCCTAAAGCTCTCCCCCAGGACCTTTCAAACACCTATAAAACTGGCTCTGAACAAATTATAGATCTGTAGAACCCATGAAACAGCAGAGGGAAGCAGGGCTCCAGCCCCAGATAGCCTGGATGGTCACTGGGAAAGGTCTATCGCACCATGCTGGGAGCGGAGCAGAGCAGGGCCCAGCGTGGGCCATGCCCAGGCCAACCAGACTGAGAGCTGGGCAGAACAGGCCATAGTGCCCTTAATTATTGAGCTGTGGCAGTTACCAGACTTCTCAACCCACAAACACCAAAGACTACAGAGAAGGTTAGTGGGAAAAAACTTCAGGCTCTGAGCCAAAGGAGTTCGCAGTCAACCACCTCCCCAGGGGCAGTGGAGGTGGTGCAGCTCTGGGGCTGCTTACAGAGCTACAGCTGCAGTTGCTTCCAGCCCCAGGTCCACCTGGTAGCAGGAATTAAGTGGTGGATCAGAACAGGAGTGCAGAACCTGCACAGATCTGAGTCGCAATCCTGGTTGGCGGTTCTTGGGGGAGGAGGAGTGCTGGTGTGGCAGAGCTTGCTATGTAAACATAGCTCTGAAAACAAGAGCACAGCCCCTCAAGCTTGGGACAAAGTACTCTCTATTCTGCAAGCAGTCATACCCTGATGAAAAACTCAAGGGTCAAATAGTTGGTTGGGAACATGAACAGGAAGAGAAAACAGATTCAGATTCAGACTTAGGCTTTGAAATCTTTCTTTGATAACAAAGAAGACCAAAACATGCAGCCAGAAGAAGTTAACAAAGTCAAAGAGCCTACATCAAAAGCCTCCAAGAAAAACATGAACTGTTCTCAGGACACAGAAGAGCTCAAAAAGGATTTTGAAAAGCAAGTTAGAGAAGTAGAGGAAAAATCGGGAAGAGAAATGAGAGTAATGCCAGAAAATGATGAAAAACATGTCAATGACTTGCTAAAGGAGACCCAAAAAATACTGAAGAAAATAACACCTTAAAAAATAGACTAACTCAAATGGCAAAAGAGCTCCAAAAAGCCAATGAGGAGAAGAATGCCTTGAAAGGCAGAATTAGCCAAATGGAAAAGGAGTTCCAAAAGACCATGGAAGAAAATACTACCTTAAAAACTAGACTGGAGCAAGTGGAAGCTAGTGACTTTATGAGAAATCAAGATATTATAAAACAGAACCAAAGGAATGAAAAAATGGAAGACAATGTGAAATATCTTACTGGAAAAACCACTGACCTGGAGAATAGATCCAGGAGAGATAATTTTTTTTTATTTCTTTTTTTTTTTTATAAATTTCTTTATTTATTTTTAGTTTACCACACACGGTTCTACATAGTTTTGAGTTCCAGTTTTTCTCCCCTCCCTCCTCCCTCCCTCCCCAAGACGGCATGGAATCTCATATAACTGTCATGTGTAACTTCGCATTGAATTAATTTATGCACTAGTCAAGTCGTGGAGAATTTTGACCAATGGAATGAATCATGAGAAAGAAGAAACAGAACCAAAAAAAAAACCCCAAAAACAAAAACAAAAGAGAAGCAAAAAAGGCGAGCATGTAGTGTGCCTCAATCTGTATTCAAACTTCGCAGTTCTTTGTCTCGATGAAGATAGCATTCTCCATCGTGAGTCCCCTGGAGTTGTCCTTGCTGAGAAAAGCGTAGTATGTCAGGGTTGGTCCTCAAGGAATCCATATATCTGTGGCTGTGCACAACGTTCTCCTGGCTCTGCTCCGCTCACTCAGCATTATGTCGTGTAGGTTTTTCCAGGTTGTTATGAAGTCTGCATCATCCCCATTTCTTATGGCACAATAGTATTCCATCACCTTCATATACCACAGCTTGTTCAGCCATTCCCCAATTGATGGGTATCCCTTTGATTTCCAATTCTTGGCTACCACAAAGAGAGCCGCTATAAATATTTTTGTACATATGGGTCCTTTTCCCGCTTGTGTGATTTCTTTGGGATACAACCCTAGAAGTGGTATTGCTGGGTCAAAGGGTATGAACATTTCTATAGCCCTTTGGGCATAGTTCCAAACTGCTCTCCAAAATGGCTGGATCAGCTCACAACTCCACCAGCAATGCAACAATGTTCCAATTTCCCCACATCCTTTCCAGCATTTATCATTTTCCTGTTTTGTTATTTTAGCCAATCTGACAGGAGAGATGTGGTATCTAAGAGTTGTTTTGATTTGCATTTCTCTAATCAGTAGTGATCCAGAGCATTTTTCCATATGCCTGTAGATAGCTTTAATTTCTTCCTCTGAAAACTGCCTGTTCATATCCTTTGACCATTTCTCAATTGGGGAATGGCTTTTATTTCTATATATTTGGCTCAGCTCCCTGTATATTTTAGAGATGAGGCCTTTATCAGAGATACTAGTTGCAAAGATTTCAGGAGAGATAATTTAAAAATAATTGAACTACCTAAAAGCCATGATCAATAAAAGAGCCTAGATATCATCTTTCAAGAAATAATCAAGGAGAACTGCCCTGATAGCCTAGAGCCACAGGGCAAAATAGAAATTGAAAGAATCCACTGATCACCTCCTGAAAAAGATAACAAAAAGAAAACTCCTAGGAATATTGTTGCCAAATTCCAGAGCTCCCAGATCAAGGAGAAAATATTGCAAGCAGCCAGAAAGAAACAATTTGAGTATTGTGGAAACGCAATCAGGATAACACAAGATCTAGCAGCTTCTACATTAAGGGATCGAAGGGCTTGGAATATGATATTCCAGAGGTCAATGGAGCTAGGATTAAAACCAAGAATCACCTACCCAGCAAAACAATGTATAATGCTGTGTCAACAACCCGGCTGGCAGCTTCTGTGGGGGTATAAGATTCACCCACAGCCAACACCCAGAAAGCTGCCAACAGCACAGGTTCTTTCGATCTGCTTAATTAAGGAAAGCAAGGTGAAGGGGTTGACAAGCTTACTTTTAATTCAAATATCATTCAGTTAGTTCAGGGGAAAAAATCCAGCACCCTGAACTTCAAAACAAAATGCAAACAGATTACAGACATCAACAGACTTTGTCTGATTCAAGTCCCAACAGATAGTTACCAGAGTTCAACAAAGTTTCAACATCCGGGTTTACAAGCTGGAGGGCTCCTTAACTACAGCTGCCCGGAGTCTCCTCATCAACACCATCTCCAGAGCCCCGCACCAATAGCTCTGTCCTCCCTTCTTATAGGGCTTTAGACATCATCAGACATCATCTGAATCACCAGAGCTCAGGCTCTGGTGATTGGTTCTTGAGTTGGCCCCTCCCCTTAAGACCCTGGGATGTTCACATCCACATCGATTACATTAACACCTAATGGGGTTTGGGCCTGGGGCTTAGCACCTAGTAAAGCTCACTGAGATAAATTGAGTCACTCAAAGAAAACAAAGACAATTCTGGTTACAAATGCTCCAAAGCAAAATATGGATTTTCAATAAAATAGAGGACTTTCAAGCTTTCTCAGTGAAAAGACCAGAGCTGAATAGAAAATTTGATTTTCAAACACAAGAATCAAGAGAAGCATGAAAAGGTAAACAAGAAAGAGAAATCATAAGGGACTTACTAAAGTTGAACTGTTTTGTTTACATTCCTACATGGAAAGATGATGTGTATAATTAATGGATGAGAGAGGAACATATTGAGAGAGAGAGAAAGGGAGAGATAGAATGGGGTAAATTATCTCACATAAAAGTGGCAAGAAAAAGCTGTTCTGTTGGGAGGGAAGAGGGACCAGGTGAGGGGGAATGAGTGAATCTTGCTCTCATCGGATTTGACCTGAAGAGGGAATAACATACACACTTAATTGGGTATCTTACCCCACAGGAAAGAAGGAGGAAGGAGATAAAAATGGGGGATGATAGAAGGGAGGGCAGATAGGGGGAGAAGGTAATCAAAAACAAACACTTTTGAAAAGGGACAGGGTCAAGAGAGAAAATTGAATAAAGGGGATAGGATAGGAAAGAGCAAAATATAGTTAGTCTTTCACAACATGAGTATTGTGGAAGGGTTTTGCACAATGATACACATGTGACCTATGTTGAATCACTTGCCTTCTTAGGGAGGGTGGGTGGGGAGGGAAGAGGGGAGATAATTGGAACTCAAAGTTTTAAAAGGAGATGTTAAAAAAAAGTTTATGCATTCAACTTGGAAATAAGATATACAGGCAATGGGGCATAGAAATCTATCTTGCCCTACAAGAAAGTAAGGGAAAAGGGGATGGGGGGGAATGGGATGACAGAAAGGAGGGCTTACTGGAAAACAGAGCAATGAGAATATATGCCGTCTTGGAGTGGGGCAGGAGGGGCAGGAAGAAAATTTGTAATTCAAACTCTTGTGGAAATCAATGCTGCAAACTGAAAATATTAAATAAATAAATAATAACTAAGAAAAACCAAAATATTTTCTGAAACAGATAGGTCAAAGGGTCATCATCAGATTGGGACAAACACTTGATATTCTAGACAAAGTTGTCAGACTAAGTGTAAAGAATCATAAGATATTTACCCATGATTTTTTAAGGACTTTGACGATATTTTTTCCCTCTCTTACCCAAGACATGTAACTTGTTATGGCAAGTGATAATCATGCTAGATCCATAAAGAAAAAAATAATTTTCTGAGTGATTCCTAGCAACTACAAACTTCATTTCAGGTCAATGAGTAGTAGGAGTGATCCCAAGGAGGGCTTATTGAGAGCCTTCCCTTCTTTCAAGACCCAGCTCAAGTGTTACCTCCTCGATGAAGTCTTTCTGAGGCTCTCAACTGAAGGAGATCTATTCCTGCTCAGATTGTATTAGGACACTTTGTAGACACTCTCTTTTGCCCTTATTTTATGCACATTTGTATTATACACAATTAAAACTTCTGTTATACTTGTTTAACTCTCTGTATTGCAAAGTGTTAAACAATGATTTTTTAAAAAAATAATGAAGCACATTTAATCACATTGATCTTACTAGTGCTAATATTTCAATGAGAGCAAACATATTTAGCACCATTAGGAATGGAATAAAGACAAATAATTTAAGTTTTTTCATCCTATCTCTATCTGATTCTTTTAAATTTGTATTTCTGTAAATGACTGTAATGTTCGTTATGTGTTAGTAGTATGTGTAAATGTTCAATGTTCAAAGCTATTAAAGCCTAAAACTGAAATTGGCCTTCTTAAAACTATAACTTGTATGAAATGAAATAATAACTAAATATAAATACACTGGACAAGCAGTTTTGACAATTTTTTTTTACCGATAGGGCTGCGCAGTCAGCAAAGTTCAGAGACCACTAGCTTATACGAGGAGGCTAACAAGGAAAATAAATGTCCAGATGCAGATTCATAAAGGAAGTGAAAGTTTGTAATGTATCTTCCACACCTCCATACTCAAAAACTGTCAGCACACTCACTTGTTTAATGGAAGTTAAAGTATTCACTGGTAATTTCCTGGGTCTCAGCCAGCAGAAAGCCAGCTTTACAACCATGACAATTGCCTCTGGAGTGAAGACCATAAAAGAAATTTCTTTGTCCAGCCCTCTCTTTTGCCCTTATCACAGTCCTTGCCCTCACTGCACCTTGTATTATTCTTGTATATACAACATACTCCACACCTCATAGAGATTATAAATTTCTTGAGAACAAGAAGATTGTGATGGTCCATCTTTGAGACCACCAGTACCTTGTATCTAACAGATGCTTAGTTTTATTTTAATTGTTAAATTTAATCACTTGTAAGAACTAAATCAGGTCAATTTGGGAAAGCACATCTATGGGACTGAAGTCATCGGAAGGAGGAGACGAGCAATCATAGGGACTTCTTTTTTTCCACCTGTCATACCAGTAGAAGGCTCTGCACCTGGAGAAGAGAGACTAAAAGAGGACATACTGTCTCTCTTTTTCTCTCTTCCTCCTGACAAGTGATTTCTTTCCCATTCTGGTTGGAAAAGGAAGGGCTAGAAAGAAAAATAATGAGAATCCTCAGGCACTATTATTTGACCACAAAAACATGAGATTATGAGCAGAGATTGGTTTCCCAGCAGTTCAAAGACAGGGTAGAATGATTCCATATTCACACTTGTGCCTCAGTGCCTCGTAATAGCTTCATAAGGGATTTGATCCTAAGATGAGATTTCCAGTGGAGTCGAGAAAAGAATTTTCTCACCATGTGTGGGAATAACACACATGATTGGATTAAACAGCAAAGATTCTGTTATATACTAAATATTATTAAATATAATATATAATACAATTTAAATTTTAAAAATTATTTATAAAAATAAAAATATTTTCTTAATCTCAGAAAACCATTTCTATGAGATTTTACATATATATGTATACACACACAAACACACATATGTGTGTATATGTGTATATATACCCACATATACATACACATACCTACATATATATGCATGTCTACCTATCTATCTGTCTATCTATCTATCTATCTATCTATCTATCTATCTATCTATCTATCTACTTAAAGATCACATGCTCTTCATCTTTAGGTAGATTATGGCCCCAACATGAGTTGAGGCAAGGATTCTTCTGGGCTTCTATATGAAGAAAGACTACAATATTGTGACTTTCATTTAGAAAGTCAAAGGCAAAGTAAATAAAGTAAAACCTTGTTCAGGGAGATCCAGCTGTTCCACAGATAAGCTATGCGATATTGGCAAATAGTCTTCTGGGGTCTTAATTTCTTATTTGTAAGATGGGAGAGAGGCTAGGTGATCTTTAAGAGTTCTGCTGTCTCTGATTATGTTATCTAATGTAGGATTTATGTCATGTATGAAGCTGTCTTAATAATGTTGTTGTCATTTATACTGTGCATGGAACTCTTGCTCTCCAATTCAGACTTGTAGATTGACCCATGGGATTTATATCAACACCATTGTTTTCTTTTTTTTTTATTATGGGAGAGTCAGGGAACTGGCTAGCCTTTTATTGGAGGGAAGAAAACATAACACATCTCAAGTAAACCAGTTCAGGGGCTCAGTGGCTAAACTGGTGGGGTACCAGCTTGTAATGGGTTCCACAGTTAGGGCAATGCTGCGCCTTGCCTTTGTGAAGCCAGAACCAGGTGACTGCGCTGTTGTCCTCTTCACAGATACAGCCCACTGTTTGCTTGTCAGTGATAGAAGGGACCAGGTTGGGTTCCTCCTTAGTCCCTGGAGCAGCCTTTGGGGCTAGCATATTGTATGGATCCAAATCATTCCTTGAAGCCATCTTAATCTCTTTCTCCAGCCAGTAGCCTGCTACTGATCAGAAGGGATACCTCCTCTGGTCGCCATGGAGTGAACGGCCACCTGAGAGGGGCCAGAGGCCCTCAAGGCCTGGACTGCCAGTGCTCCAGCTCCCAGCAGTCCATTGTTTTCTTTAAAGTCATTTATCTGACACCAAGTTATAAAGCGTATCAATAATGGAGACGTATACAAGCTTACGTCCTGAAAGATTTTCCTTTTTTGACACTTTATTCATGTATCTATACCTCCCTTCATTCCTTTGTTTTAAAATTCTTTTTAAAAATTCTGAGTACCAAATTCTTTTTCTCCATCTATGCCCTCCCTCACCCATTGAGAAGGTAAGCAATATGATATCATACAACACATATTTCTATATTAACTAAGTTTTTTTTAAAAAATCAAGGAAAATAAAATAAATGAAAAGAGTATACTTCAACCTACCCTCAGAATTCATCAGTGATCTCTTTGGTGATGGATAGCAATTTTCATCATGAATCCTTTAGAACTGTCTTGGATCATTATCTTGATCAGAGCAGTTAAGTCTTTCACACTTGATCATCATTACAATGTTGTTATTACTGTGTACACTGTTCTCCTGACCCTGCTTATTTCACTTTGCATCAGTTTATGTAAGTCTTCCCAGGTTTTTCTGAAACCACGCTACTCATCATTTCTTATAGCACAATAGTATTCAATCACAGTTATAAACCACAACTTCTTCAGCCATTCCTCAATTGAAGGGCATCCCTTCAATTTCCACTTCTTTGCCACCACAAAAAGAGCTGCTGTAAATATTTTTGTATGTACAGGTCCTTTTCCTTTGATCTGTCTGGGAAACAGAATTACTAGTGATACTGCTGAGTCAACGTGTAAGCACAATTTGGGCACAGTTCCAAGTCGTTCTCCAGAATGCTTGGATCAGATCACAATTCCTCCAAGAGTGCATATGTGTCCTAATTTTTCCAAATCTTTTCCAGCATTTGTCCCTTTTCTTTTCTGTCATGTTATACAATTTGATCGGTGTGAGGTGTTATCTGAGAGTTGTTTTAAATTGCATTTCTCCAATCAATAGTGGTTTAGAGCATTTTTTCATGACTATTCATAGCTTTAATTTATTCTGAAGATACTGTTCATATCCTTTGACCACTTATCAATTGGGGAATGGCTCTTATTTTTATAAATTTGACTTATTTACCTTATATTTGACAAATGAGGCCTTTATCAGAAAAAAATCACTGTAAAATTTTTTCGTGGGTGCCTGCTTTGCTTCTAATTTTAGTTGCATTGGTTTTGTTTGTGCAAAACCTTTTTTATTTTATACAATTAAAATTACCCATTTTACTTCCTCTGATCTTTTCTGTCTTTTCTTGGGACACAAACTTTTTCATTATCCATTGATCTGTCAGTTAAAATCTTTCATGCCTCATTAATTTTTTTATGATATCATCCTTTGTGTCTAAATCATGTATCCATTTTTGCTTTGGCATACTGCATGAGATGTTGGTGTATGCCTTGTTCTTGACAAACTAATTTCCAGTTTTCCTAGAAACTTTTATCCGATAGTTAGCTTTTTTCCCTTAAAATCTTGAATAGTTGATTTGATCAAACACTAGATTACTATGGTCATTTAATATTTTATACTGTGTACCTAATATATTCTACCGATCCACCACTTTATTTCTTATCC
Source organism: Trichosurus vulpecula (assembly GCF_011100635.1). NCBI lineage: Eukaryota > Metazoa > Chordata > Mammalia > Diprotodontia > Phalangeridae > Trichosurus > Trichosurus vulpecula. The sequence goes on along the minus strand of NC_050581.1, from coordinate 7,146,964 downwards.
TATACCAGATTGTTTTAATGATTATTATTATTTAATATAGATTGAAATCTGGAAGTTCTAGGCTGCCTTCCTTCACACTTTAAAATTTTGATTCCTTGGATATTCTTGAGCTTTTGTTAACCAGCCAAAATGTGATTTTTATCACTGACTTTTACAGAATACAAAAATAGCCTGCAACCTTATTGTGAGTTTTCCTTGAGTTAAAAAACCCATATCGTTTTCAATAATATAGTATAAAAGAATTCATCATCACTTTTTTACTGATCCTTTATTATTCTTGCCACAAATTGTAGGCAGGAAATGTAGGTAGGAAAAAATGAGTAATAAGAAAAATTTATTTGTAGTCTCCATCATCAAGAAAAAGTCATGCTTTTTGTTTGCCAAATCATGCTGATTCTGTCTTCAGAATAACTCTTGCATTTGAACCCTTCTCCCTATTCATGCAAATACCACCTTATTTCAAGCCCAGCTGCCTATTACCTAGATTATTGAAATAGCCTTTTTTAAAACTTAATATTATTTTTTATTGAACAAAAATCCATTTTATCAGTGTTTCAACTCTTTCCCTCTCAATTACTGAAGAATTAAGAAAAACAAAACTCTTTTCATAACCAAGCAAAACAAATTCACACATTGTTCATGTCCAAAGTAGTATGACTCAGTCTTCAATCTTTGTCCATCAATATTTCTCAGGAGGGGGGTAATGCATTTCATCTCAAGCCTTCTGGAATAATTGTAAATAATCTGAGGTTCAATTTTTGTCTTCTTTGCTCCATCGTATCCTGCTTCTCTGTGGAGTCTTCTGTTTGTACATCCAAATTATATGAGATGATTTCTACCCACATCCACACTGTAGTGTATTCCTTTTCCCTCTTTCTTTTCTTTCTTATTTTTAAGATACTAAAACATTATCAACAACAACAACAAAAGAGAGAAACCATACAACACTCCATGTTCCCAGGCACTTTGTCTTATAAGATTCCCTCTATGACCCCCGATTATGCATACATTAATTCCAACAAAATCCACTCAGGCAAGAACAAACATAATGGAAAATTCTTGAAATCAACAATACCGTATAGATTTACAAACAATTGATACAAAGGAAATTATGATTGTCAGAAACAAAGAACAGCTTATAGCCTCCAAGATCAAGACCTTTTTCCAGATAGCTGAACAAACTGTGTTCAGAAAGAGGTTGAAGCTGCTTTTGCCCCAAGGCAGGGGGTTAAAATACAAATGTAATTTTTAAGGACATTCTGTTCCAAGGACTGGAATAGAGCCAGCATGCCCACACAATGGGCTAGGAATATGCCTATTATTAGCCTGCATGTGTGCACCAGAGTGACTATCAACTTCAGAGTTTTCCATTGCTGATAGACCAGTAAGTCTCTCAAAGGTAGCATCCAGAGAAAGGTAAAGTGGGAAGATACCCTTCCATATCCCAATACAATTTGTCAACACCAGAACTTTGAAAATATATGTCATGAGAACTAAAAGCTATGCCATGACAACATTTGTTAAAGGCCAACTGTCAGGCTATTCTCTGGCCTGAGTATAAGCAAAGAAGTATTAGATTATTGTACATGTTCTTGCAACAGGGCAATCCAATGTGAACAGAGCATTGAAGAAATAGAGAAAACTAGTATGAGATTAGGGAAGATGTTGAATGCCAAGCATTGGTAGGCAACGGGCAGCTCCAGGAGGCTTTTAAGTAGGAGAGTGATGTGAACAGAGATTCTTTGCTAGGGATAAAGAGTTAAGATGGGAAGACAGAAACACATAACATTCTATTGATATCTTTTGGTTTTTCGTGACCTACGTTTCCCAATGTGTCTGATAACTAGGAACAAAAGGAGGAAAAAACAGTTCAGCAAAACTGACATATTGAAAAGTCTGACATTATATGCAATGTTTTACATATACTTCTTTGAGGAAATGGAGGGAGATGCTTTTCAAGTCTCTTCTTTGGGGCTAAGTTTGGTGATTATAATTTCACAGGATTCAATTTGGAGGGAATGGTTTTAGGGAGGCTATTGTAATACTGCACAGATTTTGTTTTGGGCTCAACCTGACTCAAGCCCCTACTCTGGTAGTTTAGGGCCACTATTACAATAAAGTGAAACATCGTAGAACAATAAATAGTTAATAAAACCAAATTTACATAGCCATAGGAGGAAAAGGACATTCAAAAAGTATATTCATCAAGGACACTGAGAGTGGAGTCAACTGTGCAAAGATTTCCTACTTGTTTCCCATCATGGTCTGTTAGCCCAGCCTCAGAGGAAGTCTGAAGTTCTTTGTTGTTGTTTACACTCTAGTGACAAGGAAGTAAAGTCAAAGGCCTGAACCTTTAGTCCCTTGAGCCAGTTAATTCTTGAGGATCTAGATATCTTTTAATTAACAGCATTTATTAAGTGCCAACTATGTGCCAGGCACTATGTAAGCACAGAATATGGGACATATTTATTGGAATTTCCTATGTACAAGTTCTCACATCTTAGGATTTTCAGTACTGATCCCAAAGGGAGTTCAAGATCTATATTTTCATTAAGAAATTGAAGGAATCCTCTCCAACCAAATCCCTTTCACCTCCCCAGACCAACAAGTCTTGGTCACACAGGAAAATAAATTAGAAACAACTTTTTACTGTTCGCAGGAATAATAGCAAAAATGCCCAGCTTGTAATCATGGAAAGGCCATCATAACATTTAATGTAGTAGGGATACAGAGGAAAAGAAGGGAATAATGCCTACTCAAAAGAAGTTTCATTCTAAGAAGGAAGGAAACCAGTGTGTATATAAGTATATACAATATCATTATAAAGAGAATAAATACAAAGTAGAGTATGAAATTATTAGGAAATGAGTGCCAGCAGTCAGGGAAATAAAGAAAGGCTTCATATAGAAGGTGGGATTAGAATTTTACCTTCAAGGAAGAGAAGGATTCTATGGGGTAGAAGTGAGGAGGGAATGCATTACAGGCATTGAGGATGGCCAGTTCAAAGCACAGAGATAGGAAATGGAGAGTCATGTACGAGTAATAAAAAGAAATAAAATTGAATGAATTGACTAGAATGTAGGAATGGAAGTAATGTGCAACATGTCTGGAAAGATAGATTGGGCCAGGTGGAAAAAGGTATTCAAAACTGAACAGAGGAGCTCATATTTTATTCTAGAGGCAATAGGGAACTACTGGGTTTATTGAACAGGGAAGTGACATGTCAGATCTGTGCTTAAGGAAATCACTTTACTCTCTGTGTGAAGGCTAGACTGAAGTAGGGAGAGACTTGAGGCAAGGAGACCAGTTAGGAGGACATTGCAATGATATAAAAGAAGGTGGCATTTGTTTGAATGTCCCCAATCACATGGAGATGATGACTCAATCTCTTGGGAGCTGATGAGGTTACTGAAAGAGATAGTATAAAGAAAAAAAATGAGAGATTCCAGGACAGATCTTTTGTGAACACCTAGAACTGAAAGTAATGAAAAGGATGATGAATCAACCAAAATGATTCAGGAGTGTTCAGGCAACTAGGAGGAGCACCAAGAGAGCACGGTATGACAAAAGCCCAGAGAGATGCAAGTATCTGGAAGGAGAGGGAATTCAAAAGTACCAAAAATACCTGAGATGTCAAAAAGGATGAGGAAGAAGAAAATACCATTTGCTTTGGCAATTTTAAAATCACTGGTAATTTTGGAGAGAAAAGCTTCAGTTGAGTAAAGTTAGAAGCAAGACTGGGCTTAAGAAGAAAAGGAGTGGAAGTTGGAACACCGAGTGAAGATGGCTCTTTCTGGCAGTTTTTCTGTGAAAGCAGTGACAGATATAGGATTTTTTTAAAGGATGAGGGAAACTTGAGCATGTTTTAAGGCAGTAGATAAGGAACTACTAGGTAAGGAGAGAATGAAGATTAACAAGATAGAGGAGTGATAGAAGGAAGTAAGGAATCAAACTAAATAAGGAAATGTAGCAGTAAAATGGGCACAAATCACAGTTATTTTGAGGAAGGAAAGGAAATAAGCATTTATTAAGCACCTACTATAAGTCACACACTGTGTTCAGTGCTTTAAAAATATCATGCCATTTAATCCTCACAACCACTCTAGAAAGTAGGTGCTATTATTATCTGCCCAGTTCTACAGTTAGGAAAGATTAGGTAAATAGAGGCCCACAGTGACCCAGGTAGTAACTGTCTTGAGTGAGATTTAAACCTAGAAGTTCCTGACCCCAGGCCCAGAACTCAATCCACTGCACCACTTGGTTGCCTCACATAAGGGATGATCTGCTAAAGAGGAGAGAGGGAAGTGAGAAGGGGCTTATGTGGAGGGGCTTGTCTTTGAAATGAGAAAGGGTACCTCATTATCAGAGAGAGGGGAAAAGAACGAAGGGAGGGTGGATGTAATCACAGGGTTTCCAAGTGAAGAGAAGGGAAGAAGTTGAGGCTTACTCCAAATGGCCTCAATTTCATCATTAAATTGAAAGGCGAGATCCTCAGCTCAAAGCAGATGGAAGAAGAAATGTGGGGCACTTGAAGAGAGAAGAGGAAGTTTGGACTAGTTTCTTTGAGGTCTCTCTCTGATAGGGCATCAATTAAGGAAGAGTAAAAGGGTTGCCTTACAGTGACTTCCTTCAGCTCTTTTCAGCAGTACATGAGAAAGACCAGAGGAGGTAAATGATGGGAGCAATTCAGGGTTAGGTTTTGGCAAGGAGTGAGCAGTATTGGGACAAAGGGTAGGGGGTCTGAGAGTTACTGATAGTGTGGAATTGAATAGGTTAACTATAGAGTTTAAATGGGAAAATGAACTGAGAGCTGGGGAAAGTGCTGAAGGATTGGAGATCTGGGTGAAAGCAAAGAAAATATTTAGGAGAGATGGTCAGTGGTTATGGGTAGAGAGGAGTGTCAGAATGTTAGATTCAGGAAATGGATACCTGTAGGTAGAAGTGAGATCCTGAGTTTGGCCATGCTTTACTGTGGCTGAGGTGGGGTAAAAGAATAGGCCTCATCATGCTTTAAGGAGAGTGAGGAATGAGAAGATTAGAGAGTCTGAAGGAGCATCAACATGGATACTGAAGTTCTCTAGAGTAAAGGTTGGAGTGGAAAGGAGAAAAAGACAATGAGCTCTGTACTTAATTCCGAGCTGGTTTATAACAGTTGCCATGATATGTTTAGGGAAGAAAATTTTAATCCAATAAACTTCAAGAGGGAGAGATTGCTGATCACGATCACATCCAAAAGGAGAATGTGTCAGTAGAAAACAGAGAGCGTTCCAACGCTTCCTCTAGGGCTAATGTGAGTGAAGACTCTGGACAGGATGGTCAACAGTGCTTAGTGAAAGAAGCTAAGTGATGGAGTTTGTTCATTATGCAGCAAGAATTCCAGAGGGCACAGGAAGGTGTTTGAAGAATTGGGTTGGCCTCTAGGCAAGATAGGCTGAGGGGAACCAAAAGATTAGAGACAGCAACTCAAAAATGGGGATAATTTGGTCCTAGGAACCTGATAATTGAATAAGTCAGGGAGAGTAAGAGTAATAAGTAGTGGAATTTTGCTAGCCATAGGGGTGCTAGTAGTAAATGAATTAATACTAATATTCACTGTCATAAAAAGGTATTGTTGCCTGGCAAGGGTCAGAGCGTAGGATCTTAATCACACCACTTCTTTCATCTGGCTATGTTGTTCCTGAGTGGGTGTTGTTATAGATTAATTCCCCTTTCTTCAACTTCCCAGAACCAGTAGAGAAAGTAGTCCATATCATCACTAATCATTAATACCATCTAGTTAATTGTAGTGCATTGTTTACTCTTGTTGAGAAATTTTAAAATCACAGTCCTATCCCCATGGACACCCTGCCTGGATTCATTCTCTAATAGTTAAAATCAAGGGTTTACTGGACCCATCTTTAACTGGCTCTTGAGAGCCAATTGTTAAATTGTCAGTGCTGTCCATTTACAACTTGGGTATCAGCAAATGCTACAAATCAGGGCTAAATGTATTGTTTTGTTAATTATCTAGACTTAAAAAAGTGATGGGGAAAACATAAATAATGCAGATTAAATATACAACTATATTGTCTATACATCCCACCCCCTATAGAGATTGTTGTTAAATATTACCAGCACACTGCTTGTTAGAATATTCCCACTTGCTTTACTTTACCCATCCCAGTGATTCTAAACCACCTGTTGCTGATGTATAAACTGTTGCCCATCCCTAAATGCTCACTCTGTCATGCCCTTCACCTTCAGCTCTACACCCTACTCTCGCATTCCAGATCTTCATGGCCCTTCCACTATAATCTGTTGAATTCCTGCTCTGTAATTAACAAACTTGTTTTTATCTTTAGAATATTCCTGTCTCACTTCTTTTATCTTCTGACACTCATTGAGAACTTGTTCCTGCTTGATAATAATACATCCTTGCTGTCCTTTTCAGTACTGATTTTGCTTCCACTCATGCCCTCAGCCTAACTGGTAATACTGGTAAACATTCAGTTAGTTGATTTGCATTTGTTAAGTAGCTACTACATTCAAAGCACAGTGCTAAGCATGGGAGACACAAAATAATTGCAGCTGTTTTCAAAGAGCTCATAGATCAGGGGTGGGGAACCTGTGGCCTGGAGGCCACAAGTAACCTTCTAGGTCCTTGGGTGTGGCCTTTTGACTGAGTTCAAGAACAACCTCTTTTATTAAGGGGATTTGTTTTGTGAAATTAAGATTCAGTCAAAGGGCTGCATTTGAGGACCTAGAGAGTCACATGTGGCCTCAATGCCTCAGGTTTCCCACCCCTGTCATAGATTAATGAGGGAGACAACATGAAAACAATTATCTAGAAATAATATTTATAAGAACAAATTAGGGGCAGCTAGGTGGTGCAGTGAGTAGAGCAAAGGCCCTGGAGATAGGAGGACCTGAGTTCAAATCCAGCCTCAGATACTTGACACATGTACTAGCTGTGTGACCTTGGGCAAGTCACTTAACCCCAGTTGCCCTGCCAAAAAACAAACAAAGAACAAATTGGAGATTACAGGGAAGGTACTAGCATTATGTAAGATAGGGAAGGTCTTCTTGTAGAACGGATGGTTTTTAGCTGGACTTGAAGGAAGTCTTAGGAAGCTTAGGAGGCAAAGATGAGAAGAGAGAGGATTCAAGGTATAGGTGACAGCTTGTTGAAAATGCCTAGATTCAGGAGATGGAATGTCTAGTTCAAGGAATCAACAGGAAGGAGAGTATCACTGGATCAGAGAACCTGGGAGTGAATACAGCGATAGGAGAGTTGAAATACTAATCGGCCCCAAATACCATTTCCATCTTCTGTTCCACTAGCACTCAGCAACCTCTCAGTCTTTGGGGATAAAAAAAATCCACATTTATCACTTAATCCAGAACCTGGTGCCCATTATCTATTGATACCCAGGACAATATTCTTTTTTTATTGAGTTCAGTGCCTGGCTCATAGTGATCTGAGGTGGTATGACAGAGTTGTTTTTAATTTGCATTTCTCTAATTATTAGTCATGCAAAGCATTTTTATATGACTCTTGATAGTTTGGATTTCTTTTTCTGAAAACTGCCTCTTCATATCTCTTGATCATTTAGCAATTTTGGGGGAGGCTCTTACAAATTTGCCTCAGTTCTGACAAGGTCAGTGCTGGGAGAGCTGGTTCAAATGTGAAAGAATTCACTTAGACCTTCTCTGAAGCCATTGGGAGCTTTATTGATGCAAAACCAGTGGGCTATCCCACGAAGAAGGACTAGCAAATTTACAGAGGGACAGAGGCTTGTTTTTATAAGGACAAGATAAAGGAGACAAAGGGAATTTTTATGACCCAGGATGGGGTCATAAAGACAAGGAACTCCATGGTCCAGTGTAAGGGGAAGTTTTGTGGTATTTCAAGATAAGGCAGGGAAAGAGCAACTCAACCCCTAGAGCACCTTTGTAACAAGAGACTTTAGGGTGTCTTCAGGTTAGAGGATCAACCAGGGAAAGGGCAACTCCACCCTTAGGGGACCTTTGTATCCACATCAGTTCTTTACATATTTGAGAAATGAAACATTTATCAGAGAAATTTGCTGACAAGTTTCGCGCCCCCCCCCCCCCCCAGTTTCTTACCTTTCCTCATTTAGCTGCATTGGTTTTGTTTGTGCAAAGCCTTTTTATTTTTATGCAATCAAAATTATCCATTTTAGTTTTCACAAACCTCTCTTTCTACCGTTGTGCCATGAATTCTTTCTTTATCCATGGATTTGACAGGTAGTTTCTTCCATGCTCCAGTAATTTGCTAATGATATCTTCTTTTATATACAAATAATGTACCAATTCTGAGTTTATCTTGGTATATGAGTGAGAGATTGGTCTGTGCTCAGTTTCTGCCAGAATACTTTCCAGCTTTCCTGACATTCTTCTCAAATTGTGAGTTCTTGTCCCATTAGCTGGAATCTTTGGGTTTCTCAAATACAAGGTTATGGTGCTCATTTGCTTCTATATATTATGTACTGAGTCTGTTCCATTGATTAATCTCCTCATTTTTCATTCTGTACAAAACTTTGTTGATGATTACAGTATTTTAGTAGTACTGCTATGCCCTCTTCCTTTCATTTTTTTTGGCATTGAGTCCCTTGATATTCTTGACTTTTTGTTGCTCCAGATGAAATTTGCTATTATTTTTTATTGTTCTATAAAGTAATTCTTTGTTAGTTTAATTGTTATGGCACTGATAAAGAAAATAATTTAGGTAGTATTGTCATTTTTATTATATTGGCTTAGCCTATTCAAGAACACTGAATATTTTTCCGATCACTTAGGTTTGTCTTTTGTGTGTGTATGAAGAACGTTTTGTAATGGTGTTCCAAAAGATGATCTCCAAATCAGTTAATATTGATTACTTTGATTTAGCTTAGTTTGATTAAAGGAATGAGTTTCCAGGGATAAACTAGCATAAATATTCCTTTAAGCCTAAGTTATCTATAGATTTAGTGAATGAATATTTTAGCAAGATTTAATATTAGATAAGTTAGAATAGGACATATATCTTTATAGAAATAAAATGATATAATCATAGAATTAAGCTGAGATATCATGGGACTCTTTATTAACAGTCAGATTACCCTTTTCAGTAATTGGAGGCAGGGTTGGTATTGATTCAGCTCTCCCCAAATTCCTCTTTCAGTAAGTTAGTTCTTTCTCAGTGAGCATCATGGTCCCATAGCAGAAATCCTTAAAGGGCCACTGAAGGAGACTTCTCAAAAAAATTCACAGAATGATAGAAATAATTTCTAAACCAATGAAATATTGAATCTAGCAGTTATTCTCCTCTAGAAACTCTCCATTACACCTTTGACATGCCCAGCAGTGAATATTGCAAATCCACCTACTTCTTTGCAAAACTTATGAAACAGCCTCATGAATGTAGTTCCTTTTTTTCTGGTATAAAAATAAGCTTGGTAAACTTGTCAAATTGTCATTAATCACTGAGAGATTAGTTGACCTGATTTAAAGGTAACTTGCTGGCCTTGCTTTTAAATCATTTTCTCCCAGAAGCCTCAGAAATAAATCTAGAGTGTTTATATAGTTCCTCTGCATATTGTCACAGGTATCTTCTCAAGCATTTTCTACTGTCTGTAATTCTTTCAAATGAATTTCTCTATTTCTTGCTGCTAGGCTTTGTTGATAATATATAGAAATGCTGATGACTTGCGTGGGTTTATTTATATCCTGCAACTCTGCTGAAGTTTTAAGGTTTCAGCTAGTTTTTCAGTTAACTCTCTAGAGTTCTCTAAGTGAATCATCATATCATTGGTAAAAATCGATAGTTTTGTTTTTCCTTTGCCTGTTTTTTCTGTTGATTTCTTTTTCTTGTGTTATTTCTATAGATAATTTTTCTAGTACCATATTGAATAATAATGGTATAATGGACATTCATGTTTCAATCTTATTGGAAGGGCTTCTAGTTTGTCCCCATTGCTCTTGGTTTTAGATACATACTAATTTCCATTTTAAGTAAAGCTCCATTTGCTCCAATGCTTTCTAAAGTTTTTTTTTTCCTAAAGGAATGAGGGCTGTATTTTGTCAAAAGCTTTTTCTGCATCTATTGATACAAGCATATCATTTTTGTTGGTCTTCTTATTGAGATGGTCAATTATGATTATAGTTTTCCTAATGTTGAATTCCTGGTAAAAATTCAGCCTGGTCATAGTGTATGATCTTTGTAATATATAATTGTAATCACCTTGATAAAATTTTATTTAAAATTCATTAGGGTAATTGGCCCATAGTTTTCTCTATCTGTTTCAGTTTTTTCTGGTTCAGGCATCAAAACAACATTTTTTGTCATAAAAAAAATTTGGTAAGACTTCTTAATGTGTTTTTAAAAATTTATTTATGTTGTATTGGAATGAATTCTTTTTTAGATGTTTGGTAGAATTCACTGCTAAATCCATCTGGTCCTGGAGTTTTTCTCCCTGAGGGAGCTTATTAGTGACTTATTTAATCTCTTTTTCTAAGGTAAGATATTTAAATATTCTATTTCCTGTTCAGTTAATCTAGGCAATTTACCTTTTTATACGTATTCACCCATTTTATTTAGATTGTTAATTTTAATGGTATATAGTTTTGAAAAATAGCTCCTAAAATTGTTTTTGTTTCATCTTCATTGGTTGTGAGTTCACCCTTTTCATTTTGAAACTAATAATTTGGTTTTCTTTCTTTTTTAAAAGAAATAAAGTTAGCCAATTGTTTATTTTTTAAAAATAAAAACAATTCCAAGTTTATCAATGAGTTTTTTTCCTTTAATTTGCAGTATTATTAACATCTCCTTTGACTTTCAGGATTGCAATTTTTAATTTGTTAATTAGTTTAATATTTTTTTAGTTCCATGCCCCACTCATTGATTTCTCTCTCTCTCTCTCTCTCTCTCTCTCTCTCTCTCTCTCTCTCACATTCTTTCTCTCACTCTTTCTAAGGAAGGATTTTATAATGTAAATTTTCCTGAGTTCTGCTTTGGCTGCAACCCACAAAATCTAGTAGGTTGTCTCATTGTTGTCATTCTCTTTAATAAAATTATTAATTATTTTTATGATTCATTCTTTAACCCACTCTCTCTTTAAAATTAGATTATTTAGTTTCCAGTTCATTTAAATATATTTCAAAGGCTTTTATGTAATTTTATTTTTATTGCATTTAATATTTCTACTTTTCTACATTTGTTTGTGAGGTTTTTATGCCCTAATACATGGTCAATTTTTGTCAAGGTGCCATGTACAACTCCTTTCTATTCCTGCATTATGTTGTTTAGAGGTCTATCATCTCTAAAATTGTATTCTTCATCCTAACTTTTTTCTTCTTTGCTTTATGGTTAGATTTATCTAGATCTGAGAGAGGTAGATTGAGGTCCTCCTCTAGTATGGTTATAATGTCTATCTCTACCTATTGTTCATTCAACTTTTCCTCCCTAATTTGGTGTGTGTGTATGTATATATATATATATATATATATATATATATATATATATATATATACATATATATATATATATTCAGTTTTGATATTAGTTCACTGTTTATGGTATCTTTTAGTAAAATATAGTTTCCCTGATTTTCTCTTTTATTTAGGTCCATTTTTTGCTTTTTCTTTGTCTGAGATTATGATTGCTGCCTTTTTTCCCCTTTGGTTGAAGCAAAGTTGATTCTGCTCTAGCTTTTTATTTTAACTCTCTATCTTTCTGTTTCAAATCTGTTTCTAGGAAGCAATATATGGTTGGATTTATATTTCTCTTCCATTCTACTATCCTCTGCTATTTTGTGGGTGAGTTTCTCCCATTTGTAGTCACAGTTATAATTTCTAACTGTGAATTTCCCTCTATTCTCTTATACCCATCTGTTTCTTCTTTACCCCTCCTCAAGAATCTGCTTTGCTTGTGACCATTGCCTTCCTTAAAATATCTGCTCTTTTATCCTCTCCTCTTTCTGTTGACACTTTCATCTCCAATGTCCCTATTGGATATGATGAACTTCTGTACCCACCTGTGTGTGAATGTATGTTCTTCCCTTCTAGAACTAGTTTAGATGAGATTGAGGTTCAAGTTTTTGCCCATCTGCCCTCCATGGTATAAACTCTTCTTTGCACTCCTCATTTATATGTATTCAGCTCGTGCATACACTTTATGAGTCATTGTGTAGGGGAATGTGAAGGATCTAGAAAAATTGCCTACTACTCTTCCATCTTAAACCCATCTTGTCTTTTTGTATTTAAAGTTCTTCATAACCTATAGTCCATCCTATCTTACCAGGTCATTACTCATTAATATCATCAGTGCAGTTTACAATCCAGCAATGCTGTCCTTCTTGCTAATCCTCGCACCTGACATTCCGTCTCCCATTTCTCTGCCTTTTGCACTAGTTGTGCCCAATTTCTGGAATGGGTTCCCTCCTTTACTTCCTTGTCTTGGAATCCCTGGTTTGCCTTTAAGTCTTGGATCGAATGACATCTTCTGCTTGAAAACTTTTCTGGTTTCTATTCCTCTCCAACCAGAACATTGCCCACCACCAGATACTCACCTACAGCCTTCCCCTAAGATACCTTTGAATCTAATTTATGTATTTTGTCTCCACTTATATTTGTGCATGTTTTCTTCTGAAAGACAGAGACTGAATTGCCTTCTTCACTGTAGATTGAGCACTTAGCAGTGATGGACACAGAAGTGGAAAGCAAATGTTGCTTGCTTGCTTGATTGAAAAAATAACTTTTGAAGAAATTTATGAATGTAGATGCTCACACAACCTATGTGTCTTTGATAAAGCTTTTCCCACCCAAATCTAATTCACCTGTGATTTGTTTTTCAGATGCTTCTATCAAAGGTGAGAATCTCTGAATAATGTGAAATGGGGAAATCAAAAAGAAATGGAAACATATTGGCTATGAACAAAGAGATCCAGGGACACGTGACTATAAAGATTTTGAGAAACAGTAGCAAGACTATGCTGCCCTTATTGATGCTGCTTTGATGTTGAAAAGATTTACACCCTGAAAAACATGGATTCTATTACTGCTATAACTATTTTTGTTATTCTGCCTATATTTCTTTTATGCCTTTTATTGTGTTGTTTTTCACGCCTGATTCCACATAACACTCATGGAAAGAGCAATTCATCAAGAGCTGTTAATTTCCGGACAATAAATAGATTTGGAGGAGGTGATTTCTTGGGAGGAGATGATGCTTGTGGAGGAGATGATCCTAGAGGAGGAGGTGATGGTGTGGAGGAGCTGATTCTTGGGGAAGATGTGATTTTTGTGGAAGAGGTGATTAGTGGGTAAAAGTGATCTGGGAGAAGATGATTGTTGTGGCTGACTGACTTGAACAATATGTTAGCTCTTGTCTACTAGTGGCACACATCTATTACCAGACGATCTTAGGTTCCTGTACTCTTTTGCAGTGAGTATCCAGTACTAAGTCAAAAGAGACCATTAAAGCAGGAGAAATTCATTTTTACAAAATGATGGGATATTTTGCTTATGTTAAAAGAAATGAGGGGCTCCTAAGGTATGGCAGATTATAAGTAAACGAATAATTCGATGGGCCAAAAAAAGTAGAGAAGAACTTGAAAAGGGAAAAGGATGTCAATAATTAATATATTTTTTAAGCAAAGCACAGATAGAAAGTTTTGCCTTTGTGGAACCCCAATACCAAAAAATAAAAAAAGTTCACTCATGGAGGACACAATGAATTATTTGCTTCAGTTTTTATTTAGGGGATATTGGAGAAATGCTCTTTTCCAAAATATTTTCTGAAACAGAGAGGTCAAAGGGCCTCTATCAGACTGTGATAAATATATGGTATTCTAGACTTCGTTGCAAACTATTTTTTCTTTCTATTATCCAAGATATGTAATTTCTTATGGAAATTTACAATCATGGTAGAAAAAAAATAGGTTTCTGAAGGAATTCTAGTAATTACAAACCAAGTCAACCAGTAGAACTGACCCCAGGGTGAGCTTATCGAGAGCCTTTCCTTCCTTCAAGACCCCGCCCAAATGTTACCTCCTCCATGAAGTCTTTCTGATTCTCCTAACCGAATGAGATCTGTTCCTGCTCAGATTAAATTACAGCAATTTGTAGTGATTCACTTTTCTCCTTATTTCATGCGCACTTATATTATATACAACTGTACCTTGTGTTATGCTTATTTGAATCTCTGTATCACAAAATGTTAATGATGATTTTAAAAAATAATGAAGCATATTTAATCTCATTGGTCTTACTACTATTAATATTTTAGTGAGAGTAAAAATGTTTAGTACCATTAATAAATTCAATAGTCAAATAATTTTAAATATTTTAATTTTTTCTTTATCTCATTCTTTTAAGTTTGTATTGTGTACAGTTATAATGTATATTATGTATTAGTAGTACATGTATGTGTACAATGTAGTACACATACAATTTAAAGCTATTAAAGCTTAAACTGCACTAGGACTTTTGGGACATCCTCTAGTACTTAAATATAATGAAATAAAAACCAAGGATAGATATATTTTGCAGTCAGGTTTGACAACATTTTTTTTCTTTTTTTAAAATTTATTTAATATATTTAGTTTTCAGCATCAATTTTCACAAAAGTTTGAATTACAAATTTTCTCCCCATTTCTATCCTCCCCCCACTTCAAGATGGCGTATATTCTGGTTGCCCTGTTCCCCAGTCAGCCCTCCCATCTGTCACCCCACTCCCCTCCCATCACCCTTTCCCTTCTTCTCTTGTAGGGCAAGATAAATTTCTATGCCCCATTGCCTGTGTATCTTATTTCCTAGTTGCACGCAAAAACTTTTGTTGTTGTTGTTGTTTTTGAACGTCTGATTTTGAAACTTTGAGTTCCAAATTCTCTCCCCTCTTCCCTCCCCACCCACCGTCCCTAAGAAGGCAAGCAATTCAACATAGGCCACATGCTTATCATTATGTAAAACCCTTCCACAATACTCACGTTGTGAAGGATTAAATATGTTTTGCTCCTTCCTAACCTATCCCACTTTATTGAATTTTCTCCCTTGACCTTGTCCTTTTTTGAAAATGTTTGTTTTTGATTACCTCCTCCCCCCATCTGCCCTCCCTTCTATCATCCCCACCCTTTTTAATCTTCTTCCTCCTTCTTTCCTGTGAGGTAAGATACCCAATTGAGTGTTTATGGTATTCCCTCCTCAGGTCAAATCCGATGAGAGCAAGATTTACTCATTCCCCCTCACCTGCCCCCTCTTCCCTTCCTACAGAACCACTTTTTCTTGCCACTTTTATGAGAGATAATTTACCCCATTCTATCTCTCCCTTTCTCCCTCTCTCAACATATTCCTCTCTTATCCCTTAAATTGGTTTTATTTTTTTAGATATCATCCCTTCATATTCAACTCACCCTGTGCCCTTTGTGTGTGTGTGTGTGTGTGTGTGTGTGTGTGTGTGTGTATACACACACACATATATATACACATATATACCTATATATATACATACATAGACACACACATATGTATATATATGTATACACACACACACACACACACACACACATATATATATGCATATTCCTTTCAGCTGCTATGATATTGAGGTCTCATGAATCATACACCTCATCTTTCCATGTAGGAATGTAAACAAAACAGTTCAACTTTAGTAAGTCCCTTATGATTTCTCTTTCTTGTTTACCTTTTCATGCTTCTCTTGATTCTTGTGTTTGAAAGTCAAATTTTCTATTCAGCTCTGGTCTTTTCACTGGGAAAGCTTGAAAGTCCTCTATTTTATTGAAAGTCTATATTTTGCCTTGGAGCATGATACTCAGTTTTGCTGGGTAGGTGATTCTTGGTTTTAATCCTAGCTCCATTGACCTCTGGAATATTGTATTCCAAGCCCTTCGATCTCTTAATGTAGAAGCTGCTAGATCTTGTGTTATTCTGATTGTGTTTCCACAATACTCAAATTGTTTCTTTCTGGCTACTTGCAGTATTTTCTCCTTGACCTGGGAGCTCTGGAATTTGGCGACAATGTTCCTAGGAGTTTTCTTTTTGGGATCTATTGGAGGAGGCGAT
The DNA here is from genome assembly GCF_011100635.1 of Trichosurus vulpecula. NCBI lineage: Eukaryota > Metazoa > Chordata > Mammalia > Diprotodontia > Phalangeridae > Trichosurus > Trichosurus vulpecula. The sequence goes on along the minus strand of NC_050581.1, from coordinate 7,130,905 downwards.
CTGTAGATTCTTTCCATTTCTATTTTGCCCTCTGACTCTAGAATATCAGGGCAATTCTCCTGGATAATTTCTTGAAAGATGATATCTAAGCTCTTTTTTTGATCATGGCTTTCAGGTAGTCAAATAATTTTTAAATTATCTCTCCTGGATCTATTTTCTAGGATAGTGGTTTTTCCAATGAAATATTTCACATTGTCTTCAATTTTTTCATTCCTTTGGTTCTGTTTTATACTATCTTGATTTCTCATCAAGTGTATTAGGAGGGCAGAGTTTATAATCTCAAAGAGGATCATAAACATGTCTGAAAGGTTCGGAACCGCCGGATATAAGAAACTCTCAAAGTAAAAGGCAGAAGAATCAAAACATATATTTAGGCTCCACAGTAACCAACCCATGAACCAGCAACCCCATTTTGATATATTGATCAAAAGCTTCCAGGCCCAATAAGTACGCCTTGAAAGAGTAACCAGGAGGCTACAGAGAAGCATGATTGCATAAAGCAAAATCATGCTTCCCCCTCTATGGTAAAAAGATTAGCCACTGGCCTGAAGTCTTTGTTCAGCTTCCTCCCGTAGGTCAGCTCTGCTACTGGCAGCTCCTGCTTCAGCTGTGGCTGTGGCTGCGGCTGTGGCTGTGGCTGTGGCTGTGGCTGTGGCTGTAGCTGTAGCAGCCTCTGGCTCCAACGGGAGCTGCTTTTAACCATCCAGCTTCTGCGGGGGTGTAAGGTACGCCGGGGAAAGCACAGGTTCTTTCAATCTGCTTAAGCAAGGTGAAGGGGTTGACCGGGAAAGCACAGGTTCTTTCCATCAGCTTAAGCAAGGGAAGCAAGGTGAAGGGGCCGAGAAGCTTACTCCAGTCCAACATACAAACAGCATTCAGTTCAGGGGAAAAAGCCAAACTAGTCAAGGGCACTTGTTGACTAAGTGCTAAGGAGCCCATTTTTGGTTGCCAATACATCAAGTCACTAGCTTCCACTTGCTCCAATGTAATTTTGAAGGTAGTATTTTCTTCAGTTGTCTTTTGGACCTCCTTTTCCATTTGGCTAATTCTGCCTTTCAAGGCATTCTTCTCCTTATTGGCTTTTTGGAGCTCTTTTGCCATTTGAGTTAGTCTATTTTTTAAAGTGTTGTTTTCTTCAATATTTTTCTCAGTATTTTTTTTGGGTCTCCTTTAGCAAGTCATTGACTTGTTTTTCATGGTTTTCTTGCATCCTTCTCATTTCTCATCCCAATTTTTCCTCTACTTCTCTAACTTGCTTTTCCAAATCCTTTTTGAGCTCTTCCATGGCCTGAGACCAGTTCATGTTTTCTTGGAGGCTTTTGGTGTAGGCTCTTGGACTTTGTTGACTTCTTCAGGCCGTGTGCTTTGGTCTTCTTTGTCACCAAAGAAAGAATGCAAAGTCTGAGACTGAATCTGTGTGTGTTTTCACTGCCTGGCCGTGTTCCCAGGCAACTTACTTGACCTTTGAGTTCTTCGTCGGGGTATGACTGCTTGTAGAGCAAAGAATACTTTGTTCCAAGCTTGAGGAGATGCGCCATTGATTTCAGAGCTATTTCTATATAGCCAGCTCTGCCACCCCAGCACTCCTCCTTCCTCAAGGACCACCAACCCAGACCTGACGCAAATTTTCAGCAGCCTCTTCACTCCTGCTCTGATCTGCCACTTCGTTCCTCCCACCACATGGGCCTGGGGCCAGAAGTAACTGCAGCTGTAGTTCTGTAGCTGCACCTCCCCTGCTGCCCCTGGGGCAGTGGCAGAACCAGGAACTCTGTCCCCCGCAGCTTTTCCCACTAACCTTCTCTATTGTCTTTGGTGTTTGTGGGTTGAGAAGTCTGGTAACTGACATATCTCACTGATTCACGGTGCTAGGGCCCGTTCTGCCTGGCTCCTGGTCTTGCTGGTCCTGCTGCCTCCCATGCTGAGCTCCGCTCCCCTCCACTCCATGCGCAATAGACCCCATCCAGTGACCATCCAGGCTATCCTGGGCTGGATCCCTGCTTCCCTCTGCTATTTTGTGGGTTCTGCAGTTCTAGAATTTGTGTAGAGCCATTTTTATAGGTTGTTGGAGGGACGTGGTGGGGAGCTCATGCAAATCCCTGCTTTCCAGGTGCCATCTTGGCTCCACCCCCTCGGTCTGACACCATTTTACTGTTATGGCTGTGTAATCAGGAAAATTCAGAGACTGAGAGCTTAGACAAGAAGGCTAACAAGGAAAATAAATGTCCAGATGTGAATTCATAAAGAGAGAGTTTTCTTTCATATCTTTCACAACTCCATATTCTGGCAAAAGTTGTCAGCAAACCTTACATGACAATTTATTTTTTTGGTTGTGGTTCTGATCATCAAACCTACTTGTTTAAAGGAGGTTAAACCATTGTAAGGCCAATCAGAAAGAGGAAGATCTTTCCCACCCATTGAATAGGCCTCAGGTGGGGTGAACAAAGGGAGGCCTGATTAGAGGCAGGCCAACACCCTTTCACTAACTAGGTGTGAAGCTGAAGGCCCACACCCTTTTGCTAGTTAGACCACAAGAGGCATGAAGCCCTCAGGGCCCTAAGCGGAGTTGCTAAAATCAGAACCAAGCTATGTGCACTGAGTTCTAGTTAATCAGGTAATGGCTAGGACTGTATAACAAGAGAGCCCAGAACTGAGAGCAGGAGAATTGAGAGTAGCAGAACAGAGAGTGGAAGAATTCAGGAGCAGACATAAGACGTTGAGGCAGCAGATATTGAGGGAGAGCCAGCATCAAGAGAGACTGCAGAGCAGAGAGTACAGAACCAGAGAAAGTTGTGGAGATCAAAGAGAGACTGCAGAGAGCTACAGGAATTGGAGGAGCAGGAACTCAGAGTCTATAGAGCCACAGAAGAAAGTGCTGAGTGGAGAGTAAGGATTCTTGAATGATTGTTTATAGGAAGGCCCTAGCGGGGGTGGGGAGTGGGGGTGAGGAGTGTGGGGGGGGTAGGGGGGTGGGGAGAGGTTACAGGGTGGCTTGACTCCTTGCTATAATATCGTGTTATAATTTCCTTGTTGCTACATTGAGGTGGGCTTACTGGTTTTGGAGTATCGTTGCTACTATATGGAATTGGAAGTATTAGTCCTGGGATTGGATTCTCTCATGTCTAAATAAACATTACATGTCTTCTGCCTTCTATCTAGAGAATTTCTTATAGTTCGAGGTTCAAACCATTTAGACATGTTCATGGTCATCCTTGAGGTCATGAATCTTGCCTTACTGCTATAACTATCCACCAGCAATTCTTGGTCTTGGCTAGTAGGTAGCCATGATAACCATGATGCTTGCCTCTCGAGTAAAGACCATAAAAGAAATTTCTTTGTCTAACTCTCTCTTTTGCCCTTATCATATCTTGTATCATACTCATATATACACCATGATCACAATAGATTGTAAGATCTCTGAGGGAAAGAAGCATATTATTGTCCATCTTTGAGACTACCAGTACCTTGTATCTATCAGGTACTTAGTTTTTTAATTGTTAAATTTCATTACTTAGCATTTAAGTAAGAAGAACTGAATTAGGTCAAGACATTGCTCAAATCTATTTTGGAAAGCACATCTATGGGCCTGAAGTCATTGGAGGGAGGAGAAAAGGAACTGTAGGAAGTTCTTCTTTTCATCTGTTTCACCAGTAGGAAGATCTGCACTTGGAAAACAAAGAATCAAGGAGGACGGACAAACTGTCTCTCTCCCTGCCCCCATTCCTCCTGCCAAGTGATTTATTTCTCACTCTGGTTGGAAAAGGAAGGGATGGAAAGAGAAATAATGAGAATCCTGAGACACTATCATTTGGTCAGGAAAAATATGTGATTACAAGAGGAGACAGGTATATCCATCATCTCAAATAAAGATTAGAATCATTCCACATTCACACTTGTGCCTCAGTGCCTTGTAATAGCTTTGTAAGGGATCTGATCCTAAGATGAGAGTTCAAGTGGAGTTGAGAAAGGAGTTTTCTCATCATGTGTGGGAATAACACACATGATTGGATTAAACAGCAAGGATTCTGTTATGTATTAAATGTCTAGGTATGACATACAATAAAATTAAAATTTATTTTTTTAAGAATTAAAAAATGTATTTTTAAAAATCTTAACCACACTCTTCCTATGAGTTTTTTTTTAATTTAAAGAGCATGTGTTCTTAACCTTTAGATAGACTATGGACCTGCCAATCAAGGATTCTTAGGGGTTTCCATATAAAAAGAGACTACAGTACTGTGACTTTCATTTAGAAAGCAAAAGGCAGTATTCCAAAGAGATTTTTTTTTAAAAAAGGAAAAGCACCTATTTATAACAGCTCTTTTTTGTGGTGGCAAAGAATTAGAAATTGGGGGAATGCCCATCAATTGGGGAATGGCTGAACAAGTTGTGGTATATGATTGTAATCAAATACTATAATGCTATAAGAAATAAGTGTGATGCTCTGAGAAAAACCTGGAAAGACTTGTATGAACTGATGCTGAGTAAAGTGAGTAGAACCAGGAGAGCATTGTGCATAGTAACAGAAATATCAACCATGAATAACCTAGCTATTCTTAGCAATACAATGATCCAAGACAATTCCAAAGGACTCAAAATGAAAAATGCTATCCACCTCCAGAGAAAGAACCATTGGAATCTGAATGCAGAACAAAGCATACTATTTTTCATTTTCTTTGGTATTTTGTCTATGTTTTCTTTCATAACATGTTTAATATAAAAATGTGGTTTGCATGATTGCACATATATAACCTATATCAAATTGCTTGCTGTCTCAAAGGAAGGGAGAGAATTTGGAATTCAAAATTTAAAAAAATAAAATTGTCTTTACATGTAATTAGAAAAAACAAAATATCATTTTTTTTAAAAAGCCAAAGGCAAAAGGGATAAACCAAAGACAGGGAAACCCAGTTCATCCATTGACAAGCTATGTAATATTGTCAAATAAATTAATTTTCTTCAGTCTTAATTTCTTGACCTGTAAAATGGGAGAATTAGGTTAGATGAGCTTTAAAAAATCTTCTGGTCTTGATTCTTTATCCAATAGAAGATTTCTGTCACAAATGAAGCTGTCCAAATAATATTGTTGCCATTCATACTGTGCAGAGAATTCTGGCTCTCAGACTCAGAAGTAACCTAAAGTGTCATTTACGATAATGCCATTTTTTCTTTAAAGTTGTTTACCAGCCACTAAGAAATAATTTTACAAATAAAGGAGCACCAAACAAGCTTGAGTCCTGCAAGAAGTTTCCTTATTAATTCATTTAACATTTGTTAAAAAATTTTAGTTCCAAAGTTTTCCCCTTTATCTAGTACCTTCCTCACTATTGAGAAGGCAAGCAATATTATATCAATCATACATGTGATATCATATAAAACATATTTCCATATTAGTGAAATTATAAAAAAGCAGGGAAAATAAAGTAAGTGAAAAGAGTATATACTTCAGTCCACACTCAGAGTTCATCAGTTCTCTCTTTGACCCATTCATTTGTTCAGGACTCTGTCTGCTAAACCATACCACGTGTCCAAAGAGCCTCATGAAATTGAAAGTGTCTTTATACCCTAAGTGGGTGCATGCTCTCCAATGTCTTGATTCACTTTAAATATTAGATAATCTCTAGAGCAAAATGTGGACATTAATCTATGGCAGAACACACAATGTGGCATAATAGAACTGGAGTTCTGTAGACTGGGATTTAAGTTCTTCCTCTGACACATACTATGGTGCCTGGTTATATCAGTAAGGCAAAATTCATGACCTTGGAGAGGACTGTGAGCATGCCTGAATGGCTTGGAACAGCAGAGTATAATGAGTTCGCTAGGTAGAAGGCAGAGGAAGTATAACATTTATTTAGACTCCAAAGGACCAGACTCAAGGACCAATGCCCCCAATTTGATGTTGTGGCAATAACATTCCCAAACCAATAAGCCCACCTTACTACAGTAACAAAGAGATTATAACAAAAGATTATAGCAGCAAGCCAAACCATACTTGTGCTTCCCCTCAATGCTAGGGCCCTCCTATGAGAATATCACTCACTAACTGCCTGCTCAGCACTCTCTCTTGAAGCTCTGCTGACTCCCAGTTCTTCAACTCCCTCTTGTGTTCAGCACTCTCTGCTCTCCACTCTGGAAGTTGGCCCTTGGCTTCTGAATCCTGCTGCTCTCCACTCGGCTGCTTCTGGCTCCCATTGTGTCCAGTTCTACTCTCAGTCCTCAGTTTCTCCTCCTCCTAGACCTCAGTTTTCTGCTGTTTCCAAGTTCTGTTCTCTCTTTTTATACTGTCCTTTGGCATCATCTGATTGACTAGAACTCAGGCACATACCATTGGCTCTGGTCTCAGCAACTCCCCTTAGGGCCTTGAGGGCTTCATGCCTCTCAAACTAGCAAACTAGTTTGCTAACTAGCCTGGGACCTCGAACTTAATTAGTGAAAGGGTGTGGGCTTGTCTCTAATCAGACCTCCCTTTGCTTGCCCCACCTGAAGCCTATTCAATGGGTGGGGAAAGATCTTTTCGCTTACTGACTGGCTTTACACTGGGGTGTAGGGTGTGTTCAGAGAATACTAGTACCCTTGGTGTGAGAGTTGCCAAGCTATTTTCATGGCTGCTTTCCACCTTTAGTGTCCACCTGATACAGCTAAATCTCCCCCGTGACTCCAAGAAGCGGCCATGTCCAGATAAATATGATAGCAGACAGGCTAAACCAGGTTGAGTGTAACCAATGAGTCTCAAACCTGTTGGTGAGTTAGAGGGCTGTCTACCCCAAGCTTATGAAGACTTCCCCTGGCAGAATGGGAGGATGAGAATAATTTGTTCCAACAGCCATGAAGGCAGCTGAAGCAGGAACTATGGAGTGCTTAGAACTTGGTTAGACATAGAAGATGCCAAGGTCATCCAATGCATCTTGAGTCATCTTCAGTCATCTTGACTCTGTCCTGCCACTGGACAGTGACAACTCTGGAAGAGAAAATGAGGCTAATGACTATGTGCAACTCTCCCTCACTTAAATTGAATTTATGCATGAATCAAAAGGCAACATCCTTGCCATCTTGCCATTTTTATCTCAAAGTCCTGTGACAACAGGCAGGTGATGAAGCAGCAGGTGCAGATATATGGGGAGCTGTAGTCATAACCCTGTACACAGGTGGCCAAGGCAGCCTGAAAGCTGGACTCCCACAACTAGAAGCAGCAGGGGGATTTGGTAGTCCCCTGGGTATCTTAGCAGCCTTTTAAGGATTGTACTACCCACCTCCTGGTGTGAGGAATGGGCTAGAAAAGGTGTCTTAGAAATTGTCTGCTTACCTAAACCTGGCCTGATTACTGTGGCAGGTAGAGATTCCACTTTGTTGTCAAAATGCAAAAAATAATGTACAAAAACTTCTGCAAAGATGATTCCGTTCACCATTGGTACATGGAATGTGCATGTTGTCTATAGACAACACAAAATCTAGGAGACTTAAAAGATGAATAGCTCTTGTTGTGAGAGAACTCAGCAGGTATCACATCCAAATAGCAGCCCTGAGTGAAACAAGGCTGGCAAATGAAGGCCAGCTTACTAAAGTAGGAACTGGATACATATTTTTCTGGAGTGGCAGCAGTGAAGGGGAGTGCTATGAAGCTGGTATAGGTTTTGCAATCAAAACTAATCTAGTCAACAAGCTTGTATGCCTATCAAAAGGATTGAATGACAGACTCATGACAGGCTCATGATAATGCAATTGCCATTTGCAGGTAAAGACCCCTCCACCAACATCGATGGCTATGCTCTCACTGTAACACACCATTATGAGGTCAAAGAAAAACATTTTGAAAACCTGGAGACTTTTATCAGCAATGTGTCAAAATTCTGGTTGACTTTAATGCTAAACTAAGCTCAAGACTACCAGCCATGGCAGGAAGTCCTTGGGAGGCATGACATTGGAAAGAGCAACAGCAAAAGTCACTTATTACTGAAGACTTGTTCATCTTATGACCTTCTCATCATCAACACTGTCTTCCATTTACCTAAATGCAATAGAACTTCATGGATGCATCCTCACAGCAAATACTGGCAATTACTAGACTATGTGCTTGTAAGGAGAAGAGACAGACAGTACATGAGAACGATGAAGACAATGTGTAGCACAGAGTGCTGGACTAATCATAGACTCATCCTTTCCAAGCTAAATATTCACATTCAACAAAAGCAGCAATCCCAAGGCAAGACAACTACCAGAAGAATTAATGTCAACAGATTAGAATGCGTCTCTGAGCGGGAACAGTTTATTACTAACTTGGAGGGAAAGCTGAGCCAACGTGTGGTTGGTAACAGTGGAGCATAAAAAGAGTGGGCAGCTTTCAGAGATTTGGTGTACAGCACTGCATTTTCTCATCTGTGTCAGACCACTTGCAAATATCAAGATTGGTTTGACAAAAATAATGGGGAAATTTGGAAGTTACTAAACAAGAACCAGAAACTCCACAGGGTTTACCAGCAGGATAGTTCATCTGCCTCTAAGAAGGTGTATCAGTGAGGCAAATGTCACAATATCGATGGTGACCACAAATATGCCTGTATAGTTCTGTATCACAGAATATAAGAGACTCTCCCTATAGAAAGCAGAAGAAGTAGAACATTTATTCAGACACCAGAGGATCAAATCCCCAAACCAATAACTCCAATTCAACATAGCAGCAATGATGTCCCAAAACCAGCAAGTCTCCTTCATTATAACAGACAAGAACTTAAAACACAATATCACAGCAGGGAGCTAAGCCATGGCATAACCTTCCCCTCTGCTGGGGCCTTCCTATAAACACTCACAAATCCTAGCTGTCTGCTTGCCTTCTTCCTCTCCTCCTGCAATTCTGAGAGAGAACTTAACAGCTACCCTCAGAGTATACGTACCCTTTTTAGAGCCTGAGGGCTTCACAACCCTCATGACCTAATTAGCAAAAGGGTGTGGGCCTTCCTACAAACAAGCCTCCCCTAATTAAACTTCCCTTAACTAGCTCCACCTGAGACCATTAAAAGTAAAGTACAAGCAGAGCTTAGAGAGATGCAGGATTCTTGGGTCAGTGAGAAGGCAGATGAAATTCAGCTTTATTCTAATAGTAACAATCTAAAGCACTTTGATGGTGCCCTGAAGGTTGTTTACAGGCCAAAGACCTATGGTGCATCACAATTATTCAGTGCTGATGGAATCACATTGATTAGTGATAAAGACATGATCCTAGAGAGATGGGCTGAACACATCCATTTTGTTCTCAACAGACCATCATCAATCAGTACTGAAGCCATTGACAATTTACCTCAGGTTTGAGGCAATCCCTCCCTGGCTGAAGTTCCAACTGAAGAAGAGGTTTTGAAAACCATTATGCTCCTTTCATGTGGCAAAGTGCCTGGTGCTGATTCTATTCCAGCTGGGATTTACAAGACAAGGAGTCCACTGCTCATACAAAAGCTGACTGAAAGGTTTCTGGGTTACATGGCAAGAGGAGGTTATTCCCCCAGGAGTTCAAGGATGCCTCTATAAAGATGCTCTATAAAGGTAAAGAAAATAGATTTTCCCGTGACAATCATTGGGCAGGGGGTAGGGGAAGGTGGTTTCTCTCTCTAAGTTATTGCTGGCAAGATTCTTACCAGAGTCCTGCTCCTCAATAGGCTGATCCTTCCCTGGAAGATGGTCATCTACCTGAGAGCCAGTGTGGCTTCGGAAAGGGCCCAGGAATGGTCAGTGTGATGTTTGCTGCTGGACAGCTCCAGGAGAAATGACAGGAGAAGAACAGAGGTCTGTACAAAACATTTGTAGATCCGACCAAGGCCTTTGATACTGTCAGTCATGAGGGCTTATGGAAAATTATGTCAAAATTTGGTTGCCTAGAGACATTCATCATTAATATACATCAATTTCATGACAGCGTGCTTGTTCAACATCTGGATAATGGACGATGCTCTAGTACTGAGTGAAACAAGGCTGCGAGCTTGCTCCCATGCTTTTTAGCGTGATGTTTTCAGCCATGTTGTCAAATGCCTTCAGTGAGGACAAATGTGACATCAAGGTCAGCTATCGCACTGATGGCAAATTCTTCAACTTGAAAAGACTTGAAAAGCCAAGACTGAAGTGGAGGGGTTATTGGTACGTGATTGTACCAGCAGTGGCACGAGTATATGATGAAGTGATTGACACAAAACACAAAGGCATGGGGCTAGGTGAGTTGTATGGTTGGCTATAGACTAATGTTAATGGAGTTACTGACAGTACTTTATGCAGGTTAATTTCTGAGTCATCCTGACTTCTCAGAAGAGTACAATGGAGCATTGGTTAATATTTTTATCTCCTTGTTCCTGGGAACGAAACGCCAGTCTCCTGCAAGCTAAACCAAATTGAAACATTTCTGTTCTTTCCCATATAGATAACCATACTGAAACATTTCTGTTCTTTCCCATGTGGATAACCAGCTACAAAGGTGGGTTTTCTTTGCCTTACATAGACCCGTCCTCAATTGACCCTGCCTTGCAGAGGTCTAAGAGGCCTAAACAGGATATAGCTGGCTCCCCACACATGATGTTTTATTTGCAGATGATTGTGCGCTAAATGCAGCCTCTGAAACTTCGATGCATTAAAATGTGGATTGATTCTCCACTGCTTGTGCTAATTTTGGCCTAACAATTAACACCCAAAAAAACACAGGTGCTCCATCAGCCAACATTACACCATTCATATGTAGAACCATCAGTTACAGCAAATGGAGAAGTTTTGAATACTGTGAATAAGTTCCCTTACCTTGGCAGTATACTTTCCAGGGATGCACACATTGATAATGAGGTTGACACACATTGCCAGAGCTAGGTCAGTGTTTGGGAGGCTCCAAAGGAAAGTGTGGGAAAGAAGAGGCATTAGATTGCCTACCAAACTGAAGGTCTACAGAGCTATAGTGCTGACCTCATTGTTGTATGCTTGTGAAACCTGGACAGTGTACCAGTGCCATACCAGGAAACTGAATCGCTTCCCTTTGAATTGTCTTAGGAAGTTTCTGAAGATCACCTGGCAGGATAAGGTACCAGACACTGACATCCTTTCTTGAACTAAACTGCCAAGCATTCAAACTCTATTGCAAAGACTGCAATTCTGATGGGCTGGCCATGTTGTTTGAATGCCAAACATATGCTTGCCAAAAAAGACTATTTTATGGAGAACTCACACAGGGCAAGTGCTCACATGGTAGTGAGAAAAAGTGATACAAGGACACTCTCAAGGTTTCTCTTAGGAACTTTGGAATTGAGTGTATGATATGGGAGACACTGGAACAGGACCACCCAGCATGGCATGCCCACATCAGAAGAGGTGCTGTGCTCTATGAGTAAAGCAGAATTGAAGTGGTTCAAAAGAAATGCGAAACGTGCAAGTTTAGAGAATTTGTTCATGTGGACTATTTGTGCCTGACCTGTGGTAGAGCATTTCGAGCTCCTATTGGTCTGGTCAGCCACTGTTGGACACATTGAAACTTGACTCTAGCATAGTGATGTCATTTTAGTCCTCTTCGAGAATGAAGGAAAGCAACCTCTATGGTGCCATCTTACTTAGAAGTGCCATCTTACTTACAAGTCACTTAGCCTCTCAATACCCTGAGGCAACTCTCTAAGTAGTTAGAAAGCGATTGTTGGTTGGCATTTGGTAGAAAGAGTTTATGCACTGGAGATCTGCCAATACCTATGAAATCACAGGTCTCGATCTCCACCCTCAAAAAAGAACTGTGTGCATGCGTGTGTGTGTGTGTGTGTGTGTGTGTTCTAATATATTTTAGTATGGTACCATAATAGAATAAAAGTCATTTTTAACCAGCACATTTTCACAACCTGTTCTACCTTCTTATTTCTCAGACTCTAGACAATAGGATTCAGCATGTGAGTGACCTCAACGTAAAATCATATATTTGTCTATTTCATGGGAATCTACTGAAGAGGGCTTCAGGTACTTGGACAGAGCTTTCCCATACAATAAAGTCACCATGTCATATGGGATGAACAAGTGGAGAAGGCTTTGCTTTTGCCCTCAGTCGGTGCTGAGGAAGATTAAAAAAAAGTATGAGATATAAATGAGGCACATTGGAGTAGAGAGAAGGATGCTGATCACCATCATGAGAAACTCTATCATGTTGGGATCTACACAAACTAATTTCAGGATGACTAACATTTCACAGGGCAGAAAAGTGGCACAGTGAATAGCATGCTGGGCCTGGAGTCAGGAAGACTCAAATTCCTGAGTTCAAATCTGATCTCAGACACTTACTAGCTGTGTGACCCTGGGCAAGTCACTTGATGCTGTTTGTCTCAGTTCCTTATCCACAAAATGAGCCGGAGAAGGACATGGAAAACTACACTAGTATCTCTGCCAAGAAAATCCCCAAACTGGGTTATGAAGAGTTGAACATGATTGAAAAATGACTCAACAACACACCAGATTTCACAAGTGATATGATTGACGATATTATGACAACAAAGGGACAGATAAAGTACAAGAATGGATTTCAAAAAAGCAGTCAGGGAGCCTTTCATCCAAGATCTCCCCGCCAGAGGTAGGCAGCCTCTCTTGTTCATGATGATGGCTTGAGAGGGCTGCATATGGCCACATATCTGACATTACTCCAAGAGCAATCACTCCATGGACCCCATGGCAAGGAAGAAAACATTTGTATGGCACGCTCAAGGAAGGAAATGATAGACATCTCTGATTAAAGAGTTGAACAACATTGGAATAATAGCTGAGGATATGTAATAGATATCCAGGAAGGAAATGTTACTGAGGAAATAATACATGGGTATATAAAGGCATGTAAGACGTCTTACAAAGAGATGGAAGATGCTATTTGTAATCAGAAAAATATTACCCAGTAAAGTTGCTGGATACATCACCAGGTACAGTGCAAAGAGGATGACCTCAATCTAGGGGTAGCTAGAAAAGCCCAGGAAAAGGAAATCTGTCATAACTGTCTGATTGGTCTTGTTCATTTTGTTTTTTCTTATTCATGTGTACAAATTCAGAGAAAGACAGAGCATGAATTAGAGAGTATATACACGTCGAGCATTTTTGAGATTGACTTTCCAAGTTAGTGGCTCGGTTTTCTAGCCTGAAAATAGTACTAATACTATGAGCATCAATGGAAAGAAAGGATTAACATCATCTTCAGATTTCAGGGATTATATTGAGCATCCATTTTTGGTATCAGGCAGAAAAGTTGGAGTCAATAGACCTGAGGAGGGATAGTGGTGAATTTGCTGATTGTGTACCATTGGCAAACACTTAATATCTCTCTCCGTCTCTGTCTCTGTCTTTGTCTCTCTCTCTCTGGCAACTGGGATTAAGTGACTTGCCCAGAGTCACACAGCTAGTGAGTGTCTGAGGCCAGATTTGAACTCAGGTTCTCTTGACTCCAGGGCCAGTCCTCTATCCATTTTACCACCTAGCCTCTCTCACTTCATCTCTTTTGGCCACAGTTTCCTCATCTGTAAAAGGAGGGGCTGGACTATGTGATCTCAAAGGTCTCTTCTCTTTCTAAATCTATTAGCTTATTCTGATATGTCTATGGAAAAATCCATAAACTACAAATGTCTATCTAACTACTTCATAAATGAAACTGTTAAGTATTCTTTTTGTTTAGGAGTGCCGTGAAAAAGTAGTAAAAGATTGAAAGACTCTGGGAATTGAGATGGTTTGGAGACCATGGCTATAAATCCATTCTGACTGGCACTGAGGGAAAGGGTTAAAGGTACATCTCAGATATCATTCCATTTGCCATCAAAGTTAGTGGTGACAAGAAAATGTAAAAACAATCCTGCCCCCCTGAATATATCTTCCTCCATGCTTCATGTATTTGTTATTATCATCATCTTAACATGTTTAGGATCAGAAAACACCCTCTGGTTGGTATGGAACTCCCAATAAAACATGTTTCATAGAAAGGAATGAGTGATTTTGATGTACACAAAATTCTGGTGTACTTGTTAGACACCCAGTGTACTAAGCAGACTAGCAGGCATGTCATAGATGTAGGAACTCTAAATGTGTTAAAGAAGAAGAGTAGATAGACATGAATTCTTCTTGGTCTCTATCTTTCAGAAATATGATGCATTTACTCACACTTTGTGGGGGATCAATTCCAGCCTCATCACTCAAATCTTTAAGTTGGTTTCACATGGATCAGAATTCTCTTAAATGTTTTTTCCCATTTGTTGATTCAAAAACAATAATGAAATTCAGTAGGAGAGTTGGGATCAATTAGTGTAAGATGAAAGAAATATCCCAAGTGAGAAAGAAGAACCATTTTTCATCAGACTAGAAAGGTCTAAAACATTCCAATCCTATCAGGTCATAAGCCATTATGAACAGAGGCAAATTTATTTGAAATATTAAAAAAGGGATTAAATTCCTCTTTCCCCAACATTACACTAGTATTTTAGTATGCATTTTTGAAACAGACCCATAATTTCATTGCAATAGAGAATCCTTGAGAAACCCTGAAGAAATGAATGCCGAATGTCACTTCTGCAAATGATAGTCTTAGGGGGTCGACTAGTATCTTAAGAAATTATGTGACTTACCCAGAAGAACACAGTCATTGTGTGTTTGAAGCAACACTTGAATAGTTCTTTCTAATCTTGAGGCTGGCTCTCTATCCACTCTGACATGCTACCTCTCTGTTGAGACTTACAGAGATAATTTTTGACCCAAATGTTGTAGAAGATCGTAGACTATAGTACTGAAAGGAACCCTAGGTGATCTACCAGAGGTGCTAAAACTGGGATCTATGAACTTTGATTTTTTAAAACATCATGGCTGCATTTTCAACATAATTGAATTCTTTTGTAATCTTATGTGTTTTTCTTTCTTTGTATACCCCAGGGTGAATAGCATATCTTTCAGGCTTGTTAATTATGTCAAGGTTAAGGTCACAGTTTCTAGCATGCTTAAGTGGACTCTTTATTGTTCAGTCTTCTATTGCAATCTAATTCCTATATTCTAATCTGCCACAGGAATATTCTTTAGAAAATGGCACAGTGCTACTGAGAGTTTGAATGCCTAGACTAAAGCCTTAACTTCTGGTTTTATATTTTAAATCTGTAATAGTGTTAGCACATGGTGGCTTCATTCATTTGAGAGAATGATTTTTAAAGGGGCCCAAGTGGTCTTGATTTGGAAAATGAGCAGTTCAAAGCTTGTCTAGTCACCAAAGTTCAGAAATGTTAAACCTCATGAGGTGTCCATGAATATCAGTCATGCTATTAAAATGAGATCTCTTTGTAAAGAAAAACATATTCAGGTGCATGGTGAAAAATAAAGATTATAAATTGTACAGAGGTTTTACATAAGCTAGCTATTGAAAATAACTGCAGTGTGTATTTGAATATATATGGTAATTTTCTATGGCCAAAGAAGACACTAAGAAATAATCTGAAATTTGAGGTGCCATGGTCATTCTAACACCACTGAAGTCACTGGCTCATTCGCTCCATCTTAAACCCCATCAAAACCCATCCAGGGCTCTGGCAATTTCAGTCTGGTTGTTTTTTAAGGCCTTTTAAATTCCCTTAACAATTTAATATTATGACCCTGAAATGGGAAAAAAAAAATTTGGAAACTTTTCAATATATCAAGGATTGCACTGAAATTTGCACTGATTATCCTGAAGCTTAATTCAATCGATAATGGAATCAATTATATAGAAAATGAATTGTAAGACTCTAGCACTTATCTCATTCGGAGGTGTCAAATATGCACTCCTAGTGCAGCCTGAACCAAATAAAAATGTAATTTAGAAATGTTGAACAAAATAAAAACACAAAAGAATACAATGTTAATATGTAGTTTTCTAAGTAAGTATGCTGCCTGCAGAAATCCTTGTGTATAATTTAATAGCCCCCTTTCTATTTGAGTTTGACACCAATGATCTAGATCATATTGTACCAATAAAGGAATCCCATTTCCAACATCTCTGATGGTTATCCTTCATCCTGGAATTGAATACCCTCCATAGAGCAGTTGAAAGGGGAGAACCAAACACACTTTCTTCATCACACTGTCTCTTAGCCATCCATCCAGTAAAGGTTCTTTATGATGAGAGCAAGACGGTTCTATCACTGAAATATTCTATAGGACCATTAGATAAATAAAATAAAAATAGTTTCTATGTAGTTGTATCATTAAGGTGATAAACACAACATCTATGATGTTTGTGATTATGCCTGTATAGTTCTGTATCACAGGATATGAGACTCTCTATATAGAAGGCAGAAGAAGTAAAACATTTATTCAAACATGAGAGGATCAAATCCCAAAACCAATGACTCCAATTCAACATAGCAATTATATACCAAAACCAGCAAGTCCATTTCATCATAACAGCAAAGAACTTAAAGCACAATATCACAGCAGGGACCCAAGTCATGCTGTAACCTTCCCCCCTGCTGGGGCCTCCTCATAAACACTCATGAATCCTGACTGTCTGCATGCCTTAATTCTCTCTTCCCTCAGTTCTCTGGTCTCTGCAGCTCCCTGGTTTCCACTCTCCACTCTGTATTCTCTCTGAAGTTCTGTTGACTTGGAATTCTTACTCCTTCTCCTTGGGCTGAATTCTGGCTTCTCTTCTGACTCCTTAATTCTCACACCTCCATGGCTATCTTCTTATATATATATATATATATACATATGTATGTATAAATATATTATATATATATAAATATGTATAAATATATTGTATATAATAATATATAAATATAAATATATATACATATATACACACATATACTTATATATACACTCTTTTTTAGGGCCCAAGGGCTTCACACCTCTGGTGACCTAATTAGGGAAATGGAGTGGGCCTGGGGTTTCACACCTAGTAAGTAAAGGGTGTAAGCCTGCCTACAATCAAGTCTCTCCTAATCAAGCTTCCCTTAAAGGACTCCACTTGAGAAGCTTCCCTTAACTACTTCCACCTGAGGCCTATTGAATGGGCTGGGAAGATCTTTAATCACATTAACACCACAGTAGTTATGAAATCAGCAGACTAATTACTGCTTAATACCATACTGATGTTATCCTTATAGCTGTTGAGAAGTTTAATTCAACCTAAATCCTTAGTTTTCAGTTCCCTTAAGGTGATGAGATAAGTTATCAAACCTAAAGTAAAAATGTTAAGATTATCCTCCATAATTTCTCTGAGCTACTGGCTTCCTGTGGTCACAGATTTTCTTGTTTAACTGGTGATTTCTCAGAACTCTCATTATCTCTCTTCCTCATCTCTCCTCTTCCACCTAAGAAGAGAAAGAAATCACTAGCATCTTTTCTCCAATGCATGGTCCTCTGCTTTGAGGTCCTGAAACTGATGTGGCAGTTGCAGGTGAGAAGAAAACAAATCATCTAACTGGGCGGTGGTGTGAAACCTCCAAGCTTGTCTTCTCCCAATTAGATAGGCATATCTTGAAATTTTATTAATATTTTTGCATTGCTCCTATTTCCCAATCCATCCTTCCCCTACAGTACCCTCCCTTGTTACAAAGAAATACATTCAAGAAAAAAATGAGGTGTCAGAATATGCCTCATTCTGCACTTGTAGTTTACCACTTCTCTATTAAGAAGAGGGGTATATTTCATCATCAGTCCTCTGAAGTACAGATTGGATCCTAGCATTAGAACTCAGTTCTGAGGTCTGATTTCTTGTGATGTGTGTGTGTGTGTGGGGGGGGGGGTCATGTTTTACCATACTATGCTGATTGTGTATATTCATCTCTTGCTTCTGCTTACTTCTCTGAATACTAATTCAGATAATACTAATACATGGCTTCCTAAATATCTCTAAATTCTTCACATTTATCTTTTCTTACTAGATAATAATATTCCATTACATTCCTATCACACAGCTTATCGAGCCCTTCTCTAGTTGATGGGCATTGAATTTGTTCACCATTTTTTGCTACCAGATGGGTATAATATTTCTTATTTAATTACTCAGTGATGCCATTAAATTTTTTAAACATTTATTCAGCTCTTAGTATGTGCAAAGGATTGGGACAAAATGAGAAAAAAAATGACATAGTTTTTGCTCCCAAGGACTATATTAAATGTACACAAATAAACATAATACATGGTAGAAAGTAATATAACAGAGTAGAGATCTAGAGTTAGTGCTTTAGAGGAAGGCACTTTCAGCTGGAAACATCAAGAAAGAC
Source organism: Trichosurus vulpecula (assembly GCF_011100635.1). Classification (NCBI taxonomy): domain Eukaryota; kingdom Metazoa; phylum Chordata; class Mammalia; order Diprotodontia; family Phalangeridae; genus Trichosurus; species Trichosurus vulpecula. The sequence continues at coordinate 7,112,699 of NC_050581.1, read as the reverse complement.
TTCATGAAGGAGGAAGCACCTCAACTGGGTCTTGAAGCTGGAAAGGTTTTCAATAATCTTCCTTTTCCAATATTTCTATGAAGTTTGTAGATTTTGGGATTCTCTTGGGAACCATTTTTCTTTATGGATCCAATACAGAATGGATGGCTACCTGTGAAAAAAGTTTATTCTCAATTCCCTTTCAAAACTTTTGCTAGACCCCACGAAAACCCAAGAATCTTTCTTCATCTAGTTTGTCTAGTAGGTCTAGGAAATTGTGGGTATTGACCAGATGGAAAGTCTCTAGTCCATCTACATCAGAAAATATTTTGAGAAAGAAAACCTCACAAATGTCTCCTCCATAAAAACTGGGGCAAAATTTATTGTTTCTCCTGTCCCGTTATCCACAGGTGAACCTTTTGGGCTATGAAGGTTAGGTACAGTCCTGGATTCTCTGCTGGTGTCATGTCTTTGCTTTTTCTAAAGAATTATTCATTATTGGCTTCTGAGTCAATCTTAGAGTCCTTTGTGCTTTCCTTTTGGCTTACTTATTATTTGCTCTCATTGGACCTTAACATCTTGGGGTTTGGGATATTCTCTTTTCTTTTCACCTAAGGAAAGTATCCTTTGATTAAGTAAAAGAGGTTTTTTTTTTCTAGAATGGGCTCTAGACACAGAAGAATGGGACACAGCATCAGAACAAAGGGGCCTTTGTTCATCTTGTAGTGGATGCCAGTCATTGGAGGAGAGGAATTGGAATTTTGTTCAAGTAATTCAGTGACAACAGCCACCATCTCCACCCATATCACATCCTCTATAAGTATCATCCCCTCCATAAGTGTCACATGCTTCGTAAGTGGCACTATCACAATATACTGCAGGAGAATCCATATTGTTAAGGCAGGTCCAGTAAGGAGAGAAATCCCTGTGGTGGTTGGTATGGTCAGCTAAGTGACCATGGTGATAGAAGTAAGTATTTGACATTGAAAAGAGGAGAGGTGAAGGTGAGTGATTGAATGTGGCCACAGAAACACTTTGGAACAAGGGGTCTTGAAGCTGACTTCCAAAGGCTTTGCTGTGTGCCAGAAAACATAATAGAAAAACAAGGAAAAATACAATTGACAGAAAAATGAAGGCCATGACAATTATGTATATTTCCATTTTGTTAAAGGTCAAAGGCTATTCATGACCAAAAAAACACAGTTAGTAAAGAAAGGATCATCTTGTCAATTTTCCAGTTTGAGGAGCAAAGTTTCATACTTCATAAGATGCTAAATTGTGTCTTCCTTCTTTCTGCTGGTTTCTTTTCCAATTCACAACTGCTCTCTCTCTCTACATTTTGAGAATTCTGATGTTTCCTGGTACTCAGGATACATCTTTTGTCAGGAACATCTGGAAGACAGAATCATAAAAATCATAAGCAGGGTGCGTGTATAATGGAGTCTGCTAAAGATTAGTTTGTATTTTTTTAAGAATTCGAGAGTAGTTCTGAGTGTCTACAAATTGTCCTCAAGAGTTATCCACTTTTTGTTAGAAATATCTTTCATATATAATACTGATTATTCTATTTACCTACTGGCCCATCAAGTATGACCTTTATTAATCTATTGATAGGGTAAATTGAATTTCTTAACTTCCAGAGCTTTAATCGAACCTTACAAATGGTTTCAAATAATTTGGAAACAATGAACATTTCAAGGATTCAGGATTTTATGATCAGCAATATGGCAGAGTAGTTTTTTTCCCTACAACTATGACCCCAAACCTCTTTTTAAAAAAGAATCTTATATTAGATATAGACTAATAAAATTATCCATGAGATAAGAAGACAGACCACATGAAGTTTCATTGGCTCGGACTTGAGAGTCTCAATGCTACTAGTACCTGCCCAGTACTCACCCTCAGCAATGACTAACTATAAATATACTGCTCCTCCTGATCCCCATTACACGGAGATGCCAGACATGGATTCAGACCAACCACAAGAAAGAAAGGGAAAGCAACAGGAAGGGAGAAGAAAAGACAGTTAGAGGAGGAAAGAAGATTGGAAATTCATCTTGGGCCAGGTAAACTTGAGTGTCACAGATTTCACAAGAGAATATGATGACAAGAAAATTGTCTAGAACATTTTGAATGCAAACAACAAAGTGCTGATTGAGTAAATCTACAGATTGCCACTACTACCACCACTCGCCCCCTCCAAAAAACCCCTTCAAACATTACTTGAAAAAAACCCTAATATACTCCCTTGAAATTTGAAGGTATTTCAGTGGTGACATAGTGGATAGAGTACAGTGCCTGGAGTCAGGAAGACTCATTTTCCTGAGTTCAAATCTGGCTTCTGACTCTTACTAGTTGTGTGACCCTGGGCAAGTCACTTAACCCTGTTTGTCTCAGTTTCCTCAAATGTAAAATGAGCTGGAGAAGGAAATGGCCAACCACTCCAGTATCTTTGCTAAGAAAACCCCAAATAGGGCCACGAAGAGTCATGACTGAAAAACAACTAGACAACAACAAGGTGGACAGGTGGAACTAGACTGGCGACTTCATCCGTATATGGAAATCCAACATGAGGAAGCTACTTTTTCCAATGTAAATAAGTATCTTTTCTGAAATTTAGAGTCTTAAGGAAGCGCCTATAGCACTGGAAGATTAAGTGATTTGCTCAGATTAGTAAAGCCAGTTTGTTTTAAGAGGCATAAATTAAATCTAGGTCCCTTAGCTTCAAAGTTCACTCTTTATTTCCTAGGAAATGCTGCTTTTCAAGATATAACAATAAAATTTACAAGCATCCAGGAGAAAGATCATTAGATGTAAAGGAATGGAAATCTGAGTAACTCAGAATTACTCCACAACTTTCAGAAATGGATGGAAGGAAATTACAAAAAAGCAATTTTTCAAACCACATTGCAAAACAATATGCTGTGTTCTAATTGTGTCTTATTCTGGTCTCCTAACTACCTCCACCCTCTTCTAGTCAGTATTAGAAGTATGTTTTAACAGGAAATAAGATTGTAAAACCTGGAAATCATGTGCAAACTGTCCCAAAGCCCAAAGGATCATAATTTACAAATTGTGTCATATATTAACCAATATTCACACCTTGGTACTATGTGATGAATCAAAGGGACCCACGTAGGCACTGCTCGTCAAAGTTTCTGGTCCTATGATGGAGAAATTCTAGATAAAATCCAGACCTCTACAACTCCAGAACAGCAGAACACCAAAAAAATGCAGATAACTTTCAGATGATGACTTTGAAATTTTACTGATAATTTTGGTATGATTTGAATTTGTTAATGAGCTAACCTCAAGGTGGCACAGGATAGGAGTTGGTCTGTTTCCCCCAAAATCCTATAGAAATGAGACCTTAAACTCCTATCCCCTGAGCACTGTTTCCATCTCCATTGGGTCCATGCTGCCTAGCACTCCCAACTCTAATCGATGATTACATAAGTGATCCTCTGCCTTTCACTCTCCCCATGCTTTTCCCCATGCTGCCTTTTTTTAGCATCCCATTCCCCATCCCCTTGCCACCATCTGCCTCTGTACTACTTTTCACCACTTGTCTCTGCATTTGCGAGCTTTTTGCCTCAATTCCGTATGTGTTTAATTAAAGTGTGATTGTTGCCCTGTTTTCCACTGCCATTGTGGTCTTTCCTAGTGTACAGCCAAAGAACTAGGTGTGTCTCATCATTTAGTGATTTCATAAATTAATTATTAATCAATATGTCTTTGAAAGTGGAGCTTAACTATAAATGAAAAAAGTTGGATCTTTAACAAAATAAAGATAAACAATTACTTTATTTCTCCTCCCCCAAAAAGCTCAAAAAATGAAATCAATTCTATCATGTTTATATTCTAATGTTCTTTAAAAAGAGATTGAACTGATCCGGGGGCGGAACCAAGATGGCATCAGGAAAGCAGGGACTAGTGGGAGCTTCTCCCCAGTCCCTACAAAAACCTATAAAAAATGGCTCTGAACCAATTCTAGAACTGCAGAACCCACAAAATAGCAGAGGGAAGCAGGGCTCCAGCCCAGGACAGCCTGGATGGTCTCTGGGTGAGGTCTATCCTGCACGGAGCTGGGAGCGGAGAGGAGCAGAGCCCAGCATGAGCAGTGCAGCGGGGACCAACCAGACCAGGAGCCGGGTGGAGCATGCCCTAGTGCCCTGAATCAGTGAGCTGCAGCAGTTACCAGACTTCTCAACCCACAAACACCAAAGACAACAGAGAAGGTTAGTGGGAAAAGCTGCTGGGGACAGAGTGAAAAAAGGAGTTCCCAGTTCGGCCACCACCCCCAGGGCAGCGGAAGTGGGGCAGCTACAGAACTACAGCTGCAGCTGCTTCCAGCCCCAGGCCCACCTGGGGGGAGGAATTAAGTGGCTGATCAGAGCAGGAGTGCAGAGCCTGCTGAAGATCTAAGTCCAGTCCTGGTTGGGGGTTCTTGGGGAAGGAGGAGTGCTGGTGTGGCACAGCTGGCACATCCCCCCAAGCTTGGAACATAGTTCTCTTAACTCTACATGCGGTCGTACCCTGCTGAAAAACTCAAGGGTCAAGTAAGTTGCCTGGGAACATGGCCAGGCAGCAAAAACACACCCACATTCAGTCTCAGACTTTGGCATCTTTCTTTGGTGACAAGGAAGACCAAAACATACAGACAGAAGAAGTCAACAAAGTCAAAGAGCCTACAACAAAAGCCTCCAAGAAAAACATGAACTAGTCTCAGGCCATGGGAGAGCTCAAAAAGGATTTGGAAAAGCAAGTTAGAGAAGTAGAGGAAAAATTGGGAAGAGAAATGAGAAGGATGCGAGAAAACCATGAAAAACAAGTCAATGACTTGCTAAAGGAGACCCAAAAAAATAATGAAAAATATACTGAAGAAAACAACACCTTAAAAATAGACTAACTCAAATGGCAAAAGAGCTCCAAAAAGCCAATGAGGAGAAGAAATCTAATTTTTAAGGTAGTATTTTCCTCAGTCATCTTTTGGACTTCCTTTTCCACTTGGCTAATTCTGCCTTTCAAGGCATTCTTCTCCTCATTGGCTTTTTGGAGCTCTTTTGGACTACCTGAAAGCCATGATCAAAAAAAGAGCCTAGATATCATCTTTCAAGAAATTATCAAGGAGAACTGCCCTGATATTCTAGAGCCACAGGGCAAAATAGAAATTGAAAGAATCCACCGATTGCCTCCTCAAATAGATCCCCAAAAGAAATCTCCTGGGAATATTGTCGCCAAATTCCAGAGCTCCCAGATCAAGGAGAAAATACTGCAAGCAGCCAGAAAGAAACAATTTGAGTATTGTGAAAACACAATCAGAATAATCCAAGATCTGGCAGCTTCTACATTAAGAGATCAAAGAGCTGGGAATATGATATTCCAGAGGTCAATGGAGCTAGGATTAAAACCTAGAATCACCTGCCCAGCAAAACTGAGTATTATGCTCCAAGGCAAAATATGGATTTTCAATAAAATAGAGGACTTTCAAGCTTTCTCAGTGAAAAGACCAGAGCTGAATAGAAAATTTAACTTTCAAACACAAGAATCAAGAGAAGCATGAAAAGGTAATCAAGAAAAAGAACAAGAAAAAGAAATTGCAAGGGACTTACTAAAGGCGAACTGTTTTGTTTACATTCCTACATGGAAAGATGATGTGTATGAGTCATGAGACCTCAGTATTAGGGTTGCTGAAGAGAATATGCATACATATATATATATTACATATATATTTATGTATATATATGTATATGTGAGTGTGTATGTATGTATATATGTATGTGTGTATATATATATGTATATGTATATATATATACATATATATATATATATATATATATATATATATATATATATATATATATAGAGAGAGAGAGAGAGAGAGAGAGAGAGAGAGAGAGGGCACAGGGTGAGTTGAAGATGAAAGGAAGATATCTAAAAGAAATAAAATCAAATTAAGGGATGAGAGAGGAATATATTGAGAGAGGGAGATAGGGAGAGATAGAATGGGGTAAATTATCTCACCTAAAAGTTGCAAGAAAAAGCAGTTCTGTAGGAAGAGAAGAGAAGGCAGGTGAGGGGGAATGAGTGAATCTTGCTGTCATCAGATTTGACCTGAGGAGGGAATACCATACATACTCAATTGGGTATCTTACCCCACAGGAAAAAACGAGGAAGAAGATTAAAAAAGGGGGGGATGATAGAAGGGAGGGCAGATGGGGGTGGAGGTAATCAAAAACAAACACTTTTGAAAGGGGACAGGGTCAAGGGAGAATATTCAATAAAGGGGGATAGGTTAGGAAGGAGCAAAATATAGTGAGTCTTTCACAACATGAGTATTGTAGAAGGGTTATACATAATGATACGCATGTGGCCTATGTTGAATTGCTTGACTTCTTAGGGAGGGTGGGTGGGAAGGGAAGAGGGGAGAGAATTTGGAACTCAAAGTTTTAAAAACAGATGTTCAAAAACAAAAAAAAATGTTTTTGCATGCAACTAGAAAATAAGATACACAGGCAATGGGGCGTAGAAATTTATCTTGCCCTACAAGAAAGGAAGGGAAAAGGGGATGGGAGGCGAGTGGGGTGACAGAATGGAGGGCTGACTGGGGAAAAGGGGAACCAGAATATATGCCATCTTGGAGTGGAGGGGAGGGTAGAAATGGGGAGAAAATTTGTAATTGAAACTCTTGTATAAATCAATGCTGAAAACTAAATATATTAAATAAAAAAGAGAAACTGCTTTAAAAAAAAGAGATTGACCTGAAGGGTAAAAGAAAAAAATAAAAGGGATAATCGATAGAGAAAAATACTTAAGGCAAAAGATTTAAGGGGAAGTTAAGTAAACACAGACTAGGGAAAAGAGAAGACTAGAATGTGACTTAATAATAATCACAGGAGCATTTGGAGGCTTCCAAGGGCTTTTCTGTATGTCAAAAAGTATAGCAAACAAATATAAAGGAAAAGAAATGGATAACAAGAGACAAGACCATGTAACCAGAATTGTCTTTGTTTTCTTTGAGTGACTCAATTTATCTCAGTGAGCTTTACTAGGTGCTAAGCCCCAGGCCCAAACCCCATTAGGTGTTAATGTAATCCATGTGGATGTGAACATCCCAGGGTCCTAAGGGGAGGGGCCAACTCAAGAACCAATCACCAGAGCCTGAGCTCTGGTGATTCAGATGATGTCTGATGATGTCTAAAGCCCTATAAGAAGGGAGGACAGAGCTATTGGTGCGGGGCTCTGGAGATGGTATTGATGAGGAGACTCCGGGCAGCTGTAGCTAAGGAGCCCTCCAGCTTGTAAACCCGGATGTTGAAACTTTGTTGAACTCTGGTAACTATCTGCTGGGACTTGAATCAGAGAAAGTCTATTGATGTCTGTAGTTTGCATTTTGTTTTGAAGTTCAGGGTGCTGGTTTTTTTCCCCTGAACTAACTGAATGATATTTGAATTAAAAGTAAGCTTGTCAACCCCTTCACCTTGCTTTCCTTAATTAAGCAGATCGAAAGAACCTGTGCTGTTGGCAGCTTTCTGGGTGCTGCCTGTGCGTGAATCTTATACCCCACAGAAGCTGCCAGCCCAGTTGTTGACACAGACCATTACAATGACATACATTTCTATTTTCTGGAAGAATTCAACAACTTTCTTGAAGAAAAAGATGAACTAATAAGCCATAGATTAAACTCATTGGTGAATTGATATCTTTTGCGTAAGTGATTAAGAGACAAAGAGCAGATAGAGATTCACACCCACCAATTCTGTAGGTGAGAAGGTATAATAAATAGTTTCTTAGCCAGAAGCAGAGTTGGGTTGGGTTAGGGAGAACAGGAAAAATGTGATGGAGTTAAGACATTGGGATGGAGGATTAGTTGGGATGGGGCTCACACTGGGAAGGAAAGGAAAAGGTACTTACTAAAAATTGTTCCCATAGAAGAGGAACTATATGCTTGTGGTAAGAGACAAGGCCTTATGATAGATTTTATCTGAGGGAATTTTGTATATCAGGATGAACCTTCTATGAAGTCAGGCTGGCAGGACGCATTTATTAAGAGTCTACTATTTGTCAAGCACTGTGTTGGGTGCTACACAGATATTATCTCATTTGATTCTCACAACAAATCCCCATTTTATAGTTTAGAAAACTGAGGCATAGGTTAAGTGACTTGCCCAGGGTCACATAGCTAATAAGTATCTGAGGCAGGATTTGAACTCAAGTCTTCCTGATTGCAGGCCTAGCACTTTATCCACTTGTCCATCTAGCTGCTTCTATGAGAAGTTGTATCTCAAGTACAGTATCCCACCCCAGGAGAGGAGTTGTATGAGTCTCCAAAGAAAGGTGTCACCTTGAGTGGTAGGGAGGACATAGAAACAAAGATAGGATGGTCTTAGGAGTAGAGACAAGTCATCACCGGGCACAGGGTCAGACCTAGTGTCATGATTTAGGAGACAAAACAAATCCCCTCTGATGTCAAGTAAAGTGGGACTTTTTTGTTGTGTTTTGTTTTGGAGTGCTTCTCGGCACTAAGGCAATCAAGATTGAATGGGGAGTCTTTGATGACCTGCTTAAGTCACAGGAAGGCTTAGGTCACATGGGTTTGAGTTGCATGGTTTTGATGCCCTCTGATCCTGAAGAAGTGCATATATACTCTGAGGTTGGCATTTTGCTTTTGGGGTCACACTCATTGGAAGAGCATTGGGGTGGAGACTCTGGGTAGCGTCAAAGAGCCCCCCCCACCCCAGCTTTGAAAACCCAGATGTTGCTTCTGTCACTGGTAACTATGTATGTAATGTCTTGGACAAACAGATAGAAGCCTGTTTGTTTATTTGTATTTATTTGCTCTTTTTATATAATTTCTGCTTGTAATTTCTGTTTGTCTTCTCTCTGAAAGTTCAGGGTACAGACTTTTTCCCCTGAACTAAGTGAATGATATATGTATGTTTAATTAAAGTAAGATTGTTAACCCCTTAAAGTTGCTTTCCTTAAAAAAGCAGATCAAAGAAAGTGTGCTAGCAGCCCTCCTGTGTGCTGGTGTTATTGGTCTTGTTGTTGGCCTTACATAGCCACAGTAGTTGTTGTTACATCTCCTCATATGACACTGTTTCCATTTGACATTACTTCCTTTGTGAGTTGTTATTTCTATAAGTGAGGCACATTACAAAATGGGGACAATGGGGTAAGAACTAAAAATGCAATGTTGGATAGGTGAGGAACTTCAACTTTGCTACTTCAGAAGCTCTAATCTCATGATGGACACAGAGAAAATGAAAAAGAAGAAAAAGGAGGCATCAACTATGAAATGGAGAATAGAATTCAAAATAGAAGAGTAGCAAAAGGAAATGAAGACAAAACAAAGGAAATCTTGGGAAAGTGTTTCAAGAAAAGAATGTTTCTGAAAAGAAGAGGTTGGTGGGGAAACCGGGGAAGGAAGATTTCGAAACAAAGGCTTGATGGTGGAGGGCAAGCGAAAGGTCAAAAGAGGAGGAGAAATGAATAAATGTTTAGATGATATATGGATAGATAAATAATTTAAGCAAATTCAGGGAACTATGGACACAGCAGGTGAATGTCAATAGAAGAGAGACTGTGGACCAGACTAGAATAACACTTGTGTAATAAAAACTAACTGCAAGGGTCAAAAAAGGGAAGGGGTGGCGATAAAGACAATTTAGAAGAAACAATTAAATAAAAACACAAGTTCAACAGTAATAGCCTTAAATCTAAATAGGTCAAAATAATATAATTAAATAAAAACAGTGATAGAGTGGATACTGAATAAAAGTCAATGATTTTGGGTAAGAAAAAAATCTAAAAATAAAGAGATCCATGATGAAAATGAGACCTGGAACAAAATTTGCAATGAATCAGGTGAATCCCTAAAAGCTGGAGTTGCAATTCTGCTAACAGAAAAATAGAAATAAAAACCCACAATAGCAAGAGAGATAAAATAGGGGAAGTTCATGTATTTAAGGTACAATAGACAATGAAACGAAGTCAGGGCTAAGTATACATATACCATATGCCATAGCATCTAAATTCACAAAGGAAAATCTAACTGAACAGCAAAAATCCATAGATAGTTAATTTACAGGTTGTAAGAGACTAATGTCCTCATTCGAGATTATAATATTAAAAACAAAAATATGTTAATAGAAGCACAGGAGAGCTTTTGTCAGAGAACAATTATCATTCATGTTACAAACTCTGAAAGACAGCCCCAGAAAGGTCATTTGCAACATTATAAAAGAAAAGCATATATCTGAAACCAACCAGGTAGCATTATTTGAGATGAAGAAACACTAGAAGTTTTCTCAATAAATACAGAAATAAACAGAAGGAAAAATATCTTGAAGTAACCCTATTTTTAGAAAACATGATGGTTTATTTTGAATCCTCCAGAGAACTAGCAAAGAAAATGAAATAATTAACACCTTCAGCAAAGTATCAGGATACAGAATAAGTCCACAAAAATTATCAGGAATTCTATAAAACAAAGCAAAACCCAGGTGGAAATAATAGAAAAGGAAATTTCATTCCTATAGTCTACACAATATATAAGTTATATGAGACTCAATCTACCAAGAAAGTTTCAATACTTATATAAATATAATTACAAAATATCTTCAGGGAGATCAAAAATGACTCAAATAATTGGAGAAATACTCATTGATTATGACTAGATCTCACCAAGATGATAAAAATGACACTGATACCTAAATAATTTTCAGGTGTGTTACCATACTAATCAAACAACCAAGAAGGTTCTTTATAAAACTGGATAAAAGAAGAACAAAATCCATTTGAAGGAGCAAAATATCTAGAATATTAAAAGGAAATAATAAAAGTAGGAATGAGGGGTAAAAAGTTCTTCCAAACCTCAAATTATGTTATAAAGCAATAATCATTCAGTACTGGTTTAAAATGGAAAAGTAGATTAGTAGAACTTGCTGCAATAAAGAAGGAACAGAAATAGCTGGAGTCCATAACTCAGTATTTGATAAATCTGAGAATACAAATTACTTGGGGGAAAAACTATTTGACAAGAGCTGCTGTGAATATTAGAAAGCACTTTGGCAGATATTAAGTCTAAACCAACATCTTAAACCATTTACCTTGATAAGTTTAAAATGGATAAGTGGCCCAATGGTATAAAAGGTCATACTATCACGCAATTATACAATAATGAGATCAGGTTCCTTTTACACCTTTGCAATGGGGAGAATTCTTTAGCAAAAAGGGACAGAGGAAATCCCAGAAGGTGAAACTGACAATTTTGATGAAAGTGAAAGTGAAAAACCGTGGCATGAATGAAACCAATGCAGTGGAAATAAGAAGGGAAGTTGCCAAGTGGTGGTGGTGGTGGGGAGGAAACCTATGCATCAAATGTCTATGGTATAGGTCTGATATCAAAGACACTTGGTAGACTAAGAAGAATACATGCTTTTCTCAAAAGATGAGCTTCAGATTATTAACATCCACGTGTCTAAATCATTAACAATATGATAAATGCAAATGAAAACAATTCCAAGGCTTTACCTTACACATAGCAAACAGGCAACTATGAAAACTATAGAAATAGTCAACATTGGAGATATACTAACGCAGTGTTTGTGGAACTATGGATTGGTCTGACCATTATGGAAAGCAATTTAAAATTATGTTTTAAAAAAACCAGAACAAAACGTCCATATTTTTTGATCTAGAGAGTCTACTACTAGCAACATATCTAAAAGAGGTCAAAGACAGAAATGGCTTATGTTCAACAGAATGATTCTAACAACCATTTTAGTAGTAGCAAAAACATAGAATCTAGTAGATATCCATCAGTTGGGGAATGTTTAAATATTTTAATACAGGAATTTATATTATTGCACTGAGAAAAAATGAATACAAAGAATGCGGAGAAGCATGAGAAAACTTACATGAATTAGCCCAGAAAAATGAAAAAGAGACAGGAAAACTCTGTGTGTGTGTGTGTGTGTGTGTGTGTGTGTGTGTTAGGTAGATGATTGGTAGACAGAGATTGCTATATGTACATACATGTATACACATATGTATGTATATATGTGTGTACGTAGTGTGCCTATATATGCATGTGTGTTTATATGTATGTATAGAGAGAGAGGGAAAGATGGTGATGACAGTGATGATGATGATGATGACTACAATAACATAGATGGAAAGGCACAAGTTTGGTCCCAGAGAACAGAAGGGAAAGTCAATTTCCCTTCCTTCATTGGAGATGTGAGTGGGTGGGAGATCTATCTGTATAGAAAATTTCATACATTGTCAGACATGATCAATATGTTGGTTAATTTTTCAGAGTAGTTCTTATCAAAGCTACTCTAGATAGAATCCAAGATTTAAATATGGATGGGGTAGATGACATTTGATGCAATTTTCCACTCTAAGTATGTGTAATTTGATTCTCTCTAACAAGGAGAAAGATCTGAAGTCTAAAGAGGCAAAACCAAAAATGATTAACAGGGAAGTGACATATAAGATAAGTGATGATATTGCAAGAGGATGGATTATTTTTCAATGAACTCAAGTCACCTGAATCATATTTCCATTGGCTGTTGCTGGAAGAGGCTATAAGAACATCTAGCCCAAACCTTTTGTTTTTCAAGTAAAGAAAAAGGCCTGGGGAGGCGAGCTGATAAGTTAAGGGAGTCAGAATTCGAACCCTGGATTGGGAATAAATATGCAGAGTGAGTAAGTGGTTTGCTCAGGATTAGACAACCAGCAACTATGGGAGCTGAGACCTAGAGACAGCTCTTCAGACACTAACTCTGGTGCTCTCTCTGCTATAATCTACTGACTCTTTCAGATTAGGACTCCAGGATTTAGAGATGGGAGGGATTTCAGAGGTCATCTAGTGAAAGTCAATTCAAAATGAATTTACTAAGTGCTTACTCTGTGAAAAGCACCATGATAAGTATTAAGGACAAGAAAAAGTGTGAACTCCTGCCCTCAAGGAGTTTCCATTCTCCTAGATATAGGGGATACAATATGAGGAGAGTAAAAATACCAACCACTGGGAGGGAGATAGAAAGGGTTCTTTTAGAAGGAAGAACATGAGTTGAACCAGCCCTCTAGGCAACTATTTGGCAGAGTAGATCGAGCACTGGCCCTGGAGTCAAGAAAACCTGAGTTCAGATTTGACCTCAGATGCTAGTTGTGTGTCTGTGGACAAGTCCTCTGTCTGCTTCAGTTTCCACAACCATAAAATGGAGATAGTGGTAACAGTACCTACCTCCCAGGATTGTTGTCAGGATCAACTGAGATAATATTTATAAAGCATTCTTCACAAGGCCTGGAACATTGGTCAAAAATGGTGTTCTTTTTCCTTTTCTTCCTTCGTCATCTATAAAACGAAGACATCAGAACAGAAAGCACTGAGATCCCCTACAGCTCTGTGTCTATGAATCTGCGATCCTAAATTCTTTCAAAATTCTGGTTTCAATGTTTTAAAACATGCCATTAACTAGGGTCTCACTTCATGCCAAATATAGAAATAAGTAGGTTGTTTTGTTTTGTTTTATCCAAGCTGCAGGCTAGCTGTGGGAATCGAAAATCTTCTCCTCATGTCTGACTTTTGTTTTATAAAGATCGTGACATTTTCCTCAAAATTCAATTAAATACTATTTGATGAGCAGATATTAAGTGTTTACCATGGATCAGGCACTGAGCTAGGCAGCAGGAAAGACAAAAAGGAAAGACAGGAGATTGGATGATATCATCTTAGTGGTAGGGAGGAAATTTGTTTTGCAATTTCCTCATTTGTTCAAAGCCACGATTGCATGCGAGGATGTCTTAAATCCTTTCCTGGCTAAACCATTTGGTAAGCCTATGAATTCTAGAAACTAACAAGCAGAAATGGGCAGAAACACACACATGCACTAAACCATGAGGACAAACTTGAACTTGTCTTCCTGACTCCAAGCCCATAACTCCCTGTACTTTGCTCCTGAGCTCCCTTAATCCTCCTTCTCTGGAGAGTTTCACCAGCTGAACTAAAGGAACTTCCAGCACTCTTAAAGCTGCTCTCACTGTCTGTCAGCTCTCCCAAGCTTTGGGGGTGAGGGTGGGGGGCAGACCAGGACAAAGGCCACTGTAGGAACTAAGAAAGTAGGAGTCTTACCTTCAGCAACTAGAGACTTCTCTGGGGAGGTTCGGCAATGCAAGACAGGAAGCAAGCTTCAACAGGACCTGTTTCCCCGTTAGCCCTGTGGAATTCCCTTTGACTGCCTCCCTCAAGTTGGAAAACTTGGTCTGGTGTGGCAGTTTGGGGATATAACTTTAATTAAGCCCCTCAGTTATTAGTCACTCTTAGGCCACCACCCTCTCTCCCATCCCAAAAAAGTCCCTCCCACATTGAACTTGGAAGCCATCCATAACAGCTCAGCCAGTCCTCCACATTTCAGCCCTTCCTTTCCCCAGCAACTTTCCACCAGGAGTAACCCAAACACAGATATTCTCCATACAGAGAGTTAAATAAACTTTGATGTTTTGACAGTAGCTTGCTGGTTTATTTTTGTCCTGATGTCTGCATGCCTTTGAAAATGTGAAAATGTATTGTGCAGAAAGAAGAACACCTAGAAAGGTACCCAGAGCAAATAGGAGGTGAAGAAGATGGGGAGGGGGAGGGAAAGGATGAGGCATGGAAGACAGGAATAGGGAAAAGGATGGATATATGATTTCTTTAGAACAGGGAAATCCTGGGGGAGGAAAGAGGTAGTAGCTTCCTCTTTCAATGGAAGTTAGTACCTTCTCTGAAATTTTAGCCTTTGAGCATTGCCCAGAGCAGTGAGAGATTAAAGAGCTTGCTGAGGATCACACAGCCAGTAGGTGCCAGAGGCAGGGCTTAAATCCAGGTCTATCTGGCTCCAGGGCCACCTCTTTATCCACTCCCATGCTACACAGAGAATGTGAGCCAAATTAAGGTCAATCAATTTGAAAGGAGAGAAAAGAGATGAATATTCCATCATCTTCAAACACGCAATCTCTTTTCCCAGGAAAACTTGAAGAAGCCAAGCTATCTGTGTGGGCAGAAGTGGAGGAGTGGGAGTAGAAGTCTCTTTCTGTTAGCATTTTGTGGGTGGAACAGAAAGAAGGATGTGGGGAGTGAAGACATGGGAATCTTATTTTGCTTATAGCCTAGTCAGCTGTATGGCTTTCCTATTTCCTTCTTTTGGGTTTCTAAAAGGAATTAGACAATGAATAGCACACTAAAGTCTAGCAGAGACAGCCCTGAAGAGCACATTATTCATTTATTCCTGAATTCAAGTCATTATAGATAACCTGGTCTCTGAGCAGAGACCACAATGGTGAAATGGAATTGGAAACGAAAGGCGTGCATATGACACTTCTCTCTGTGCCTTTGCCTTGGCATCCACCATGCCTGGAAAGCACTTCTTCCTTTCTGCCACCTCACAGACTCCCTCACTTCCTTCAAGATTCAGGTCGATTATTACCACCTACATGAAATCTTTCCTGTTTCCCCCAACTGCTAGGGCCTGCCCTCCCTAATTACCTGATATATATTTTGTATTTATTTTACATATTATTGTCTATCAATTGTAAGTTCTTTAACTTCAGTGATCCTTTCTTCTTTCCTTCCTTCCTTCCTTCTTTTTTCTCTTTCTTTCTTTTTCTGTCTTTCTTTCTGTCTTTCCTTCCTTGTTTCTTTTGTTTTGGTCTTCGTATTTGTATCTGGCACTATCTTGCCCTAGTACAGTACTTGGCAAATAATAGGCATAATTTATAAATAAATATTGATTGATTGACTATTGAGCCATCCATGAAACATTAAGCAACTACTATCCACAATATGAAGAGATCAAGATGAGGTCTTCAAGCATATTATAATCTTTTTTTGTCTTTTAGATTTATGTGTATGTCAGTTGGAAAATGAGGTACGCAAAATTGATAAGAGGAGGATATTGGGCTGGATTATATTCAGGAAAATGTACAGTTATTTTAACAATTCCAAACTGCTAATTATAAAAGCCCATTTTACCACCATTATTTTCCTAGGGATACTATATTTCTATGAATCATGAGACACAACTATCAATATCTGCTCTCAGAAAAATCTTAATTATAAGTGATTCATGGAGCGATAGAAAGGCACAGCTACCCTAATACTGAGGTCTCATGAATCATACACATCATCTTTCCATGTAGGAACGTAAACAAAACAGTTCAACTTTAGTAAGTCCCTTGCAATTTCTTTTTCTTGTTTTTTTCTTGATTACCTTTTCATGCTTCTCTTGATTCTTGTGTTTGAAAGTCAAATTTTCTATTCAGCTCTGGTCTTTTCACTGAGAAAGCTTGAAAGTCCTCTATTTTATTGAAAATCCATATTTTGCCTTGGAGCATGATACTCAGTTTTCCTGGGTAGGTGATTCTTGGTTTTAATCCTAGCTCCATTGACCTCCAGAATATTATATTCCAAGCCCTTCGATCTCTTAATGTAGAAGCTGCTAGATCTTGGGTTATTCTGATTATATTTTCACAATACTCAAATTGTTTCTTTCTGGCTGCTTGCAGTATTTTCTCCTTGACCTGAGAGCTCTGGAATTTGGCAACAATATTCCTAGGAGATTTCTTTTTGGGATCTATTTGAGGAGGCGATCGATGGATTCTTTCAATTTCCATTTTGCCCTGTGGCTCTAGAATATCAGGGTAGTTCTCCTTGATAATTTCTTGAAAGATGATATCTAGGCTCTTTTTTTGATCATGGCTTTCCAGTAGTCCAATAATTTTTAAATTATCTCTCCTTGATTTATTTTCCAGGTCAGTGGTTTTTCCAATGAGATATTTCACATTGTCTTCCATTTTTTTCATTCCTTTGGTTCTGTTTTATACTATCTTGATTTCTCATCAAGTCACTAGCTTCCACTTGCTCCAATCTCATTTTGAAGGTAGTATTTTCTTCAGTGGTCTTTTGGACCTCCTTTTCCATTTGGCTAATTCTGCCTTTCAAGGCATTCTTCTCCTCATTGGCTTTTTGGAACTCTTTTGCCATTTGAGGTAGTCTATTTTTTAAGGTGTTGTGTTCTTCAGTATATTTTTCATATTTTTTTGGGTCTCCTTTAGCAAGTCATTGACTTGTTTTTCATGGTTTTCTCGCATCCTTCTCATTTCTCTTCCCAATTTTTCCTCTACTTCTCTAACTTGCTTTTCCAAATCCTTTTTGAGCTCTCCCATGGCCTGGGACCAGTTCATGTTTTCCTTGGAGGTTTTTGTTGTAGGCTCTTTCACTTTGTTAACTTCTTTTGTCTGTATGTTTTGGTCTTCTTTGTCACCAAAAGAAAGAATGCAAAGTCTGAGACTGAATCTGGGTGTGTTTTCGCTGCCTGGCCATATTCCCAACCAACTAACTTGACCCTTGAGTTTTTCAGCAGGGTATGACTGCTTGTAGACTAAAGAATTCAATGTTCCATGCTTGGGGGGATACGCCAGCTCTGCCACACCAGCACTTCTCCTTCCCCAAGAACCCCCAACCAGGACTGGACTTAGATCTTCAGCAGGCTGTGCACTCCTGCTCTGATCCTCCACTTAATTCCTCCCACCAGGTGGGCCTGGGGCCGGAAGCAACTGCAGTTGTATTTCTGTAGCTGCCCCACCTCCACTGCCCCGGGGGGTGGGGGGGTGGAGGGGTATCCAACCTCAAATTCCTTCCACTCCCGCAACTTTTCCCACTAACTTTCTCTGTTGTCTTTGGTGTTTGTGTGTTGAGAAATCTGGTAACTGCTGCAGCTCACTGATTCAGGGCCCTAGGGCACAATCTGCCCAGTTCCTGGTCTGGTTGGTTCCTCCACCGCCAACCCTGGGCTCTGCTCCCCTCTGCTCCCAGCTTCGTGTGGGGTAGACCTCACCCAGAGACCATCCAGGCTGTCCTGGGCTGGAGCCCTGCTTCCCTCTGCTGTTTTGTGGGTTCTGCAGTACTAGAATTGATTCAGAGCCACTTTTTATAGGTTTTTGGAGGGACTTGGCAGGGATCTCACAGTAGTCCCTGCTTTCCAGCTGCCATCTTTGTGGATCTTCTATTAACATGGCTTGGAAAGAAAAAGATTCTCACAGGGTTTGTGATATGCACACATAGTAGGGATTTCCTACCTCAACGAGACCATGCATATATTGAGGTATTGAAGCATAGATATCAAATTCTGTCTCACAGTTCCTATGAAATTCATGCATTTCCCTATCTTAATCATGCTAGAAGTGAAAGGTCTACTCAAGGGCTCAGTCCCACTCTGATTACCATAAAAGCTTTGACCTGCACTATTTCTGACATGGGATTGTTTTCCCCCCATTTAGGCAACCTGGTGACCTTTCTGTTCCTAGCAGCTCACCATATTTAAATCAAATTTAGTGCAGGCACTCAATCAGCATAGCCCACTGTAGCCCAGGACACCCATATCAGCCTACCAGGTAACTTAGATTACCATCATGTGCCAACATATCTGACTCATATCTTTATAATATAAAAGAAAATATTTCCAAACTCAAAAATAGGATGATGCGGAGATACTACTATGTATAGTCACTTTGCCCATGATTCCTTGTATGATAAAAGCAAAATCCACTTCATAGGCTAGGCTAGATTTTCCCTAAAGTGGCAATGAAACTATCCTTAAAGATTTAATTGGACCAAGACACTCAGGCCCCAACTATTGACATGGTTTCATGGTTGTCAAAATTTAAAAGTCCACACATGAAGAGTCATGCATTCCTCAGGTTTGGCACACTATGTGACCAAGTGTGCCACAGTGCCAGATGCGAAGTGAGGGTAGCTGTGTTCTACTGAATCAATGCTGTTTTTTTGATGAATATCCTTTCTATGTAAAATAAATTTTTTTTATTTTATTTGATTTGGTGTATAGATGTCTCGTTCCATTCCCATCTTGCACATGAATTACTGAATCACAAGGGGATTGATTAGTGGGTAGTGATAGCTATAAAAAGTGAGTTTCAATAAAATTTTTTAAAATGCAGCCCTAAAACAGTACAGAAACGTCTGCCACTACCTTATTAAATTTTGTTAAATATGCCTCCTTAAAAACACTGTACATTACAGGAGCTCATCATTTCTTAAACTTTTTATTCTTTTTATATGAAAATGTTTGTATTTGTTGCTGATTGTTAAGTTCACAATAACAAAAAGAAAATTCCTTAAAGGAAAGGGAAGATGAATGGCAGAGATATTTTTTGAGGTTGAATTTAAAAGACTTGCAACTGATCCAATGTTGAGGGTGGACAAAAAAGGAAAGTCAAGATAATATAAAAGTTTTGAATGTGAATAACTGGGTTAATGATGGTGTAGGTGTAACTTTTCTTTTCTTTTCTTTTCTTTCTTTCTTTCTTTCTTTCTTTCTTTCTTTCTTTCTTTCTTTCTTTCTTTCTTTCTTTCTTCCCCCCGCCTTTTTCTTTCTATCTAGCTAACTGATGGAATCTAGCATTTTCTTGGATGTGGAAGAAACAGGAACACCTAGCTTTTTTTTTGTTTTTTGTTTTTTTTTTTTGGCAGGGTAATTAGGGTTAAGTGACTTGCCCAAGGTCACACAGCTAGTACATGTGTCAAGTGTCTGAAGCCGCATTTGAACTCAGGTCCTCCTGACTCCAGGGCTGGTGCTCTACTCAATATACCACCTAGCTGCCCCAACACCTAGCTTTTTACTGAATGTTATGTAAGCTGGTTTTTACTAATTAGGCAGGAACCGTAGCATATGACCAATCAAGGAGCTTGCTGGAATTCTGGGAATGCAGATTCTATGGCACGCTGCTGCATTTTGAGAATTGAGATTATGAAACCCTGACAGAAGTAGATATATGCTTGGGGCATTTCTAAACTCCCAGTAGTCTCTGAATAGGAAAAAGAAAGTGCTTTCAATAGCATGAAATGGTGGGAAAGGAGCATTTAAGCCCACATGAAAACAAAGAGATGATTGCGAGGACAAGCCCTAGAGAAAGTAAGGCCTGGGATAGACTATACAGGTGGGAAAGATTTGCTACAGCAGGAAGGAAGGACATATTCATCCTCTTAAGCAGGAATGAAAGAGGAAGCAATGGATACAGAAACTGAAAAGCTCTGAGGTATGGAGAAGAGTTGAGGAACTTCCATGAGAAGACATCAAAGATATTTAACAATATAAAGTGTTTTGCTGACAATGTCGTGAATGTGAATGTAATATAAAACATTAAGATGTAAACTGGGAATGGTTCTATATAAGCTTTAGTGTATAAATGTGTGGGATCAGGGTGAGTTTGAGGGTATGAGGAGAAAAGGAAAGGTTTTGAAATGGCACCATGGAAAAGAAGTTGTGAAAAGTTGGCGTGTTGAGCAATAGTGAGTTGCCTGATGGAGGTCATGCTCTAGGAATTTGTCGTTCATGACACCATGTTAAAAGAATGGTTTAGCAGAGAGCTAACGTTACATTGTTGTCCAACAGGGGAAACACTAAATGCATCCTTGCAATGGTGGCCTAGAACAGCCTTCCCTCTACCACCAGCTCTGATTAATATGCACTCAGATAAACTTGGGATATTCATTCTGCTTCATATGGTGTTGTATTCCAGACATGAAACCTCAACTTCCTGTCGTTTTCAAACCTATTGGACTCCTGGTTCCTGATTCCATGCTGCCTTCTCCTTTCTTCTTTCCAGCTGCACTTGCATCATGGGAATACCTTCCATCCTCAACTCTGCCCACTGAAATCCTTTTCTCCCTTCAATTCCCAACTGCTGCTACCTATTAATCAAGACTAGAAATCAGCACATGTGTAACCTATATCTGATTGCTCGCAACGTCAGGAAGGCAGTGAAGGAGGGATAGATTTTGGAATTCAAAACTTTAAATAAAATATCTAAAAAATTGAAAAAAAAGACTTAAAATCAGTAAAATCTGGATTAAAATCTCACTCCAGATGTTTACTAGCTGTGTGACCCTGGGCAAATACTATAACTTCTCTTGACTTCAGCTCCTCAAGTGAAAAATGAGTAGCTTTCAAGCTCTAAATCTTTGATCTTGTGATCCATCTATTTCTCCATAAATTGTCATAGAGCACTTTGCTTGGATCCATCCTTTGCCCTTATCATAGTCTGACTTGTGGTTGCCTCACTCACAGTGAGCACCTGAAAAGACCTTAGCCTAAAAGGGCCAAGGTGTCCCAGTGCATTCTGGGCCATCTCCAGTCATCCTGGTGAATATCAGGCCACTGGACCCAAATGGCTCTAGAGGAGAAAGTGAGGCTGGTGATCTTGCACAGCCCTCCCTCACTCAAATTAAAATCAACTGCAAGTCATGTCATCATTTCCCTGATGTCATGGTCCTCTTCGAAAATGAAGGATAAATACAACCTCTGAATAGCCTCTCCTGTCCTATCCTGTCCTCCCTCCCCTCCCTCCCCTCCTATCCCCTTCTCTCCCCTCCTCAGAAAGTACATTTCAGTGGCCGAAGGTTGCTTCCTTTACTTTGGGTTTACCGGCTAGATTTCTTTCTAGAAAACCATGCCTTAAATCCACCTCACTCTGGAGCTCATAGACTGAACAATAGGTCCCTGCCCTCCTAGCACAGAGTGAATGTAAATACTAAATAGTCACTGTTTCTCTGAGGGTCTTCCCTTCCTAGTTTGATATTTTTTTGAGTTTTTGATTAAAGGGGCCATCCCTTGATCAACTTCTTAAAGAGGCCTATTCACTGAATGGGTATTACCTCACTCACAGTGAGCACCTGGAAAGACCTTAGCCTAAAAGGGCCAGGGTCTCCCAATGCATGGTGGGCCATCTCCAGTCATCCTGGTGAATATCAGGCCACTGGACCCAGATGGCTCTGGAGGAGAAAGTGAGGCTGGTGACCTTGCACAGCCCTCCCTCACTCAAATCAAAGTCAACTGCAAGTCATGTCATCATTTCTCTGATGTCCTGGTCCTCTTTGAGAATGAAGGACAAACACAACAATTCTGACCTGTATTACATTTGTTTTTGTGTTCTGTCATATGGTAATTAGATTATAATGTCCTTGAGAGAAGAGACTCATCTTTGTAACCCCAGCAAGGGAAGTTTAGGTGGCACAACAGATAGAGTGCCAGACTTGAAGTCAGGAAGATTTATCTTTGTGAGTTGAAATCCAGCCTCAGACAGTTACTGGGTAACTGGATAAATCATTTAACCCTGTTTGACTCAGTTTCCTCATCTGTAAAATGAGCAGGAGAAAGTGGCTAAGCACTCCAGCATCTTTGCCAAGAAAATCCCAAATCCTGTCACAAAGAGTCAGACAGGACTGAGAACAACTAAACAGATATCCCCAGTGCCTGGCACGTGATAGGCATTTAATAGATATTTGTTGAATATGCATGGAATGATTTTGTTTAACCTTAGCCTATAGGGTATAAGCACTCAATGGTCTTCAGCTTGACTGTATGGATGTATTAGCCGAAAGAAACAAGATTTATTTGCTGAAATGCCAGCTTCTCCACTGTCTATATATTAATGCAACTCATTTCCCCTCTATGTTTCTTCTCCTCTCTAATAGACTCACAGAAGCTGTAGTGGAAATGTCACCATCTTGCCACATGGAGCTTTGGCCAGAAGCAAGGATAGAGAAGGCAACTTTGAAACAATAACATTTGTGCTCGAATCTCTTATGCGTCACTTCAGTCCTAGCTGTGTGACCTTAGGTGAGTCCTTTCATCTGGTCTCTAAATTCCTTTCAAACTTTAAGTCTTTGATGCTCTTGATGCCCTCAGTCTTAGTTTCCTCGTCTGTAAAATGATGGGGCTATATTGAGTGATCACTATACTTCTAACTCTAGCTAGTTCTATGGAAGGGAGATCTGAAAGCTTAACTCTCATTCTTTCTCCCTCCGCCTCTCCTTCTGCCTCCCCCTCCCCCTTCTCCCCCACCCCCGAGATTTGGCTAGCTTTTTACAAAAATTGCTTTGATGGACTTTACTGTTTTCTGGGTGACTATTATCTTGTGAAAATGGAGCAAAATTTAGGCCTGGCACGTCACTCCCTGTTTTGTGACAGTCCTCTGGCAGAAGAGATCCCTCCTGGGAGGACGTTGGGTTCCCTACTGACACTTGCTTTCTAAGACTGGGCTTACAATGCTATACTCCCTTAGTGTACATAGCTGTCAACTGGTTGAGTCTTTGTCCAGGGTCCTGATTTATGTTTAAGGAAGGTCTATGAACCAGTCAGAGATGTCAGTGAAGACAATGAATTGAAGTGCCGAGAATAATATGTGAAACAATGGGAATCAGTTCGATGCTAAGTTTTATTGGTGAACAATAGATATGGGTGGGAGAGGGGAAAGAAAGAACTAGAGAGGGAGAAAGGGACCTAATATACAACTCAGTCACAAACAGCAAAACTTGCATAAAGGAGGCACTGCACTGGGAGCACAGAAATGTGAAATATCCATTCAGCATCCACAGAGTCTCCTTATGAGGGTGGGATACTTATGCTCTGATTTTGGTGTATTCCTGGAATTATCTACTTTGCACATCATGCAGGACATGAGGACTATGAGGAGAATCATGACTGGCCATGGCCTTACACATAGGGGATTTTGGGGGAGTACAAAGGTGCAGGTAGAAAAACAAGCTAACTATTTGAAAGATTAGTTTGGGTCATATAGTGTAATGACAAGCAAAGTGGAACTTTTTGTTTTGCTCTTTTTTCTTTTGGAGTTCTAGTTCTCATCACTTAGGCAATCAAGCGCCTTTGACTGAGTCTTGCCTTTGTTTGAATCAAGAGTCTTTGATTGAATCAAGAGTCTTTGATGACCTGCTTAAGTCACAAGAAAGCCTAAGTCACATGAGTTTGAGTCACATGGTTGTGACGCCCTCTGTGGGCTGACCCTGAAGAAGTATATATATATATATATATATATATATATATATATATATATATATATATACACTCTGAGGTTACCATTTTGGTCTGAGGGCTCACTCATTGGAAGAGTGTACATATGGAGACTCTAAGTAGCCATTAAGGAGCCCCCCAGCTTTGAAAACCCAGGTGTTGGTGCTTCTTTCTCTGATAACTGTATGTATTGCTATAGTCAGACAGTTAGAAGCCTGTCTGTTAATTTGTGTTATTTTCTCTGTAATTTCTGTTTGTATTTACTCTGAAGTTCAGGATGCTGACTTTTTCCCCTGAACTAAGTGAATGATATATGTATGTTTAAAGTAAGATTGTTAACCCCTTAAAGTTGCTTCCCTTAGAAAAGCAGATCAAAGAACCTGTGCTAGCAGCCCTCTCATGTGTTGGTGTTATTGGCCTTACACAGTCACAGTAGCTGCAAGCAGCATTGTTGTTATATATAGCTATGCTAAACTCAAAAAATATTGCCGGTACTATTCCTTCTATGAGCTATGACTTTCCTCAAGGAGAAACTATTATGGTATCTATAAGCTATGACCTCCTTTGAGGAGAGACTGTCATGGTGGTCTCAATAACCACTGAGCCTTATCTTATAACCATTCACCCCTTGGTCTCTGAGACTACTCATGACCTGTATGTTGATGCAATATGTAGGGAATAGTCCCCTTTGATAACTGGGCCTTAAAAAGGTAGCAGAGCATGGGGAGTTAGTAGAGTGCCCAGCTGTATAGAGGACTAGAAGTCCTGGTAAGTGATGGGGCTTGGTAGGGCTGGTGGGTGGCTGGAGGTATCCTGGAAGAGGTGAGAGATGTGGGCTTGCCAGAAACAGAGACAACTGGGGAGACACCAGGGATTCAGGGAGCAAAACCCTTGAGGTCTGGGACTATGAGTGAAGCAATAACTACAATAGCAACCAAACAACCAGCAACAGCCACACGTCCTCCCCCAAAGCAAATCCATTTCCCATCCTTGGAGCTCATAGTGAACATGAAAGTAGGTATTAATGACCTTATTTTGGTCCCAGGTTGGGATTGTAGGCAAGTCACCTTATCCAGAGAAGCTGCTCTAGGCACCGCTCCAGAAACAGGAGTTTTGTTCCTGACTCAGGAATTTTGCCCTCAGAAGTGACTTTCAGTTCTCTCCCCAAACTGTGCCTAGGCAGGACTTGGAGGCTATGAGGAGAATTGGAACTGGCCATGGCCTTGCATCACACAAAGCGAGTCCATTTAATATACCTAAGCCCTAGAACATTGGGACATGCAGGCTGTGAGGGGAATCACTACCCTAGGGATGGATTTGAGGAAGGGTTTCTGGGTACAAGGATAACCTATATCCCATTAGTCTGGCAGGGTTCTGACCTGGGGCCTGCAGGGTCCCTAATAGGAATTCTCTCTCTGCAGTCTTTGCCAAGTGTACAGGTTGAGTGCCTGAGTGGCTGTGGCTGTTCTATTCCCCTGAATACTACTTATTTACCTGTTAAGTGACCTGAGGTCATCCAATTGGGTACCACCCCCCTCTCCGTGCCTTATCCCTAAATTTTCAGTAGAGAGTGCTCTGGAGAAAAGCGTCCTGATCTCACCTTTCTTTATTTTGGGGGCCATGTGGGTCAAGCTGGTTCCTGTTGTGGGTTTGGGGTCCCTGGTTATTCTGGTTCAGACCCCACCTATTTCATGGTAAAAGGGTAGTGGCCATAACACTCCTGAGTGCAACTGGAACCAGATTAAAATTTAATTGAGAAATATTTAAAAAAAATAAATAAAAATGCAATAGAACATGGATAAAATTAATAAGTGGTTTTCTAAGTCAATACGCTATCACAGGAATCCTTATATATGATTTCGAAGCCCCATTTCTCTGTGAGTTTGACACCATTGCTGAAAGGCACTGAACAGAGTGGGCACTTAGTAAATGATTTCTGAATTTAGCCAAATTGAGCCAAGAATAAAGTGTTAAAATCAGTCGTGTTCCTGCTGAGAATTTACAAGCTGTGGATAAAGTTTTTTGTTTACTTTTTCTTCCTTACCCAAGAAGTTAGTTATTCCTAGTTACTTTTCTCTCTCAGGAATAAAAAGTACTACCTTCACAGTAACTCTTTAGGAGTACAACAATTTGCAGAGGGCATCATTAAAAGTCTGCTTCTCTGTTGTGTAAATGGGTTACAGTGGGACTTAATCCCATGTGTTCAAAATAAACATTGACCAGCTGTGTTGTGAATGGTTCCTAAGCTACAGAACTGTCTAAGCAAGCAAAGCCTTAAGGGGGTTTTAAGTGTTTTTGTCCCTTTTCTTTGCAGGTCATGAAAGAAAGGGTATCTTGGGTGCAGTTTTGACCATCAAGCAACAAAAAATCTAATCTATCTTCACAAATCCCATCATGTGACATGGTTCTAGATAATTAAATATATACTCAGCATCTGACAAAGTCATAAAGTTTAAGAGCAAATTCCCTCTACTGCCATTGTCAAAGAATCATCATCTCATATTGGGGCAAAGGGTGGAATAACTTAGTGGATATAAACTCAGGTGCCTAGATAATCCATATCATGGCACCAGCACCATGACTTACTCTCTGCATGCCCATAAATTGCTACCTTCCTCTCTAGCATCTATGAAAGCTCTGCACTATCTAGGGCTATATTGCCTTACACTCCAATTATGTCATTTTAAACATACATACAAACATTCACACATGTGTGAATTCACCCAAATATATGTGTACAAGTATGCTTGTTTTATGGGGGAAGGAGTATTGACCTATGATTTGGAACAAGGAGCTCTTTGTGAGGAGCCCCATTCTTCTAATATAGATCTGCAACTCTTCTGCGTATCTACGACTTAGGGTCTTTTTGTGTTATCTGGGGCATTGTAAGGTTAAGTGACTTGCTTGGGGTCACAACATCAGTATGATTCCTGACTCTGTGTTGGTCTCTCTACACTACATGGCCTTTCATAAATAAATTTCTGTAAAAATATACACAAATATATAAATATTCTGTGTATATACGTATACAAAATAGTGTGTATACACATGCATGCATCACGCCTATATACATATATATAATACATATATATACATATATATAATACATACATATATATATATATACACATATATATACATACACATATGCAGCATAGTGGACAGAGAATAGAGAATTCACCTCAGAGGTAGGAAGACCTTTGACATACATTGATGGTATCTGGGCACATCCTATAACCTCTTCATAGTTCCATATAACTCTGTAAGATTCAAAGTTATAGGATAGGCACCTGTATGCATTTATAGAGAAAGCTCATCACTGGGACCTCTGTAGAGTAATAAAAACATGTCTGATGACAAAGGAACTTATGTATCATATCTCTGTGTATACATGTAGGTATATGTTTATTTACATTTGTCTTTATGTGTACATTTATATGGAGCCAGATAAAGCTTTGGCTGGGTGTGGTATGCAGGATGTATTGATGCCAACACTCCCCTCTCACTTCTCACTGCTGGTGACTTTTCTTTGCTAAATTCCCTCTGGGTTCAAAGCATTGTGAGGTATGAATAAACTTAAAAATTACTAAAATTGCAGAAATTATTTCTCAAATCAGCTCAGTCTCAGATTATGCATCTTTCGGCTTGGACTCAAAAGCTTTTATATAGATTGTTTAAGCAACTTGAAAAACAGCTTCAAGTAAGAGATAGACAAAATGGCTTCTAAAGAAGCAGGTTTCTACTTGCAAGCTGTGAGGGCTACAGGAGAGAAGTTGAACCTTTCTCTTCCACAGCCCCACCCAACCTACCTCCCAGGAAATTGAAAATGAAGCAAGTTTAAGGAAAACATTTGAACCAATTGAAGATGGGGAAAGGAG
This sequence comes from Trichosurus vulpecula, assembly GCF_011100635.1. Lineage (NCBI taxonomy): Eukaryota > Metazoa > Chordata > Mammalia > Diprotodontia > Phalangeridae > Trichosurus > Trichosurus vulpecula. Next base: position 7,084,966 of record NC_050581.1, on the reverse strand, counting down.
AGCAGGAATTTTTCCCAGGCAGTACACAACTGCTGGTTGTAGATTAGATCTCTTCTCTAGTTCACTATCTCTGGCCTTCCCAATCATGTCTCTTTCTACCTTATGCATACTCTGTTATGCCATAAGGTCTTATTTCTCCTTGCTTTCCTTGCTTTCTGACACAAAGACAGCACCTTGATTTCTTGTTTGTCAGGGGAAGTATGGGAGAGCAGTATGGTTTGCAGCCTGTCTTCTCTTCATTCTCTCTTCATGGCTTCTCTATGTCTTCACCACATGATGCCTCCTTAAAATTAAATTCCTTCTGAGGTCTAAAAGTCCTAGAAATTATGGACTGTTGAATAATGGCTACACACTAGTATTTCTGTCTCACAAAGTTTCCATGGGGCATTTCTGGGAGATGTAACACACACACACACACACACACACACACACACATCTCTTCTCTTAGCAAAGTCTAGCTTTCCCCCACTGTGTTTCTCTTTCTCAAACCAGAAAGGCAACATAAGCAATCCCTTGAAAGATATCCCCTCTCTCAGACTACAGACAGTACTAAAGAACAATTTTGCCTTTCTTTAACCTATCAGCTCTCAGCAAAGGAATGCCCTTCTTCCTATCAGTTAGTTTCCCAGCAAAGCAGCTGTAAAGTCAGACTTTTAGCTCTGTCCTTTTCAGCTCCTGTCTTCCATAAACAACTATTTTATTGATTCTGGTCTCTTCTGTCCCTGGCTTTCTGAGTGCTCATCTTAATTTCCTCCTTCTGTTTTCACCTGATTGTCTCCTATCTTTTGTTTCCTCTGCTTTTCTTGGCTTCTAATGCTGTAAATAAGATTTCCTCACAATCAACTATCATTTCTAACATACTGTGAAACTCAAAAATTCCATCTTTCTGTTAGATATGATTCCAAAAGTCCTTATATAATTTACCCATAGTCAACAAACAATTACTTGATTCATAATTTATTAATTATATACTTGAAAACTCTGAAAAGAGCCACATGTAAATAAGCTGATAGAACACAATGCTGTGGGACCATTTTTACCTCAGTCAGTGCTCTTCCTTCTAAGTACAATTAATTATCTGAGGAGCAGTAGTCCAACTACTGCACCATATTCTCAGGTCCTCAGAGCAATTTATATCTCAACATTTTATCTGAAAGGCTATCTTTGCTTTTCTCACACTGATTTTGTCCGTTTTCCTGGCACAAATGTTCTTTTTCCTGTCCCTTTTAGCAAATAAAATGTCTATTTTAAAAGAGACCTTACCTTTCATACATGCATATATACTTATAAATATGGAGAGGCAAGATAGACTTAGAGAAGAAGCATGGATTGTCTGGAAATTGACTGGTGGAGGGGCAGTACCCAGAATTTCCTGCTATTTGAAGTACTAGCTGGGGAAGTCTGTATGGCCCTGTTCTTCTCTACAGTGTGAGAGAGATGACATGGTACAGTGTTTGGGGTGCTGATTTGAAGTCACAAAGACCTGGGATCAAGTCTCGCTTTTGACACTTACTAGTAGTGTGGACTTGGACAAATCACTGAACATCTATGTGAGTGTGTTGGTAGCCAAAATGGGCTCCTTAGCACTTAGTTCAACAAGTGCCCTTGAATAGTTTGGCTTTTGTTCCATTTGAGTAATTTAGTGTATTTAATTTGAGCCTTACTAAGTGCCCCAGGCCCAAACCCCTATTGGGTGTAAAACCTTAGTGGGTGTGGATTGGCAACTAAGGTGGGGCCCAAGGTGGGGCTAACTCCAGGGAGGGCCTAGTTTACATGTCTGGGAGAGCAGAGGCTCTTAGACCACATGGGTTTAAGTCTTAAGTCACCTCTTTGTGGTGATTCTAGGTCACATGGGTGAGTTGCATGTGTGACTCACCCCTGACCCTGAAAAAGATATAAAACCAGGGGTTGGCTGTCTCTTCTTTGGAGTTCTTACCCACAGCAGTGGTAGCACGTGACTCTGGGCCAGCCCTTGTTCTGAGCTCCCGGGCTGAACCTAGATGTTGGTAACTATGAATTGTATTGGATCTGTCTGTTGCTGTTTGTACTTTGTTTGTATTTTGTTCTGAAGTTTAGGATACTGGTTTTTTCTCCTGAACTAAGTGAATGCTGTCTGTATGCTGGATTAAAGTAAACTTGTCAACCCCTTTAACCTTGCTTTCCTTATTAAAGCAGATCAAAAGAACCTGTGCTGTTGGCAGCTTTCTGGGTGCTGGCTGTGGGTGGATCTTACAGCCCCACAGAAGCTGCTAGCTGGATTATCGAAACAGTGAGTCAGGCAAATCTCTGGCACTTATCTACTAATCAGGGATTAGTTGCAATGTGTACTCATTGATTGGGCTGCTAGGTGGCACAGTAGATGGAGTGCTGGGCCTGGAATCAGGAAGACTCCTCTTTGTGAGTTCAAATCTGGCCTTCTGATACTTATTGACTGTGCGACCCTGGGCAAGTCACTTAACCCTGTTTGCCTCAGCTCCTCACTTATAAAATAAGCTGGAGAAGGAAATGGAAAACCATTCTAGTATTTTTTCCAAGAAAACCCCGAATAAGGTTATGAACAGTAGGACATGACTGAACTGAAATTGACTGAGAGAGACTGAAAGCAATGAGTCCAATTTTTTCTGTTATATCTGACTCTTTGTGACCCCTTTGGGAGTTTTTGTGCCAAAGATACTGGAGCCATTTCCTACTGCAGCTCATTTTACAGATGAGGAAACAGAGGCAAATAGGGTTAAATGACCTCCCCAGGATCACACACTAGTAAGTGTCTGAAGCCAGATTTGAAGTCATTTAGGAAGCTATTAAAATAACCAAGGCTAGAAATAATCAGGGCCTGAACTAAAATGGGTGGTTATGATTAGAAAGAAGCAGAATAAATTTGAGAGATGCTGTAGATGTCTTTTGAAAACAATGTCTTCATCATGTCACTGCTCTATTAAATAACCTTCAATTCTAAAGTCCTTGGTCAGGGATTCAGGGTTCCCTACACAGGTAAGGAATTACATCTGACCAGGCTTATGACACTACCTGGCTGATGATGTGTGACATATATACTAGAAATATGTAGAATGACTACAACTGAGAACAACTCTTTGTTTACTTTTCCTTCAGCAAGTTTCTTGCTTCTTGTTGTTGCCGATGTTGAGTCATTTCAGTTGGGTCTGACTCTTCACTGCCCCGTGTGGGGTTTTCTTGGAAAAGATACTGAAATGGTTTGCCAATTCCTTTTCTGGCTCATTTTACAGGTGAGGAAACAGAGGCAAATACAGTTAGGTGCTCTCTCCAGGGTGACACAGCTAATAAGTGTCTGAGGACAGACTTGAACCCATGTGCTCTATCTACTGCACGTCTCAGCTGCTTCTGGTTAAATCACTTAACCTTTTTAGACCTCAGTGTCTTCATTTAGATTATAAAGGGAGTTGTCTAAAATGACCTCCAAATTCTCTTTCACCTCTAGCTCTGTGGTCCTGTTATGTTATGTGTCCCAGCCACTCTCTTCTCTGATTTCCCAGTTTCAGTCAGACGAATGAGGCTAGTTTCATCTTCTAGTGTCTTTACTCATGCTGCTCACTTAAAGCAATGTGATTTCATGAAAAAAGAACTGAGTCAGTTCAAGACAGAAACTGAGGCCTTATAGCTACCAAAGTATTGACAGAAGCATTCTGTGTGGTAGCAAAGAACTGGAAACAAAGTGAGAGCCCCAGAGGTAGGGAATGGAGAAGAGGGAACAATGGTGTATGAATGTAATTGAATATCCTGGGCAATAACCACTGATGACATGAAGAATTCAAAGGAACACCGGAGAATGTTTAAGATTTACTAATGAGTAAAATAAGCAGAACCGAAAGAAAAATATACAGAATGACTACCACTGTGTAAATGAAAAAAATGACTAAAAAAGCTGAACTCTGGGTAATTGAAAAATCAATGATGGTTCCAGCGAGGAGATAATTTTACATATATATTTTTCACAGAAAGACTGTAGGATTACTAGGTCAGAATTTTGCAAATACTGTCAATATAGTTACTCTATCAATGGTTCTTGGTTAATTGCTTTTCTTTGTCACAAGGAAATGTTCAATTCCCTTGATCTGGGAGACAGAGGTTCCAGAAATGACTCTGATATGAAGGCAAAAGCCATCATAAGTAAAACTTTTTTTTGAAGAAAAGAACTTCATCAGACCTACATTCTAGCCCTGGTTCTGAAATTTCCTACCTTTGTGACTATGGGCCAATCATTCAGACTCTCAGTCTCATTGATAAAATACAGATGGGTGCTCAGGCTCCTGTTAGTCACAAAGCTATGATTCCACCTTCCTATCTAGATTGCCTTCCTCATCTCTCTTCATGTTCAAAATCTACTCATTATTTTAAGGTCAGTTCATGTACATTTTAAAAATCATTTTTTTCCACTCTGAACTCCTACCAAACTTATTTTTAGCACCACACAGTTTAAAATAAAACCTTATCCATGAATCTCACCACTAAATAATCAGTTTAGTTTCTTTATTATAAGTTAAAATTAAAAAAAATTGAAATTCCATTCTGATCTGTTTCTTCTGTATTTGTTTTGTCTCTTCTAACTGGGCAATAAGATTCTTGAGATTAAGATAACATGTAAAAATTATTTTATGTTCCCCACAGAATCTGGAACCATGTTGTCATGGTGTAGGAGGGAGAGTTCTTTTATTAGGTTCCTATCCTCTACAAGGATGCTGCTTCTGATTAGAATATATTGTTAAAGAATTACGGAAAGGATGCCATGGTTAAGATACAAAGTTTATTGTGGTAACCAAATCTAGAAGGCTAGTCAAAAGTTGGGAAACAGGCTGGGAAAGAGCTCCAAATCTAGGGAGCTGTTAGACAAAATGCTGGTGAATGAAAGTTGGTGCCATGTGAAGAATCTGCAGGCAACATCTTCCTTTTATGGTAGTACAATGCCAGCCATGCATCCTTCTGCAACATCCAGGTCAGGCACCACTGTGAACCTAGCCAACGGTAACATGAAAATATTATTATTAATAATAATATGGTAGAAACTAAACTTATTCACTTAACGGTAGAGATTAAAGGATAGGGTTTCATTTTAGAGGTCAGTGATAAAGTACTATTGCCCATCCTACAGGTTATTTATTGAGTATCAAAGAATGACCACAAGTTCTAAAACTGTGTGTGTGTAATTTTTCATAATTTCGATTTGTGTATTACTATACATATGCTGGCTTTTTATTTCTATATGCACACAAGTACACATACATTTTGGGAAATGCAATCCCTTTTTTTAACATGGCACATATAATTTCTACCATGCACGAGGGCCTGTAGCATAGTGTGGACGGAATTACTGCACCAACTGGCTCTTGTAGTGAATGCTGTTTCCTCATTTGTACTGAGATGCCTGCACATTTGTCATCAACCAAATGACTCTCCTTACTGAGTATGTGAACAGATAAAATCCGGAAAACACACGAAAGACCATTAGTCTATCTGAAAACAAATCAAATTCCAAAGAATAAAGCAGGGTGCATCATGCCTAAAAAGAAACAAGATTAAGGGCCCACGTTTATCAATGTATTTTCTTTCATACATTAAGAATGACTGTGTCTATTACAAGCATTTTACTTCAGCATATGAAGTATGTGTACAATTAAATATTGGATGCTGGAAATGTCAGTTTATTTGGAGGATATGCACATATGCACATTGTTAATTGGAAATTATATTATTAAAGATGGGATATGATATGGCCATATATGAGAGTCGCATGAAAATTTTTTCAGGGGAATAGGACTTTTTAAAAAAATTGTTTGTGGCCTCATTGGTTTTCTGGAAAAATTAAAATGCATCATATATGTTCTTCATACTTTTTTTTGATGCGTCACACAAGATGGATTTATTTGGGCTTGCCCCCAAATTGTATTAGCACAAAAAAGAGAAAGCCACGAGATTTTACATTCTTACAATGCTACAATTTAATTTAGGAAAAGATCCTTGAAGTCACCTAGTGGAACTCCCATTTTTTATAGAATACTAAACTGTGGCCCAGAAACATAGCTAGCTAGAATTGTAAGTAAGGCCCTATGCTTTCAAGGGTAGGGAGCTTTCATTTACCGTACACCATAAACTCCTACCGTGTTAAGTCCTTAAGGGAGAAAAGTGAATTGATTTTTTTTCTTTCTTGAAAGTACTACCCATGTTCACAGAATCCATTATCTGTTCCACAATCACTTATTAAGTACCTACTATGTGCTAGGTCCTATGCTGGGTACAGAGGATACAAAGGAAAAAATATCAAAAGTGTCACCCTCAAAGGACTTACATTCTTCAAGAGGAGAAAGGTCCAATGACATGCGCAAAGAGAAGTGAAAATATATGCATACATGTATATGTATACATATATCCAGAATAAATATACATGCATGCATGTACGTATATCCAGAATGAGCAGAAAGTAATGTTGGGTGGGACTGTCTAATAACTGGGAAAATAAAAAAAAATCTCTTAAAGCATCTGATCCTTGAAGGGAGCTGGAACTTCCAAATGGAGATGAGAGAGAGCATTCTAGCCACCTGGCACAGTCTACACAGTCTACACAGCCACAGAGGTGGACAGGAACTGTTTTGCTTTTGTCTTGGTATCCTTACAACTTGGCACAGTACGTGGCAGCTAGGTGGAACAAGGGATAGAGCCCTGGGCAGAGTGAGGAAGAACTCAGTTTGAATCTGGCCTCTGATACTTACCAGCTGTGTGACCCTGGGCAAGTCACTTAACCCTGTCTGCCTGTGATTCTTCAACTATGAAATCAGCTGGAGAAGGACATGGCAAACCATTCCAGTATCTTTGCCAAGAAAACCCCAAATGGGGTCATGAAGAGTTGGACTTGACTGAAATGATTGGACAACAATTATTGGCACATGATAGGTGCTTTAATGGATCCTTCTTGCTAGATTCAGATGAAATGTTATATAGGAAGAAGAATCAATAAGTCAGTTTGTTTGGAGGGAGGTGGAGGGGATCTAGGAATGTGTAATCAACCTAGAAACATAGGCTGGAGTCAGATTGTGGTGACCTTGAAAGGCCAAGCAGAGAAATTTGTATTTTATCCTAGATCCAATAGGGAGCCAACAAAAGTTACTGGCACAGTGTTTAGGACCTAGTCTAATAGTAAAACCTTAAATGCAGATCCTGGCAATATGTGGCATTTATATTCTCTTCATTTAATAATCTACCCATCTCTGAATTTTTGTAGATGAAAAATAAAATGAACACAACCAGTTGGACCGCTGTGACAGATGTCCCATTTCTGAGATTTTCCACTTAACCCAAAGTCAGGCAATGCTTGTACCTGGTACTGTAACCAGGCAATGTTGTTCTGATTTCAGTTTCTACCCTAGATCCTGTCTTCCCAGTCCCATATGCTTCATCTTCAGTAAAGTCTCCTTCTTGAACATGTGTTATGCAACTTTCACTGCTCTTCTAGGGCTATCCAACTCCTTTTTTTTCCTTACTTATTTTTTGGCCTGGACACATGATTTAATTAGTTAGAACAGGGAGCTTCATATGAGGAAATCCCCGTTACCAACATACAGCAACAACTACTCTGCAATTTATCATGTTAGAGAATCGCTCGAGGGCACTGAGAAGTTAAGGAATTTGCATAGGGTCTCATGGCCATTGTGTGTTAAGGGCACTAAGGGGACTGAGAAGTTAAAGAATTTGCATTGGGTCTCATGGCCAGGGTGTGTTAAGGGCACTGAGAAGTTAAAGAATTTGCATTGGGTCCCATGGCCAGGATGTGTCACGGGCCACACTTGAACCCAGGAGCACTGGAATAAGAAAGAAGGATGTTGATTATGTCATCATGAGAAACACCATCATACTGATGCTTACACTAGCCAACTTGCAGGTGGTCAGGATTTTACAGGAGAAATGACAAATGATGTTATGGTCTCAAAGGTCAAGTAAGAGAAGTAATGGCTAGCATTTATATTGCACTTTATAAAGTACTTTACAAATATTATCTCATTTTATTTGACTCTGGGAAGTAGGCTTTATTATCATAATGCCTATTTCAAGGGTGAGTCAGATAGTGTCACACAACTTGGGAGTGTAAGAGGAAAGATTTGAACTTAGATCCTCCAGCACTTTAGCCATTGCATCATCTAGCTGCCTCTAGTATACCATGGAAGTTGTTTAACAACCACATCTTGCCCCCATCCCCAAACTGCATTCTTCTTTCTTACCACAATGCTCCTCTTTGGTGTCCTTTACATTTTTATTCTCTCCAATCACTGGAGGTTAAACTCAGCTGGACACAGAAGTAGAACTTTTTTTTTTCCTTTTATGTGGCCTCTTTGATAGCGGTGACTTTATCCTCTGTACTTTTAAAAGTATTTATTAAGCACCTACTACGTGCTAGACACTGCACTAAAGGCTTTCTGAAAATCTCGTTTGATACTCACAACAACCTTGGGAAGTGCATGCTATCATTATTCCCTTTATATAGTTGAGGAAACTGAGGAAAAAAGAGCTTGAGTTACTTGCCCAGGGTCACACAGCTAGTAATTATCTGAGGCCCAGTTGAAACCCCAGATTTCCTGGCTGCAGATGCCGAGATCCATTCAATGCACCACATGTCTACCTAAAGCCTTCCTCAGTAAGTTCACAGGAAATAGACATAGTTATGTCCTCACTTTATTAGGCTCATAGTCTGAGGGGGAAAAGGAGGTAAAACAGATTCTGGAAAAAATATTAAAAACTTTTTTATTCTATTATTGTTACCGCACTGAAAAGGGATTATAGAAAGAGAGGTCACCTGGTCATAAACTCTCATGTAACATAATGAGGAAAGTAAAGGAGGCAACTTGATGTGGTGGAGAGAATCCTGGCTCTGAAGTCAGAGGAGCTGGTTTCAAATCCTATCTGACATTTGCTATCTGCGTGACCTTGAATAAGTCACTTAATCCTTTACCTCTGTTTTGCCTGCCTCTGGTTGTTGGCATATTTCAGACCAAAATACAAATGAAGAACATTCCAAAAACAATCAAGAAGCTGATTGTAATTGGGTCTTTGGGACCTTATTCCTAAGACATTCCCAAATGTCTGACTGTCCTCATGTTTGAGAGTCACAGCTTTAAATTGCTCAGGGAACCTTAAAAGTCCCTAAAAACAACAAGAGATTGACGAAATACAAACACAGACTATTTCTCAGTGGCCAACGTAGACTTTACTCTTCAGTAAGTAAAATTTATTTTCAGAGCCAGGAGGGGAAAATGTGAAGAAAGCCCTCAAATTAAAAGGATGAAACGGAAAGAAAGTTACCGATGTTATAAAGTGTTCGTAATTGAAACCTTGAAGGACAAGGTAAGTGAGCTCTTTTTTCTGGCCAGAGTAAAGACTCTCAGGAGAGAGCATTGGGCTTGGGATCAGGAAGACCTGAACTCAAATTCTGCCTCAGAATCTTATTAGATATCTGATTCTAGGAAAGTCATTTAACCTCTGTTTACTTTACCTTCCTCATTTATAAAATGAGGTGGCTGGACTTGATGAGTTAGAGGTTTCTTCTAGTTCTAAATCTCTGATCCTCACCCTCCCACTTACTTCATTGCATGATTCACTAGAACTAGACAGTCTTTGACACAGTAAACAAATAGGACAGTGACCTTCAATGTCTGAAGATGGTTGGTTTAGGAGCAATTACCTCAAGATGTGTCTCAGTTACCAGAGCTCAAAATATCAGAATCAAGTTTGGTTTTTCTCTCTCTCCCTGCAACATGGAAGCAACTAAGTCTTGCCATTTATCTGTTTCCAGAGAAGAATCTTGAAAATCTATCTCTTCTCGGCCATGGCCATGGCCCATTTTCCTCACACGTTAGCTATGGCCATGGTTCCTAAATGATTTCCTTGCTTCCAATGTCTTATCTTCACACCACAGACTAATTAGAATTTAGCCTAAATTGATAGTTGTGATTTATCTCCCTCTTCTCCTAGATTCAAAACAGTTAAGATTTTAAGATATTTGCTTCAGAGGTCAACATGTCAGTATACAATAGGATCCCAGATTTAGAGCTGGAAGGGATGTCTGAGTCCACCACTCTGATTTGACAGGTGAAGAAACTGAGGCCCATAGAGGTTAAGTGACTTGGCCAAGGTCAGATCCTTAGATAACAATATCCTTAGGCAACAAGGATAGCTGTAAGAATTTCAGCCCAGGTCCTCATCCTCCAAATTCAGCACACGTTCCGTTGTACCACTTCCCCAAATATTTATTATTTACCTTTCTCAGTGCTTGTCAAATTTTTTCTTTTTGCTTTGTCCTCATGGCACAGTGTGCAGGCATTCACATTGTCCCTTAAATAAGAGTTATCATTTATATTAAGTACTTTATAAGTTCATGATCTGAACTATTTTAAGGTTAGCACTCACATGTAATGGGCAAATGTCATTTTACTAATATTATTCTTATAATACAGCATAGGCTGGGAAAGTAAAACTTCATTTTATTACTATTCAATTATCAAAATTAGTTATAATATTTTTAACTCCAATAATATCATATCCAAAATCTCATGGGCTATCAGATAAAACTGGAAGCACAATAACGTCCTTTTTTTACCATGCCATTTTAAAGTCAGTGAAATATTTGGTGTAAGGTACCATTCTAGGCTCTGGGGAAAGAAAAGGAAAATGGCCATTGACACCAATGAATTTGTGTTCTGCTAAAGGAATACAACTCCGCACGAATAGGTGAATGCAAAGGACATACAAAATGAGATAAAGTAATTTTGAGAGGGAAGAAACACTTAACAACTTGATGTGTTTGGAAAGGTAGGAGAAGGGACACCTTTTTGGGGGCTTTGCAGGAAGCAAGGGATTTTCAAAGGTCAAGATGAGGAGGGAGTGCATTCCAGATATAAGGAACCACTTACACCAAGGCAGAGAAAGCCAGCACACTCTAAGTTTAAATCCAATTCATTTGGAAACAGACCTTTCTTTCCATTCCCATTACTCACCACTCCATGCATGCTAAGCCTATTGCTTTAAATATTTTCCCTACCACCACTGTCTCTTCTCTTAATTCCATTGTATTTTGCACTTAGGATAGATTACGTTGTGTTGATGTTCACCATTTCATCTAGTGTCCTATCTTCCCATGAGGAATCAAAGAATCTTAGAGATGAAAGGTACTTTTAAGGATGTTATCAAGTCCAACTTTTCCCTAACTAGGAATCCAATATTTTTTAATCTGTCCCTTCCTTTCTTTCACATTGCTCATCATCCCATGATTAGACTATTGCTTTTCATCCTTTTAAACAATTTTATCCATTAAAATAATAATTTTCTAGTTGCTGGCTAACATCAATATCCTTTCCAAAATTTCCAAATATTCTTTCCAATCCTTACTTCTATGGAAGAGTGTACATTTTAAGAGAATGTTCTTAAAGAGTTAAATGTCATAAAAGAGAAAATAAAGTGATATTTTTGGTGTAATAATGATGCTGCCTATGTAATATTTTCTTTATATTCTTTGGAAAGGAAGACAGAGGATAAGCGACTGAAATGAACTGGAGTACAGTGACAGAATTCACTCTGGAGGGGTTTTCCCAGTACCCCAAACTTGAAATCATCCTCTTTATCTTGTGCCTCTTGATGTACTTGGTAACCCTACTGGGTAACAGCATTCTCATTACAATCAGCATACTGGATCTGCACCTTCACACTCCCATGTACTTTTTTCTCAGCAATCTCTCTTTCATGGACATCTGTTACACAGCTTCCTCCGTCACTCCTATGGTGGTGAAATTCATAACGAAAGGAAATACTGTTCCTTTCACAGGGTGTGCCGTGCAAATGTATCTCTCCCTTGCTATGGGGTCCACAGAGTGTTTGCTCCTTGCCATGATGGCATGTGACCGGTATGTGGCAATCTGTCACCCCCTTAGGTACCCTATCATCATGAACAAAAGTGTCTGTCTGCAGATGGCATCTGGGTCATGGATAACAGGTTGCCTTACTGCCTTGCTTGAAACAAGTTCTGCCCTGCAGCTGCCTCTCTGTGGGAGCTCCATCAATCACTTTACCTGTGAAATCTTGGCGCTATTGAAGTTAGCCTGCACGAGCTCACTGGCCATGGACATGATCATGCTGGTGGTCAGTGTGCTTCTCCTTCCAATCCCAATGCTCTTAATTTGCATCTCATATACTTTCATTCTCTTCACTATTCTAAGGATCAACTCAGCAGATGGAAGGAGCAAAGCTTTCTCCACCTGCTCAGCTCACCTTACAGTAGTGATCTTGTACTATGGGACTGCCCTTTCTATGTACCTGAAGCCATCATCGGTGGATTCTCAGGAAATCGATAAGTTCATAACTTTGTTTTATGGAGTGGTTACTCCCATGCTAAACCCCATTATCTATAGCTTGAGAAATAAAGAAGTGAAAGGGGCTGTGAAAAAGCTACTGAGCAGAAATGTCTTTTCACGGAGACTCTGAAAGACTTGGTATTGAATTTATCATTGCCAAGAAAATGGTCGGCTTCCCATAGAAAGTGTTAAGGAGGATTTTAATCTTCGGGGGGAGTTTTCAATTCATGTCACTGGTACGGGTATTTTCTTTATTACTGTATACTGTATGCTTGGGTCCACCACAATTTAGTAGGGGTGTTCATGAGTTTCTGTCAAGAAAAACATGATTATTAACTTGCTGGTGATGAGTCTCTGGACTTACAATATCTGTGCTGGCACTCAAACAAGTCTGTCACCAAGTGTGCTCCAAGTCTTTCCAGCATGGGAGAACCTGCCAGAGTGTGGACTGTCAACATTGCCTTTGAGAGCCTAGTGTTAATTGCATGCCATCCTGAGGCAACAGGAGAGGACTTAGGGGAAGAGTTTATCACATTAACAGAAAGAAATAAAAAATCATGTGCTCATATGAATGGTTGAATAAAATGTTTTCATAAAATTCTAAATGACACTTTGCAAAGCAGAGGGTTGGGGGAATTATAATTATATTGGTGAGAGGAAAAGGAGAACTGAATAGGGGTGGGATTTGCCAAGGGACATATAGCAAGTAATGTTGTCTCTTGATTTCAAAGTAGATCACGCTGATATCTTCTATTTCTATTTTTTTAAAATGATGCTTGGGTTAAGAGTCCATTCGTAGTTTTGTTAATCTGTAGATTCACCATGAAAGACTAATGGAGGAAATGGACAAGAACAATTTAGAATGAAAAGACATGTAGAAGGAGAAACTCTGTGTTCTAATAATGATCACGCACTTCAACCTTTTCATTCTTGATTACTAAAATTTAGTTTCTCAATGATCTTATAATCTTCCATAAAGAATCTATAATTTTATAGAACTACAAAGTGGCTTAGTTAATCCATGATTTTTTAAATTAAAGGTAGATATTGAAGGATCCTTCTTCATCACGAGGAGATATATCTACTGTACTTTGAAAACATAAAACATTAGTGGAAGTGTTACCTTGGGCAAGTCACTTCCTCTCCTTTGCGGTTTAGTTTTTTATTCGTAAAATGAAATTATACTAAATGATCTCTAATGGATACTTCCCCTTTTCGTATTCCTTGATTCTATTAAATTTTCCCTCTTATTCTTTGTCAAAAACTTAACAGCCCTCAATAGAAACATTCAAAATCACTAATAACTTTAAGAGATAATTTGTGAAATGCTTAAATTATTTTTTCTTATTTCAATGCATTTCATTTTGAATTCAAAAGACAAGCCCAAATAGTCCAATATATGAATAAGAGCATATTGAGAGAACATGTAACTTGAGATAAATGATTATTCGTGTGTCTTAAGCATTCATTACTCAGGGGTCATTACTCTCCCCTTCCAAAGAAACTGTATATATCAACTTTATTACAATAGAGGAGTATAGTGATCATCATTCTTGTTTTCATGACCCTTTTAACATTTATCTAGTTCGTGTGTAACATAAACTTTTGGCAGTTAACGTTGCCTTTAACAAAAAAAGGTATCAAGCATTTTGTTCTTTGGTTCTGCTTTATTCACTCTGAATCACTTCATAGAAGTCCTCCAATATATCTTCATTTCTTTATATGCAATATAAAGTGCAATAACATTTCATTACATCAATATACCATGATTTACTCAGTCATTCTCCAATTGATAGACAATTTTCTCTCCCATGCCTACTTTAGTGTTTTGCTGTTAGAAAAATATAACTAGAAGCGCGCGCACACACACACACATATGTATAACATACAGATAATATATATGTATATATATATATATACCGTGTGTAACATAATATATATGGCATATGGATTGTATAAGTATTTGTGTGTCACATGCATATATAATGTATACATCAACATATATGTAGATATGTATATATAGACATTATATATATATTTATAAATATTTTCCCCTTCAATAATATTCTTAAGATATAGTCTCAGTAGTAAGGACAGTGGGTGACTATTAATTCACACTTTTATAATTCTTACTATAAAAAAAGAAAGGACCAGTTCTCAAATGTAAAAGCAATGCAATAGCAAACTTGTATCACCAGAACTGCCCCAAAATATACCCAGTATTGAATTTTGTTATCTTTAATTGTATCTCCCAATTGGATAGAGCTCAGGAACATTCAAGGAACTAATGCAATTTGCATTTTTCTGACTACCAAAAAGCTGGAATGGAGAGTTAACACAGTAGATGAGAGAGTCAAGATCTGAAAGCTGAAAGACTCAGGCATTGGACCGCATCTAAAAGGAATCAATGGCAATAAATTCAAAGTCTTGCATTTAGGGGACCAAAAAGCAGGCAGTCAGGTCATGAGTGAAGAGGGCATTGAACCTAGGTTCATGTATTTCCTTAGACACTCACTGGCTGTGTCACCTTGGGCATGTCATTTAACCTGTCTTTCCTCAACTCTAAAATGGCTCTAAAGTAGCACTTTCTTTACAGAGTTGTGAGAATCAAATGAAATTATACTTTTAAAGTGCTCAGCATAGTGTCTGGCTCATGGTAGGCATTCTATAAATGCTGGCCATTATTATTATTAGTAAAATCAATTTTACAAGAGAAAGCAGAGGATAGGAATAAATTTTCAAGTCCCTTCCTTACCCTCCATCTCCAGTTGCTTATTGGTTGAAGCTATATTATTCATTCTTATCAGTAAGATCACACCCTATCCAGAGAAGGGAGCTTTTCTTTGCTCTGCTTTTTTTCTCTTCTCTTTTCCTTCTCCTTTTCTTGTTATTTTTGCCCTCAGTTTCATTAGAATCAGAAATTCCCACTCCCTTTACCAGTTGCATGTTCTTAATTGCTTCTCAATACTAATCTCTGAAGAATAATAGAGAAAGTCAGAGGGCAATAGAGAAGTGAATGGTGATTGCGAGCAGCCGACAATATTTCACCAATGAGGAACCAAACCAGAAAAATGGCAGAAAACATGTCATCAGAGGGACATATAATTGGAAAAGGAGGTGGACTGATTATTAAGTGAGTCTGACAGATTACTGATGGACAACTCATCCTCTCCAGTGGTATCCAATTTAAAGCCAAAAAATCTAAAGGAAAACCCGCAGAACAGGGAGAGGATCCCCTATGGAAGATAGTCAGTAGCACTTGAACTGAGTAGCACAGGGTGGGTAGGCATGGATGGATTGTTAGAGGGAGGGACCATATTTATCATCTACTGCTCCTCTTTAGGTTCCTATCATAAAATGGATCAAAGCACAATGCCTTTTATATTTGTTTGCTAAGGAACTTCTTTCTTAAGCGTTAACACTGCCTGTTTTATATCCTTCTTCCCGAAACTATAGATTAAAGGATTCATCATAGGCATCATGACTGCATGGGAAAGATTTTGTCTGTAGCTTACAGTTTATATGCATTAAATAATTCCTTGGGCTTGGGCTTCATTTACATGAACAGAATAGTACTGTAGAATAACAGTACCATCATTGGCTAGGCTGACCAGGTGGAAAAGGCTTTATTTCTCTCTTCAAGTGAGTTAATCTTTAGGACGCTGGATATCATAAATGTAAGAGGCAAAGATTTACAACAGTGGAGTCAGTGTGAATAACATATGGGCCACCAGCCTGGTCAATTTGTTGCCAAAGATGTCAGCCCAGGCTACTTTCATGGCAGCAAGGCTTTCACATGAGAAATTACTAATGACATAATTTTTGCAGAAGCATAACTAGACCACAAAAACTCTTTACATCAGTGAATGGACAGCTGCTAACCAGGACCCAGCTGCCATTGGCACATATACAATCTTTCTTGAGATGATGAGACATCTTGAAAATTGAAGGTGACCACATAGCAGTCATCCATCCTGCAGCACACACCCTGCAGTCTACATAGCTAAGCCAAGCAATTTCTGCATTGTGTATCTAGAAAAGGAAGTGATTTTTTTCTTTGAAATAAGATGCCAATCAGATCTTAAGGAATAGAGGTGAATATGGAGCAGACGTCCAAGAAAGAGAGATTACTAAGGAAAAAGTACAAGGGACTATGGAGGCACATGTCCTGGATGCTGATTGCAATGAGAGTGCTATAGACCAGAAGGAATGACCATATACATTCAGCTCTAAATGAAATTGAGCATTGCTTCCAGTTATTTTAAAATATATTTCTGAGAAAGGGTTTGTTAGATGGCCAAAGGGGTCAATGTTTGAAAAATGGTTAAGAACTCCTACACAAGCTCCTAATCATATTAAAGCAACGCATGATATTCAACATACATTATTTCTTTTTTAATTTTAAATTTATTTATTTAATATATTTAGGTTTCAGCATTGATTTTCACAAGAGTTTGAATTACAAGTTTCCTCCCCATTTCTACCCTCCCCCCTGCTCCAAGATGGCGTATATTCTGGTTGCCCTGTTCCCCAGTCAGCCCTTCCTTCTGTCACCCCACTCCCCTCCCATCCCCTTTTCCCTTCCTTTCTTGTAGGGCAAGATAAATTTCTATGCCCCATTGCCTGTGTATCTTATTTTCTAGTTGCATGCAAAAACTTTTTTTTTTGTTTTTGAACATCTGTTTTTAAAACATACATATATGCATACATACACATTCACTTATACACACACACACACACACACACACACACACATATATATATATATATATATATGCATAGTCCCTTCAGCTACCCTAATACTGAGGTCTCATTAATCATAGATGTCATCTTTCCAAGTAGGAATGTGAACAAAAAAGTTCAAGTTTACTAAGTCCCTTGCAATTTCTTTTTCTTGTTCTTTTTCTTGATTACCTTTTCATGCTTCTCTTGATTCTTGTGTTTGAAAGTCAAATTTTCTCTTCAGCTCTGGTCTTTTCACTGAGAAAGCTTGAAAGTCCTCTATTTTATTGAAAATCCATATTTTGCATTGAAGCATAATACTCAGTTTTCCTGGGTAGGTGATTCTAGGTTTTAATCCTAGCTCCACTGACCTCCGGAATATCGTATTCCCAGCCCTTCGATCTCTTAATGTAGAAGCTGCTAGGTCTTGGGTTATTCTGATTATGTTTCCACAATACTCAAATTGTTTCTTTCTGGCTGCTTGCAGTATTTTCTCCTTGATCTGGGAGCTCTGGAATTTGGTGACAATATTCCCAGGACATTTCTTTTTGGGATCTATTTGAGGAGGGTATTGATGGATTCTTTCAATTTCCATTTTGCCCTGTGGCTCTAGAATATCAGGGTAGTTCTCCTTGATAATTTCTTGAAAGATGATATCTAGGCTCTTTTTTTGATCATGGCTTTCCAGTAGTCCAATAATTTTTAAATTATCTCTCCTGGATCTATTTTCCAGGTCAGTGGTTTTTCCAATGAGATATTTCACATTGTCTTCCATTTTTTCATTCCTTTGTTTCTGTTTTATACTATCTTGATTTCTCATCAAGTCACTAGCTTCCACTTGCTCCAATCTCATTTTGAAGGTAGTATTTTCTTCAGTGGTCTTTTGGACCTCCTTTTCCATTTGGGTAATTCTGCCTTTCAAGGCATTCTTCTCCTCATTGGTTTTTTGGAGCTCTTTTGCCATTTGAGTTAGTCTATTTTTTAAGGTGTTGTTTTCTTCAGTGTATTTTTCAGTATTTTTTTGGGTCTCCTTTAGCAAGTCATTGACTTGTTTTTCATGGTTTTCTTGCATCCTTCTCATTTCTCTTCCCAATTTTTCCTCTACTTCTCTAACTTGCTTTTCCAAATTCTTTTTGAGCTCTTCCATAGCCTGGGACCAGTTCATGTTTTTCTTGGAGGCTTTTGGTGTAGTCTCTTGCACTTTGTGGACTTCTTCAGGCCGTATGTTTTGGTCTTCTTTGTCACCAAAGAAAGATTCCAAAGTCTGAGACTGAATCTGGGTGTATTTTCACTGTCTGGTCATGTTCCCAGCCAACTTACTTGATCCTTGAGTTTTTAATCGGGGTATGACTGCTTGTAGAGCAAAGAGTACTTTGTTCCAAACTTGAGGGGATGCGCCATTGATTTCAGAGTTATTTCTATACAGCTAGCTCTGCCACCCCAGCACTCCTCCTTCCTCAAGAACCACCAACCCAGACCTGACGCAAATCTTCAGCAGGCTGTGCACTCCTGCTCTGATCCTCCACTTAATTCCTCCCACCAGGTGGGCCTGGGGCCGGAAGCAACTGCAGCTGTACTTCTGTAGCTGCCCCGCCTCCGCTGCCCCAGGGGCAGTGGCCAAACCGTGAACTTCCACTCCCGAAGCTTTTCCCACTCACCTTCTCTGCTGTCTTTGGTGTTTGTGGGTTGAGAAGTTTGGTAACTGCTGCAGCTCACTTATTCAGGGCACTAGGGCCCGCTCCGCCTGGCTCCTGGTCTGGTTGGTCCTTGCCATTCATGCTAGGCTCTGCTCTGCTCTGCTCCCAGCTCCCAGCTCCCAGCTCCACGTGGGGTAGACCTCACCCAGAGACCATCCAGGCTGTCCTGGGCTGGAGCCCTGCTTCCCTCTGTTGTTTTGTGGGTTCTGCAGTTCTAGAATTGGTTCAGAGCCATTTTTTATAGGTTTTTGGAGGGACTCGGTGGAGAGCTCACGCTAGTCCCTGCTTTCCAGCTGCCATCTTGGCTCCACCCCAATACATTCTTTGCTGTCTTGGATATCAAAGGCAGATATTTTAATGTAGAAATGTTCATCTCTCATACACTTGATATAAAGCATATCCACTCTCAATGGAAGTTGAATTGGGATGCCAAAAGAATAAATATAAAAGCAAGATTTTTGTAAACAATTACATGATTCATTGCATCTGGACTAAAATTTTAACTTTTGAACATATCTGATATGATCAACAATCCTATGTCTACTCATCCCTTGAATCCAGAAGGCAATGCACATACAATTTGACCTTTTAGAGACCTAACTGGTCAGTCTCAAACGCAATTTAAAGAAGAAAAGCACCAAAGTTAAAAGGTTCTGGTGCTTTGGCAATAATGTTCCATAGTTCCATACAGTTTACTGTTTGTTATAAGTTTTAAGTTATATATCAAACAACTAGGCAACATTCTCAGAAAATTTGAAGACTTTCTCAACTCTGTGTATTTCTGGTCACTGCCTGTGCCCTATTTCTACTGGCATTCAGTGTAATGGTAATCAGAGCGGGATTTTTTGCTGTTCTTCTCTTCAGTGCCTTTAATGAGTCTGGCCTTTGTTTGAATGGGGCAGGTTAAGTAGGATCTTTTGTCCTGGAGTGCTTCTCAGCACCTGGGCAGTCCAGAGTCCTTGGTTTGTACATGATGTGGTGTTTTCCCACACCCTGGATAGTAAGGCTGGGGCCCCCAGGGCTCTGAGCAGGGTATATGCGTTGGAAGGTTGTTGTTTAACTTTTGGAGATACACTCATTGAAAGAGTGTGGATGACAAGACTCTGGGAAAAATGTTAAAATAACCCCCCTGGTTTTGAAACCGAGAGGTGATGCTTCTCTGGTAACTACGTATTGTTATGAATAGACTGGTTTGTGTTATTTGCTCTGTTTAAAATATATGCTTGTAATTTCTGTTTTTGTTTGCTCTGAAGTTCAGGGGGCTGAACTTTTCCCTCTGAACTACGTGAATGATATATGTATGTTTAATTAAACTGAGATTGTTAACCACTTAAAGTTGCTTTCTTCAAAAAAGCAGATCAAAGAACTTGCATTGGCAGCCCTTCTGTGTGCTCTTGTTGGTGGTCTTACATAGCCACAGTAGCTGCTAGCAACACTGTTGTTACAGAGAGAGAAAACTGGGTTCTACTAATTGGAGAATGACTAAGCAAATGAAATATCATTGAATCATTACAAATAACTAGTCTAAAGAAGTTTAAGAAACATTGGAGAACTTCTATGAACTGATGAAGAATGAATAAAGAAGAACCAAAAGAACAAAATACTTGGTGATAACTTGGTAAAGACAGTAATGTAAGAAATGGGAGGAGGAGTTTTGTTTCCACAGAACTAAAGGTTTACTTCTTCCCCTCTCCCCCACCCCAGCTTTAGCAGAAACCAGGCCTCAAGGTCAGTCAGGTGAGAGGTCAGAGGCTTGTATGCATGCTCATGCTTTTTGAGAAGACAGTCAGGGGAATTAGACAGGCCAAACCAGGTTGTACCAGTTCAAGCTTATCTAGGGTCTGGTCTTGGTCAAGAGTCCAGGCCTACTGATTTGCATAATTTGCATATGTTAAAGAGGGAGCGTAGGGGAGTAAAGAATGTAGATTACTCCTAAACTCAGAGGAGGAAAATCTAATTAACTTCACTTTTGCTTCTGTATCCTTATTATCCTAACTATATAAACTGTGTAACCTAGGAAAACAATAAAAAAATAAAGATTGTAAACTAACCATAGCTCTAGCAGGAGTGGAGGGAATGCTTACCCCTGCTCCTGCAGCTATATCAGTGTGAGTGTTCCAGTGAGCACTACACTTGTTCTCTCGAGGAGCGTAATAAATGCCTTCCTCTGCCCACTCTGGTCCCGAGTTCTTTGGGTGAGAATAGGTAAATCACATGGATTTTCCTAAGGCTAAGGAAAAAGGAAAGCAATGAGCAGCGGAAGCTTGTCTTAGGCTTACTTCCTGATCCTGCCTTGGGGAGTCCTGTGATCCCCACTGCAGTGTTAAGAGGGCTACCACTCAGGATTCCCCCAAGGAACCCTGTGGTCTGCACAGCCTTCTTAAGGGGACATCACTTTGGTCTTCCAGTCCTGTCTTGGGAGCCTTGTGATCTTACTGCCATCCTAAGGGGCCATCACTTGGGTCCTCCTTAGGGTCTGACACCTAGGAGGCCCCATGATCCCCACAGATTAAGTGGGGTACCGCTTGGTCTTCCTCTGCGAGTCCTGTGGTCTGCACAGCTTTTCTTAAGGGTCATCACGTGGCTCTTTCCTGGGGTCCAACCCTAGGAGGTCCTGTGATTTCCCCACAACTGTTCTAAGGGGCCATCACTCGGGTCCTCCTTAGGGTCCGACCCCTAGGGGGCCCTGTGATCCCCACAGATTGAGGGGGGTGGCTACTGCTTGTTCGTTCTCTGGAAGTCCTGTAGTCTGTGCAGCCTTCCCTTGGGATTATCACAGGGTTCTTCCTCAGGACTTTGGCCCTGCCTAGGAAGTCCAGTGATCCCCAAAATCGTGTTTCTCATGGTAATAATTGTCAAAAGTTCCCATCATACACAAAGTAGAGAAAAAGTCAGAAAAACAAGAATGATGATGAATATACTTCTCTATAATAAATATTTAGTTCCTTTGGAAAGAGAGAGTAATGGAATCTCTAGATGTATAAACAATCATTTGTTTCAAGTGGCATGTTCTTTTGTTGTATTAATACATATATTCGAATACTTGTACCTATCTTATAAGTTGAAAATAAAATGTACTAAAAATAAATTAAATAGTTTTACAAATTGTCCTTTTAAGGTACTGTGGTTTGGCATGGTTCTATTGATGGCTATTAAGTTTTCAATACAGAATAAGAAAAAAATTAGTAGAATCAAAGAATGTTAAAACTGGAATTATCCATTAGAGGATCATCTTGTATAGCTCTGTTTTACGAATGAAGACAAAAAACCTCCAAAGAGGGGAAGTAACTTGCCCAAGGTAAAACCACTGTTGTTTAGTTGTTTCAGACTCTTCATGTCCCCATTCTGGGGTTTTCTTGGCAAAGGTACTGGAGTGGTTTGCCATTTCTTTCTCTAGCACAGCTACTGATGTTTTTTTTTTGGTTTCGAAGTAGATATATCTCCTTATGATGAAGAAAAAGCCTAAAGGTTCTGCTTTTAAGGATTTATTTGTTTCTTTTAAAAATCATGGGATAAGCTAAGAGTCATTCTGGAGTTCCATATAATTGCCAATTCCTTATGGAAGATCATAAGATCATTGAGGAAAAAATGTTCAATAAGGCAAAATGAGAAATCACTAAAGAATTGTGATCATTATCAAAACACAGAGCTTCTCCCATATGCCTCCTCATTCTTAATTGTTCTTATCCACTTCCCCCTATTAGTCCTTTATGGTGAATCTACAGTTTAACAAAGCTACAAAATAATTGTTAGTTCATATGTAATTCAAAAAGAAGAAATAGAAGAGTTCATCATAATCTGCTTTGAAATCAAGAGCCAGCCTTGCTTGTTGTGTGCCCCTTGGTCAATCCCACCCCCTTTAGGTTCTCATTTTCTTGCAATGTAGTCTGAGTCACTTCTTATTTTTCCCCTTGCCAAATTATTATTTAGATTATATAGAAAACATTTTACCTAACCATTAATTTGAGCATATGATTGTTTTTGCTAATAAGATAAATTCTTCCCCTAGGGTCCCCCCCTTATACCTCAAGATGGGATGCAGTTAACACTAGACTCTTAAGGGCAATGTTGAGAGTATGGACTCTGACAGACTCTCCCATGCTGGAAAAGCTTGGAGCACACTTGGTCACAGACATGTTTGAAGGCCAGCACAAGTACTGTAAGTCTAGAGACTCATCATCAGCAGGTTGACTATCATACTTTTCTTGACAGAAACTCATGAAATCTCCTCCTAAATCATGGTGGACCTAATACATGTGGTAATAGGAAGCACCCATACCAGTGATATGAATGGAAACCTGCATCCTAGGAGTCCAAATCTCCCTTAGCACTTGCTAAGGGAAGTTGCCTGTTTTTCTGCTAATGATAAACCCAATACCAAGTCTTTCAGAGTCTCTGTGAAAAGACATGCTGAGTAACTTTCTCATAACCCCTTTTACTTCTTTATTTTTGGAGCTGTAGATATGGGGGTTTAGCAAGGAAGTCGCTACCCTTTAAAGCAAAGTAATTCATCTCGCACTTTAAGTTTGCAGAGTACTTTCTGTCTATTACATTTGATCTTTATGACAGGTCTGGGAAGTTGATGTCATTACTATCTTCATTTTAAAGGGAGGAAATTGGCATTTAGGGAAGTCAGATGACTTGCCCAGGCACCTTGCTTGGAAGCATCTGAGGCAGGATTTTGACTCAGGTCTTCTTGACTCCAGGACCAGTCCTCAATCCATTGTACCACCTAGCTGCCTATCATACTTTATGTGCACCCTCTTTCACAGACAAACTTTTAAGGAAAAACATTGCCTTTATTCACTGTTTCCACTTTCTCACTCCCTTGCTATCTGACTTCTGACCTCCCCATTCATTACTCTCCAAAGTTTCCAATGATGGCTTTGCATTTATTTTTTGAATCTACTTACACATGTTCATATTGTTTCCTCTAAATGGAATGTAACATCCCTGAGGGCAGGAAATATTTTATTTTTGTCTTTGCATCCACTTAGAACAATGCTTGATGCATAGAAGGCCCTTAAATGCTTCTTTGGTGGATTGGTGAATGGCTAGATTATCCCAGTGCTTTCACCTCTATCCAAGCTGATTAATGATCTAGTTTTTGCTTAGAACTGAAATTCATCAAAGTTCTATTACCAGGATTAATACAATTGAGTATACTAGATAAGAAGGTTCTATATTTTATACTAATTGGACCTCAGCAGGAGTTAAAATGCAGGACAATACTGTGAAAACTGCAGCACTCAGAACTGCCTTGATACATGGGCCCTTAGAAATCTACAGTAGTTTTTAAGTTTCTTGAAAGTCCAAATCAACTCAAAATTATGATATAAGGGAGACCATAGTGGAATCATTGGGATAAGGCTTTATGGAGGAGGTGATATTTGAACTGGGCCTTAAAACAAATTTGAAAGACCAAATAACTTCTGAAGAACATAATGGCCAGCTGTGGCATTTAAAAACTTCTAGAGACATAGTTTCTGGGTGATTTAATCATTTTATTGATGAGGTCAGCATGCTTATTGATAACAGGATGGTCATTCAGCCATCTCTCTTAGAACAAAAGAACCCTGATGGTGGTGGGCTCACCATTTATATGCTCTTAGAAGTGCAGGTGTTCCTGAGGATGGCAATCAACTCTGAGTGGTTAACAAGGAGAAAATGAATACTACAATGAGAGGCTGGCTGTTTTACTATGAGGGTCTTGGGGTACATGACTTGGATCACCCAAATCTTGGTCAAAGGGACATCAATTTCCATTTCACCTGTCTGATGTAAGGGACAATCAACATTTCCCCAGACCCATCTGAGTAAACACAAAGACCAGGAATGTGCCATTAGCCTTAATTTAGAATTTTTTATGGTCTTTGACAAGATCTTGGCCTGGGTAAATCTTTAAGAGAGATTTCCCACATTGGTTGATTTCTGTATGAGGAAGTAGAAAAGAGGAAAAACCTTGGTTCTAATTCAATAATCATTTCTCACCCAACCATGATTCCAGAGGACAGATGAGGAAGAATGACACACACCTTCTCTTAGGGTAATGATGGACTAAATATGGAGAATAAGACACATTTATGACTAATTTTGCTTTACTATATATTTTGGTTAAAAGAATATTTTTCCAACATGGGAGGAGGTGGAGGGAGAGAGAATAAATATATGTCAAATGAAAAAAAATAAAATCAATTTAAAAATTGCTCCTGGCATAAGAATCCCTATTTATTTCACTGCCAAGGATAAAAGTGTATATGCACACAAGGACCAACAAATTTATCATGCAAATTCCTTGTATTTTTAAATTTTGTGTGTATATATACCAGTCAGGTAAAATGTAATATGGAAACAGTGTCTTAACAACATCCTAAAAAAAGTCACATGTTTTGATTTAGTAATCAAGAATATAATAAGAAATTCTTTGATTTTTCCTTGGTTTCTGACCTCTAGTTCAGTCTGTCAAAGTCAGAAGCAATTTAGAGCAAGATTTTGTAACATGGTGTTTCTAGAGGTCTATACAAAGCTAAGTCTAGGACTACTCTGTCTAAAGTTATAGGGAACTAGAGACAAACCTTTCCAACACCGTTTCCAAACTCTCCTTCCCAAAGAAACCCAGAAGGGTTTCCTGACTTGTTAGGGTTCAAAAAGATGGGAAATTTTCTATAGTTGTACTAATAGCAGGAAGAGTCCATTTCAAGTTAAGGAACCAGTACATTACTGTTCAAATGAAAACTAGAGAGCCTCCTGAGAATATGAAGTATAGAGGTTGTGCTAAGGGAGTAGATACTTGCTGAATGTCGTGGTAATTAGGACAGGATATTTTGCTATCAAATGCCTTTAATGAATCTGGCCTTGGTTTGAATGGGGCAGGTAAAGTAGGATCTTTTGTCTTGGAGTGTTTCTCAGAACTGAAACAATCTAGAGTCATTGATTGGAAATAACTTACAGGATGTGGTGCTAGTGATTAACAACTTTCCCACACCCTGGATGGTGAGCCTCAAGCCCTCAGGGCCCTAAGCACAGTATATGTGTTGGAAGTTTAGTGTTTCACTTTTGGGGGTACACTCATAGAAAGAGTATGGGTGACAAGACTCTGCAAGCCGTTGAGATAGCTCCCCCTGGCTTTGAAACCCAGATGTTGATGCTTCTCTGGTAACTATGCATTGCTATGGATAAACTGCTTTGTGTTATTTGCTCTGTTTATAATGTATGCTTGTAATTTCTGTTTGTAATTGCCCTGAGGTTCAGGGAGCTGATCTTCCCCTCCCAACCCCGAACTAAGTGAGTGATATAATTAAACTGAGATTGTTAACTCTTTAAAATTGCTTTCCTTAGAAAAGCAGATCAAAGAACCTGCATTGGCAGCCCTTCTGTGTGCTCTTGTTGGTCTTACAAGCCGCAGCAGCTGCTAGCAGCATTGTTGTTATACTCTCCCATTCTAGTAGCTTGCTTTTATAAACAATATAGCCATAAACATGTATCTATTTATATTTGTATAGCATACCTAAATATATGTATTTATAACATGCATATATTATATGCATAATATGGACAGCTAGGAGGTACAGTGTATAGAGTGCTGGAGTTGGAAAAACTCATAGTCATGAGTTGGCCTCAGACACTTACCAGCCCTGTCACTCAAGGCAAGTCACTTAACCCTGTTTGCCTCAGTTTGCTCATTTGTAAACTGAGCTGGAGAAAGAAATGGCAAAATGGCCAGTATTTTCACCAAGAAAATCCCAAATGGGGTCGTAAAGATTTGGACATGACTGAAATAACTGAACAACAATAATAAAATGTGATTTGAGGACAATTTATGTGTCTGAGCATCGATTTCCTCTTCTATAAAGTGGCTAGGATAAATGTTGACCCATTTACTTCCCAGAATGGTTAGAAGGATCAAATGAAGTCCTAGATTCATAGGATTACAGGTGTAGACCCAGAAGGGATCTCTGAAATCCTCTAATCTGCCATCTTTACTTTAAAGAGTAGGAGAATGGGGCTCAGAAAGATTAAGAGCCTTGGGCAAGGTCACAAAGGTAGTAAATAACTGAGTTGGGGTTTGAACTCAGGTTCTGGTGATTTGAAAGTGTTTTACCCAATGTTAAACTTTATATAAATAATTATAGGATCTCATTATAAATACTATTATTATTAATGATTGGTATAATGATAATGGTAATTTTCAATGTGAAATATACCTAGCCAATAAACAAGGTATTCTTCTCAGTGGATTACGCCATTCAGGAAAACAAATTTTAAATGCTTCCTATCAATCAACAAATATTTATTGAATACAATTTATATTCTTAAGCTGTGAAGTGAACATAAAATAAATATATGATATGAAATGAGTCCTGCTCCCAAAGAAGCTAAAATCTAACCAGAGAAACAAATGGAATATGTGGGAAATTGATCAAGATTTTACAAGAAAACATGCAACCAAACAGCATCTCTGTGACCCGTAGTATTGAGGCAATGTTGGTATAAAAAATGAGACATGGGTGAGGCCTTGGAAGCTGATTAGAATTTGCATTTCTGAAAAAGAAAAAAAAAGATACATGTCCTTGGTAAGGAACCTTAGCAACAAATTTACAGAACTGGAAATGAGAGAGAGAGAGAGAGACAGAGAGGGAGGGAGGAGACAGGAGAAAGAGACACAGAGAGAAGAGAGACAGGGATAGAAAGAGACAGAGGAGAGATACTGGAATGCTGTGGGTGACTTGATCAGCCCCCATCAAAGCTTGAGGGGGGAATCTGTATTATCCTTAAAATTCATGCACGGGCACACCCCCCCCCCCCCCCACTGAGAGACAGCAGAGACAGACGGGGAGCGGGGGGGGGGACAGGGGGAGAGAGACAGAGACACACACAGAGAGAGACAGACACACACAGAGAAACAGAGAACAAGAGACAGAGACAGAGAAAGAGAGAGAGACAGAAAGGGAGAGAGAGATAGAGGCAAACTGAGAGACAGAGACAGAGACACAGAGAGAGACAGAGACAGAAAAGAGAAAGACAAGGAGACACACAGAGAGAGAGAGAGAGAGAGAGAGAGAGAGAGAGAGAGAGAGAGAGAGAGAGAGATAGGAGAAAGACAGAGACAGAGAGAGACAGAGAAGAGATACTGGAATGCTGTAGGTGCCTTGATCAGCCTCCATCAAAGCTTTAGGAGGGGAATCTGCGTTATCCTAGAATTGGCCCCCTTTGAGGTTTATCGGACCTGTGGGAGTTGTAGCTCCTACTATATTCTCCTCAGCCCCTCTGAAAAGAGATGTAGGGAAGCTGTAGGAGTCAATGCTCCCATAATCAGCGATCCTTGTGAGAATAATAAACCAGAATACAGTAAGCTCACTCGACCCCTTATTGTGTCTCGGTTCTTGCCTTCCTGTCTGCCTGGATCAAGAGGGAGCCTTTGCTAGAACACCTGCCAGCAGCCTTCCTGTGTTACCTGTGTGTTTACCTGTAAAACAAGAGTCTGGGGGAAATTGGTGGATGCAGAATTAGGGTGAATTTGAGGCTCTTTGAGTCAGCACAGGATATTACCTGTGGCTGAGAACAGGAAGATCTTGGCTTCCGGAGGAAGGACAGTGGAAAGGTTGGATGTAGTCTCTGGCCCAGCTGTGCAGAAAGTGGCTCAGCAGCTCCATCTGGTGGGGTTTCCAGAGAATTGCCCACATTCATGGGGTTCATTGGGGACAGTCCCTGGCTGCCCCATAGCGCTTGAACTGGTGGCTATGTATCTTCCCATTTAGTTGCTGGGAGTCTGAAAGTCCGATGACTTTAAGGTACATGAACTCGGCGCGGTTTCCTAGGTCGTCCTGGTGATGTAGCAGGTTTAATTTGTGCCTAAACAGCTATTTGTGGTGGAAGAATAGTGGAGTCAGCCTCTGGCCACTGTTGGCAGTGGGGATACCAAGCAGGAGAATATCATGGGCTGAAGCAGGTGGGGACAAGAGGAGCTCTGGAGGGCAGGAAACACTGGAACCTTGTCGAGTGTGGGGGAAGTAGAGATGAATGGATAGAGGGAAGGGGGGTGGTGGTGACAGCAGGGCAGCAGAGTTGTGATAAACAGTTGTTGAGGGAGAGAAGATCCCCAGGGATGTAGGAATCCCAAACCAAAGTTCCCAGGTCTCCTGCAATGAATTCGCAGACCCAAGCATTCTTTAAGTCAAGGAGGCAAAGATTTATTACACTTTACATAAATAAAGCGGGCAAGACTTCTTAGGGAACCTGCAACCATACAGGGCTAAGGGGAAAGTTTAAGTACAAGATTTAGGGATGAAACCTGTCAATTAGGTGTTTTGGAATGGGATTAGGGAGTGGCTAAGGCATGATTAAGGGGTGGTCAGTTCTTAAAGGAACATACACTTTTTGTATCTACTGAGCAGGTATCTTACCCAGAGTTCACTGGGAAATAGCCCATGGTGGTGAGGTGTAGGTATGGATTTGACAGTGAAAATCACTACGTCACCAAAAGTTCATGGCTGACCGGGAATATCCAGGTGCATTCCTCACATGTCTTGTTAGAGAAGATTAATGTAAGGGAGTATACATTTGATTATGTCTAGGATGTCTGTTAGACTCAGCATATCATCCAGAATCAAACCATAATTGAGCATAGCTGCTTACTGAGGAAGAAGCAGAGATAAGTTAGTTGGGGCATGCTGCCCTTTAGCTAAAGAGACTGGCTGGGAAAGAATATGTTTTGAGAACTAGGCGTGTTTTGGAATTGGAATTTTGCCACAGGCACCCAAACATAGGCTGTTAGAATTAGGGTTCAAGCACAAGCATCCCATCACAGTCAAGGTCTGTAGAGAAAAGGAGGTGGTCATAAGTAAAACAGACATTATATGACAAGACTGGGGAAACAGACTGAAAGATGCACACCCGGACTCACCACCTCCCTCCCCCCCCTCACAGAGACAGCCAGCAAGCAGAGACATAGAGACAGACAGAGGGAGAGAGGGAGAAAGAGAGAGAGAGAGAGAGAGAGAGAGAGAGAGAGAGAGAGAGAGAGAGAAAGAGAGAGAGAGAGAGAGAGAGAGAGAGAGAGAGAGAGAGAGAGAGGGAGAGAAATGATGAGACTAAACTAAGAGGTACAGTGTTCTTGTTTGTAGTTATGTAGAAGAAAGTTGGATACAAGATGTGTGGTCAAGTTATAGAGGGATTTCTACAGTCAAAGAGATCCATAGCATCACAGAAGGTGAAAATGACAATGAATCTATGCAGCTATGTCCCATAGTGGATGGAATGTTGGACTTGGAGTCAGGAAGACCTAAGTTTGAATCTTACCTTAGCCATTTGCCCAGTATGTGACCCTAAGGAAGTCATTTAATCTTTCAACCTTATCTTTGAAAATGGGCACACTTCACACCTTCTTCACAGGGCTGATGTGTGGGTCAAATATGATAAGCTGAGTAGAGCATTTATCAAACTTTTTAAAAATGTTGAAATGCTAGCTATCATCTTTATTATTATCTCAGAAGCCATTTAGTCTACCCCCCACAAATGGCTCCCACTGTAACAACCTCTAACACATCCAACAAGTGGTTACTTAAGTCTGCTTGGAGGTATTCAATGATGGGCAACTCATTACTTCTCAAAGCAACCCATTCCATTTGGGGGCAGTTCTGATTGGCATGAAATTTTGCCTATCATTGTTTTCAACTTCTATTTTTTTGTTCTTGGTTCCATCATCAGGGCTCCACTTCTTTGAATCTTAAATCCTTTATCTTTTCAAACAGAAAAAAAAAATGTTTTATAGTTTTTATCTTTCATTTTAGTCCCCTGTATGATGGTTCCTTGCCATAGGTGGTTTTGGTCATGAGTATCGCTGGGGAACACAAACAATCAGGCTTTGAAAAGTTGATTCTGAATGCGGGCTGTTAGTTTTTCACCTTACATGGTTCATGTGTCAAAATCTCTCATGTTCTCTGTGAGAAGATTTTTTTGCCAAGCTTTGTCACAGCAGCTTTCACATCCTTGTTCCTCAGACTGTAGATGATAGGATTCAGCATGGGAATGGCCACAGCATAGAAGAGAGCAATCAGTTCGTCTGTTGCTTGGGAGTCTTTGGACTTGGGCTTCATGTACATGAAGAGGATGGTCCCATAAAACATGATCACTACAGTCAGATGGGAGGAGCAAGTAGAAAAGGCTTTTTTCCTTCCCTCAACAGAATTGATTCTCAGGATGGTAAAGAGGATGAAAAAGTAGGAGAGGAATATGAATACCACTGGAATCACTATCATAAAGATATTTGATATCATCATTACGATCACATTGAGGGAGATGTCTTCACAGGCCAATTTCAACACAGCCAGTATCTCACACGTGAGATAATCAATGATGTTCCCACAAAATGACAACCGCATAGTCAGGGTGGTTTGTATCACTGAAGTCAACCCACCTGCCATCCAGCAACCGGTCACCAACTTCACAGAAAGCCCCTTGTTCATGATGATGGGATATCTCAGAGGCTTGCAAATGGCCACATACCGGTCATATGCCATGACAGCCAGGAGCACACACTCTGTGCTCCCCATGGCAAAGGGAAAGAACATTTGTAGTCCACATCCTATGAAGGAAATAGATTTTTCATCTGAAAGGAAGTTCTCAAGTAACAGAGGAACTGAAGCAGATGTGTAGCAGATGTCCAGAAAAGAGAGATTACCAAGAAAGAAATACATGGGGGTGTGGAGGTGAGAGTCCAGGATGCTGATTGTAATGAGGAAACTGTTGCCCAACAGGATTATAATGTACATGATAAGGCATAACAGAAAGAAAATGAAATAAAAGATGGGGTAGCCAGCAAGACCACGAAGAAAAAATAGAGTCACCGAAGTCTTATTGTCTCTTTCCATTTGTTCTGTATCTTCCTCCTACAAGATTTCAGACAAGATGAGATGGCACCAACTTTATAGTACTACAGTAGATTCAAATATGACTTTTACTTTTAAGAATACTATATTTAACACATGGCCATAAATGGAGAATTTCCAGTATCCTAGCCAAGTTTTGCACAGTGGCCATGTCTCCAGACTAGCGCATCCAAAACAACCTCATTTTCAAACTATCAGTGCTACACACACACACACACACACACACACACACACACACATACACTCACACATGACTCTGTGAACAGATTTCAAGCCATCATTGGCTTTCTAGACCTAGCATTTTTTGGGACTTTTAAAGCACTGGTTGACCTCCTGCTGGGGTAAATTCAATACCCATTCACTAAACACATAAACTTTCTAGGAAGCTAGGAGATATTTAGTGGATAGTTATAAAAATATAAATTTTTTGTAGTATAGTGTAAACACACTATGGAAATAACTCATTCCTATCAAGACTAAATATTTTTATAATATCCATAAAATAGCATACAAATATTTCTGCAGAGTAGAATTAGGTTATAAACCATTATAGGGTCCTATACTGGGTTTAATAGGGTCCTAGACCTCCTTAGGTATGCTCTGACATACGGTACTTTGGTCTCCTGGGCAGAGAAAAATTTATCTGTCCACCAGAGTAGATGAACTGCTTTTTCTAATGAAGGAAATAGGGAAAAGGGAAGAGGGAAGACGGGAAAATTTTATTTGTCCTTAGGTCCTTCATCATACTTCTTGTTTAATCTCTATTTGCTACAATCTCTGTCAACTCTTCTAGAGTTGAACCTGATGTTTGAGCCTAAATTACCTATTTTGTTTTTCAAGCTCTGTGCCCAATCTTATGAGAATTGGAATGAGCAAGAAGGTTGTCATCCATTTTTCTACCCAAGTCAGTTGGTTATCAAAAGAGTAAACTGCTCATATTTGGACTCCTCTTCCTTTGGCAGAAAAACAAAACAGAACTGCGTGAGCCTTATATGCCCACTACACCACAAATTGTAAAAGATTATTTATTTATTTATTTATTTATTTATTTATTTATTTATTTATTTATTCATTCATTTATTTATTTATTTATTTTTTATGTTTAGTTTACAACACACGGTTCTACATAATTTTGAGTTCCAGATTTTCTCCCCTCCTTCCCCCCTCCCTCCCCAAGACGGCATGGAATCTCATATAACTACCATGTATAACTTCGCATCTCATTCCTCTCAACAGAATTCACCTTGGTCTCCTGATTTATATGGCATTGTTCTTGACTTTTCGGGGTTTTTTGGTCATTTGCATGTTTAATCTCTGCTTGCAATGCACTCCTCCACAAACTGCCAGAGACTCAGACCTACTTAAAAGAGCCTGATTGTTGGTAGCATAGCCATACACCTGGCATCTTTGGAGTACAATGCTCTGTAAGTATGATGTATATAACTCTGTGAATGGCCTCCATTAATTTTCACTCCGATTTCACATGACTCATTGGAATTTATATGGTGTCATTTTTGCATTAGATTCAATTAGGTATGTTTAATATCCCTTTACTGGACTGTAACTTCTTGAAATTAGGGACCATGCCTTAATCTGTGTATCTCTCCCAATGCCTAGCATAGTGCCCTACATGTGGTGAGACCTTTTCTTGTTGAGTACTTGTGTTTTGTCATGTCTGATTCTTCATGACCTCATTTGGGGTTTTCTTGGCGAAGACACTGGAGTACTTTGCCATTTCCTTCTGCAGCTCATTTTACAGATGAGGAAATGAGGCAAACAGAACTAAGTGACTTGTCCACAGTCACAAGTGTATGTGGCCAGATTTCAACTCATAAAGAGTCTTCCTGACTCTAGGCTTGGCACTCCTACTGCAGCACCTAGATGCCTCTAGTAGGACTTCACTAAATATTTAAACAAATTAATTCTGTTATTATTTGTATAAGAGGGTCATTTCTCCCAACTGCCATCCTCTCTCCCCATACTGCTCCGCTCACCCCCACCGCTTTGACTTTGAACCATTTCACCTTATCCTAGGTATTATCATTTACTATCTGAAGAGCACTCAGAGGTAGCATGGGTCAGGACTCTGTCTATCAGATATCTACACTCACTAGTTACTTTGTTAACTGTTTAATACTTTGCTCAGATTGGCAGTAGGACAAGCCATGTGTTTTTAGTGACCTACATGATCTTTAGGCAGAGGTTTTCCCGAAAATTTGTAGCAGAAGTCCAAAATAAAGCCTTGTATTGCTGAGGGATCCATACTTGGAACAATGCCTGAAATCCTGACTTCCAACTGAGTGCTTACATAATCATATTAATAAAGTAATAGCAGTTCATGTTTTCACACATTCTTGGTCATTTGCGTGTTTAATCTTGGCTTGTAATGCACACCTCCACAAACTGCCAGAGACTCATACCTTCTCTAAAGGTTGGTAACGCAGCCCTACACCTGGCGTCTTTGGAGTATCATGCTCTGTGAACTTTTAGAACTAAGTCATAACAAGTATAGCAGAAGGATATGATTAAAGTCACTTATCTAGATCAAACAAGCATTTATTAAGTGATTACTAGAGATGTTAGTTTTATCTTTTCCTTTACTCAGCCAGAATTCATC
This sequence comes from Trichosurus vulpecula, assembly GCF_011100635.1. Lineage (NCBI taxonomy): Eukaryota > Metazoa > Chordata > Mammalia > Diprotodontia > Phalangeridae > Trichosurus > Trichosurus vulpecula. The sequence continues at coordinate 7,050,681 of NC_050581.1, read as the reverse complement.
TAGCATACACGTAAGCCATTTAGCCTTCTGAGAAAAATGTGTTATGAATCAAGCTCCAAAAACAAACAGAATCAAAAACATGTTGAGCTTTGAAGTTACATCTTCCTTCACAAGAGAAAATGGATGCATTCTTGAAAGGTCTCTTTAGTGATATGCTGGGATCTGCGTTCTAGGTGTAATGGCTTTTTAGTTCCACTCTGTTCTACCACAGTTACACCAATGACTTTTCCCAATCATTACACCTATCTTCGATTTTTAAAGAGAAGCATCTATTTTCAATGAGCTCTGCTCCCCAACCCAAAATGCATTTCACTCCTGCCCCTACTTTGATGCATGCCTCCTGTCACTTGTGCAGTAAGACATCCCTTCATGCTGGAACAATAGCAACAGCCTAGGAATCTAGGCAATGAGATGCCACATTACAATCAGGCAAGTGTTCAACTGCAGAGATGAACAAAGGCAGGCTTACACAAAAAGACAATGTGAAAGGTACTTGAAGTCATAACATAACAAGAAAAGCATTAGTAAGTGAAGATTCTAGAGCACAGCTGTTTGCGCTCTGTACCAATTGATATTATCTGTTGTGTAGGAGACACCTGGTACCCAAAGTGTTATTTCTAGGAATAAAAAAGTCAAAAGTTTGAAGAAGAATTCTGACAATACTTAGGGCAGGGACAGTGGTATTAGCATTACCTTATATCTTTCACTTAGCCATCTGGACTATCTTATGCCCAGAACCAGGGCTCCTGAGTCTATTGTTTTCTACTCCTGCCAAATGTGTACAGTAGGACAGAACTTTGACATTCAGTACAAGGAACTCTTGTCAATAAAATTCCTTTTCAAACTGGAGTCTTGAGTTGGAAGGCATCACTTGGTCGAAATTATGGTGGATGTTACAGTTTTACCTTTACACTGATCATGATTACTTTTAAGTTCCACATGTGTTTATAGCCGTCATACGCTGGTCTCTTCTGCGCGGTGCTCATCTCAGTGTCATTCAGATATCTGTAGTCATTTATAATTCATCATTAATACCTAGGTACTGGAAACATAGACACTGCATGCATATGATCTTGCTGTTTGGTTGCTCAGGTGGGGCATCTCTTCAAGATGAAGAACACCAGCCCTACTTCCAGCCTAGCCCCTGAAAACATCAAACCTTGTGGGGATAGGATTTGACAACTGTCTGTGTAGGAGGTATGACCCCTGACCCCTCAGAGGCCGTGATATAAAATAAATTGTATAATAATAAATAAATAATTTATAATAATAAATAAAATACATTTCTCTCTGCGGAAGTTCTCAGTGCTGTCAAATATTTCAATATCAGAAGTAGATATGGTTTTATTAGGAGAAATAGCATTCAAGAAGATGCACTTGTTTTGCTGCTGTACCCTAAGGACCATGTGGCCTTTCCATCTGACTTGTAGCTAAAACCTCCTTACAGGTATTGTTTCCCTTTATTAGAAAGTGAGTGCCTTGGGAAAAGGGACCGTATAGCCATTCTTTTTGTATCCTCAGTGTTTAATGTGGTGTTATATACATAAGTGCTGAAGAAATGTTTTTCATACATTATGGATACATTCATTCATGTATTTATTTATCATCTACCTGACAACGTGAATAGTGGAGAAGCTTTCTTCTAGCCCTTCTACCAGGAGAGACACCAGATTGCTTTTTATCAGAACTAATACCTGGCATGTGAGAAATACAACCATTATAGTTTAATGAATGTTCCCATAAAATTCAGCCTTCTCTCCATACTCTGTGAGAACAAGTTTCCCAGTCCTTAACTTAGCATCTAATACCTGTTGGTATAAATTAGAAACCTAGATCTCCATCTCTGTTGGTTTTGTACATTCTTTTTTTTTCTATACAATTTTTACTTCTTTCTTAATTTTTTCACTCCCTCCTGCCTTTCTGCCTCTGATGATCTTGCTTAGAAGATCTTTTTGTGTTCCAAGAGTCCCTTTGCAGTGAGAAAAATTCCATACCCAAGCTTAATGGTTTAGCCTAATCTATCCTCATGAACCAGAGTCCCGCTTAGCATTGAGGGCTTATTATATCTTTAGTCTTTACAGCCATTTACCTCTAGTTGGGAGGTTGTTTTTCCTCTTAGGCTTCAGCATGCTGCAGGTTGCTTTGCCTTGATTTTCCTTCTAAAGCAACTGATTGCCCCATACTTTCAGAAGCTCTTCAGTGTGATGATGTGTTTCTGAGACATGTCGCTTCAGAATTTTATGGTCCTATTTACATTTCAATTATGTGTTAGATGTAATTTCCAAAGTCCACATATGTACAGGGATGGACTTATTCCAAATGCTTATGAATAAAAGGAAGCCAAAATTGCTCAGGGATGGGAAATGTGGGAAGAAAAGGACATTAAACTGTTTCAAGAATTTTTCAAGAGTTTACTCAATTTCATTTGGCCAAGGGGAACCAAGTACCTGAACCCGTAGTAGAGGTCCCCCAAATCTCTATAGAATCAGCCACAGGCTCTAGAAGGCAATTTAAATCTCTTGTTCTTAGGGATTTCTTTGTCCCTGAAGCAATTTAAAGTTCTGACTGGAATATATACCCATAGTGAAAACTTTCTGATATTTCATGAACAGTGTCCCCAAGGTCCAATCGCTTGGAATGTGTTACATTATATTATTTTAAACAAATCTGTGTTTGAATCTTCAGTCTAGGCAACACTGTAATTCATCTCAGTTCAATTAAATTAAACAAATATTTGTGAAGCTGCCTGAAGGCTCATAGTTTAATGGATAGTTGGCTATAGAGAAAGGATGATGAGAGTTCAAGTCACACCTTTGACAGATTCTACCTTTGTGATCCTGGACAATTTATTTTGCCTCTCATTGTCTAGACAACTCTCTGAAACTACAAGTTACAGTGAAAGTGTTGACCTAGATTGGTAAAGTTTACTCACAGTGGCATCACATATATCAAATAAATCGATGGGCCAGTACTCATCTCTATGAAAAAACTCTGTGCTAACAGATAGTGCAGGTATCAGGTGGCAAGGAGTAATTTAAAAATGAATAAAATCAAGTCTTTTCTCTCAAGAGATTTATGATCTAGTTATAAAGAGAGCACACTACACAAACCCGTTCTTAGCTATACCTCATGTTTTATACTTAGAGTGTATTAATATTGATTTCTGTGGAATTTGGGGGTGTTGTCAAAATTTTGGAGACATGCTGCGAAGACTTGGACAGTAGACCAGAAATATCTGATTTCCTTATTCTATTCCAATGGCTGACTTTTCTCTTCTACTTGTTTTAAGCTGCAGATACACTTCATCCCTTAAAATGACAAAAGAATCAACCTTTGCAGAGCTGTTCTTTCTCTTGCTTGTTCACAAGTCACCATCTATGTGTTTCAAACCTTCCTCTGGAGGAAGTAAGTGCTTCAGTTGAAAAGTTTTTCCTAGAAACTGGTTAGAAGCTAGAGTGAACAAATGGCTTCAAGGCTCTTTCTTATTCCTGTAACTCCTTTTGCACTTAGGCCAGATGAGCAAAATTTGATAGACAAAGTATAAAACTCAGTAATATGGCCAGGGAAAATTGATGTTTATCCTCTGGCATATCAACTACTCTAATCAGAGATAATAGCTAATTCTAGTAGTTTCCATTAACTTGTAGTTTATAGTTACAAAACCCCTTGCATACATTATTTGATCCTCAAATGATCCTGATCGGTAGGAGAGACATTCTTGTACTCACTTTACTATCAAGAAAAGTGAGACCTTCAGATGTTAACTTGGTCAGTCAGTCAACAAGCATTCATTAAACCCTTATTATAGGACACACTATGCTAAGTGCTGGGGATATGAAGAAAGGAGGGAAAAATAATCCTTACTCTGAAGGAGCATATATTCTAATGTGGGACACAACATCTAAATAACTAGGTCCATATAAGATATATGCAGAGTATATCAAGATAGTGTGAAAGGGACAGGCATTAGCAGCTGGGCAGGGACAGGGACTAAAAAAGCTATCCTTCAGATAGGATTTGTGCTGAGTCTTGAAGGAAGTCAGGGAAAGTAAGAGAGGCAGAAGTGAGGGGTGGAGCATTTCCAGAAATGCAGTCAGGCAGTACAAAGGCCCAGAGATGAGATGGGATGTGAAGGAACTGCAAGTAGGCCAGTGTAGCTGGATCATAGCGTATGCAGAGGAGTAATGTGTAGGAGAGAAGGCTAATTGCCCAAGGCTACAGCTCAAAAGGGATGTGCCTGAGATTCAAGTACAGGTTTTGATATTTAGTAATGGACCCTACATATAAGTAAATCAAATTTATTCTTAAATGAATGACTCAGGTTTAGTACATAAAAATTCACTGAAAAAATCCTTCTATTGTATCCTTTGGGATAATTTGGCTGAATTCCTCTGGAATCTTACACAGAAGACTTTCTCTTCAATGTGACTTCAGAGAACTTATTGTTAGAACCTATGTACCTGGAATGGAGAAATCGGGGTGAATGTTTCCATGTGTCTTCTTAGTGTTATAAAAACCATATCCACAGATCATAGGGCCCTACTCAAGAGCAATGATGGAGAATATGGGGGTAAAGGTACTCTTAAAAGATAAATGAAGCATAGGATACTTGGTGTCATAAGAGATTGATTTCTGCTAATGAGACACACAGAGTCAAAGCATTGGAGAGCAGGGAAATTAAGTACCAACTACTAGGATAATCAGAATAAGCCTCTAAAAGGAAATGATACTTAAGCTGAGACTTAAATAGATATAGGCATTCCAGTATAGGATATGACTTGCTACACAAGCACAGAACTGGGTCACTGATAGTAATATATATGGGGACATGAAACAAGTAAGTCAGTTTGACTGAGTGGAGCAATATATAGTAGATTTCAAAAGAGAGATTGGAGCCAGATTAAATGCCAAACAGAAGAGTTTGTATTTTATCGTAGAGACAATAGAGAGCCACTTAAACTTCTTGATCTAAGGAGTGACGTGATCAGAGCTATGCTTGAAGAATCTTAATTTGGCAGCTGTAGGGATTGGGGAGGGGAGAAAGCAATTAGATGCAAAGAGATGAATTAGGAACATATTTGTAATAAATGTAAGGTGATCAGGGTCTGAACTAGGGTAAAAGTGAGTGGATAGATACAAGAGATGTTGTGGCAGTAGATCTGGTAAGAGTAGACAACTGATTGGACATGGGAGGGTGTTGCACTTTCAACTCTGTCTGTGCCAAAACTGTTGGGGTTTAGGATCTGCCCACCCAGGGACACCAAAACTGTTGCAGTTCCATGATGTGTTGTGGTGGAACCGTCTCACAGAATTCAGAATCAGACCACCTCTAATCCAAGTATAGGCATTTATTGAGATTGATGCCTCTCATGATAAGTTCCAAGAGGAACCAGCAACTTCAGAGAAAGCAAGATGGATTTTACAGCGTAAAGTTGTAATTTCATAACAGAAATTATGAATATTAAAAAGGCAGGAGGGGTTTGTTCAGGGATTTAGGTAATAGAGGAGGGGTCCCAGACATAGTGGAACTGTGCATGCAATTACCCACAATGCATACAGAAAAACCCATTTGGGGAGGGTATGTATGTATGATAATGATGTTATAATAAGCTTCTCTATGTCATACGTTTACTCCAGGTCAGTTCATTACTATTATTTCACAGGTTCCTACTTAGGGAACGTCTCTTCCATTGTTTTGGGGTCCACATCCTGCTTGGGCATCCTGGTGGTGCTGCTTTCTAATTGGCTGAATATTGTGGTCCACCTAAGACTAGATGGTTGTTGTTGTGGTTGAGTGCATGGATACACCTGCTGTTTCTGTGGGAAATACGAGGAATGTGACTGGGGGCAGTGGCTAGCTCGAGGCAGTGGCTGGGATCCCTTCACATGGACACCTGCTGTTCTGTGAGAAATATGAGTCTGTGGCCACACCTGTTGTTCTAGTGAGCAGTGAGGCATATATGAAGAAGTTAGGAGATTGAGTGGGGGCGGGGTGAGTGGCTAGGTAGAGGCAGTGGGCCTGCTGTTCAGTGGGGAAGTTAGAATATTGGGGCTGGGGACAGCTTTATTAGGATTCCACCAAGGGGAGAATGAGAAGTTGAACATGACTTCTAGTTTGTGAATCTTGGTTATGAGAAAGATGGTGATACTCTGAGACTCAGGGAATTTAGAAAGGGGGGTAATTTTTGGAAAAGAAAAGATCAGTCTTGGAAATGCTGAGTTTGACATGCCTATGGCACATCCAGATGTGAGCATCATCGGGGTGTCTCTGAAAAGAACGTGGCAAATTCACTTTGAAGTATTTGAGTCACTAATAATGTATCTTGTCTGGACCCACCATTTCTATAGTTTTGCAGAAAAGCTAGCATTTTCCCCCTCCTTGAATAAGCTGTTTCTCAGGACCAGTATTAAAGACAACCGAATTTGTACCTGAACCTATTGTTCAATTTCCCTAGGTCCTAGTTTGCCTGATTCCTTTTGCTAATAAACCCTACAAGTGCATCACCTAAGCCTCATCTCCATTCCTCCCAGTCTCTTCCCTTCTCTCTGTGTTCTGAATTCCATTTCCATTCCTCCAGGGAAATATTTGAGACCAATGTTGAATTGCAGGATAATAGCCATTGATAAAGTACATGTTGCACTTTACAGGTTACAAAGCCTTTCCCAGACTTTGAGATGGATGATAAAGGCATTCCGATTCTCTTTTTATGCATGAGAAATGCAAATGAAATGTAGTGAGGTTTTGGCTTACTTGTGGTCACCTGTCCTGAAAACACCATAACTGAGGTTCAATTATGGTCTTTCTGTCTCTTGAATCCCAGCAGCGAGGTGGTGCAGTGGATACACAGAGGCTGAATGATTGAACGCTGAGTTCCTGCAGTCCTTGATATTTGCTCTCGTCATTATATGTGTGTGTGTGTGTGTGTGTGTGTGTGTGTGTGTATAGATACAGATACATAGTTAGTGGTACAAGTTTCGTTATCCTCATGGGCATCTGGAGAGCTGACATTATACATACATATATATTGGGTCAATATCCCATCTTTCCAACTACATGGCAATTTCCTTAATTTCCTGAGGCAACTGAGGCTCAAAAATGTTAAGGCTGACCCATAGGCATAGAACTAGCAAATATGAGAAAGCAGGGCTGAAATCCAGATCTCCCAGTTCTAAATCAAGGATTTTTTCAACAGCACTTCAATGGCTCCCAAGAAGCTTTCATGATGTTTTGGAAATTCTAACTGGGCCTGATAGTATTTAGATCATCAGGGAGAGAAATTTGACAATGCAATTGATTTTTTAAAAAGTTTTGTTGCATACAGTATAGTTAATTGGATTTTACAATGAACAGGATGAGAACACCAAGCAAGAGTCAGTGGATGTGGTAAAGGATTATCCTGCCTTTCCCTTTATTCACAATTTTTCACAAAGTAATATTCCAGTTACATAAGTCTGGCCATCTCACACACACCACTCCATACTCCTACTTCCTAAATTTCTGTAATTCCCTATTTCTTCTAGGATCAATAAAAATTCCTTTCTTTGCAATAAAACCACTTAAAACATGATTCCAAACTAATTTTCCACCTTTCCTATGCAGTATTCTACTTCATACACTATAAAGCACAACCAAATTGGTGTTTTTGCTATTCCCTCTCCTGACTCCATGAGGTTATACAGTCTATTCATGCCTAGGATTCAGGCCTTTTATCAGATTCTTGGAATCTCTAGTTTGTCCAAATCTCAGCTCAAATTCCATCTTTTACATGAGGTCTTTTCTTATTCCTCACCTTGACTTACTCATGCCTCCCACCAAAAATATTTTACATTTATTTTGTGTATGTTTGGTAGATATTTATATGAATACATGCTATCTCTCCCAATAGAATGGAAGCTCTTTGAGGGCAAGGTGTGTTTTATTTTCATCTTTATGTCACCAGCATAAAACATAGGTCCCAGGAGATGGTGGGTGCATATGTTTTCTGATTGATTTATTGGTGGAACTCATGCATTGAGTAGGCCTCCTGATTGGTTTTCCTGCTGTTCTTCTATAAATTCCTGTCACTCATTGGACCAAAGTACAAGGTCTTTCGTGCTTATTTGCTAAAAGCCTTCCTTCCTAGCAGATGTTTAACTGCCTCTTTCACATCCTTGTTCCTGAGACTATAGATTAAAGGATTCATCATAGGAGTCATGACGCCATAGAACATGGAAATGAGTTTGTCTGTGGCTTGCAGTTTATCTGAATTAAGTGATTCTTTGGATTTGGGCTTCATGTACATAAACAAGATGGTCCCATAAAATATAATTACCACAGTCAGGTGGGCTGAGCAGGTAGAAAAGGCTTTACTTCTTCCCTCAGCTGAGTGAATCTTTAGGATGCTGGAGATGATTAAGGTGTAAGAGACAACAATCAGTAGCAATGGAGTCAAAGTGAACACTGTAGTGGCTACCATCATGATAAATTCATTGCCAGAGATGTCAGCACAGGCCAGTTTCATGACTGCCAGGATTTCACAGCTGAAATGATTAATGACATTATTCCTGCAAAAAGGCAACTGGGCCACAAGAATCGTTTGCACCAAGGAGTTGACACCCCCTGATATCCAGGAGCCAGCTGCCATCTGCACATACACATTCTTACTCATGATGATGGGGTATCTCAAGGGCTTGCAGATGGCCACATAGCGATCAAAGGCCATCGTGGCCAGGAGCACACACTCTGTGGTCCCCATGGCCAAGCCAAGGAACATCTGAACTATACACCCAGAAAAAGAAATGCTTTTCTTTTGAGATAAGAAGCTCACCAGTGTAGGAGGAATAGAGGTGGATGTGTAGCAGATGTCCAAGAAAGAGAGGTTACTGAGGAAGAAATACATGGGAGTGTGGAGGTGGGGGTCCAGGATGCTGATTACAATGAGGATGCCATTGCCCAGAAGAATGACCACATACATTACCAGAATCAGCACAAAGAAAATGATCTCAAGTCTGGGATAGCCAGAAAGGCCCTTTAGGAAGAATTCGGTCACAGTGGTTTCATTTATCTTTTCCATTTTACCTGTAGAAATTCAGAGAACACAGAACAATGTTTTCACATTCCAATCCATTACTATTCAGCCACATTTGTGCGTCACCTACTGACTGGGAACTTGAATGTTCAAGTGGCGACCTCATCACTAACTATATATTTGAAATTTTTAAAGCTGTATCTAGAACTCGGCAACAATGTCAGGGTTGAACTTGACCTTGAACTTTTATCAGCCTCTTTAAGTGGACCAAGGGCAGATTCTTGTCACAAAAACTCTGCTCAGGAGCATTTGTACAAAGTAATAATCTTCTTCCCCAGCCTGTTCTTGGTGATTTAATGACCATATTAGTCACAAGGAAGTGGAGAATCCTTGGTGACAAAAACAGTTCTCTGTCTAGTTTATTATTAGGATCTTAGCATGTAGAGCTCAAAGGAGCCTCAGAAATAATCTAGTTCAACCCATTCATTTTACAGAGGAGGAAACTGAGGTACATAGAGGCTCAATGATTTCCAATTCTGCTTTTTGCTTTGAACTATTTAATTTATCTGTCCAAATTTCTTAATGTATCAAATATTTATCATATTCGTAAACTGGTCTACCATTATATGTGGTCACTTGAAAGAATCATCATTTTTCCGGTGTATACACTCCCTCCACATACAGAAATTATAATTTCTCTATGACTTAGTAGATGGTCCTTAGCCGTGGCTATAGCCAAAGACTTTATAGACTGATGTAGCTCAAAACCCAAATGGAACTGGGAGCTCATCAATTTGGCTGTTACTTCTAATCGTGCTGTTCTGCAGGTTGCAACTCATCTGTGCCTGGCCCTCTGGTGAGAGTCTTATGCCTGCCCTCACGTAGCTTCACCCTAGTGCTGCTTCCCAATGTATTAGAGGTCTTCATTGCTTTCCCTCAACATCTGAAGATAACAATGGAGCACTACGAGTATGCACCTGTCATCTTACACCTTTCTTACGGAGCCATGCAATCCTCTGTTCCTATCCTGATGAAATCTTCAGCTTGATCTCCTTCGAAGAATATTCATACATCATTGTTTTTTGTCCATTTGCTAACTATTAGGCTAATTTAGGTGGTTTCTAATTCTTTGCAATTATAAATACTGCTGTTGACTTTGACAAAATGACTGTCTTTAAAGTCATGCTGGTGCTCCTGGGATAGTCTCAGTAATGGGATTATTGGATAAAAGGGTTATATGATTTCAGCAATAGTTTTTGTGAACCTAATTTGCAATTCCGTTACCATTTTGGAACATGTAACTTTCTCAATATCTCTGCTAGCACTGTTTTGACACCTTTGCCAATTTGGCCATTAGCGTGAGGTAACACCTCAAAATTGTTCATTTGTATTTTTGTGATTATTAATAAATCCAAACATGTTTTCAAATGATTATTTACAATGTACATTTCCTCTGTTGTAGATCGTCTGTTCACATTTTTTGACCAATGAGCCCTGGGTTTCTTATCAATTTTAGATGTCTTAACTCTTATATTTATACTACTATTTTCCCCAATATACTGTATTTTTCCCATAATTATGTATTTTTGTTGGCCCAAATTTTTTACATAATTTTAAAATAATTGAAAACACAAAGCTCTAATACATTCATTTTTAACATAGATATTTTATCTACTTTAATGACTGAAATAAATACATTTCATTTACCTTATTTTTAAAAGTTCATATGTAGAGTAATGTTGAACTGAATGGGTTTGGTGAAATTTCTTATATTACATAGTGTGAGGAAAGAATCTAATTTTTTTGCCTTTATTGAGCTTTCTGCTCAATTTATGATATAATGCATTCTTTCTCTAGTTTTCATTTACCATTTTTTTATAAAAAAAACATTAGTATCTTCCATGGGAGGCAGCATGACATAGTGATTAGAGAGCCAGCCTATGACTCATGAAGCCCTCAGTTCAAGTCTTGCCTCTGACCCATAACTGTGGAATCCTGGGTGAGTCACTTAACTTAATATTTTTGACAATTTGTTTTTTTATATAAATTCCTTCATTTTAATCTACTTCTACAAAGAAAACATTGGCATTTCCATTGCTATTAAAATATATCAATGAATTATTTTAATAACAATGGTCATTTTTTAACTAATCCACTCATGAACATTGAATTTTCTTCCAATGATTAAGATCATCCTTTTTATAACCAAAATTTTACTTATTGCTATAAAATTATACATATGAAGAGGTAAGCTAATGCTCAGATAGTTAATATATTTATTTCCAGAAAGCAAGAAATGACCAGTGTACAGTCCACATATTCTTCTGATACCTAGGCATTGCCAAGAAAATACCAAAAAGATCACCAAGTGAGTCAAGTGAATCCCCAATGGTGAATTTATGGGAAGATATTGTCAAGGATGGATGTGTTATAATCCTCATCATTGGAAGGAAAGTCTACATTACTGAGACTACAGTTCTATTTGCTGGATTTCTATTTTTGTCATATTTTCTTGAGAGGATACAAAATGGGCTTTTTAAATCTTATTAGCTCATTTCTTACAACTTTGCTCAGCTCATCTAGTATTTTAATTTTTTGAGAATATTTTGCAAATAGTCATACCATTTGAAAATATTATTTTGATGTCTATAGTAATAAAATCGCAGGTGCAATCCTAATTCCTATTCCTAATTACCTATATTAATTCTAATAATTATTTTTTTTCTGTTCTGTTTTCCTATTAGGTACAATCAATTCTAGGGACAAGTTGTAAATTCTGAGCCTCAATTCATCTGTGAATAGAAATAATAGCAGGGATATTTCATTCACAGTATTCTTTTGAGATTCAAATGAGAAAATACACATTGTGCACATTGATATAAAAATAAAAATCTAAATGAAGCTCTTATCATAACTCACATTACACCATGTTAAATAAGAGTGCTGAAAGTAGAAAAAAGGTTTTTTTAACCAGTTTTTAGTGCAATAAGGATAGGATATGGAAGTTAGGAGATACAGGCTCCAATTTTCCCCTGGTCACTAACCATTTGGATGACCCTGGGCATCCTTTTTGTCATAACAGATTCAATAAAACTAATTTTCACCAAAACAACATAATGTTCTAGTTCATTTGCTGCTAAACTTATTAAGGATCAAAAAACCATGTTAAGTTTTCTGTTTTTAGTTGGAAAATCTCCATCTTTTGAAGCTATACAGGAAGGAACAGAAGCTTGGTTTTTTCTTTGTAGTCTGCTGCTTGTGGCATTTTTACTCTAGGTGTCGTTTTATAGTAATACTCAGTTTTATCTTTTCAATATCATATTTATGTTTCCTTTTTTGTTTGCCTTTTGCTCATTCTTGAACCTGGGTCCTGTACTATGCCTGCACCATCATTATTGAATTCTACTCATGTGCTTCCTAAAATAAAAGTCATGAAGCTAGATATCGGAGCCTGGTGATGAACTGAATGACACCTGTTTGAACTGACATCTGTTATCTTTTCATTTCTCTGGAAAGGCATCCTTTACATGGTACACTCTTGGGCAGCTTATTGACATTTGGAATGGTTGTTCTTTGGACCTCTATGCCTTTGGAATATGCCTATCAGAACTCACAAATAGAACCCCTGAAGGCTAAAAGAGTTAGTGTAGGACAGGGTTTTGGAAAGCATAACAGGGACATCTACCTCCTCTTTGGGTGAGGTGGTTCAAGAAAGAAATTTTCTTTAGGGGCCAAGAGATGCCTGCAAAAGAAAGGAGCTCTGAGTGACCTGGTATGTTCCTGTGCTGCCTGCTTCTTCACCCTCGCCATTACAAGAAGAAAATTGCTGTTAATGTAGGCTGGAATATGAAGCCAATATTTTTTCTAGATCATCAGTGGCACACATTCCTTCCCTTTCCTCTCTCCATATAGTCAGTATTCCTTACTCAATTTGCATGCATCATTCTCTATCTTCCACTACCTTCATGGCCTTTCCATTTTCCTGAGTCTTCCACTCCTGATACTCCACTAGTTTATAACCATGTTAGAGCAACAGGCAATACAGGAGACACATTCGTTCTGTGCTGCAACAGGCACGGAAAGCATAGATTTCAGAGTAATGTCATTTTTCCAGAGACTCATTCGTCTCTCATGAACTTCATCCAAACATCAATTTAATTTTAATGGTTGATTTATGGAAAAGAAAAAAATGTTAGAAATTGAAAGATATATACTAGCACTTTCATACTTGTCCTCTAAGGCATAGGCAGTAACGCAATGACACAACTTTGCTTTTCTTCTATGTGATGGAGAGAGAGATAGAGAGAGAGAGAGAGAGAGAGAGAGAGAGAGAGAGAGAGAGAGAGAGAGAGGACAAGAAGAAAAAGAAGAAGGAGAAGAAGAAGAAGAAGAAGAAGAAGAAGAAGAAGAAGAAGAAGAAGAAGAAGAAGGGAGAGGAGGAGGAGTGGGAGGAGGAAAAGGAAGAGGAGGCAGAGTTGGTGGAGGAGAAGGAGGAGGACGAGGAGGAGGCAGAGGAGGAGGAGGAGGAGGAGGAGAGGAGAGGAATATTGATATCTATCCTAATACCAATGGAGATAGAATATGTTGGATTATTTTCTCTTCAATGTCCACTCTAACCTACTCCTACTCCTACTCCTGCACCTACTATTACTATGACTACGACTACGACTCCTCACACACACAGTTACTGAGAGGGCAGATTTGAACACCCTGTAAGCACTAAACTGTTAGAAGTTCAGATGATAGAGATCTACATTCTTTGATTAGAACACAAATGCATATTTGCATGGCAACCTCACAATGATAAGACTTTACAGTGTTTACAAGGCATGCTATATAGAACCATATAATCTTAGTAGGATAGGATGTGTACCTTCAATAACCCCCATCAACCCAAATTAATCTCTGGTTAAAGACCTCCAGGGATGGGAACGCTCTTCCATTAAAAAACCCATTCCATTTTGGGCCAGTATTTATTATTAGAAACAGTTCCCTTACATGGAGCCGAAATCTTCCTCTCTGCAACCATTTACTTAACTCAACTCAGTAGCATTAGTCATTGCTCTGTTGCTCAAGACTGACTGATCAGAATGTGTACGGTCTTCAACTCAATTTACCTTTTCCCAAAAGTTTGCTTTCCTTTTATTTTCCACTTCAACTTTTTTCAATCTGCTTTTGAAGATTCTTTAGCTGATGGGTTCCCAAAGAAGTCAGTCCTAAAGGGGAGATGCATTATTCCAGGATGTCACGATTATTCAATTCTCTGGTGAAGCTGCTGTTATAACGAGTGAAAAACCCTGTATGTTCAGGACATATTTATTCCTGAAAACTTATCAAGGTGGTATACTGAAATTATTATTGTTCATAAAGGGAGAGAGAATGAAGAAAAGACAGAATTTAAGGTTAAGGACAATGTCATTTGGCAGGCAGCCCGGACAGAATCATTGACTCCATAGTGGAGGCCCATTTCAAAAGGACAAGCCATGGGCTCTAGAAGGCCCCTTAAATGCCTATTTGTTCTTAGGGATTTATTTTGTCCCTGAAGTAATTTAAAATTATCGCTTGTAGAACTTCAAAACTTTTTAGTACTTCAGGAACAATGCCCTAAAGACCTAATTACATAGAATTCATTTTCTGATTTCAAATGGAAAGATTATCAGGGATAAGTGTTTGTTCCTTAATCCACCTCATGATTATGATGAAGAATTTCCTCTGTATCTATTCTAATAGCTTTGTCCAAACTGCTCAGTTCACCCTCTCAAAACTTATTGGCCATAGAGTAAAATAACTTGAAGTCCCAGATGTTGATTATTTGTATCAATGGGGAGAACAATGCTAGAGGGAATTCAGATCTACTTCCATGCAAAGAAAAGGCATTCAGGATTCATCTCACATCCCCCAAATCGGCAAAGATGCAAAAAAAATGGAAATAGTCAGTGTTGGAATAGGGAAGCCAGCCACAATAATACACTGTTGGCAGGCCAGTGAATTGATCGAACAATTCTGGAGAGCAGTTTAGACTTATGCTAAAAAAGAGTAAGCATCCATTCCCTTTGACCTAGAGACCCCAATATTGGGCATATATCCCAGGAACAAAGATAGAAAGAAGGGCCCCACATATAATAAAATATTTATAGCAGCAACAAACAGAATGAATAGTTGAATGTTTAAAAAATATTAAGAAAATTTTTATTTACCAAGAACTGTGCTAAGCTTCAAGATAATCTTGGTTTTCAAAAAGTTCACAGTCTAATTGGAGGAGGGAACACATAAAAGAAAGTTCAGCTTGAGGATGTAAAGACTGTGAAATCCTTTTGTGAAGGGGGAAGGCAGGGGAATTGGGGTTAAGTGACTTGCCTAAGGTCACACAGCTGGTAAGTGTGTCAAGTGTCTGAGGCCAGATTTGAACTCAGGTCCTTCCTGACTTCAGGGCTGGTGCTCTACTCACTGCACCACCTAGCTACCCCAAAGGCTGGGAAATCCTAAGGGAATATCAGTTGAGGTATGGTCAATACCCCAAGGTTCATATAAGCTATATTGAAAGTTAAGGTGGCAGTAGGACACAAAGGCATGGCAGCTGGTAAGACCTGCAGTACTTTAGGAGACAGTTGCAGCACAGATGATATATATTCTCAGCTGAAGGAAATGTAAAATAAAATATATCAATATGAATAAAACCACTTTAAGGTGTCAACAAAACGAGGGCATAATTTTTAAACCTATTTCTATTTAACTCTGATTTTTTTTTTGGTTTGTATTTGTTTGGTCTAACCTTGTGGTTTCATCAGTTAATGAGGAGTCTCAGTGTGGGAACTCTGTCCACTAGACCAACTCACCTGCAAATCCTCAACAAGCATTTCTTAAGCTGACACTCTGCTCCAAGCGCCTTGCTGAGCCCCAGGAATAAAATGGCAGGCAAAAAACATCCCCTGCTCCAAGGAGCTTACTTTCTTTAAAAAAAAAAAAACCTCTGAATTTAATGAACAGCACAAAATTTCTTTATTCATAGGAGAGAGAAAAGATCAGTATGTGAATCTTCAAGTCTCTATTTTTTTCTTGATCTCATTAAAGTACGTGTTTCTTTCAAAGCTGTCCTGCTTGTTTGTGTTTCCTTTTGAGTTTCTTTCTCTTCTCTGCATTTAAAAATTATGCAATGTAATACCACAATAGCATTTCTAGGTCTGCATCCCAAAGAGATCATACAAATGGGAAAAGGACCCACGTATACAAAAATATTGATAGCAGCTGTTTTTGTGGTGGCAAAGAATTGGAAATTGAGGGGATGCCCATCAATTGGGGAATGGTTGAACAAGTCATGGTATATGAATGTAATTGAATACTATTGTGCCATAAGAAATGAGGAGCAGATGGACTTCAGAAAAACCTAGAAAAACTTATATTAACTGATGTTGAGTGAAGTGAGCAGAAGCAGGAGAACATTTTGCACAGCAACAGCCACATTGTGTGATGGCTAACTTTGATAGACTTATCTCTTCTTAGCAATGCAACGATCTAAGACAACTCCAAAGGACTCATGATGGAAAATACTGTCCACATCCAGTAAAAAACAAAACAAAACAAAACTAAGGAGTCTGAATGGAGATCAAAAGTGTCTTATTTACTCTCTCTTTTTTTGTTTGTTCCTTCTTTCTTGTGGTTTCTCCCATTGGTTCTAATTCTTCTTTACAACATGACTAATGGGAAAATAGGTTTAATATGAATGTATATGTATAGCCTATATCAAATTGCACACCATCTTTGGGGAGGGGGAGGGGAGAGATGGGGAGAAAATTTGGAACTCAAAGTCTTATGGAAGTGAATGTTGAAAACTAAAACTAAATAAATAAATTTTTAAAAAAAAATTCCAATGATTCTCTTTTCTTTCTTTTGTTCTTTTCTTTGGCAACACTAAAGCTAACTCCTCTCTCCCCTAACAAAACCATCAATAAACAAGAAAAACAAAAAAGAAGTTTACAATCTAATGGGATAGAATGTGTGTGCTGTATGTATATATTTATTTATATACATACACATATATACCTACATTATATGTGTACCTATACATATAGATGTATATGTACATGTACATATATATATATATGTATATATATATATATATATAGAGAGAGAGAGAGAGAGATGATAGATAGGTAGTGATATATGGTATACACACATAAGATGGAAAGTAACTAGAAAATTTCACGAAGACACTAAGGTGTTAACAGACTTACCATGGTCACATAGCTATTATATGTGTCAAGTACTGAAATAAATAAAAACCATAAGTTGAGGAATCTTTATTCCTCATTTTTAATTGAGATAATAGGGTAGCAAACCTATCTCCCTGGGGGATGTCCAGTGGATTTCCCGACCAAAGAGATCCATTTATAGTTTAGGGAGGAGAGGGAGAAGAGAAAATATGAGGTAGCAAGGCCTGCTCATGAGACCCAAGTGGCCCCGGGCGATCCCAGAAAAGAAAATCATTTCATTTTGATTGTTTTGGTCCTCCCACCATGGATCGTAAAGGAAAGGGGCAAGGACACTAGAAGCTGAGATTCAGCTTGAGCTGGGGTCTCCTCAAGGCAACATCCCTGGCTAGGGGGACCTAGGGTATGATTCAGCTTAACCTAATCTCATTATTTTAAGGGTAGGAATGTAAGGACATTACTGGAATTTTAACATTGTCATGAAGACTAAGAGGTTTAGGAAATCCATATCATAATTGGCATTAACAATTTTCTGTCTTTACATTAACAATTATGTTAACAATTCTGTCATTTGTCACAAGCAGAACTTGAACCCAGTTTTTCTTGCCTCCAAGCCCAGCCCCCGGGCCACACTGCATCTCTTTGGCATTTATATGCTTGTTGCTTTATATGTTACATTTGGGAACCGCACAATAGTTCAAGGAATAAGGAAACCAAACTTTGAACAACTAGACAGCAGGAAAAATTTCACATTTCTTTATCTTGTTCCACTGATTAATTGTCACTTTGGACATCACTCTGAGTTACAGAAATATGGCACCACTTTATTTAAGTACAGTAAAATATTAGTGTAGCAGGCATACACAGGGATTTTACTCTCTTCCTGGTCCCTCCTGGATAAGGATACTTTACCCCAACTCCTCATTATAATTTCTAGATTATCCTTCTAATATCGTCATCCTGTAACTTTTCTGAGGTTTATGCATTCGTATTTATCACTCAATTCAGATCTTGGTGGGCCTGATCTGTTGAACTCCAGTTAAGTCTGTCTATCTCCTTTCTCAATGAGTTTAATGCATGGCTCACTGTCTTTCCTTATCAATTCTCACTTGGACTAGGACAGTTGTGTGTGTGGAGAGAAAGGGATATAAATCTATATTTGTATGGAAAGAGACAGAGAAAGAGAGAGATAGAGTAAGAGGGGGAGAGGTTTTAACGTAGTGCTGAAAGACAAATTCTTCATTTTGGGCTTTCACCTTGAATAATGAGACAGAACTCAGGAGAAAGAAAATTAAAAGGAGTTTATCTAAGTACATCACAGTAGTAACGCATTGATGAGCTGGTCACTGAAGATGAGCAATGTCTTCAAAGTGGTGCCAGCTTTTATAGGTAACTTTAAGACAATCCAGATGGGTCCACCTTAGCAGAAGTGGGGCCCTTGCATCTCAGTTCCACCCCAAGGTAACAAGAACATGACAATTTTTCAGGTAGGGATGCTAAGGTCACAGGTAGAGGATGATTTGGCTACATGACAAATATTAGGGGGAGTGGGTAGTGCTTCCCCCAACATATATTGACAAGCAGGACTGGGAACAATAGGATACGGAATCAACATAACTTTCAATAGTAGAAATGAAAACATTGAAAATTAATTGGATAGGTAGGGTAGAAGGGTGAGGAATTGATGACAACACTGAAATTTCAAAAGTGAGTGATTGGAAGGATGGTGTTATCCTCAACTATAATAAGAAAGTTAAGAGTAGGCGAAGATTTGGGGGAAAAGATAATGAGTTCTGTTTTAAACATGCTGATTCTCAGATAACTATGAGACAAAAGTTCAAAGAAGCCTTGCATTGAAGACACAATATTGGAACTCAGAAGAGAGATTAGGAGTAGATATATAAATCAGTAAAATCATCTGCATATAGATGGTAATTTAACCCAAGGAAGCTGATCAGGTAAATGAGATAGTACAGGGAGGAAAGGAAAAGGGGCCCAGAACAGAGCCTTGGGGGACACACAGTTGGAAGTATGATATCAATGAAGATCCAGCAAAACAGACTGGGAAGGAGTGATTGAGCAGGTAGGAGGAGAGCCAAGATAGAGCAGTGTCACAAAAACCCACAGAGAAGTGGCTGCAGTAAGAGATAACCTACAGAGTCAAATGTTATAGACTGCTCAGGAAGGATGAAGATTGAGAAAGGCAATTAGATTTAGCAGCAAATAATTTGCTGGTAACTTTGAAAAGTTACGGTTACAGTTGAATTTTAAAGCTAGGTTGCAGAGGGTTTGAAGAAAGAAAAAAAAGGAAATTGAGGTACTGCGTATTTTTCGAAGAGTTTACGGGAAGGAGGACAAAAGCCATTGGGATGGGAAGATGAAATGAGGACATTGTAAGGATAGGAGAGACATGAGTAGGCAAGAAGCAGATAAGGAGCCAGTATAGAAGGAGATATTGAAGAATAGAGAAAAGATTTGGTTGGTGGGGGAGGGGGCGCAAATTTGCTGGAAAGTACTAGGGGAGATTGAATGATAAAGAGTACCTATAGATGAGGTGGTCTTGGTAAAGAGGTCTGACTCTTCATTAGAGAATGGAGTGAAGGCAGAGTGAGGGATGATGATGGAGAAATGTAATATGAGTAAAGGGGGAGAATCAGAAGTTCATGCTGGTCAGCCTTCAGTTTGAGGGGAGGGGAAGTATGATGTGAGATTCTCAGTTGGGGCTTGAGGACAAATGAGAATGTCTGAAACAGCAATGGTAAGCGAGATAAGGAATCTGTTAGAGGGGAATGGGGTTGCCTTGCTACCATCAAGGTCCAGTTGGAATTAAATAACATAAAAATTTAATGGTCCCAATCGCCTCACTTTTATGATGTTCTCTAGGTCCATTTGGTAGCACAGGAGTGAAGGGAGCAGATGATTATAATCCAGGGTTGGGTTTGCAATAATAATCTAATTGATCTCCATGGTTCTAATCTCTCCTCACCCCAACCCATCCTCTACAGAGCTTCCTATCCTAGTGATTTTCTGATCTTTACAATGTCTTATAGACATCCCCTTCTTTCCACTCACAAAAGCAAAATCCTTGCTTAGGCCCTCGTCATCTCTTGTATGGACTATTTAAATACCCTTCAAATTGGTCTCCATGACAGAAAGGGAAACTGAGACCTAGAGAGATTAAGTGACTTGTGCACCTCACACAACAGTGTGGATTTAACTCAAGTCCTCTGGCTCCAAATTCTATACCAGATGAATCAATAGAGGAGACTAAAAAGCACTCCTAATAAAACCACTAATTGTTTTTCAAAAGTGAATAAATACCAATGAGTAGGTAATAGGAGTCCAGTAGTGTGAGGCTATAGTGCGCTTTCTAGGTTTGAAGTTGTGTTTGATTTTTCATTTTATTCAGTGTTTTATAACTAACCAATATGAACTATAAAATAACAAGTTTCTTTCCCTCTTGTCTAACTTTAATTTTTATTAGGACACTGGCAACTGTTTCTAATGGTTAAAGACATCTATGATCATAGATTTACAGTTGGAAGAAGCTACAAGGCCATCTACTCCAGTCCTCTTATTTTATACATGCAAATCTGAGGCCTAGAGACGTCATGCCCTGCCCAAGATTATAGAGGTAACAAGAGAATCAGGAGGGATTCAAATCCAGGTCCTGGAACTCTGGAATCAGTGCAAATTCCATTGAGTAGAACTCTTGTCAGTAGTCAAGACTGGAGATATTAATACGGGAGTCATCATGATTATTTATTAGAAGTAGGGTGGCAATGGAGAGGATGCTGGCCTCAGAGACAGAAAGACCTGGATCTAAATCCCATTTCTGACATATACTGACTTTGTGACCCTAGGCAATTAATTTAATTTTTCTGTGCCTCAAGGAATTTTCTTAGACTTTCAGTTGCTGAACAAAGTACTGACCAGTGGTAGTACAGGGAATTTCTTTGCTGCTTACTACTTTCCACTTATTCTATGGGCAAAAATCCAGCATTCCCAGATGTTCAGTTTCAGTTGCACAGATTTATAATTTCTTTTACTTTTGTCCATATCTAAAGAATCATTTTACTCTTGGTAAGTTTCTGCTGTAAAGATAGGAAATATTTGTAATAATAGAAGAATTCTTGACATTTCACATTTCTAACATCTTTGAGGAGTCTTCGTTAAGGCAAAAGCCTGATAGCCCAACAAAATATTTCCAAAAAAGCCAGAACTGGTTGATTCAAAACAAAACAAGAAAACAAAAATCAAGTTGAGATAATTGGGTCTAAGTAATATGAAAAGATTAGGGGCAATATTCCTCAGGGGATACTGAAGTTCCTGAGTCATTAGTTGAAATTGCCTAAGGGATGGAGTAGGTCCCTGAAAAGAATCTATGAAATTGTTTTCCCAGAGCAGCCCTGGTCCTCCAGAGCTTAGTTCCAGATTTAGGACTATGGAAGAGCCAGAGTTACATAGATATGCTGTGAGATCGGCTTTTGTTGTCTCATGCATGAGTTCTTTCATGTATCAGAAGCCTAAGCCAGGTGTGCCTGTGCTACTTCTCATCTTGTTCTGGAGAAGAGAGAGAAGAAATCTCCCCAGTGAGGGTTTTCATGCAGATAGAATAGGTTATTGGTGCCGAGGTTTCCGAGAATCTTGTGTTTGATCACTTCATGAAATGTTCCAGGAGAGGAACCCAAAGCCTGTTGGGATTCTAAGATGCTTTAGAAATCAAGTCAACAGCAGAGAAAGAGGAAAATAACACATGCTAGAAGGTAAATGGAAGTTTAGAGTTTCTCTGATCACATCGAGAGTGTGTTTTAAGAGTTGGTCAAGTGAAATGAAGTATTTAGAAAATATCTAGAAACTTAGAAAATATCTAGAATTTCATTTTCTGAAATTCCAATGTAGTCTCTGGAGAAGGAAGCACTTGATATGCAAAAATAAGAGATTGCTTACCAAGCAGCAAAGTTTTATGGTTATGTATTCAGTTTTAGTGATCACTGAGATACTAAGGTGAATTTACTGATTGGTTTACAACATTTTTCATGTATTGAGTCTGCAGCACGGAGAGTAAGAGGTTAATGGCACAAGGAAAAGCCTCAAAATGCCATGAATGGCTTGCTGAGCATCCCCACCCCACTGTCCTGTAATCTTCTCAAACTCAAAATGTCAGTGTATTCTAATGCTCTAGTGAAAAGAACACTGGTTTTGGAGTCAGAGAACCTTGGATCAAGATGTCTCTTAGCCTTAATATGACTTTGGGTAAGTCATTTATCTTCCTTAGGTCTCGGTTTACTCATCTGTAAAATGAGGGTGTTAGAGTCCTCAGAGTCCCTTCAAGCTCTAGTTCAGTAATACCATGACCTTCAATCCCATGATTTTATCCGCACCCCAAACACACTCCTCTTGCCAACTTCACACCAAGACCCAAAGGTGGATGAGGCTCAATCCTTACCCTGAAGGAGTACACAGCCTAGCACACATGTCAGGTGAAGATGGCCCCAGCCAAGATCTCTGAATCATTATCTCAAATCGCTTCTTTCCATGAGAAAAGGAGGCTGAAAATTGCTCCTGAGAAGAAACAGTTTTATGGCTACTCACACTGTTGACAGAAACGT
Organism: Trichosurus vulpecula; assembly: GCF_011100635.1. Classification (NCBI taxonomy): domain Eukaryota; kingdom Metazoa; phylum Chordata; class Mammalia; order Diprotodontia; family Phalangeridae; genus Trichosurus; species Trichosurus vulpecula. The sequence goes on along the minus strand of NC_050581.1, from coordinate 7,027,854 downwards.
GAATAGCGATGGGTTAAACTAGGCTGTGTCAGCAGTAGCCAGGTGTTTCTGGTTATTCTGAAGCAAAGGAAAGGATCATGTAGAAGGCTGCTGAGAGATACAAGTAATTATACTTTATACAAGAAATTACACTAAGGAGGTACAAAGATGTAAAAGGAAAGGTCCCTGCTCTCCAGGAGTTTCCAGTTTGATATGAAGTGGAGAGGGTGCAAGATCTGGAGTCAGGACCAACATTCAGACCCCAGTTCTCACATCATAGCAAGTCACTTCCTCTCCTTAGGCCTCGATTTCCTCATCTATAAAATAAGGGCTTTGGACTGGATGATCTCTAAGGTCCTCTCCAGGTCTAACCTATGATCCTATGACATGGCTTACCCAACAGGCATAGAAAACAACAGATTGTGAGACTGAATGCAGTGGAGGTAAATGTCTCTGGGAAAACCTGAGGAGGGAAAGAATATTTTTATTAGCTTACTTCATAGGCAAGTTGGCACCTGAATTGGGAGTTGAAAAAGAGGAGAACTTCAAAAGACAGTGGAGAAGGACTGCAGCCCAAGTATATGACAGTGCCTGGTTCATAGCAGGCACTTAATAAATGCTAGTTGACTGACTAATTGGCCTGCTTTTGTGCAGTGTGGTATGAAATGGAATAATGAGAGTGGAGATAAGCTAGTAGCCAGTTTGGCCCAAACATGGATTATGTAAAGAGGAGATGTAAGGAAAGAGGAAAAGTAAGCTATAGTCCAATTGTGGAAGGCCTTAAATGCCAGGCTGAATAGGTTGTGGTTTATCCTGCAAGGAATAGAGGAAATTGTTTTAAGCTGAATGATCTAATATAGTCAGAACTCAGCATTATGAAATGTACATTCAGGTATGTGGAATATAGATTGGAGAAGAGAGACAAGAGGCAGGGAGATGAGTAGAGAAGGCTATTACAATTCTCTCTATTGTTCACTTGTTTTCAGTTGGGTCTGGCTCTTCATGACTCCATTTAGGGTTTTCTTGGCTAAGATACTAAAATGGTTTCTTTCTCCAGCTCATTTGAAGTTGAGGAAACAGGGTCAAGTGACTTGCCCAGGGTCACACAGCCCATAAATGTCTGAGGCCAGATTTGAACTCAGAAAGAGGAGTCTTTCTGACTCCAGGCCCAGCACTCTATCCACTACATAGTCTAGCTGCCCCATTACAATAGCCAAAGCTAGAGATGATAAGGGCCTCACCTAGTGGGGTAGACATGTGAGTGGAGAGGGAATGAATGGGGAGGATGTTACTGACCCTAAATCAACTAGAGTTGGCAACTGACTGGATAAAAGTGAAGGAGCTGAAAGAGTCAAACATGCCTCATGAGGCTCTGAGCCCAGGTGAGTAGGAGGATATTAGTGCAATCAGCCAAAACAGAGACATCAGGAGAAGGCACAAGTCTTTCCTGATTCCCTCAGCTGCTCATGACATGACCTCTACCCAACCCTTGCCCCTGCATTGCCCCTACCTATGCTCAGGCCATTTCTTTTAAACTCCTCTATACATACATACATACATACATACATACATACATACATACATTCTCTCTCTCTCCCTCTCTCTCTCCCTGAATTGTGCTATTCTTCCTTGACATCAGCCTGTGCTAATAGGTTAATTCCCCCTTCCTAAGCTGCCCACTTCCCCAGGGACTAGTCACTAAGCACCTGTTCTTTTCTCTCTGAACTTCTACAGGTGAAAGAACATATGATGGAAGGACTCAACTGGACATCTGGGAGGGGGTTTGTTCTACTGGCATTTTCAGAATACCCCAAGACTGAAAGGCTCATCTTTCTTTTATGTCTGGTGATGTACATGGTCATCATACTGGGTAATAGTATTATAATTATGCTCACTATCCTGGATTCTCACCTTCACACCCCAATGTACTTTTTCCTCAGTAACCTCTCCTTCTTGGATATCTGTTTTACATCCTCTTTTGTCCCTAAAATGCTGACAAACTTCTCATGGGGGAGAAAAACCATCTCCTTTTCTGGGTGTATGAGTCAAATGTATATCTTCCTTGCCATGGGGACCACAGAGTGTGTACTCCTAGCCACAATGGCTTATGACCGCTACATGGCCATCTGTAATCCCCTCAGATACCCTATCATCATGAACAAGAGACACTATGTGCAGCTGGTGGTTATATTGTGGGTTGTAGGTTTTCTTAATTCAACTATGGAAACAGCTCTTGCAATAAGGTTGCCCTTTTGTGGGAAAAATATAATTAACCATTTTTTTTGTGAAATCTTAGCCATACTAAAGCTGGCCTGTGCTGACATCTCCTTGAATGAGATAGTTATGTTGATAGATTGCATAACACTTGCATTCTCCCCATTATTATTAATTATTCTCTCCTATATTTTTATTCTCTCTGCCATCCTGAGAATTAACTCTGCAGAAGGGAGGAAAAAAGCCTTTTCTACTTGTTCTGCACACTTGACTGTGGTGACTGTGTTTTATGGGACCATCCTCTTCATGTATATGAAACCCAAGTCCAAAAATTCAATTACAGACAAGTTCATCACATTGTTCTATTCGGTGGTGACCCCCATGCTGAACCCCATCATCTATAGCCTGCGGAACAAGGAGGTGAATGCAGCCATGAGAAATGTGCTGAAAAGACTTCCATTCAAGAGGTCCTAATGAGGTGCTTACCCTGGTCATTAATCCCTTTCTCCTCATGATTCTGCCATAGGAAAGGTAAAAGTTGAGTTGATATTGTATTTAGATGTCTGAGGTTTTTTCTTTTTTACTTTTTGAAGAGAAGAGTTTCAAATATAAGCACAGCACAACTCCTGAAGATGAACTATCACCCATAGATTTTAATGTGAATTTCTTCTAACATATACTGCCTGAATTTTTGCAACTACAAAAAAGTAGATGATTGGTAAAAAAAAAGAAGAAAAGAATGCTTCCTTAGCATTGTTACCTGCCTCTTTCCAAAAGGGTACCAATAAACTTAATCTTTCCATGGAGCTTACCCCGATTAAGTAGTTCACCACTAACACCTTCCTAGCTCCCAATCCCCTTTCCCCAAAATATCATCATGGTTTTTGCCCAAGACCATGCACCAAATGTGATGAAATGAAGAGCATCTCCCCCATTTTATCTTCTGAATGATATTGAGTTCTTTTCAATGCTATATCTGGGGATAAACAGATTTTTTCCTAATGGGTCCTTGATCCATACAAAGAGAATGAAAAAGACTGCTTGATAAAGATTAGCAAAACCCAGCCCAGAGAAAGAAACCATACTAGATATGAGGGTGAAGATGTGGTTCAAGGAAAGACATAAATGGGACAATAGAAAACCAGGCTCAGGTCAAAATTAGATGTTTCCAACAGCAACCAATCTAGAAAGTGAAGTGGGAATCTGTGAACTGAGTCTGAGAGTAAAAGATCTGAAGTGGGGGAAAGGAAGTAGATTCACACAGAATAAGAGACTGCCACAGTGGAGCATAAGTAGTATTGTCAGTTGCAAGTTTCTCTCATCCAATGTGTGAACCCAACATTATGGGACTGATATAATTAACAGCGCTCTTTCATTACTCATTCACATCCATTCAGCTATCAGCCAAGTCATTTTCCATTGACTAATCAATCCAAAGTCATTTATTAAGGGTCCACTTAGTCACTGGGTTAGATGCTAGAATACAAGACTATGAAAAAAAAATCTCTGGAAGGAGTTAACATTTTTTTCAGGAAGATAAAAGTATACATAAAAATAAATAGAAGTTAATTTATATAGGGGGAAAGGTACTAGAAACTGTCAAAGATCAGGAAAGATTTCACATAGGAAATGGTGTTGGAGCAAAACTTCAAAGAAAACTAGGGAGTCTAAGACATGGAACTGAGGAGGGAGTGTATTGCAGGCATGAGAGACCATGAGGGGAATTAATATATAAGTCTGCAAAGATAGTAGTTTGGAGTCAGATTGTGAGGGGGTTTAAAGGTCAAACATAAAACTCCATTGGGTCCTAGCAGTAATAAAGAGAAACTGGAGTTTATAGAGCAGAAGAGTAGCATGATAGGATCTAGGCTTTAATATTAGCTTGACAGCTGTATAGAGCAGGGGTAGGGAACCTGAGGCCTCAGGGGCACATATGGCCCTCTAAGTTCTCAAGTATGGCAGCCCTTTGACTTGTATCCTTTTATTAAAGGGATTTGTTCTGTGAAGTTTGGATTCAGTGGAGAGGATAAGTGGAGAGCATGACAATTCTGCTTCAGAATGCCATCTGCCTGTTATCAGACAGTTAAGTAGCATTTATTAAATGCCTGCTCTGTACCAGAAACTATGCTAAGCACTGAGGATATGAAGAAAGCAAAAAACAACCTCTGTTCTCACAAAGTTCACAGTTTAATGGGGGGATGGCATGCAAACAACAATGTACGAAGAAGATATATGCAGGATAAATTGGGGATAGTCGCAGAGAAAAGGTAGTAAGACTAGAGAGGACTGAGAAAGCGTTCTTGAGACTGTAGCTGAGACATGAAGGAAAACAAAGAAACTAGGAAACTAGGACATGGCCATGACAGAGGAGAGAGCTCCAGACCTGACAGGCCAGGGAAAATTCTCATAGTCAGAAGAGAGAGTGTCTTGTGAGGGGAACATCAAGGAGATCCCCGTCTTTGGATTGCCGAGTATATGGAGCAAGAGTAAGGTGCGAAAGACTTGAAAGGAAGCAAGGGATGATGTTATGAAGAGCTTTAAAAGCCAGATAATTTTAAATTTGATTCTAGAGGAAATGGAGAGTCCAATAGCTTAGTGAATAGGAAAATGATATAATCAGATCTCTGTTTTAGGAAGATCACTTTGATAGCTGATTGGAAAATTAACTGAAGTGGGGAGAGAATCAAGGTAGGGAGTGCAGTCAGTGGCTAACGCTATATTACGAGGTGATGAGGGCCTTCACCAGGGTGGTGGATATGTCAGAGGGAAAAAAGTGGCATTTCCTTCCCAGCAATGTCATAGAAATATGAGGAATTGAGCTGAGTCACCACAATGATTCTGTCAGTTCCTTGCTATTTGAGTTGGCAAAATGAAACCTGAGAATCTTTCAGTTATGTTGTTGTTGTTCAGTCATTTCAGTCCTGTCTTCCTCTTCATGACCCCGTTTGGGATTTTCTTGGCAAACATACTGAAGTGATTTGCCATTTCCTTCTCCAGATCATTTTTATAGTTGAGAAACTAAGGGAAACAGGGTTAAGTGACTTGCCCTGGGTCACACAGCTATTAAGTGTCTCAGGCCAGATGTGAACTAATGAAGATCAGTCTTCCTGACTTAGGTTCATCACTCTATCTACTGTACCACCTTGCTTTACCTTCCTATGTTACATATTACTTAAAGTGGCATCAATTAAAGCAGCATGACATGTTTTGCATAATTAGACATAACTTTATCCATAAAGCATCCTAAACTTATTAACTTCCTAGATACATATTAAGTTCCTACCTGCAACTTTCATTACTTCAGGTGATGTCTGAGTTAATGGAAGTATTTTTTTTCTTTTACATGGAAGCTCTGAGCTTTGACCATAATGTTCCTGGGAGTTTGCATTTTGGAATTTCTTTCAGGAGATGACCAGTGGATTCTATTTCTTTCAGCTTTGCCCTTTGGTTCTAAAACCTTCAGGAAGCATATTTTTTAAAAGATTTCTAGAAATATAATATCCTTGTCATAATAGTCCAATGATCCTTGAGTTTTCTCTTCTCCATCTGTTTTCTAGGTCAATTTTATTATGAAGTACCTTACATTTTCTTTCTTTTTTAATAATAAATAGATTTAATTTATAAATTTAATTTAATTTATAAATTTAATAATACATATGTTTAATAAATTTATTTTTTATTTTTAGTTTACAAGATTCAGTTCCACAAGTTTTTGGCATCCAAATTTTCTCTCCCTCCTTCTCCTCCCCCAAGATGGCATGTAATCCAATGTAGGTTCTATATCTACCTTCATATTGAACTTATTTACATAATAGTCTAGTTGTAAAGAAGAATTCTAACCAATGGACTGACTCATCAGAAAGGAGAAATGAAACCAAAAAAGAAGGAAAATAAGAGAGCAAATAGTTTGCCTCAGTCTGCATTCAGATTCCATAATTCTTTATTTGGATGTGCGTAGCTTTTTCTATCATGAGCCTTTTGGAGCTGTCTTTGAACCTTGCATTGATGAGAGGAGTCAAGTCTATCAAAGTTAGTCCTTTCAGATAACATGTATCTGTAATTGTGTATAATGATCTCCTGGTTCTCTTCCCCCCACTCAGCTTCAGTTCACAGAAGTCTTTCCAGGTTGTAATGAAATCAGTCTATTCCTCATTTTTTATTGCACTATAGTATTCCATTACCTTCAAATACCACAATTTGTTTAGCCATTCCCCAATTGATGAGCATCCCCTTGATTTCCAATTCTTTGCCATCACAAAAGCAGCTGCTATAGATATGGGTCCATTTCCTACTTGTATGATCTCTTTACATTTTCTTTTTTTTAATACTTTGACTATGATATAATATTTTTTCTTCTTTTTTTAAAATTTATTTATTTATTTTTAGTTTACCACACACGGTTCTACATAATTTTGAGTTCCAGATTTTCTCCCCTCCCTCCCCAAGATGGCATGGAATCTCATATAACTATCCCATATAACTTTGCATTGAATTAATTTATATACTAGTCAAGTTGTGGAGAAGAATTATGACCAATGGAATGAATCATGAGAAAGAAGAAACAGAACCAAAAAAAAAAACAACCCAAAAACAAAAACAAAAGAGAAGCAACCTGTATTCAAACTTCACAGTTCTTTCTCTGGATGAAGATAGCATTCTCCATCGTGAGTCCCCTGGAGTTGTCCTTGCACCTTAGGTTGCTGAGAAGAGCGAAGTATGTCAGGGTTGGTCCTCACAGAATCCATATATCTGTGGCTGTGCACAACGTTCTCCTGGTTCTGCTCTGCTCACTCAGCATTATGTCGTGTAGGTTTTTCCAGGATGTTACGAAGTCCGCATCATCCCCATTTCTTATGGCACAATAGTATTCCATCACCTTCATATACCACAGCTTGTTCAGCCATTCCCCAATTGATGGGCATCCCTTTGATTTCCAATTCTTGGCTACCACAAAAAGAGCCGCTATAAATATCCTTGTACATATGGGTCCTTTTCCCGCTTGTGTGATTTCTTTGGGATACAACCCTAGAAGTGGTATTGCTGGGTCAAAGGGTATGAACATTTCTATAGCCCTTTGGCCATAGTTCCAAACTGCTCTCCAAAATGGCTGGATCAGCTCACAACTCCACCAGCAATGCAACAATGTTCCAATTTCCCCACATCCTTTCCAGCATTTATCATTTTCCTGTTTTGTTATTTTAGCCAATCTGACAGGAGAGATGTGGTATCTAAGAGTTGTTTTGATTTGCATTTCTCTAATCAGTAGTGATCCAGAGCATTTTTTTTCATATGCCTATAGATAGCTTTAATTTCTTCCTCTGAAAACTGCCTGTTCATATCCTTTGACCATTTCTCAATTGGGGAATGGCTTGTATTCCTATATATTTGGCTCAGTTCCCTGTATATTTTAGAAATGAGGCCTTTATCAGAGATACTAGTTGCAAAGATTTTCTCCCAATTTTCTGCTTCCCTCCTAATTCTTGTTGCATTGGCTTTTTTTGTACAAAAACCTTTCAATTTGACATAATCCAAATTATCCATTTTGCATTTTGTAATGCTCTCTATCTCTTGTTGGGTCATGAATTCTTTACTTTTCCATAAATCTGATAAGTAAACTATTCCTTGCTTTCCCAAATTACTTATAGTATCAGCTTTTACTCCTAAATCATGAACCCATTTTGACTTTATTTTGGTATATGGTGTAAGATATTGGTCTATGCCCAGTTTTTGCCCTACCATTTTCCAATTTTCCCAACAGTTTTTGTGAAATAGTAAATTATTAGCCCAGAAGCTGGCCTCTTTGGGTTTATCAAAGAGTAGATAGCTAAACTTGTTGATTTCTCCTACTTGTGTACCTATCCTATTCCACTGATCCACACCCCTGTTTCTTAACCAGTACCAGGCAGTTTTGATGACTGCTGCTCTGTAGTACAGTTTAATATCTGGTATGGCTAAGCCACCTTCTCTAGCATCTCTTTTCATTAATACCCTAGATATTCTAGACCTCTTGTTTTTCCAGATGAATTTTGTTATTATTTTGTCCAGCTTAGTAAAAAATAATAAATAAATAAATAAATAAATAAATAAATAAGAAAAAAGTTAAGGAGGTAAACAGAATTTTAGAAAAGGCACATATGATAGACCTCTGGAGAAAACTGAATGGGGATAAAAAGGAATATACTTTCTTCTCAAAAGTACATGGCACATACTCAAAAATTGACCATGTACTAGGGCATAAAAACCTCACAATCCAGTGCAGAAAAGCAGAAGTAGTCGAAGCATCCTTTTCAGATCATGATGCAATAAGAATCATTTTTAATAAAGAACCATGGAAAAATAAGCTAAAAACTAATTGGAAACTAAATAATTTAATTCTAAAGAATGAGTGGGCCAAAGAACAAATCAGAGAAACAATTAATAACTTCATTCAAGAGAATGACAATAATGAAACAACATACCAAAACTTATGGGATGCAGCAAAAGCAGTTCTTAGGGGAAGTTTTATATCCCTAAATGCCTACATGAATCAAAATCAAATAGGGAAAAAGGAGATCAATGATCTGGGCATAGAGCTGAAAAAGCTAGAAAAAGAGCAAATTGAAAACCCCCAATTAAATATCAAATTAGAAATAATGAAAATCAAAGGAGAGATTAATAAAATTGAAACTAAGAAAACTATTGAATTAATAAATAAAACAAAGAGCTGGTTTTATGAAAAAAACAATAAAATTGATAAACCATTGGCCAATTTGATTAAAAAAAAGAAAGAAGAAAATCAAATTACCAGTATCAAAAGTGAAAAGGGTGAGGTCACCTCTAATGAAGAGGAAATCAAAACAATAATTAGGAATTATTTTGCCCAACTGTATGCCCATAAATTTGACAACCTTAGAGATATGGATGAATATCTACAGAAACATAAACTGCCCAGGCTAACAGAAAAGGAAGTGAAATTTCTTAATAACCCCATCTCAGAAAAAGAAATTGAGCATGCCATCAATGAACTCCCTAGGAAAAAATCTCCAGGGCCAGATGGTTTTACATGTGAATTCTATCAAACATTTAAAGAACAACTAATTCCAATACTTTGTAGACTATTTGGGAAAATAGATGGAGAAGGAGTCCTACCAAATTCTTTTTATGACACAAATATGGTACTAATACCCAAACCAGGTAGAGTTAAAACAGAGAAAGAAAATTATAGACAAATTTCCCTAATGAATATTGATGCAAAAATTTTAAATAAAATATTAGCAAAAAGATTGCAGCAACTCATCACGAGAATAATACACTATGACCAGGTAGGAGTTATTTCAGGAATGCAAGGCTGGTTCAATATTAGGAAAACTATTAGCATAATTGACCATATCAACAACAAAACTAGCAGAAACCATATGATCATCTCAATAGACGCAGAAAAAGGCTTTGACAAAGTACAACACCCATTCCTATTAAAAACACTAGAAAGCATAAGAATAAGTGGAACCTTCCTCAAAATTATAAATAGCATCTACCTAAAACCTTCGACAAGCATTATTTGTAACGGGGATAAACTAGATGCATTCCCAATAAGATCAGGGGTGAAACAAGGATGTCCATTTTCACCCCTATTATTCAATTTGGTACTAGAAACATTAGCTGTAGCAATAAGAGAAGAAAAAGAAATTGAAGGAATTAGAATAGGAAAAGAAGAAACTAAATTATCACTTTTTGCAGATGATATGATGATTTATCTAGAGAATCCTAGAGAATCAAGTAAAAAACTACTTGAAATAATAAACAACTTTAGCAAAGTTGCAGGATATAAAATAAACCCACATAAATCCTCAGCATTCCTATACATTACTGACAAAGCCCAACAGCAAGAGATAGAAAGAGAAATTCCATTCAAAGTTACTGAAGGCACTATAAAATATTTGGGAGTCTATTTGCCAAGACAAACCCAGAGCCTATATGAACATAACTATGAAACACTTTGCACGGGAATAAAATCAGATCTAAATAAATGGAAAAATATCAGTTGCTCATGGTTAGGCCGAGCTAATATAATAAAAATGACAATTTTACCTAAATTAATCTATCTATTCAGTGCCATACCAATAGAACTACCAAAAAATTATTTTACTGATGTAATATTTTTGATATCTCATTGAATCATTAGCTTCTCTTTAACTCATTTTAATTTTCAGGGAGTTTATTGCTTGGACCATGATTTGTATTTCTTATTCTGAGCTGTGAAATCCTATTCCAATATTTTCCTGCACAGCTCCAATTGCTTTTCCAAATTTTTCTCTACCATTCATTTCATCTATAAAATTTTTTTTACTTCTTTTTTAAAGTATCTCTTCCTGGAATCCTAGTTGTATTGGTTACTAGTCTATGTTTTCCTCTTAATCTTTGCTGTTAAATGCTTTGAAGTCATTCTCTTTTTTTGGCCTTTTCGTCAAGTGTTCTCCTATAAGAGCTTTTTATTATTAGAATTCTTCTTTTTTCTTCTTGCTTATTCTTTCAGCCTGAAAGCAGATAGTGGAGGGAATTAAAAAACAGAACCCTACAACATGTTGTTTACATGAAACACATTTGAAGCAGAGAGGCACACACAGAGTAAAGGCAAGGAGTTGGAGCAAAATCTATTATAAGTCAGCTTGAGTAAAAAAAATGCAGGAGTAGCAAGCATGATCTCAGACAAAGTAAAAACAAAAATAAATCTAATTAAAAGAGATAAGGAAGGAAACTACATCTTCATTAAAGGTACTATGGACAATGAAATAATATCAGTTCAAAACATACATGCATCCAAATTTTTAAAGAAAGTAAATGAGTTACAGAAGGAAATAGACAATAAAACTATATTACTGGAGGACCTCAACTTTCCCCTCTCAGAATTAGCTCAGAACTAGAACTGTAACCACAAAATAAACAAGAAAGGACCTCTGGAGAAGAATAAAATTTTAGAAAAACTCTATATGATGGACCTCTGGAGAATACTGAATGGGAATAGAAGGCAATATACATCTTTTCACATTGGTACATAGGACCTACACAAAATTGACCATGTGTTAGGGCTCCAAAACCTCACAATCAAATGTAGAAAAGTAGAAATATTAAATGCATCCTTTTCAGACCATAATTCAATAAAAATTACATTCAATAAAGGGCCATGGAAAGATAAATAAAAAAACTAATTGGCAACTAAGGAATCTAATCCTATGGAATGAGTGGGTCAAAGAACACATCATAGAAACTATCAATAATCTCATTAAAGATAATGGCAGCAATGAAACAACATACCAATATTTATGGGATATAGCCAAAGCAGTACTTGGGGGAAAATTTCTATCTCAAAACACTTATGTCAGTAAACTAAAGAAATTGCAGACCAATGAATTGGGCGTGCAACTAAAAAAAAAAACTAGCAAAGAGAATACATTAAAAATTCCCAATTAAACATCAAATTGAAAATCATGAGAATGAAAGGAGAGATTAATAAAATTGAAAGGAAGAAAACCATTGAACAATTAAATAAAACTAGGTGCTGGTATTAAAAAATAAACAAATCACTGGTTAATTTGTTTTAAAAGAAGAAGAAAACCAAGTGTAGAAACAGTTTACATTTGAAGATTTTTACCACCCATTAATAGGCCATGTGACCTTCTTACATCACAGGAAGCTTAAGTCACATGTAGTGAGAGGAACTTGCTGGGAGGAAAAGGAAAGTGTGTCACAGGAAAAGCTTGGAGAGAGGAGTTAGAGCCGAGGGAAAGAGCAGATGTGTGCTGTGCTGTGAGTGTGTTTGTGGGAAGGCTCCAGCAGGGGGGTGGAAGGTTAGGGATTGTGGTTCTCTGCTGTGATATTGTGTATTGACTTACTCATTGCGATGATGGATTAGACTTATTGGTTATGGGATTTAGTCCTCTGGTATCTGGATAAATGTTTCGCTTCTTCTGTCTTCTATATGGAGAGTCTCTCACATTTTGTGATACAGAATTACATAGCCGTATTCACAATGATTGTTGATGTTGCATGTATTGCCTTGCTAATACACTTAGTGACTAGGAGGATGGGATCACAAAGTAGAAGATCTCTGTTTGGAGGTAGAAGGACTTTACAGGAAGAAATGGTTTTCCCAGGATGGGATGATGTGCAAAGCAACGGGCTAGAGGCACAGGACTGTGTGAGGACTAGATTTGGACAGATCTTTGCAAGAAATTAAAGGTAAGCCAGGAAGAGAACTGCCAACAGCACTTTCTTGAAGAAGCTGGATTTTACTCACAGCATATCGTATTATATATGAAAGCTGGGACAGACTATTAAGAGAAAGAACTCAGGATTAGAGGATCATCTAGCTCTAATGAGAATATATCTATACCACAGCAAGATGGAGAATCTCAGGTGTCAGAAAAACAGATTATTGTTCAGGAATTGACTGATTTTGCTGTTAATTCAGCTAGAAGAAAGAGGAAGCCAAGGAGGTCAAAAGTGCATTTGAGTTCAGTCCAGGTCAAGCATAGCTGCCACTCTGGTTGCCATTGTGACAGGGGAAGTGAGTGAGGAGAGAATGATACAATATTGGGAGTTGAGGTGCAAAATGATACTTTGTGGTATGATGCTCAAGAGCCAGAGAATGATACAATATCAGATCAAGCTCCTCAGACAGAAGGGCACCCCATACAGCGAAGGAGGCAGGAAATCCAAGAAAATAATAGTGTTCAGAGAGGTTTTGGAAGATGTTACACAGCAGGAAGTCACAGATATCTTGAGTAGGTTTACACCAACGAATGGGAGAATTGTTAATATCTTGGATTATGAAAATCAGAGATTAAGGGGCCCCAGGAGTATCTATGGAAAGCATGGACTGTATGAAATTCATAACCATTAGTCAGAATCCTTTTGTACAGCAAGTTTTTAGGGATTATCATCTGAAAAGGGGTAACAGGATGATTAGTCTGTTAGCTTTAGCAGCAAGAGGATGTAACCAAGAGTAACACTTAATTCTGACTGTGATAATTGGGGAGGTAGGGAATCCTCTTTCAGAGAAGATAGATAAGATTTCACAGGTAAGTGATTTAGGAGACTGGAGAAAAGATAAATTTCCTCAAGACAGAAGAGTGACTAGCCAGTGGATTCAATGCCAGAAGAGAGTGACAAGAAAAGAAATGTTTACTGCTCTATTGAGAACAAGGGTAGATTTTGGAATGATAGATGGTAATTTCAAGTAATGAGCTATACAAAACGTACCTAGATAAGGGGCTTAATATCAGACAGAACAGAGAAGTGAGAACTGGCCCTACAAATCCTGCAGATCTTGAACCCTTGTATTCAAGTGAGTCACACCTTCAGTGAAACTAGGAAATAGGCCGAGCCCCAGCTCAGATTAAAGAAACACACAGACAGGATTACAGACCCCATATTAATCTGATTATATATTGGAAAATGGATCAAATGCTGTAACAAGGACATTGATCAACACCAGGGTGGAGGACAACTTTGATTTATGGAAATCCTGACAAGTTCACGCATGGAACTCCTATTACCATTACAGGACTAGGAGGGGATGAAATAGCAGCCAGACAAGTCAAACTAACAATGAAAATTGGACAATTGCCTAAGAAAGAATGTACAGTGATCATTGTACCTATTCCTGAATACATCATTGGAATAGATATGTTGAGAGGTATGACTCTGAATTTACCTGGGGGAAGATACCAATTTGCAATAAGGAAGATAGGAAGTAATACAGTTTTAGTCGGAAAAGTAAAAATGGACCCAATCACTTTACCTGAACCTTCTGAAGTAATTACTTTGAAGCAGTATTGTGTGCCAGGTGAGCAAGATGAAATTGCCAGTATTATAAAGGAATATGTTGAGGCAGGAGTGTTAGCTCCTACCACCACTCATTGGAATCATCCTGTCTGGGCAGTTCAGAAGTCAGATGAAACGTAGGGGATGACAGCGGATTATAGACAATTGAAGAAAGTGACTCCTCCCTTGTATGCTGCTGTTCCCAATGCTGTTATCTTAATAGAAAGGATCCAGAAATACGATGGGACTTGGTACACAGTTATTGATTTGGCCAATGCTTTCTTTACGATCCCAATAGACTCTAAAGAATGGGACCAGCTTCCTTTCTTATGACAGGCCCGACTATATACTTTTACCTAATTGCCACGAGGATATCTGCATAGCCCAACTATTTGTCATAGGACTGTGGCTGAACATTTAGATATATTAAAATTGCCTGGTGTGCAGCTTACCCACTATGTGGATGATATGATACAGGGAGAAAACGTAAATAAGTGGGAAAGAGGTTGACATTTTTAATTGAGTGTATGAAAAGCAAAGGATGAGAAATTAACCCTGCAAAGATTCAAGAGCCAGCTCAAACTGTAAAATTTTGGGGTATACAGTACAATAAAGGACTGTGAGAAATTCTCCCACAAGCCAGAAAAAAGATTCAAGATTTTCCTATCCCTACCAATAAGAAAGAGGCCCAAAAATTCATACGACTATTTGGATAGTGGAGACATCACATTCCACATTTAGGACAGATTTTGAAACCCTTACATAAAGTTACCAGGAAAAAACGTGAATTTGATTGGGGACTTGAGAAGAGTAAAGCTTTTGAGGAAGTCAAGGCTGCTATATCATTGGCCCTGGATTTATGGCCTACGCAAAGTGACCCAGTGGAATTACGAGTGACTGTACAAGATGACTATGCAAACTGGAGTTTATGGCACAAACAACAAAGCAGAAATGAACCCTTAGGATTTTGGTCTAGGAAATTTTCTTCATCTGGAGTTCAACATACACCTTTTGAAAAGCAGTTTTAGCTGTATAATGGGTTTTGATAGAGACTGAACAACTGGGCCATGAAGTGATATTGAGGCCTAAAATCCTGATTATGACCTGGGTAATGAGTACCAGTTGAACTAGTTGAACTACCAGTTGAAATTAGTTGAAATAATTAAGAATCATTTACCAAGACAAGGTTAAAATAGATACATGACCTAGAAAGGGAGATCTTATAAGTAAATTAGAAAAATATGAAACATATTATCTATCAGATTTTTGGAGAGAACTTAAGTATAAACAAGATATAGAGAACATTAGCAGATGTAAAAAGAATAATATTAATTATATTAAATTTAAATGTTTTTGTACAAAAATAACCAATGTAGCCAAGATTAGAAGGAAAACAGAAAATCTGGATGGGGAGGGGGAAATTTATAGTTTCTTGGATACTGGTCACATATCTCAAATATTTAGGGCTTTGTCAAATATATAAAAATGTGAGTCATTTCCCAATTGATAAATAGTCAAAGTATATGAGCAGGCAGTTTTTTGGCTAAAGAAGTAAAAGATACACATATGTAAATATATATAGTCATAAAATGCTCTAAATTATTATTGATTAGAGAAATACAAATTAAAATAACTTTGAGATATCATCTCACCCCTATCAACTTGGCTAAACTGAGAGAAGGGGGAATGACAAATATTGGAGGGTATGTGGAAAGGTTGGATAGCTAGTACAGTGTAGGTAGGATTGTAAATTGATCCAACCATTTTGGAGAGCAATTTGGAATTACATCCCAAGAGTTATAAAAGTGTGTGTTCCCTTTGGCCAGCAATACTGCTATGAAGTCTGTTTTCCAAGGGGATCAGGGTAAAAGAAAAAGAACATAAATATTTTAAAACATTTATAGTGGCTCTCTTTGTGGTGGCAAGAAAAGGGGAATTGAGGGGACATCCATCAATTGTGGAATGAATGAATAAGTTGTGGTATATGATTTTGATGGACTATTACTGTGCTGTGAGAAATGATGAGTGATTTGATTTTAGGGAAACTTGGAAAGACTTGCAAGGAATAATGAAAAGTGAAACAAGAGAAGGTTGCATACAGTAACAGCAATACTCTTTGAAAAGTCAATGTGAACGACTAAGCTATTCTGAGTTATATGAATATTCAAATCAACTACAAAGGATCTATGAAGGAAGATGCTATCCAACTCCAGTGAAAGAACTGATACATAGAATTTTGTATTGTATAGTTTCACATATGTATCTGTGTTAAAAAAAATATCTGTGCCTTCCCTAGTGCAGGGTAGTGAGGGAGAGAGGGAAACAGTTTAGAACTCAAGTGTCACACACACACACACACACACACACACACACACACACACACACACAAACACCAAAAAAAAATACTTCCTAAGAGAGCTGTCCAAAAGTGGAATTGGCTGAAGGCTTGGTAGATAATCTCTTAATCTCTTTGGAGGTATTCAAGGAGAGGCTGAATCACCATTTATTAAGCATGTGATTTCTTACATCAAGCAACAAGCAAGGATTTCTTTCAGGAATAGTTGGACTCTCTGACTTTGTAGATCCCTTCCAAAAGATTTGCCACAAATCCTGGTTAACATTCACTTGGCTTTTGTGAAGAACTGCTTATGATGATATGATGATTTACTTAGAGAATCCTAGAGAATCAAGTAAAAAACTACTTGAAGTAATAAACAATTTTAGCAAAGTTGCAGGATATAAAATAAACCTACACAAATCTTCGGCATTCTTATACATTACTAACAAAGCCCAACAGCAAGAGATAGAAAGAGAAATTCCATTAAAACTTACTGTAGACACCAGAAAATATTTGGGAGTCTATCTGCCAAGACAAAGCCAAGGCCCATTTGAACACAATTACAAAACACTTTTCCCACAAGTAAAGTCAGATCTAATTAAATGGAAAAACACCAATTGCTCCTGGTTAGGCAGAGATAAGATAATAGAAATGACAATTTTACGGTGGAGCCAAGATGGCGGCTGGAAAGCAGTGAGCTCCCTGCCGAGTCCCTCCAAAAACCTATAAGAAATGGCTCTGAACCAATTCTAGAACTGCAAAACCCACAAAACAGCAGAGGGAAGCAGGGCTCCAGCCCAGGACAGCCTGCATGGTCTCTGGGTGAGGTCTATCCCACACGGAGCTGAGAGCTGGGAACTTGGAGCTGGGAGCGGAGCCAAGCAGAGCCCAGTGTGAGCTGCTCGGACCAACCAGACCAGGAGCCAGGCAGAGCGGGCCCTAGCCACCTGAATCAGTGAGTGTCGGCAGTTACCAGACTTCTCAACCCACAAACACCAAAGACAGTGGAGAAGGTTAGCGGGAAAAACTGCGGGAGTGGAAGGAGTTCACGGTTCGGCCACTGCCCCTGGGGCAGGGGAGGTGGGGCAACTACAGCTGCTGTTTCTTCCGGCCCTAGGCCCACCTGGTGGGAGGAATTAAGTGGCAGATCACAGCAGGAGTGCACAGTCTGCTGAAGATCTAAGCCCAGTCCGGGTTGGGGGTTCTTGGGAAAGGAGGAGTGCTGCTGTGGCAGAGCTGGCGCATCCCCCCAAACGTGGAACATAGAACTCTAGTCTACAAGCAGTCATACCCCGCTGAAAAACTCAAGGGTCAAGTTAGTTGGTTGAGAATATGGCCAGGCAGCGAAAACATACCCAGATTCAGTCTCAGACTTTGCATTCTTTCTTTGGTGACAAAGAAGACCAAAACATACAGCCTAAAGAAGACAACAAAGTCATAGAGCCTACAACAAAAGCCTCCAAGAAAAACATGAACTGGTCCCAGGCCATGGAAGAGCTCAAAAAGGATTTGGAAAAGCAAGTTAGAGAAGTAGAGGAAAAATTGGGAAGAGAAATGAGAAGGATGCGAGAAAACCATGAAAAACAAGTCAATGACTTGCTAAAGGAGACCCAAAACCTACTGAAAAATACACTGAAGAAAACAACACCTTAAAAAATAGATTAACTCAAATGGCAAAAGAGCTCCAAAAAGCCAATGAGGAGAAGAATGCCTTGAAAGGCAGAATTAGCCAAGTGGAAAAGTACGTCCATAGGACCACTGAAGAAAATACTACCTTAAAAATTACATTGGAGCAAGTGGAAGCCAGTGACTTGATGAGAAATCAAGGTATTATAAAACGGAACCAAAGGAATGAAAAAATGGAAGACAACGTGAAATATCTCCTTGGAAAAACCACTGACCTGGAAAATAGATCCAGGAGAGATAATTTAAAAATTATTGGACTACCTGAAAGCCATGATCAAAAAAAGAGCCTAGATATCATCTTTCAAGAAATTATCAAGGAGAACTGCCTTGATATTCTAGAGCCACAGGACAAAATAGAAATCGAAAGAATCCACCAATCACCTCCTCAAATAGATCCCAAAAAGAAATCTCCTAGGAATATTGTCACCAAATTCCAGAGCTCCCAGATCAAGGAGAAAATACTGCAAGTAGCCAGACAGAAACAATTTGAGTATTGTGGAAACATAATCAGAATAATCCAAGATCTGGCAGCTTCTACATTAAGAGATCGAAGGGCTTGGAATACGATATTCCAGAGGTCCATGGAGCTAGGATTAAAACCTAGAATCACCTACCCAGCAAAACTGAGTATCATGCTCCAAGGCAAAATATGGATTTTCAATAAAATAGAGGACTTTCAAGCTTTCTCAGTGAAAAGACCAGAGCTGAATAGAAAATTTGACTTCCAAACACAAGAATCAAGAGAAGCATGAAAAGGTAAACAAGAAAGAGAAAACATAAGGGACTTACTAAAGTTGAACTGTTCTGTTTACATTCCTACATAGAAAGATGATGTGTATGATTCATGAGACCTCAATATCGTAGTAGCTGAAAGGAATATGCATATATATATATATGTTTATGTATATATATATATGTATATATATAAGTGAATGTGCATGTATGTATACATGTATGTGGAGAGAGAGAAAGAGAGAGAGAGAGAGAGAGGACACAGAGTGAGTTGAAGATGAAGGGAAGATATCTAAAGGAAATAAAATCAAATTCAGGGATGAGAGAGCAACGTACTGAGAGAGGGAGATAGGGAGAGATAGAATGGGATGGATTATCTTGCATAAAGGTGGCAAGAGGAAGCAGTTCTGTGGGAGGAGGGGAGAGGGCAGGTGAGGGGGGAATTAGTGAATCTTGCTCTCATCAAATTTGGCCTGAGGAGGGAATACCATACAAACTCAATTGGATATCTTACTCCACAGGAAAGAAGAGGGAAGAAGATAAAAAGGGGGGGGGATGATGGAGGGGAGGGCAGATGGGGTTGGAGGTAATCAAAAACTAACACTTTGGAAAGGGGACAGGGTCAAGGGAGAAAATTCAATAAAGGGGGATGGGTTGGGAAGGAGCAAAATATAGTTAGTCTTTCACAACATGAGTATTGTGGAAGGGTTGTACATAATGATACACATGTGGCCTATGTTGAATTGCTTGACTTCTTAGGGAGGGTGGGTGGGAAGGGAAGAGGGGGGAGAATTTGGAACTCAACGTTTTAAAAACAGATGTTCAAAAACAAAAAAAAAAATTTTTGCATGCAACTAGAAAATAAGATACACAGGCAATGGTGTGTAGAAATTTATCTTGCCCTACAAGAAAGGAAGGGAAAAGGGGATGAGAGGGGAGTGGGATGACAGAAGGGAGGGCTGAATGGGGAACAGGGCAACCAGAATATACGTCATCTTGGAGTGGGGGGGAGGGTAGAAATGGGGAGAAAATTTGTAATTCAAACTCTTGTGAAAATCAATGCTGAAAACTAAATATGTTAAATAAATAAATTTAACAAAAAAAGAAGTGACAATTTTACCTAAATTAATTTACTTATTCAGTGCCATCCCAATAAAACTACCAAAAAATTATTTTACAGAGCTAGATAAAATAACAACAAAATTCATCTGCAAAGAAAAGGCCCAGAATATCAAGGTAATTAAAAAAAAAAGAAATGGTAGGGAAGGTGGCCTAGCCATACCAGATATCAAATTGTACTATAAAGCAGCAGTCATCAAAACTACCTGGTACTGGCTAAGAAACAGAGTTACGGATCAGTGGAATAGGTTAGGTGTACAAGATGCAGTAGTCAATGACTATAAACTCTTTGATAAACACAAAGAATCCAGTTTCTGGGCTAAGAATTCACTATTTCACAAAAACTGCTGGGAAAATTGGAAAATGGTAAGGCAGAAACTGGGCATAGACAAATATCTTACACTATATACCAAAATAAAGTCAAAATGGCTTCATGAGTTAGTCGTAAAGGCTGATACTACAAGCAATTTGGGAGAGCAAGGAATAGTTTATCTGTCAGATTTATTGAAAAGGGAAGAATTTGTAACCCAACAAAAGACAGAGAGTGTTAAAAAATGCAAAATGGATAATTTTGAGTATGTTAAATTGAAAAGTTTTTGTATAAACAAAGCCAATGCAACAAAGATTAGGAGGGAAGCAGAAAATTGGGAGAAAATCTTTACAACCAGTGTCTCTGATAAAGGCCTCATATCTAAATTATACAGGGAACTGAACCAAATTTATGGGAATACAAGTCATTCCCTAGTTGAGAAATGGTCAAAGGATATGAAAAGGCAGTTTTCAGAGGAAGAAATTAAAGCTATCTACAGGCGTATGAAAAAATGCTCTGGATCACTACTGATTAGAGAAATGCAAATCAAAACAACTCTTAGATACCACATCTCTCCTGTCAGATTGGCTAATATAACAAAACAGGAAAATGATAAATGCTGGAAAGGATGTGGGGAAATTGGAACATTGTTGCATTGCTGGTGGAGTTGTGAGCTGATCCAGCCATTTTGGAGAGCAGTTTGGAACTATGGCCAAAGGGCTATAGAAATGTTCATACCCTTTGACCCAGCAATACCACTTCTAGGGTTGTATCCCAAAGAAATCACACAAGCGGGAAATGGACCCATATGTACAAAAATATTTATAGCAGCTCTTTTTGTGGTAGCTAAGAATTGGAAATCAAAGGGATGCTCATCAATTGGGGAATGGCTGAACAAGCTGTGGTATATGAAGGTGATGGAATACTATTGTGCCATAAGAAATGGGGATGATGCAGACTTCATAACAACCTGGAAAAACCTACACGACATAATGCTGAGTGAGCGGAGCAGAGTCAGGAGAACGTTGTGCTCAGCCACAGATATATGGATTCCGTGAGGACTAACCCTGACATACTGTGCTTTTCTCAGCAACCTAAGGTGCAAGGACAACTCCAGGGGACTCACGATGGAGAATGCTATCTTCATCCAGAGAAAGAACTGCGAAGTTTGAATACAGATCGAGGCGCACTACATGCTCTCCTTTTTACTTCTTTTTTGTTTTTGTTTTTGGGTTTTTGTTTTTTTTTTTGGTTCTGTTTCTTCTTTCTCATGATTCATTCCATTGGTCAAAATTCTTCTCGACAACTTGACTAGTGCATAAAATAATTCAATGCGAAGTTATACATGACAGTTATATGAGATTCCATGCCGTCTTGGGGAGGGAGGGGGGAGGGAAGGGAGAAAAACTGGAACTCAAAACTATGTAGAACCGTGTGTGGTAAACTAAAAATAAATAAAGAAATTAAAAAAAAAAGAAATGAAGAGCAGACAGACTTCATTATATCCTGGAATGACTTATATGAAGTGATGGACTAACTTTGATAGACTTGATGCTTCTCATCAATGCAAGGTCCAAAGAGAGGTCCAAAAGACTCATAATGGAAAAAAGCTATGCACATCCAGAAATGGAATCATGGAGTCTGAATGCAGATTGAGGCAAACTTTTTGCTCTCTTTTTTTCCTTCTTTTTCCTTTCTTCTTTATCACGCTTCATTCCATTGGTTATAATTCTTCTTTACAAGTGGACTATTATGTAAAAAAGTTCAATGTGAAGGTAGATGTAGAACCTACATTGGATTACATGCTGTCTTGGGGGAGGTGGGGGAGGAGAGGGAGGAACAGAAAATTTGGATCCCAAAAACTTGTGGAACTGAGTGGTGTGAACTAAAAATAAAAAATAAATTTATTAATTTCTTACATTGAGATAACTTGAACCTACAAGATCCTGGGATCTATTGATTATGGATTAAAAGCTAGAAGGGATGGTAGCAGAAACCCTCATTTAGCAGAAAAGGAAACTGAGACCTAGAGAGATTAAGTGACTTGTGCAAGCTGATGCAGTAGTGTGAATTTAACCCAAGTCCTCTGACTCTGAATTCTCTACCAAATAAATCAGAAGGGACTAAAAAGCACTTCTATTAAAACTACCAATTCTTTTCATTCAAATTTCAGTTTGGTGATGTGAGGATATATTATGCTTTCTATGTTTGAAATTGTGTTTGATTTTTCCTTTATAGTCAGTTTTGTACAATTAACCAATACAAAGCGTACAATAACATGTTCCTTTTCCTCTTATCTGCCTTTTTTAATTAGGGAAATGACAGATATTTTAATGGCTGAGCATATCATAGGCTCATAAATTTACACTTGGAAGAAGCCACAGAGCCAGCTAGTCCAATCCTCTTACATTAAAGATACAAATCCAAGTCCCAGAGAGATTGTGACCTGCCCAAGGTTACACAGGTAGCAGAGTTGGGATTCAAACCTGGGTCCTGGGACTCTGGAGTCCGTGAAAATTCCACTGACTAGAACTCTCTTCAGTAGCCAGGACTGCAGATATTAATATGGCACTCATCATTATTGTTTATGAGGAGTAGTCTGGTACAATGGATAAAGTGCTGACCTCAGAAAAAGAAATACCTGGATCCCAATACAATTTTTGAGACATACTGGCCTTGTGACCCTAGGCAATTTATTTAATTTCTCTGTGCCTCAAGCAATTTTCTTAGATTTTCAGTTGCTGAACAAAGTCCTGGCCAGTGGTAGTGCAGGGAATTTCTTAGCTGCTTACTGCATTCCACTTAGTCTATGGGCAAAAATCCAGCATTCCCAGATTTTCAGTTTCAGTTCCACAAATTTATAATTTCTTTTTTTTTGTCCATAACTAGAGAATCATGTTCTTCTGGGCAAGTTTTTGGTGTAAAGATAGGTAATACTTGTAATAATAGAAGAATTCTTGACATTTCAGGTTTCTGCCATCTTTGAGAAGCCTTTTCTGAGGCAAGAGCCTGACAGCCCAACAAAATGCTTCCAAAAAAGCCAGAACTGGGAATGATGGTTGCTTCAAAACAAAACAAGAGAACCAAATTGAGATAATTGGGTCTATGTAATGTGCAAAAGTTAGGGGCATAATATTCCCCAGGGTATACTGAAGTTCCTGAGTCACAAGTTGAAATTGCCTAAGGGATGATGTAGGTTCCTGAAAAGAATCTATGAAATTGTTTTCCCAGAGCAGCCCTGGTCCTCCAGAGCTTAGCCCCAGCTTTAGGACTACGGAAGAGCCAGAATTACGCAGCTGAATGTTCTGTGTTATTGGCTTCAGCGTCTCATGCATGACATCTTTCATTTATCAGAAGCCTAAGCCGGGTCTGACTGTGCTTCTTCTCATCTTGTTCAGGAGAAGAGAGAGAAGAAATCTCCCCGGTGAGGTTCTTCATGCAAATAGGATAGGTTATCGGTGCTGAGGTTTCTGAAAATTTAGTTTGATCACTGCATGAAATGTTCCAGGAGAGGAACCAGTAATACAGGGAATTTCTTTGCTGCTTACTGCATTCCACTTTCCCAGATTTTCAGTTTCAAGTCCACAGATTTATAGTTTGTTCTTCTTTGGTCATAACTACAGAATCATATTCTTCTGGGCAAGTTTTTGGTGTAAAGATAGGTAATGTTCGTAATAATAGCCTTAATATGGCCTTGACCAAATCATTTATCCTCCCTAGGTCTCGGTTTACTCATCTATGAAATGGCGGTGTTAGAGTCCTCAGAGTCCCTTCAAGGTCTAGTTCAGTAATAACGCACTCCTATTGCCAACTTCACACCAAAACCCAAAGGTGGATGAGGCACAATCCTTACCCTGAAGGAGTACACAGCCTAGCACACATGTCAGGTGAAGATGGCCCCAGCCAAGATCTCTGAATCATTATCTCAAATCTCCACTTTCCATGAGAAAAGGAGGCTGAAAATTGCTCCTGAGAAGAAACAGTTTTATGGCTACTCACACTGTTGACAGAAACGTGAATAGCGATGGGTTAAACTAGGCTGTGTCAGCAGTAGCCAGGTGTTTCTGGTTATTCTGAAGCAAAGGAAAGGAGCATATAGAAGGCTGCTGAGAGATACAAGTAATTATACTTTATACAAGTAATTACACTAAGGAGGTACAAAGATGTAAAAGGGAAGGTTCCTGCTCTCCAGGAATTTCCAGTCTGGTATGGAGTGGAGAGGGTGCAAGATCTGGCGTCAGGACAAACATTCAGACCCCAGTTCTGACACTTACTCCCTTTAACAAGTTACTTCCTCTCCCTAGGCCTCGATTTACTCATCTATAAAATAAGGGCTTTGGACTGGATGATCTCTAAGGTCCCCTCCAGGTCTACCCTATGATCCTATGACAAGGCTTACCCAACAGACATAGAAAACAACAGACTGTAAGACTGAACGCAGTGGAGGTAAATGTCTCTGGGAAAACCTGAAGAGGGAAAGAATATTTTTATTAGCTTACTTCATAGGCAAGGTGGCACCTGAATTGGGAGTTGAAAAAGAGGAGAACTTCAAAAGACAGTGGAGAAGGACTGCAGCCCAAGCATATGACAGTGCCTGGTTCGTAGCAGGCACTTAATGAATGCTAGTTGACTGTCTAATTGGCCTGTTTTGTGCAGTGTGGTATGAAATGGAATAATGAGATTGGAGATAAGCTAGTAGCCAGTTTGGCTCAAACATGGATTATGTAAAGAGGAGACGTAAGGAAAGAGGAAAAGTAAGCTATAGTCCAATTGTGGAAGGCCTTAAATGCCAGGCTGAATAGGTTGTGGTTTATCCTGTAAGGAATAGAGGAAATTTTTTAAGCTAAGTGATCTAATATAGTCAGAACTCAGCATTATGAAATGTATTGTTAGGAATGTGGAAGATAGATTGGAGAAGAGAGACAAGAGGCAGGGAGATGAGTAGAGAAGGC
The DNA here is from genome assembly GCF_011100635.1 of Trichosurus vulpecula. Classification (NCBI taxonomy): domain Eukaryota; kingdom Metazoa; phylum Chordata; class Mammalia; order Diprotodontia; family Phalangeridae; genus Trichosurus; species Trichosurus vulpecula. Next base: position 7,002,722 of record NC_050581.1, on the reverse strand, counting down.
CATTATAATTATCTCTATTGTTCACTTGTTTTCAGTTGGGTCTGGCTCTTCATGACTCCATTTGGGGTTTTCTTGGCTAAGATATTAGAATGGTTTCCTTCTACAGCTCATTTTAATTTGAGGAAACTGAGACAAGCAGGGTCAAGTGACTTGCCCAGGGTCACACAGGCAGTAAATGTCTGAGGCCATATTTAATCTCATGAAGATGAGTCTTTCTGTCTC